>NC_041394.2:283922666-284655478 GCF_900747795.2 Erpetoichthys calabaricus | reverse complement strand
AAAAATCATTGCAGGTTCTAATCATTTTCTTTTATTTTACATACAACCTTTTGTAGTCAAAAACTATTTCAAAGTGGTTTTTATATTTGATGTATATTTTATATAGCATATATTGGGTTAAGCAAGAGTGAAAAAACTAATAGATGAGTGGCCCTATATTGAGTAATAAACACAATCAGAGACATTTCACTGCTTAAGTTCTCAATCAAGCCAGATTTAGCATAGCACTTTTCATCATTAGCTGATTTGAGTGTACAATTTTCATTTTATGTGCAGCTTACCATATTACAAAAATAAAAAAACAATTTCAAGTAATGAACCTAAACAAAAAAAAAAATCTGTAAGAAGACACTGCATGTTCAGACATATACAAAAAAGTATCAGAGCTACAGGTTAAACAACAATTCACAACGGACAAGTAACTTAGCCTGGATATGAATATTCAGAATGAAGCAGCTTGATGAAAGACATTCCTGGAGAAAGTCGACATTTCAAACTTTTAAATGAGTAGTGTTACAAGTCTTCAGAACAATTAAAATTCTGTAGTGCTGTCATCATGATTAGGCATTTTTCTAAATTTATATTTTTATAGAGTCATAAGGTTTTTCATTTGAGCGTAAAAGTGTTGCGTCAGGAAACATTAGGTAGTAGACTAATTTCCAAAACACTGGAATTTAGGCAGCTATTGACCTATAGTTGCTGGGATAAAAAGAGAATACATTTTTGTTTTACATCATTTAGATTAAGTCCCATTGCCTACAACGTTGTGCTGTTGGTTTATATAAAAAAATGTAAACTACTGTGGTGCAGCCGGTCATTCCAGTGTTCTCTGCCTGAGGATCAGATGAGAACATTTTTCCTTTATACAGTGGAAGTATTAAATGAGTGAAGCCATGCATACACTGTGCCTTAGGGGTTGCAACAAAGCTACTCTGAACATGCCCCAGCAAATTCATCTTTGTCTAAGCTAACTTGAACGTGTTTGTATGTTTTTTTTTTCTGATTTTTTTTCTTAGCAATTACATATAGTAAGAAATTATAATACTGTACCTTAAAACATAATAATAACTGGCAAGCGTAATTATATTACATGATGAGTGCAATGAAAGCTGTGACTCTAAATAAGCAACTTTTCTAAAATGCTTTGTTAAAGATACAGAGCACAAAAAAACTCTTAAAAAATACTGGATTGCTACTTTACATTTTTGCTAACAGAGGAGAATAATTAAAACACTGCTTGTCAATGATTTATGGAGAAGGTGCAGATTACATGTTGAATGAGTCGGGAGAGAAGCCAAGCTTACTGCTGTTAGTTCAGGCTGGATCAATCAGACGATAAACTAGCACTGGTAAGCAATTAGATTGTGGTGAGGGGGGATTGGGTTTTTCTCAGGCTCTGCTTTTTAACTGTCTTTACTGTGACACCTTCTCAAGTGTCCCTTGCATTTGCACTTTCAGAGGTCACCTTTTTGTTTTTTTTAATGAAGTAATTAACTACTTTAGCCACATGTTTTATAGCACCTTGTACAATATACTACTGTCCAGGTTGAAGCTCGATGATGCATGTTCCTGTTATATGTATAGTTTTATTCAACAAAGTATTTGTTACATGCTGCTGAGCCATTACCACGCTTTTAAGAATATTTTATACAATGACAGACTCATTTTTAATCGAAAGAAGATGGTGGAAAGGAGTGCCAGTCTATTGCCTGAACTCATTATGAGTTGAATTTCATGATTCCATGTGTAATTGTTGCTTGCAGTGTGGTCTAGTTGTTAAAGCACTAAACTTTGAAACACACTGTTGCTGGTACTTTTCCTGCCTGTTACCCACAGTGCAACTCTGATTAAGGTAGTTTGTCTGCATTTACTTTAATTTGTAAAAGAAAAAACAAAAAAACTGTGAAAAAATGTACTATTTGCATTTTCAAAGTGCACTTGAATGATGGTAATTGTAAAGGGTGCTGCTGTATATTACTGGCCATTAACTGTTCTAGGCTCAACATTCTTCAGCAGTGAGCATTGTAAAAGTTTATTATATACTTAAAAGCAAGTATCCTAGCTTTACTTAAGTTGATAATTCATGATTAATTGAAATGAAGAAAAACAGTTTTACCATATTTTGATCCACTAAGATCTTGTCTGCCACTTTCAGACCTGATCTACAAATGAAATATACTTAATACCAATCATATTTCCAGACATGTGATTGGCCAATTGGTTATTTTCGTGGGTAAACATTTAAGATGTTGGCCTTGTAATAATACATAAATAATATAACATTCTCCATCCTGCTTAATACAATTTAGAGTTGGCATGAATAGAGAAAAGCAATATGAGAACTTTTCTGTCCACTAAGAAAATATTTCATTCTTAGTCATTATCTTAAAGGACTATATCTGTGTCACTATCACCTTCTAACCTGAAGACACTTTAGGTAACCAGTCAACCTAACATGCATGTCCGAGTACCCAGTGCAGAAATGGGGAAAATCTGCAAACTGTACATAATGCCCTGGGCAGAATTTGAACTAAAGACTTGGAAGTTGTTAGGTTACAATGCTAGCCATTGTGGCACAATGAATAATTTAAATAGAAAGAATACAGTATCTGCACTTGATAAAAGAGTATGATGGATCAATTTTACATGTTGACATGACATTACTAATTCACATGCATACTGTATAAGATTGTGGACACCTTTGGGTAAATTATATTTTAATTATAATTGCAGGTAACCTAAGGCTATTTGATTTCTAAATTTGTGGCTGTGAGTGTAGGTGTTGCTTTGGTTGGAGCAAAAAGGACGAGAGAAGTCGAGAATGAGTGCAAGTTTAATATTAATGGGTGTAATATAGAGTACATTCGCTTCTACAGACTTTAAAAGTATCTGCTTACTTACAACATGGTTGCCCCATCTCCCAACACTAAGTCTACACTTTCCAAAATTCTTTACACATATATTTGCATCTGCAAACTTGAAAACCCCTGTTTGTTTAAAGAAGCCTCTGAACCATATTACCTGTAGTTTTATGGTTTCACTTAAAGCACTAGAGAAACAACCTTAAAAGTAAAAACATTCAATTCATTGTATCGGCTGAGCAAATGTGCAGCCTGAAAAAATCCTTGCTGTTTCTAATAATTTTATTGTCTGCCTATAGGTATAACAAAAAGAAAAATAAATAAAAGCTTGAACATACAACTGATGAAAAATTCATCAGTAGGCTTTGCACCCTAGGAACCAAGTTACCCGAGCTATCGTATAACATTTCAGTAATTATTTACCAATCTGATGCTGGTCTTTCTGATCGTAAAATAGGTCATTATAATAGCAATTGATGAGAAGAATTCATAATTAATTGCAGAGTTGCGGTATTTGAGGGTTCCTCTAGAGTGCCTCTTTCTCTTGCATGATTTGGCTCAAAAACTAATCAGCACATAGTCATCGCATAACAGGCTTAAGTTTCGAGTTTGGTATTTTCCCACTGTCCGCACAGGTGGCGCAGTGGTAGTGCTGCTGCTTTGCAGTAAGGAGATTGTGGGTTCGCTTCCCGGTTCCTCCCTGTGTGGATAGCGCTTTGAGTACTGAGAAAACTGCTATATAAATGTGATGAATTAAAATCCAGCCATTTTAGCTCTAGACTGTCTTCAAGAAACTGTGACACACAGACACACATACAGACAGAAATACACACATCATCGAGATATCTACATTTTCGGTATCAGGGATCCTAAAACATCGAGATCCATCGAAAACTAGACATCGAAATTTTTGATGAATCTAATAGTCTAATCTATAGACAATAGGTTATGGTGGGGGAGGGTGCAAATCAAAAACACAAAAAGAAATACTTGATTGAACAATGTAAACAAGTGAAAATCCTAAGCATCTAATAATGATAATCATATATACTCAAAGTTCACATTATTCCTACTGATATCTCAATTGATTTTAAAATAATGCACTTTTTAAGAAAATTGTGTTTTGCAATGACCATAAACAAAAGCCAAGTCATTGGGAAAAGCAGAAAAGAGGAGGAATTGATCAAATACTGGAATGTTTTACTAATGTACAATTGTGTATAGCATGTTCAAGAGTAAACAGATCCACTGACCTATTAATATTACTTTTTATTTAACTAAAGTCAACTTACAATATTTGAGATACAATTGAATACATTTCTTTTCTGGATTGAGCATAGGCATGTGAAGTGACACAGTAATGATCACACACTGTCAGTAATTGGAGTTGAACCCACGACCTCAGTGTTTGAAGTCGTAGGCCCCAAGCCTTAACCACTATGCCACCCTTCCTGTTAATGATATTAGCCCTTTGTAAGAAACCTACAAATACTATAAACAGAAAAATACTTAGCTTCATAGTACTTCTGATACATCCACTAAACTGACAGCATTATAACGGACCCCCATTGTCTTATGAAATTTACCAAAGCTGGGTAACACAGCTATTATGGTATGTTGTTTTTGTAATATATATGTTCTCTGTTCTGTTCTGTTCTGCTTTTGAAAGCAAGTGGCTTAACTACTTTCCCAATTTTTATGTCCCGCCCTGAATTTATTAATTTAAGGAACAGATTTATATACTGTATATGTAAATGTAATCAATGCACAACTTGGGCTAGCTGAGTCCAGTCTAAATATTTTCAATGCTGTATCTTTACCAGTACAGATTTTTATCAGTTACAATATTTACCATGCAGTACATTGCTATGGGTGGTTTCACAACTTCAAACCTCCTGTAAATGTGTTTTTGCAAAATGGATATAAATGAAAAATAACAGCAAGTGAAAAGCAACACCCTCTCTTTAGCCCAAACACATTGTCTATTGTCCAGTAATACAAATCTATACTCAAAAACAAATTTGTACACATTTTCACTAAAGAAAGTTGGAGGCTAAAGGAGGACGCAGATATTCCACAAAACCCTTTCATTAACAAATACCTTCAAGGTCAATTAATAAATAAATTTTAGCCAAAAGTAAAGACTAGATGATTGGTACTGACAATGGTTTACCAATCCTGGGTCTGCAAATGCCAGTAGTAATCTGAATTGCCATCCTTAATTATGAAATGTAACTTTTTTTCTAAATCAAAGTTAATTTGGTATCACATCACCTGAGAGTAAGCTGAAAGGCACCATATTGTTTAAACTTGATCGATTGCTTGATTCATCAAAATAATGTTCCCTAGAAATTAAGTAAATACTAATTGTACAGTTCAAACAGAAAAGTAGCAAGAATGGGTAGTGGGCTTTAGGTCCCTTTTATTGGCCTCCTAAGCTGTGCTACCTCTTCTGCTGCATAAACAAATCAGAAATGGATCTTAAAGCAGAGATGACTGGCAGACCTCTAAAATGGAAACAAACATCAGCATGTGTTTGGCTTTGGGGGCATTCTTTCGTAAGTTGTGAGTAAAAACATACAAAAGTCAAAATGGTCATGCAAGCACAGACAGATTATGATTTTGACTGTTGACTGGTGGTGTCCATGAGTGCCTACATGTAAAATAAAAAATCAACCGTCAAATAGACAAGTTAAACATGTACAAATAGAGAAAGAAGAATTGTGAATGGTAGTTCAATGGCTGCCTTGATCTTGTACTTAAACACTTTAAGACATCAATTGTCTAAGAAAAATCAATAATATGGTGCTACACCAGACAGTGACCTTATTTGCGTATGTTAAATGTGTCAATTGCTAATAGATATGACTTGTTTTTTTTCATCTTTTACCTTTTATTTAAAAAAGATGAAATAGTCCATCAGTTCTTTCTTTTTTGTGTACTTTGTGATGCAGTTTGTACAGTCGAGCAAAACTCTCTCATTTTGATGTTTAATGACAGCTTAAAATGCCAAGACTTCTTCTTGTCTCCTTTCTGAAACAAATACAAATATCCTTAGAAAGTGTTCAATTAAAAGCCTTTCTAGAAGATCTCAGGCAAATATTTGGTGAATTCTTTGCTTGTCAGCTATATCTAATTAATGCTTTATAAGCTAAGAGTGAGTGGTTTTAATTCCTAAATGCAGCCCTTCAAATTTGCTAATATGTTTCAATATTTAAATGCTGATATGACATAATCATTTTTTTAATTTGTATTTATAGTAGTATAAAAAGACATTGGAAAGACATGGAATAATACATTATATATGCTTACTCTGATAAAGTATGACCTAATTAAAGGGCCCTTCTCTTTCAGAAAATAAATATCTCACATATTATTTTAATATCACTCATGTTTATTAGATTTATTTTGATATATGTTAATGTATAATAAAAAAAATCATCCATAGTAAGGATAATAACTCAATACTTAATCTATTGATCTTTTTAATCATAGGTTGAGAATTGTTGCAGCTAATCTAACAGATGTAAAATACTATACAGAATTAAAGGTATAAAAGTGGTGCTGAAATTATTCATAAGGCAGTAACCAAAGTAGACAACCCTAGGCAATAATGTGCCAGCTCATTGGAAGAAACACTCTCATTTAAACCTAAATTTCTCATCTTTTGGACAAAAGAAGGAAACAAATTACCTTTAGAAAAACTCACATGAACATGGACAGAATGTGCAAACTCTATAAACATGAAATGGGCAGAGATTCACAATCAGGATTTTAACGCTGGTGGCAACAGTATTTTCAGACAACATCCATGTATTTTTGCAATTTCCTCCTAATTTGGTGTAATGTTTGATACAAATAATAATTATTCAGACATGCACAATGCATCTCTTTTGAATTACAAATCATGCAGATAACCCCTAGGGTACAAAACTAAGAAAACAATATTTACTTTTTATTATGTGTTTGGGTTTTCACTTGTTCCAGAGAGACATTAAGACCCATACAAAAAAGAAAGATGGATTATTCTGCGCATGCTTTTTGTTGATATGCTGTAGGCTGACTCATGGTTTTGTACACTGTAATTACCCTTCATTAAATCTCCAAAAGCAAGACTTAAATATCATAACAGAGGAAGGCAATGCAGGAGTAACAGTACAGTCAACATAGACCAAGTCTTCTTAAAGAGAATGCATTCTCAGTTGCTTGGCAGAAAGTGCCAGTCATCACTTTACCTCAGCAGTGAAACGTTGTGACATTGTGAACTGTACCAACCTGCTCTCCATTTTTTATGTGAACATTTTTTATAACCATTTTAGCTGAGAGATTTCTCTTGGCAGCACTACTTGATGAACAAGTTGATGAGGAATTCCCACATCAGATAGGAAGAGTAATAGTAGTAGTAGAGAGTGGACTAAGAGTTAACACCACACAATTGTTATTCTTTTTGAGATAATGCCTCCATATGCAGAAAACTGTATCTAGGTAATGGTACAGTTGTGAGATGATTTGGAGTTTAGAATCTGATAAATAAATACATTAAAATATCAGCTGTGTCCTACTGTTGGTAAATGGTTTATTATCTTCCCTTAACAGTCAAGACTTGAACCTAAATAGAACACCAGGCTGTTAATAAACACACTCAAACTCACTCAAACTGGGTAAATTTAGACATACCAGTGAAGTTAAGATTTCTTTCGACATGAACATAAGGAGAAAATCTACACTGAGTACTCAATTTATAGAAATATGCAGTACAAATTCAGTGGTTCCAAGTCCTGCAGTACATGTTTTTCAAGAGCAATCTTGTGCCTGTGGTCTGAGGCAAGCTCTTATATTCTTCATCAGCTTTATATTACTGATAATTACAATGATAGATGAATTAATTTTATTCTCATTACAATTAACAATAAATACAATTAAAATATTTGTTTCTAGTCTCATTGGTGTGGAAACATTGAAAAATGACAACACAGTGTTTATTATGGCAGTGTAGTAGACACAGGTCACTAAATGGAGCAATGGCAATAAGGAAAATGGATACATATTAATCTTACATATAAACATCAATGCATGGAAGTGTGTGTGCCTGTCCGGCCCAGAAGTGAGAGGTGGAGTCGGGGTAAGGGCTTCACCTAGGAGGATATGCAAGCGAAGCCAGCATGTCAGCAAAGCGAAACCTCTGAAGAAAGAGACACTCGCTTAGCAGCTAATACAGAAGCGAGACGAGCACATCGGCAAAATGGTATCCCTTTTACTTTTCCTCCCGCTGCTAATACAGAAGCAAGGCAAGCACGCCGGCAAAAGGAAACCTCCAAAGAAAGACAGTTGCTTAGCCGATAATGCACAAATGATGCGAGCACGTCAGCAACACGAAACCTCCTAGGAGAGAGATTCCCAGAGTAGTTCCTTACAATTACCTGACATCTCTGCATTTCAATTTTTTTTCTGACCTATTTCAATAGTTTATAGGACCCTGTGTGTTTTACAGCATGGGCTGACACAGCTAATATAATATAATATAATATAATATAATATAATATAATATAATATAATATAATATAATATAATATAGGGTGGCACGATGACGCAGTGGTAGTACTGCTGCCTCACAGTTAGGAAACCTGGGTTCGCTTCCCGGGTCCTCCCTGTGTGGAGTTTGCATGTTCTTCCCGTGTCTGTGTGGGTTTCCTCCGGGTACTCTGGTTTCCTCCCACAGTCCAAAGACATGCAGGTTAGTTGCATTGGCGATTCTAAATTGTCCCTAGTGTTTGCTTGGTGTGTGTGGGTGTGTGCACGCCCTGCGGTGGGCTGGCGCCTGGTTTGTTTCCTGCCTTGCGCACTGTGTTGACTGGGTTTGGCTCCAGCAGACCCCCATGACACCTGTGTTAGGATATCAGCGGGTTGGATAATGGATGGATGGATATAATATAATATGTTTTTCTGAAATGATTAGCCCAGGCAGCTTGCCTTGTAAAAACACTATGAACTGCTCGACATGGCACCAAATGACAAAATGATAACATCGCAGTGGAATTCTTTAGACTCAATGGAAATGATGCTTCCCGTTTAAACCATGGAGAAAAGTGCTTCTCCTCCACATGTATGCATCTTGTGTTATGCTTAGCAAACTTTAACTTTGTCCATTGTAAGCCCAGATATGTATTGTTTTAATCCAAAGCATCTTCTAGAACTTGAAGGGTTTGTAGGAGTTCTGAGATGTTAAAAACTTGAAGTTTAAGTAGTTAGGGTTGAGTTCTAAGTGTTAATTTGGCTTGCTACCCCACTGCAAGCAGGAAAAGTGGAGCTTGATCAAATTTGCCTTATCCCTTGAGAATGCTGCTACAGAAAGGAGTGACACACTGTCCATAGCCAGGGAAGAGTGAATGTACCTGGATGGGTGGACAGGTGGGTGATGGCTTTTAGACTTTGGTTCTGTTTTTTCTTATCATCCTTTTAATCCTTTTAATAGAAGGTTGAATGCAGAGGAATGTGATTTTATTCCACTTTTTCATATACCTATTGCCATTACTTCCAAAATTATTCGATGTATAAAAAGACGAACAAGTCAAACTGAAAAATGGAGATGCCAAGCATCCAGCTATATTGCCCATTTTCTTGATATTCCTCAGGCTATTATTATGAAATAATTACTTACTACAGGAATCAAGGCGTCCTTGTTTACCCAATTTGATGGGCACTGTACAGCCCAATCATGGTCAAAATCCCACCCAATCCTACAATATTTAACTCAGTATTGATTAGTTCATTTCAAGCAAGCAAACTGCAACTCAGGTACACCTTTCTACCTTCAAGCTTCAAAACATCCATCAACATCACTCATCTGATTGGCCAATTCGTCCTTTATTTGAATGAGTGGATGAGTCCAGAGAGTTTAATTTTGAGAGTACTGTTCCCAAATGGCAAATATCCAAGCATACAAGTCACAAAGCAAAGCCTTTAAATAGCTTTCTTTAAATAAATATGATGAGCTGCACAAAAAAATATAACAAGAACTCATTTGGCTGTGTGTGCTGCCTTTTTTCCATCTTTTCACATGAAACTACATAACAGACAGTGAAGGGCTGTGTCCGTGTGCATCTGCAAAAGAAAAAAAGTTAAAAGGTTATTTCTACACTAAACAAGAAAGAAGGTAAACATCATAGCATTTTGGATGTACAGAGGGGGCTGGGAGGTCTCATGGTCTGGAACCCCTGCAGATTTTATTTTTTTTTCTCCAGCCATCTGGAGTTTTTTTGTTTTTTCTGTCCTCCCTGGCCATCGGACCTTACTCTTATTCTATGTTAATTAGTTTGGTCTTATTTTAATTCTTACTTTGTCTTTTTTTCTCTTTTCTTCATCATGTAAAGCACTTTGAGCTACATTATTTGTATGAAAATAAGCTATATAAATAAATGTTGTTGTTGTTATAGCCTTTGTTAGGTGTGGCACCAAGAAGTTGTGCCTCTTACCTGCTTTCTCATTCAGCGCAGATTTAATCATTTCATCTTTTAATTAGAAAGTTATAACACTGCTAAATCCAAACAATACAATTACAAACATCTTGATAATATACAACACATTTCGTTCACAAAGGACCCATCATTTAAAAAAATTTGCTACCAAATGCATAGATGTCTGCTGTGGGCTGGCGCCCTGCCCGGAGTTTGTTTTCTGCCTTGCGCCCTGTGTTGGCTAGGATTGGCTCCAGCAGACCCCCGTGACCCTGTAGTTAGGATATAGCAGGTTGGGTAATGGACGGATGGATGGATGCATAAATGTTTTAACAATTTAATGGTTTATTATACATGTTGCAGTTTATTAATATTATTTATTAATGATTATGAATGTTTATTATGAATAACCTTCATATTGTCTCAAAGAACAAAAGCAATCAATATTTAAAAAAAATCTTATATGTTTACAAAACATGGTTCAACAGTAGTTATGTTACAATGAAAACACTTTCTTTAATGCATTTATTCCACTTTTGCACTCCTGTTCTCGACAACCATTTGTACTTTACTTTTTTTAGACAGACTGCTTAATTGGTTGATTTCCACAGCATTTGCCAATTTTATGAAAAATTGGGTAGCAGTAGGTCTGAGTGACAGGTCATTGGTTGAATGAACTCTTATCTATGAAACTGACAGGATGTAACTTTAAATGCAGGAGGTTGTGTGATATTTCGCTGCCATTAGATTGAAAAGAAAAAGAGGTGGCTTCATAGGCTAAGATGGGGTTGAAATGCAAATAGACACTTTTATTCTTGACAAAAATACGCACAATTTCAGGAAAAATAGCCCAAAGTTAGGAGTCACAACCATGCTATTTTATTAATGTACAGTGGATTTAAAAATAGCCCAACTGGATTTGAAACAGCCCAATCTGGCAGTTATGTCAAGAACTGACAGTCAGCAGCTTGGTGAGCAGAAAGAGGGAAATTTTACCAAAAAGGTATGCATAACATATAACATATAATTTAAGAATAAGAATATTAATTATGTCAACATTGGATGATAAATTGGACTGGACTGCCAATACTGATTCTCTATGCAAGAGAGGACAGAGCTGGCTATACTTTCTTAGAAGAATGGCGTCCTTCAACATCTGCAATAAGATGCTGCAGATGTTCTATCAGAGGGTTGTGGCGAATGCCCTCTTCTACACAGTGGTGTGCTGGGGAGGCAGCATAAAGAAGAAGGACGCCTCATGCCTGGATAAACTGGTGAGGAAGGCAGGCTCTATTGTAGGCATGGAGATGGACAGTTTGACATCCGTGGCAGAGCGACGGGCATTGAGCAGGCTCCTGTCAATCATGGAGAATCCACTGCATCCACTGAACAGTATTATCTCCAGACAGAGGAGCAGCTTCAGCGACAGACTGCTGTCACTGTCCTGCTCCACTGACAGACTGAGGAGATCGTTCCTCCCCCAAACTATTCGACTGTTCAATTCCACCTGGGGGAGTAAACGTTCACATTATTCAAAGTTATTGTCTGTTTTTACCTACATTTTTATTACTCTTTAATTTAATATTGTTTTTTTGTATCAGTATGCTGCTGCTGGAGTATGTGAATTTCCCCTTGGGATTAATAAAGTATCTATCTATCTATCTATCTATCTATCTATCTATCTATCTATCTATCTATCTATCTATCTATCTATCTATCTATCTATCTATCTATCTATCTATCTATCTATCTATCTATCTATCTATCTATCTATCTATCTATCTATCTATCTATCAGGTTTAAAGGTTAGCTGAGCAATACAGCTTGTCTTTAAATATAGAAAAAAAAACAGAAATAATATTAATTGGTGGGTTCAATGCAGATGACAACAATGTCATTTTTGAAATCAGTAGGCCTAAACATTAATTTTACTGAATCATGCAGCTTGTGTGTTATCTTTGATACCAGTCTGTCTTTCACCCCATATATTACCACACTTTACAACATCTGTTTTTACAGCCAAAAATATAAGAAAATTATGACATTATCAAAGTATGCAGGAAACAGAGAACTAATGGAACTGATTACTATAATGCATTGTTTATATACTGGTCATATTGTTCTACATGTAGATTTCAGTTTGTTCAAAATGCTGCTGCAAGAATTTTTATCAAGATTAGAAAGCAGGACCACATACTACATTTGCTTCCTGTTAGGTTTAGGGCTGCTTTCAAAATCCTCCTTCTAAAATATAAACTTTAATTATTTGGGCCCTAGTTGGTAACAGAACCTATCAGTGTCCTGAGCATATGTTACATTCTGAAGATGATGGTCTTTTAAAGTTTCCTAAGATAAAACAAACTATTGTTTGAGGCCAGGCATTTAGTTTTATGGCCCCAAGGCTGCAAGATCTACCCCATTGGTCTTCACATTTAAATAGGCCGAAGACCAACTACTTTAGTGTAGTATACTTTGATTAGGGCTTCTGATTTGAACTGTTACTGACATTCCTCTTCTTATTTTCTGTTCTTGGTATTCTTGCTGTGGAACTTTCTGTCATTGTTTCATTGTCACATGGATCCCCCAGTTTATTTTTTCCAGGAATGCCATCGATTAGGGCTTTTGCTTTTCTTTCCTCTTTTAGAAACTGGCCATTTATCTCATTGATACTGGACTTTATGTTGCTACATTTTGTTTGTGTTAACCATCAAGATCTATTCCATTTTACTTGGTGCTACTATACAGTATGTAAACATTGTATGATAGTACATTACAGTTTGAAATCTGTGAGAGTACTCTTTGCCTACATTCAGTAAAGAGAACTATAACAACAAATCTACTCAAACGCAAAATCTACTTGAGACGGCCTACTAAAATGATAACAGGCCAGACTGTTTTTTATTCAAAATTATATGACACCTGTAATGAAGCTTAGAATTAATTAATAGTTTTTAATAGCATCCACAATTTGAAACGTTTGTAAAGAAATTCTTTACAAAATACATACCTGTACTCTTTTTAGAATGTTATGTGAAATAAAGAAAGTGTGCATTTTGTCAAAAAATTGGAGGAGAGTCAGCTACATCTGCAGATAGAGTGACTCCCCTGCTTCAAGGCCTGTATGGGAGAAGCAGGGGAGCCACCAGTTAAAAGGAGAAGGCACCGGGTTTTTAAAAAAGGGACTGCTACCAGCCTATTCATTTTAACCTCGTTTAATGGCCATATTTATTGGATTTTTAACCTCTACCCATTTCACATGGTTTTTATGGATTATTTATTTATTTATTAACTTTGAGCACTGCACTGTGGACATTATTTTTTGGTTTTGTTTTTGTTTTTAATAAAAGCACTTTTGTACTTTGCACCTTCCCCTTGCTCCAAGAGTGTTTTGTCCCCATTTTCACAGCTCATCCGGTTACATTACCAAAGGTTTTGGGTTCAAGAGGCTCCCAAAATTGGAAGAGGAAGCATGGAGCAGGGAAGTGTAACAGTGCCATATGTTTTGTACTTTCTTGCTGCTAACAAATTTCAATTTGGAATACCTAACCCTAACCTAACCTACTCTATGTCAGGATCATGTTGCCTTAGTGCAGGCTTCTAATTGCATTCCTGCTTTGAAAATTAATAAAACATTCATAGAAATACAAAATTGAAAAAAAGCCAGTACTCAAAGATTATCAGGAGAGACTTTTAATTAAGGCAGAAACAAGAAGGAATTTACAGTATAATCAAGCAAGACATGTAATTAGTAGCAAGAATAAGAACTTGAGTTGAATGAAAAGCAGAAACCAGTACTACTGATGCAGACAGTTTATTTTCATAGCTCATAAAAACAGACACTTTGTTCTGTTTTTAATGTAACACACTTCCCTTTCTTATTTTCTGCCATATACAGAGCATTTGCTGTCTCTGCCACTAGTACATGAGCCCTGGAATTTTGACAAGTCTGTGAAGTAAACAGGCAGAACTTCTTCTAATCCTTTAGAGAGTTAAACTATGTGCCATGCCAAGAGCAGTACGTAGGCTGCCACCCATTTATTCGCCGACATGCTGTTCTGTGCCAAATAAGTACCGCATCACTCTGGTGCGTGTCCTGTACGTGGATAACCGCCTCACACAATGCTGTAATCCCCACCACATCAAGACACAACAGTTATTGTCTAATTACTCCTAAACCCGCAGATGAGGTGTCCCAAATACATTTGTACTGCCTTGGCAGAGATTACAAATCCAGCCATCAGCTTTGTGCAGGAAGCTACTTCTGGCATGTAGAGATGCTCATTTTTATATTAGATCCAGATATGCAAGTATTATTTTTAGTACTAAAGAGACGAGGGGGTTGGGCAAACCATAATCACATTTCTTTTTGGTACAAAACCCATTGATGTACTTTTTAAATTAACTAGTTTGTTATAAAAAAGAAATTCTATTCCCTGGGGTGCAGTTGATTAGTGACATCCACAGCAAGGGTCTCATTGTGTAAATGATTGTATATAAGTTATTAAGCTAATGAGAGAGTTCAGATCAGTTCCCTTCACAGCCTCATGTCTTAATTTGAAATATCTGAGCATGTTTTGAAAAAAAAAAAAAATAATGTAAAGCGATGACTTGGAAAGACATGCCACACAGCCTGAGTGCAGCTCCACAGCCTTATAACAAGAATGGGGCAGTTGACATAATGTCTCAAAGTCTTTCCTTCTCTGAAAGTCAGCTGTTATAATAGACATTCATGCCAAGCATTTGCAGATGTTAGAATTCCTTCTTTAAATTCTCTCTTGAGGAAGGATGGCATGTTGGCACAGTACTTACTGCCACTGACCCACAGCTTCAGGGTGTTGCATTTGGTTTCTTCTTGAGCCACTGTCTGTGCTGAGTTTGTACATTTTCTCTAGGCACCACAACTTCTTAACATATCCTAAAGACATGCATGATGTCAGGCAGCATGGCTGTGTGGCTAAGACTTTGAACATTAAGCCACAAGGCTGCTTATGGAATCTTGGTTATGATATAATATCTGTTGATGCCAATCAACTAAATGTTAAAAAATATTCTAAAACTTTTATAGTGAAGGTCTTTATATGTTTCTACTAGCTGTGTCAAATAGGCCATTTTTATAGTGCCAATGCCTAATCAGATGTATCAGAACTAGTATGGAAGTAACTGAGAAACTGAGTACTTTTCTGTATGTTATATTTGTTGTTCTTTTTTTCCATGGACTAATATTATTAGTTCACTGGAACTTGTTACTCTTGAATATACTATATTCAATTGCTGATGAGTAAAACATTCCTACCATAGATCAATTCTTGCTTTTTCTAGTGACCTTGGCCTTTGTTGATGGTCATTGGAAAACACAATTTGAGAGCAAGCTGTAGTTTTTTATTTTTTGTTTTGTTAGCTTCAATCATATTTGAATGAAACATTTTGGTCTGTTATCTTGTACTGTTACATAGTTGTGGAGGGTTTAGATCAAAATATACACTGTCTTTTACAACATTGATATTGACAGGCTTCATATTTAAATGGCCCATGCAAGGACCTGAACATTTTGAGCACTACACAGAAAAGAACAAGATAAAATTAATAATAATAGACTATGTAAATTGCCCACCTCCTCTATGGTCTTTGGGAACCTTTCACTGACCTGTGCAAGGGTACAAGTGTTGTGAACCACAGTATAATGGCACATTGTGGTCTGACCTCGAAGGAGACCCCACTTATCTGCAGTATTGCATGTTTTTTACCAATAAGCCCTGCCAAAAACATTCTTTGAAGTTTATGTATATAAGAGTGCTTGACAATCCAATCCAGTTTGAATTTGTATGTATTTTATACAACATTGTGAGGAGTAAGAAGAAGCTGACAGAATAGGCAATTCTGCGTGCACCCAAGGAAGCCATTTGCTAACCACATCTTTGGGTTTCTCCTAGCTTTTCTTGGTCCACTTCACATTTTGTTTTCCACACACCTCGCCTCCTTGTCTCTTTTTCCTGTAAAAGGCAGCCGGCAACCCCATTTCTCTGCGTGATTACAGCTACAGCTTGTTAAGTGAGATTCTTTGTGTGAACTGCAAATTCCATTACTCCATGCAATCACTTTTAAATGCTGAGATGATAAAAGAAATGCTGCCTAAGAATTCTGCACTCCTAACAGCATTATTACTGGCAAATATCAAGAAATAAAAAAACATGGGTTGGCTAATTTTGTTTTTTTTCTATAACATCACCAAATTTCAACCAAAACAGCCAAAGCATTAATGAGGTTTTGGGGTATTTAGTTTTTCTGTTGCTTGAGTTTACCCCTAAATGATTATTTATCAGAGTGTCTTTTCTTAGTGGATACCTGGTGCCCTAGATGTACCATCCTGCCAAATGTATAAAATAAAGGCCAACTAATATTAGATCATTTTTTGTTAGTCATGAGTAAGTGTGGGCCTGTGTGAGAATGACAAGAAATGGTCTGCTCTCCCTGCAGTTTCAGTTCCTGTCACGCAACCTGTGCTGCTGGGATGTGCTCTAGCTTCCTTTTATTGAATGACACTGGGTAACAAACTGTAACTTTATTTTCCCCCATGAATTAATATAGTTGAATCTGATATTATTTTTTGTGCTGAATTCAGTTACCGAGTCAGACTTTCTATATTACACAAGGATTTTAAATGATGCATGATTAAAATACAACAAATGTGTATTTACAGCCTATATACAGTACATGCTAGTGTGTCTCACCTAAAGGGCAGAAGTGTACAATTTTCAGCTGTGCTTGGCCTCAGGAATATCCCTGTTAATGCTCCAGCAGTAGACAGCAAACATACTGGGATCCCACGTGCTTTTTATCACTTTTCCATTTCAGAAATGTTCTGATGAAACTGTCACTAACCGCGACAAGGGAAAAAGTCCAGATGAGAATCCAAGAAATTATTTTTTAAAGATGTAAACACATAGAGGTTTACACTTTGACATCTGATCACCAACTGGCATGGATCTGGATCTCAGACGGGTAGCAGGCTCCAAATATGCTGCAGCCTGGAAACTCTGGCACAACAGACTTATCTTACACCCTTGTGGAAAGTTATAAAATGTTCCCAAGCAGCAATAAAAACATTTTAATCTTGAATTGAACTAAAAAAAGTCTGTACACCCTAGTAAGGGTTCATACTAAATATATCCCTAAAAACAAATAACTTAAAAACTATGGGATACAAAAATTCTGAGTAAATAAAAACATCCCTAGGTTGTTTGGTGACAGAATTTTTGCTGACTAGTATTATGGACAAAGCAGGTTGAGAAATGGATGGATGGATAAATATTTACTAAAAAGGGTGACATAGTGGTGCTGTAGATAGTGCTGCTCCCTCATATCTCTGCTCCAGTTCAATTTTACTATCATATGTATGCAGTATAATTAAATTCTTACTTGCATGTCTCCTCAGTCCAGTTATAGCTGTACAATAACAACAAAAAATACAGACACATGCACCCACGCAATATATTAATAAACAGCATACACAGAATGTAAGAAATATACAATTATATACAGCATATGTGATATTTACTGCAATAAGAGAACCAATACATCATTTGTTACTATGACTGACTGTTTAGTAAAGTTACATTCAAGAACAAGTAAACTTTTTGTTATTTTGTCTGGTTTTAATCCTGGATTGATCAGTGTTTCAGGAGTCTGCAAAGTCACTCCTGGAGAGCCGTAGAGGCTGCAGGTTTTTATTCCAGGCCAATTTCTTTAATGAGAAGTCAGTTATTACTGCAAAAGCACTTATTGCTGAAGCAAAATTTTTATGCTTCACTTTAGTTGTCTCACTTTTTAAAATCCTCTACCCTAAATGGATTATCTTAGTCTTAAAAAGCTACATTCACTGTTTTTAGCTACTCCTTGTTAGCAACAGACAAAGGAAGCAGTAGGTCTTTATGTAACTTGTTTCCTTTTGCACCTATCTGTATTCATTGTCAACTATCTGGCTTAATAAAAATTTTGGCAGGAAACTGAGGAGAAAAAAGTGAAGTGCTGAGAATTAATCTGCTTCAGGCTACAAATCATTTGGAGGATATGCTTGGAAAAGAAAAGAAATTTACAATGTATGAATGACCTGACATGGCAGAATGAAAATACTAATACAGTATGCCGTAAAATGAAACAAGATCAGGTATTGGCAAGGACTGGTTTGTAATGAAGCAACCAGGTTGGAACAAAACCTGCAAACACGGGCCTGCAGGATTGATTTTGCAGACCCCAGTTACAGATTTTAAACATTCTCTCCATTTCTGACTGGGTTTTCCATCAGGTACTCTTATTTAACTCCCACACTCCTGATAAATATGGGTTTGCTTAATTGATGATTGTTTTATAATGGCCAGATGTCAATAAATGTGTGCGTATGTGTAAGTGTGCCAAGCCTTATTCAGGGGGTTAGTTTCTATCTTACTCCTGATGTTGTCAGGGTAGATTGTGGAAACTTGGGAGCTTATTCCCACCGCTCAAAAGTACATTTTTATTGCATTATTTTGCAAAAGAATTGTGTTATTTCACAATAATTATTGTGTTATTTTACAAAAGTATTGCATCATTTCACAGAGATTCTGCCTCTTGAGGTCCATAATAACATCTTGCATCTGTGTGCACATTTAATTGGCAGTGCATGGTGGACGGATGCTAGCCATTCAGGAAAGAGTGTACTCGATGCCATCTAGCAACAGAAACTTATAAACAAAGTAACAGTTTTGTTCTAAAGCAGTTCTTTTACAAATAGATATTCTGAAACAGTGTGATCAGATAGCACAGCCGCTAATATTCATACCGTGAATCGTGGGAGGTTCAGGTTGGGGATGGAGAATTGAGGTGGATATTATTTGCTTCACAGCACATTAATATACTGTGTTAATAGAGAAGTATTACTGCCACATTTCCAGTATTCAGTGTTAAAACAGGTAATCATACACAGTTAAGCACACCCACTGCTACCAATCAACCCATAAGTGCACAGAGAGAGCATGGAAATGTCATTAAGAACTTCGTGCTGTGAGGCAGGAATGACACCTCTGCGCTTCCACTCTGTCTATATTAAAACTTCTGTACCAAACCTCAACGTGACTAAAGCTAAATGTATACTTACAATTTCTATTCAGTTCTTGTCACTCAATTGCAAGCTAAGTGGAGTAATGCAAGAATCATTGCAAAATAACACAAAACTTTTGTGAAATAACTCAATCTTTTTTTTTTTTGTTTGTTTTTTGTTTTTTTTAGAGTGACGGGAATACGCCTTTGTAGAACTGGTTTATGCCTTGTTCCAATGGTGCTGGGATAGACTTTACATTCATGTGGCCTTATGATTGAATGAATGTGTCTGGGAAATAGATGTATTGATGAATAATATTTAATGCACCACACAGATCAATGGTTTACTGTCTTCTTTTCCAGCTACAAAGTCAGTTTTGCATGTCACTGAGAATGAAAAAAATTGCCTAGGGAAACCTGACACAAAAAACAACAGGACAAATGTTCTGTCAAATTGGGCTACCTTCTTGTGTTGCTTTAATTTAATTGCTTCTAATATATGAATGATACAAAGAGCATTTCACTGCTTTACCTTTAAAAAGAAATTAACAGTGAAGAGTTTCGAATATCTCAGAGCTCCATTTTTTATCAGGAGACTTATACAGTAGTTAAAGCCGACATTCATGTGCTTTTCTGGGTTTTGCTGCTGTATTGTTTGTATAATGTCTTATATTAATATAATATCTTTATTCAAGTAGTTTTACCCTATGTTTCTCTCCAGTATCAAGCCACTGCTAGGTTGATGCTTTCTAGCAAGCTCCATAAACTTAAATTCCTTTATACTTCTTATTCCAAGCAATCAAAAGAGAAAATTTATGTTGCCAGCATAGGTAATCAAACTCTTTAATCTAACTAGTGGAAGGTGCCTAGGGTCAGCAGAATAATTCATTTTAACTGTATTTTGTAGAAAGCTCAGTATACCTTAAGGAGATGTGAAGATAATCATTTCTGAGCCAAACAAGTAATAGTGCAAAACTGTTTCAGTGAAAATAAATCCCAGTGGCAGCTGTCCTCACTGCAGGATATTCCCAGTTGTCTCAGGCTGCGTGGTCGACATCTCCTTCACTCCTGACTGAATTCATTACCCACATTAAAATGTGTCTTCCTTTATTGATAGTGGCCAAGGAGTTTAGACTGAAAACCACAAGACTGTAGGTTTAATCGTTAGCACTAGGTCGCTATCTGAGCTTAACCATTTACATAATAAGTCTGTACTTCAGTTCCATAAATGTGATGTATAATATAAGGGAAGGTAGGATTTTGTACTTAAAGTAAAAGCTATTTATTTTCTTTCCTTTCTCTTGAAAGAATGTAGTTTTATTCATACTTACTTATTCATCTTACTAAGTGCACTCCAAGCTAGGCTGTGTACAAGTAGGTCAGATATTTTCATTATATACTGCCTTTTCCATTGATGGTGATTTTTCTAAGTCATTAAATATTTTACAATTAAAATTATAGGCACTTCTGGACAAATTAACCAATCAGAACAGGCCAGGTTAGGGAGCATGCACTGGTATAATGCATTGCCGCACTCACCATACGACCAAACAGCTTGGGATCCTGGTTGGTAACCTCCCAGGCAGGCTTGCAGTCCAGTCCCACCCTCCCGAAATGACCGTCTATCTGCTACAGCCAGGTGTTACATGGGTGACCTCTTAGCCTGGTCCAGCCACTCGGGTTCTCAACCATGAGGATCCTGTGAGCCAGATCACCCTCGGGGAATTGCACCACATGACCATAGTTCTGTAACTGATACTACCTCACAATGCATATAATGTGCCTCATTCGGTACTCTGCGAGCAACTGCTCATTCGACACAAAGTCAAACTAACGGTACTCAAGGATTCTTTGAAGTTCAGTCTTCATCTCAGGTCACTGGAAGGCGTCCATGTTTCACAACCATATAGCAAGACAGGAAGCACCAGGACTCTAAAGACTTGGACCTTTGTCCTTTTGCAAAGATATCAGGAGTGTCACACACCCCTTTCCAGCGACCCCATGACCCCCCATGTTCTCCCAATCTGTCTACTGACTTCATAGGAAGAGTCATCAGAGACATAAATGTCACTGCTGAGGTAAGTAAACCTCTCGACAAGGTTAACACTCTCTCCGCAGAAAGACATACTGCTGATGGCTGTGCCTAAGAGGTCATTACAGACCTTTACCTTGGCTTTTATCCAGGTCACTCGCAAACCCAGTCTCTCGAGAGCCCTGTTCAGAGCCTCCAGTGACTCCAAGCAGATCATAGCATTGTCAGGAAAGTCAAGAGCAGTGAATCTTTCTTGACCAACAGATGCCCCACAGCTGCTGGACCCCATGACCCTGCCCAACACCCAATCCATGCCAGCATTGAACAGAGTAGGAGCAAGAACACACCCCTGATGAACCCCAGAGTCAACTGGGAAAAATGCTGAGGTTCTGCCACTCTCTGCACAGCACTCACAGTACCAGGGTTCTGATGACTACATCAAAAAAGATGAAAGATTTTACTAAAGGCTTTGGGTTTTCACTGGCTATGCTGTTTTTTCTGCCACATCCTAAAAGTGTTCATTTTGGGGTAAATAGCCAACTCTAAATTGTGTGTTTAAGTCTGGGCATAAGCTTGAGTGGTCCGTGTGATAAAGTGGATTATGTGCAAGGCTGATTCCTGCACATCAAGCCCCCAAAACTCTGAATTGGATTAACATGTCTGAGAGCATTATGTTAAGTAATAGTATATAAGCAGAACTTTATTTCATGTGTTTGGCTGCTTCCAACTGGTATATAGTAACCAGTTTGAGACAACATTAAATAGTAATTTAAGAGCAATTATAAAAGTTTATTCTTCATTGAGTTGACATATTGGTAAGAGTAAGTGATTCTGCCTCATAGAATCAGGGACCGGGGTTAAATGCAAGGAAGGCCCTGTGTCTTTCTGTGTGGACTTTGCAAATCTTCCTGCGCATGCATTGCTCTTTCTACAGGTACTTTGGTTGTCAGGCTAACTGGATACTCTAATTTGACTTAGTGTGATTGAGCAAGTATGGGGATGTTCTTGAGGATGGATTGGTATTTTGTCGAGAACTGATTTCTGTGTTGCACCCTGAGCTACCAAGATACTGTAGGTTCTGGCTTTCATTTGTATGATAATTTAAAATGCAGGTTTGGACTAAATAGATGGATAGTCCACTTTAGACAAACATACTTCTGTATTTCACTTTGTGGTTTAGAGCTAGTACCATCAAAATATGATACAGACATTAGGTATGCTGTTGGTCTGTTGCAGAGTGGACAAACTACAAATACAGCTCTGTATGTCTTTGCATGTGCACGGAAGCCAGTCGAATTGCAGCTGCCTCGCTTTAGCTGTCTGAACAATTCAGTTGATTAATCATTTCATTTGCCAATCAGCTATTGTTTTATGTGAAACCTTTTACATTGAAGTTTACAGATCAAACACAAATACCTTATTTTTACAAATAACACAGATTATAGCAAATTAATACATTTATATATACATGATATATCTCAGTTTCCTCCGGGCGCTCCGGTTTCCTCCCACAGTCCAAAGACATGCAGGTTAGGTGGATTGGTGTTTCTAAATTGGCCCTAGTGTGTGCTTGGTGTGTGGGTGTGTTTGTGTGTGTCCTGCGGTGGGTTGGCACCCTGCCCGGGATTGGTTCCCTGCCTTGTGCCCTGTGTTGGCTGGGATTGGCTCCAGCAGACCCCCGTGACCCTGTGTTCGGATTCAGTGGGTTGGACAATGGATGGATGGATGGATGATATATCTCAGAGACTGTCCATAAGTACAGTTGAATGGAAATAAAAATTAATAAACAACACTACACAGTAGCATCATTTTGGGGGTGTGCAAAACATTCAAATTTATTTAAAAAATGGAGATCAAAATGAAAAATGTATTATTTTATCAAAAAAACAGAAAAAAAAAAGAATAAACAATGCCAGCAACCCTCTACTTTTAATCTCATTATTGAAAATGTTGTCATATTCACATCCTTCTCAGCAAATACTTTTGGGCAAACAAAGAGCCAGTTTCCTGTGTAGTGGTGACCATGACAGCAGTATGAGTTGCTATAAACTGAAACAATAACCCAAAGTTAAAAAATAAGATTTTGCATAGTGCCTTTTACACCGGATATAATTGCAAATCATCTTTTTAAAACCATTAAGGTCTCAAATTAATTATATATATGAGAACTTCCCTCCCGCTAAGTTATTCTGCTATGATATGTTCAAGTCTATACTCCAATAGAGCAAGGTACTATGACGCTTAAACAGTGCTTGACAGTTATGCAAATGTGTATATCTGTGCCCTCCTGTTTTTTAAATATTAGAATCCCTTATTATGCATACTGTAGTATATATGTCAAAAGTCTTAAAATATTCGTTTGCCCTCAGGCTGTTACTGTTTGAGGCGGAAAGATAAAACAGATATATGTGGCAGCCAGTTCAGATTTAGCACTCATGTACTTGACTGACAGAGTAACATCAATGCAGTATAACTGAATATTTATGCAATATATATATAATGTATGTTGAAGATGTTTACAATTTTTAGGGTAATAGATTTTACCAGCAGATAAAATCTCATTGTTAAAAATTGAATATGTTGATATAAGCAGATGCAATTGGAAGCAGCACCTGTAAATCTTAAACTGTAACCATGAAATTGGCCATTTGTTTGCATCTCTTTCTCTACTGGTCTGATAATGTCTCATTCAAGACTCCGTAATATGCTTTGCTGGAGTTTTTGTTTGAGTTATAATTGCTTTATTGATGTGGAAAACTGGGCATCTAGGCAGGTGTATTTAAATAGTTTTAACTTTATTGTATGATCCCTGTCCTCACCTTAATAATGGAAATATAGTCATTTATTCTATCTGCTGTGTATTAATATATTTTACTTAGTGGTCCCACAGATGTAAAACATCTCACATATAAGAAAAACATCCCAAAGGGTTGTCATCCAAATGTAATGGTCTAATGTATTTAAAGGTGGAACATGCCAAATGGCTGTGCACTGTCACAAAATGGATCTGTGAGGTGATATTTTGGAATTTCATACATTGTTTCAAGATCTATTACATCTTTGCAAACCTCCGTCTTGAGTGGGATTTGAAGTTACAGGTTTAATAAAAGATTCTGAATGTGTGCACTATGAATAAATAAAGTGTACAATGGTATGAACATACCCATCCCTATGTCATTTTCAGTGTTGGCGCACAGTGCAAGCTTTTGTCCTAATTGTCCGATTTTTGTGTTATTCATTATATTATAATATGACAATTGTAAAATGTGAGAGGAAATTTAACACAGGTTAATTACACTTGTCATTAAAAACTGATCCGAACAGCTACACTTGTCTGCTGTAAGAGCTCTCTTTGGTGCCAGGGAATTGACTGCCTATTACATGCAGTCAATTTACTGTATGTAGAAGGACATTCATCATGCTGGAACCTGCACAGAACTGTTCTTTGTTTCAACATGTCTTTCATTGCTTCAGCAGTACTTGGATACACAGATCACTTTTGGAAATGTTTAATTACCTAAGCTAAAAATAAGATTTGATTTTGGGGGGAAATGATCCATTTAATTTTGGTGCTCAGACTGCCTTCATAACAGCCTCATGCTACTCAGTTTTTATCATTTTGTACTAAGCAACTTTTCAATTTTACCCTTTGCATTTCATCAACAAGGACTTGAACAAGACCACTGAAGTATGAAATGTGTTGCAGTTTGCCATGTTGCCTATCTGCAACAAATAATATAATTTACTTCAGTGCTTGTTCTTTTTACTTAACACCCAAACAGGATCACATGATTTACTGCAACAAATTTAATTGGTGACACTAAAATGGCACTGGATATGTGAATGCTTGCCTGAGTGAATACTGTGATAGGCCGGTGCCTAATGCTGTACTGGCTCTTGACATGCTGTTCATGCTGCTAGGATAGGCTGAGGACTCCACAAGCATAAATTGGATTAAGCAGGTTTGATGTAGTTGGACGGGTGGATGTATTTATTATTAAATTGTAAAACCTCTATATCCCAATTCTTTGTAAATGTTATAATCCGCCTTACCTGTGTAAAAATGGCAATAAAGGTAAGATTTGTAGAACTAATCAAAAATGTGTATAACACTAGATCTTAGAGATGATTGTATTCCCTGGAATAGGGTGCTTCTTTATTATTTGTTTTATAGCTTTTTTAGGAATTTAGTGATACTAGTTTGTGCTCATTGCCTACCTGAGTGCCTTGTTTGAGTAGCGAGGCCCTTCTGCTCTGATGATCACACTCCTTCTGATCCAGAAAGCATGCCAGACTTGCCTCAAGCAAATGTAGTAGGGATTTATTGCTAAATAAGCTTTTATACAATTAATTCAACTTTCAGATGTTTACATTTCATTAACTAATAGTGTTTCTTTCTGTTAAAGATACTTGGAGTTTATGTGCCTGGAGGAAGCAGATTAATAGCTAGTACACCTTATTAAAAATCTTAGGATTGCTTTGTATAATTCTTTTCTTTTTTACTGTCAAGCTTTTAATTTATGATATTGTATGATGCAATTTATGTATACTGAGTAAGTTTGGGAATTATTGTGCTCGAAATGCAAAGGCTCTTTTACTTTCTGTTTATAAAACATAATAGTAGTAATGAAGTTATTATCAATACCATTAGTTAATTAAATGCTATTTTTGTAATATTAGTTTTAGCACTGGCATATAGTATACAGAACTTCAGAAAAAGAAGCTTACTAAATAATTCCTTATTGGGATGGAAGCTGAAGTTAGGGTTTTATAGCTACAAAGGAGTAGTGCAAACAATGACAACACTGTGACCCTCAAAGGTATTTATCAAAAAAGAAAAATACTACTTATTGTTTTTCTTCCTGAAAGTTTTAGAATTGGCATTTATTTCTTCATGAATTATGTCATAGCATATAAATGAAAGGTGATGAAAAAGAGAGCATGCTTTTACTTTAACATAGAACAGATAAGTTATGGAATGAATCATAGAATTGTTTTTTTCTTGGTATGTTTTCAGTTAAAAGCACAAAGGTCTTCTTGCTCCTTCTATAATGGAGAATGGACTGAATCTAACAAAAACAAAATTACAGCTTTAGAAACATGACACACAGAATTATTATTTTGATTATAGTATATTTACTAAAGGAGATAAATTCCAATTAAAATACAAATGTATATATTATATGTAATACCTTTAGCAACACATTTCTGACATAAAATTATTCATATGCGGTAAATAGAATCACCCAAATATCCATCCATCCATTATCCAACCCACTATATCCTAACTACAGGGTCATGGGGGTCTGCTGGAGCCAATCCCAGCCAACACAGGGCGCAAGGCAGGAAACAAACCCTGGGCAGGGCACCAGCCCACCACAATCACCCAAATATTTGAAGTATAATTTTTATTTTAGGGCTGAGCGTGGACATTCATGTAGTTAATATCTTTTTGTAGAAGATTACCCACCTAATAATATTACTGGATGATTGATTAACTTATGCAAAATTTTACTAGAAACCTATAGCAAAAGGAAGAAGAAACCAAATAAGTGGACATTAATTCACTTCTGCATTCCCATGAAAAGAACCACGGAGTTTTAAAAAGATTTACCAAGCCATCACAGCCATCTCCATTTTTGCTCCCAAAAATGCTGTGGCATCCTGTTCCCATGATTAGGTAAATGTGTTATGCAAGAATATACTGAATTGAAATGGTGAGGAGGTGGGTCTATAAGAAAATAAGAAGTTTCACAAGCTAAAAGAAAACTAAACTAGATGTGAGCAGGACAGCAAGAAATCAGACTTTAGGCTGCCTTTCATTTGAATACAGTGTGGAAGGTGAAATAACAGTTCAAATGTGACACTCTTCTATAAATAAAAAATAGAAGACCTGTTTTGTAGTCTCCACTAGATGCGCTCTACAACCAACTTCTTCACTTCCCTTTTCAATATTGATTTGGTCTTTCATTTTATTTACTGGTGTAGGAATTTAAAGCAGGTGGCCTACTAGCAACCAATCAAATCATATTTTCTTGCCTTCGGACTGCCTCTACAAATTGTATTATTTCCAAAAGATTTATAGGGATGGAATTTGATATGGAAAATGGAATTTTATTTGAATTTGGAGGCAGTGTGGCATAGTGGTAATGTCTTTGTACTCTGTGCAGGTTCTGATCTTGCTATTGATTCTGTGTGACCACGAGTAAGTCTCTTCACATACCTATGTTCAAACTGGAAAAACAAAAACAAAATGTAACCAATTGTATCTTAAATGTTGCAAGTCGCCTTAGATAAAGGGGTCAGCCAAGTAAGTCAATGTAAATGAATTTGATGTATGTAAGCTTGACAACATAATAAAAACATAAACTGATATATTAATATTCAGAAATAGGAAAAGCAAAGAAGGGATATAATGGCTTAATTGAACATGTCACTTTGTGTTCAGTTTGTCTTACTGAAGAAAAGGAAGCACCTACACCTGTAGTATCCCAAAGGAAAAAGAAGTCTGAAAACTATGAGTGGCCTCAAGAATTGTTTTGTGTTATCCTAGATCACATTGCCAGAAGTATGACTCCTTGGTATGAGATCTTCTGGCTGATCAAATGACTAGAGCCTGTAAAGGGAAGAAGAAAATGTGGTCACAACATAGTGCATTTGGCCACTGGCCCATTCGCAGTCCATTGCTTCATCGAACAATGACTGTTCTTTTCTCTGCACTTCCAGTTCAATTTCCTTTTTCTCAGTCTCTCTGTTTTTACGGTCATGATGGATGGAACTGTCTCTTTTCCTTTGGGTCGTCCGGTCTGCAAGGCTGTTCAATGCCTTTCTATAATGTTAACCAATCTTTCCATGTTCTCCCAAGAGTGTCTTCAGACCAGATGAGTGAGATTCTCCTGCAGTGCATGCACTAAGTGATTGGATGTCATCTCCAAAATCTTCTCAACAGTATTTTTGTCAGGTTTCAGCCACCTAGCTAGTTTGCCTCACAGATCAAATGTGTAGTCGAACTGCTAGTCCCTACATCCGTACATTTATGGGGTCGTCAGTCTCTATTAATACGTTGTAGTCTCATTTGAGATTATAATAAGCGTGCAGCACCTGCTCTGCCAAAGAGGATGTGAGGATTTGCTCTGTCTCCTCCTGCAACCAGTTTTGTCGGGAACAAAAATTAGCTCAAAAATGAGCAAGTGCACTTCGATGTAATCTTGGCATCATAATGACAGGCTCAGTGCCCACTTGGTACACAGAGCTTCACTAGTGTTTTTGAGGGTTTCTGCTTCTGCTTCTGAAAAATTCGTCTGCTGCACAGTAACTTGTACTTGCAACTGGCACAGCTGTTCCTCCATAGTATAAATGACTTCTGTGACATTTAGCGTGTTCAGTCCTCTTTCCAGAATGCTGCTGACTACACCATTGTGAGAATAATAAGTTTGTCAACCAAAGAGTTGGGTTACTGCCTTGGTAATCCCCGCTTGATGGTGGAACAAACAGAATATAAAAATAAAGAGCTTGATGAGTATGCAAGAAGTTTGCAATTGTTTTTAAGAGAAAGACATAAATAAATAATCACTTCTGAGTAGGAACTCTGTCTTCCTCAGATATGGGTCCGACATACAGTAAATACCCACTTCTGGTAGCCTTCGAGGTTTTATAATGGTCTCCCAGAAGGAGTGGGGCTCTCTGGGCTGGTGAGGAAGTGAGGACACTCGTTTTCTGGTCAATGTCCCCCCAAACTAGCAACAGTGCCCCCTTTTGAGTTGGAATGGTATTGTTTTCCTGGCTGAAGCCCTAAAGATGTCCCTTAAGTGCACATTCCTGATAACTCGTACCCACTGTGGCTTTATATGGGCTGAGTTGTGTAGCTAAGTAGGTATACACATCTAGAATTACTTTCCAGGGTTTATTTAGACATGTCAATTACTATAATGCAATCTTTGAGAGAAAGCTGTGCTGGATATAGAGGGGCCATGCCAACTCCACACAATACCAACCCAAAAATCAACCCAAGGATATGGAGCTGTTACACATTATTCAACCACACTGTATAAAGAGAACATTATGTAGATTAAAAATATGATGTAACTTGTAAAGAAAACTCTCCTAACACAAACAATGGGCACAGGCATGGAAAGATCCCCCTAATCAGTATGCTCACCCTTAAGTACGAATATAAATTCAAATGACCTAAGCCTAACAAGAATAAGATGGAATACTAAATGGAATATTCAATGCAGTGCAGGTGATTATAGTTTTAGAGAAAGACAGAAGAAAGGCAAATAAAGAGCACAGATAATACTCCAAAGCCTTTTGTGCTCACACAGCTTAGTCTGTGTGGGAAAAGATCATACCGTAAGTCAACAAAATCAAAAATTCTATCTACTTGCACCAAGAATTCTGATGGCTGAGTTTTGGATGTTTAAAATGTATGAGTAAGTAGCAGCATAGTGTACCTCACTCAAAATATTGTAATTGGAGTTAATTTACCTATTATTTCAAACCTTCATTGCGTAATTAAACACTAATGTGATGCATTTGCTGTAGAAAAAAAAAATCTAAAACAAAAGGGATGAACACAGTACGCAGCTGTTGGGTGGCTTCTGCTTTCACTTTGGGAATCTGGTTTACTTCCACTGTCCAGAGACTTATATTTGAAGTTGATTGTCAATTATAAATTGGCTCGGTGTGAGCCAAAGGCTGCTTTGGATGCTGCTTCATGCTTTGATGCTGGGAGGTGGGTTAGTGATTCTTTAGCAAGTAAATGGATAAATTGTTTAAGGACCAGTGCATGAAGAATTACATCAGAATTAAATGGGGCACAATGTGCCAATTAAACAGTGCACAGTAATTAGCAAGTTTTTATTTGATATTATGTAACTTAATTTCTCAGATAGCTTTGTGTATCTTAACACAGCATTATAACTGAAAAGGAATAAAACAATATATTGACATCTACATAAAGGACTACAAAGGAAAAAAAAGTAGGCAATTTAAACAAACAATTAAAATTGGATGAGTGAAAGGCAGAGAGAGTTGTGTGTGAAAAACAAAGGGAGAAATCCAAGAAGCAGGAAATATATTAATGCATCAGTAAGGTACATAGAAATGTACGTATGGGAATGCCAACTTTTGAAAAACCAAATAATAAAAATTTGTTCCTATTTCAGGACTGTTGGAGCCTTATTAAAGTGATTATTTTAGTGTACGGTTGTCAGACAACTTTATTCAGTCCTACTTACCAGAAGATATTTTACAATTGTTACAACATTTTTTGAAATTGAAGCACAGCAGAAAAAAGTGATCTGCTCTGTACCACAGAGTAAATTGGAGGGTGAAACATTTGGGACACTGCACCATAATACATAGAGTCAATGTCAGGATGTGGGTGCCATAAAATCATAGGCATACTGTCAAATGCAAAGGGATATTTTTTCCCCCTTTTTTGGTAGCATTTCTAAGGCTTATACAAAAAAAACTGTGGAGGTCATTGAAAGTCACTCTGTTTAATAACTATTTCCAACATTTCCAGGCCGTTGGATTCTGTGGCTATAAAACATTGCGCCAGTTATTACTCTTCCAGAGTCATAAGTTTGCGTGTAGGAGGATGCAGTAAAAATAACAAAAAAAAAATGCGATTTCAGTTGTCATATTCACTCCTATTTAGACCATCATCAATAAATAATTGCAGTCCCCACTGATTGTAAAGCAGGAAAGCCTCATTTATCTCTTGCTGCTCTCGTTTTGTTTACTTAAAAGTTTTTCCAGCAGGGTTCATTTTCAGTCTTGTTTCAGAAGTATAAATCTTTATTTTGTTCCTGTCTGACAAATATAAGCAACTTAATATTACGGGGGAGGCTTTAACAAATAAGGTGGTTGAAATATTAGAGTGTATTAAAGAGTGATTGCTGCAGCCCAGAAATTTGACAATTTTCATTTAACCTAATTATGGCTTTGCTGCACAAGCAAGGCGGCTGTAAAGCTTGTGACATTTTTTTTGTCACTCCCCAAGGCACAGACTAGGGGTTGCCCATATGAAGACTAATCTCCTGTAGGCTGTCAGTTACCTTAAGAGTAAAGCATACTTAAACCTATCAAATGGCAGCATATTCTTTGATTCAAGAAAAATGCTTGGTGTTTTCATATTGCATTATCTACATAATTTCATTTGTCCCCACTGTTGCTTTTTAATTTATTTATGATTATTCCGGCTCTATTATTTACAGATTCAAAAAATTGCTTCTCCATTTGTGAGCGAATTATAAATCTAATCATCCATTTTCCAAATCTGCTTTCATCAGTTATAGAGTTGCGGGATGCTGGTATCTGTCCTGGCAGCATTAGTAGCAAAGGACACACCAAAGTGATACCAAGCACACTTACTTAAACAGTGGTTTTCACTCATAACTGGGAAGTTTACAGCCTCCAGTTAACCTTACCTGTTCATTATTATATTGATATTATAGTGATATTTGTGAGGTGCCCACTCGAATTGGGGTTGTGGGGGAGCAGCACTAACCATTGTGTGTTGTGCACAGCTGAATGACAAACTACAACGATTTTCTCTCACCTAACAAAAGATAGATAGATAGAGATCGATACTTTATATAATCTTTAATTAATTAATATTATTAATTAAAAGGGCAGTAAAGGAATGTGCTATAATGATAAAACCACAATACTGCTGCAGAACATTTGTTTTTTGAATCAATCTGTTTTGGTTCTAAAGTAGAATTCCAAATTTAACAGGTATGCACCTACGCACGTTGAGATTTAGGGGTTTTGGCGGGCACCAAATTTAATTTTGTGATTTTTTATTTTATATGCATGTTTTCATACTTGATAAATTTTATCATTATCATTTTGAAATTTCTGCAACACTGTTTTGTTTGGTGTTTTCTTTATGGTCAATCAACATTTTGTGTGTTTTTCAGTAGTGACAGCTGTGTTGTTAGTTATGTTCAGAATGGTATTTTTAAAAGTAACTTAGTTACATTACTCATTACCTACAAAAAAATAGAAACTAAATATGCTATGTAGTTATTTATTATAAAATGTAAATATGTTTAGTCCTTCTTGTCCTTTGAAGTAAATAACATCTATCCCATTTTTCCATCCCGAATGTGAGCTCCTAAAGTCATTTATAGTATGAACACTGGCCACTGCCCCATCAGATCACTGTTTCAAAATATCTATAATAAACTTAACCTTTATTTATAGGTTTCTGTTAGTGGATTAAATTTAGTATACTCTTTTCTGTATGAATATGCGATTGTACAATACAAAAGACCAGCAAGCCATCCACCACGTTTTCTTCATGTTGCAATAATCACTGACTGCCTGTGATCCTAAACTGAGTCGATTAAGCTTATCCCTCAGCACATGCAGGATTCAATGTTTCATTAAAACTTTTGTTCAGTTTTTTTCACTTGATAGTGTGCTACTCACATTCTTAATCTCTTCCTCAGCTTTCACCTCTACCCTTGTAATTATTGATAAGTGCTCAAATGTGCACATTTTCTTCCTGTAAAGAACCTACCAATGGCTAATGAAACATCTCCAGTCATAATTCTTAGAGGGGGCCCTGACTTGTGTCTAGATTCTGGCAATTGTTTTGTTTGAAAGTTCGAAAGTTGATAGAAAAGTAAATTTAACCTCAGGGCACTACTCTGAGGACGGTGGTCAAACTGAGAGGGCGACTCAGGACTATGAAATATTTTTGGGGTTTAAATAACTCAATTGGAGTGGACTTCTGTTTTTTCTGATGTCTAATATTTGCTAGTTTAAATTTGCTTTCACTATGATGTCCTTGTCTTTGGTGCTTAGTTTTGAAAGCCTATTCACAGTGGCAGTAAAGTACACAGTTGTGCAATCTAAATCTAATTGTGCAATCTAATCTAAATTTTCAGCATTTTATTAAAGTTCTTTTCTCTAAAAATCAAAACATTTTTAATGAATTTCTGTGAAATCTTTTATATTTTTTTACAAATATTATTCAAAGACATGCCTTGCTTTATTGCATAAAATGTCCTCTATGACATGACATACTCATGCACTCAATATGGCAGTGGCATCACTCTCAGTCTCATGTGGTGCCTTCTTGATGCTGTCCCAATGTATGATGCCTTGAAGGCAGAAAAATCAAGCAATCTGATTAAAAAAATCATAAATACATAAGTGTAACCCACAAAAAAATGACAGAAATAGAGAGAAGTGAAGCTGTAGGAGCTCTAAATACTGATATCTCGGAACAGCTTTTGTCAATTAAAGAAGCCCATTAAAAGAGAGAAAAAATATAGCAAGTAGAATAAGAGTTATTTTAACTGTGTATTGAAGTGTGTGTTTGGAAAGGTTCATAGCCGTTTTAGATTATGTGGTAATTATGACTGCAGTTGAAAAAATATAAAAAACATTTTCTTGAACAGTGTATTTTTTAACTATTAGTGTAGGACTAATATTTTAGTAAGATTTACACATGCTATATGAAGACAACGAGTTCTAGAACTTCTAATGTTTGCCCAATTTTATTATTTATTAAAATTAGAAAAAATAACAAACTTCTCAAACATGCTTAGTCCAATTCAGTGTCACAGACAGCCAGAACCTTCCCCAGACGTAAGGTAGGAAACATCTGAGCCTGGCATAATAGACCAGAGTAGAACCCACTCATCCATACACATGCATGGGGCGAGTTTAGAATCATCACGTAAACTAACCTGCTCCACACTGGGAACGTGGGAGGAAATCACACACTGATAACACATCATTTTTACATTTTACATTGAAAAAACTAGCTCTTTCTGTCTGTATATTTCTTATTAACATAACATATTTCTTGCGGTGGGTTGGCACCCTGCCCAGGATTGGTTCCCTGCCTTGTGCCCTGTGTTGGCTGGGATTGGCTCCAGCAGACCCCCGTGACCCTGTGTTCGGATTCAGCGGGTTGGAAAATGGATGGATGGATGGATGGATAACATATTTCATTGGTGACTCGTATGGCACTAAGTCTAAAGGACTCAGCTGTAAGATACCTTGTAGTTCCCTCTGCAAATGTTGGAGAATGTTATAGGTAGAAGTAGGAAGACCTATGAAGGTTGGTTGACTGCCAGATGTGTAGAAAGACATTTTCACAGCTGATATAGTTTATTGGGCCCTCCATAATGATTTCTGTCTTCTGTGTAATTTTGGGACCAAAGAACATCCATTGCCAGGGTCCTGTGCTTTCATTTATGACCTTTTTCTAGATTAAACACATTAGTAGTGTAACATTTTTAATGATCTAGTTTAGTAATGCTCTGGACTCTTTGTTACTAGGGGGCTCCGCCCCCTGCTCGCTTCGCTCGCCAACCCCTGGTGTTGGGAATGACAAAGAGCGTGATGTATGAATGAGATATAGAATAGTGTGACGGTGTAGATGATGCAAATAGAAAGCAAACAATAAAGTGTGTGGCACAGTGTAAAGGTTTATTTGAAAATTTCTTTGTACACGCCGTTTAAGTGTAAAAGGTAATTCCAGCTCAGAACTTGTAAGGTCATTTAAGATGGTTATTGTTGTGATCAGAGTTAAGTTTGTCAGAGCTTAGAAAGAGTTGTGTCTCTCCAGGAAGTAATGGAATGACTTGGGTATTTATGTTTTCCACATTAATATTTTTTGGACATAATATAGTGCGTTGTGTTAAAAGGGGCATTTGGTCTAATGAGATTGCTGTTCCAAATCTCTCTGTAACTAAGTCGTCGCAGATAAAGGCCTGAGGAACTGTAATAATATGTGGCTGAAGTCCATCTGTATTGGTGAGTGTACCATCTCTCAGTTGTAATAAGCAATTGTTATGATCTGGTTCTGGACATCGTATCTTTTTTACTAACTGTATCTTTTGAAAGCAATGCCAATTGTCTGCGTATTTTAAGGTGCACTGAACAATAGCTGAGTGCATGGCATCTGGAAGAATAGCTAATCACTGTCTAAAATCTCCTCCTCATAAAAGTACCTTTCCTCCAAATCGAATATTATTATTCATAAACGTTTGTAGAAGTTTATGAATGGTGTTGAGTAAGTGACTTCATGCCATTGAACATTCATCAATAAACAACATTTTTTCAAGACGGATGTCACGTGCAGTGCCACCGTTAATGTTCATAGTGGATACCGATTTGTAGGATCTAATGTAGTTGATAAAGATTTCACTTTCAGGTACATCGTCAGTTATAAGCTTCTGTAGATATTCAGTATATGAATGTAAAGAAGGCAGTCTAATTTGACCCTTTTGACAACAACGTGTAAATGTATAACTTGTATTGCCAGTTGTTTCTTCAGGGAAGTGAACTGAATGACAATGATTGCAAATGACATTCATTAATCCGAATGAATTTTCCTGGTGTATGTTTTGCTTGTGCCGTTTGAGAGGCACGTTGTTGCATGTGTAGTATTTGGGACGTGTTGTTTTGGAGCTGTAATCGATTTGCCTGTGCTGTGTGAGAAGCCCGTTGTAGCCTTCGCTGCCATTAACGTATGTCTGAGACGGGAGGTGTTTCGTTTTGAATCCGTGCCTGTTGCGATGCAGCACTTTGATTGGTAGTTTGCGTCATGTGGATCTAGGATGTAGATTTGTGCATATTTGCGTTGTTGATTTGTTTCAGGGTGCACTGTTCCAATGCGATGCAGTATTTGTGCACATATGGGAAAGCAGTATGGGCCATTGCCTTTTGGTGGCCTGATATTTACTCCGGTAGATGCAAAAGCAAATGAACTATTGTAGGATCTAATGCAGTTCATAAAGTTTTTACTTTTAGGTACATCGTTAGTTAGAAGCTTTAGTTGAGCTTTGCGTTTTTGGAGTCGAGACATTTTTTCTTTTAGAAATATGGATAAGTAATAAGGAGTATTGCACTCACTGTTAATATGGAGCCTTTTCTGCGGTTGAACGGTTAATAGTGCCTTATTGTAATGAGATCCACCTATGCTGCATAGCCGTCTATTTTGTTGTTTCTTTCGTGTTCGTGTGTTTGTTCCTGTTATCCTTTCCTTTTCGTTTTGTATCCGTGACCGTGTATTCATGACTTGTTTCTTTCTCAGCATGCGAAATATGGATAAGTAATAAGGAGGATCGCAGTCACTGTTAATATGTTTCCTTTTCTGCAGTTGAACGGTTAATAGTGCTTTATTGTAAGGAGATCCACCAATGCTGACACCTATGCTGTCTAGTGTGAAGGTGTTGATGTTCACTTTAGAAAATGTGGCTTTGGGTGTCACTTCTTATGGATGTGTGTGTGTGGGGGGGGGGGTTGAGGATTGTTGTCGCGCGAGCGTCTTCTTTCTTTTTGTGTTCCTGTGTCTTGTTGAATCCCCCTCTTTGTGTGTGTCCCGTCCCTTGCTTGTAGGGGGGGGGGTGCCTTGCTGTTGTGCGCGAGCCTCTTTTTTTTTTTTTTTTTTTTTTTTTTTGGGTCTAGTTTCGTGTGCAATGTGTTTCGTGCTTTGCCTGCGTTTGACTACTTTTTTATGTGCCTTTTCCTTTTTTCGGTGCTCGTTGCACCTCATTTCTCCATTTTTCCTGTGCTCACTCCTTTTTTCTGTGGTCTTGTCCGCCTCTCGCGGCCCCTCATCTGCCTCTCTCGCCCTCTTTTGTCCGCCTTTCTCGGCTCCTCAGCCGACTCTCGCGGACTCTTTTTGCGCCTGCGCAGTACGTCTTTTTGCAGCTACGGCCCATTGCCGGATGTGCCTGCGTCCATCATCCGGTTTAGCATTCTCGGTTAGTAATATGGATTGTAGGCCAGTCTTTAGAAATCTGAATGTTCCAATTGTGAACTGTGCCTTAGCAGAATAAGAATTACTTTATTATTTCATCAGCTGTCTGTTAATGGTACCCACTAATTCTAAATTCTGTAGAGGCCAGTTGTAAAAAACCTTGTGAAGATAAGCACCACGGTAAAACTTTGAGCCAGGGATTAAGGAAAAAAGCCACACTTTGTTCTGTTAAAATATTGAATTAAAGCTGCCCTTGTTGTTCATTTATATTATAACAAGATTTTTCCATCTAGGACTCAAACCTACAGCCTTACACCAGCCAGCAAAACGAAAAAAAAATAACAGCATAGCCTGCTGAGTTCAAGGAGCATTCTGGGAACACAGAAAGTCAGTTTCACTTTTATTTAGTGGGTTGTTGTTACCAATGTACAATTCTTGTAACAAATTTGCTCATTAGTCATTAGTTACGTATTTTCTTTCTTACACATCTTGTATCAGTTGTGAACATTACAACATTATTAAATATAGATATAGATATAGATATAAATATAGATATAGATAAAGTGCCAGGAATTTTCATAAAGCTAGGGATTTACTCATATTTACTTGTTCCTAACACATTTATTAATGCTATTCATAGTAAGATGTTATAAAACAATGTAGATTATCATTTTGAATGCTTGACATCTAATTAAAGTTATTATTATTAAGAGGTGGGTAGATATATTTAAATCTGTTCTGCTTCCAATTCAGTGTAGTAGATCAAGGCTGCTTCAGCATCTCACTTAATTAATCTCAGATGAAGAGTTAGGTGGGCATGAATAAATATAGCAATAGTTCAGGATGCATATTTCTTCAGTTATCTCAGCTTCAGCTTTAACTGTCCTTATCCTGGAATACTTAATAAATCTGAAAATAGAAAGCACAGAGATTCTTCTTTATTTCATAAAACATTTTCTTTAGCAGAAAGATGGTGTGATCATTTCTCCAGGTTGAGTAAGAGTGAAAGAGCACATTCAAAGCACTGCAGTAAAAGTATTTTTGTTTTACATTGACCTATTGGGCATTTATTTGTAACAGTAGTACTGAAGGCATATCTATAGCTCAGTTTGTAAAAAAGTTGTTTACCTAACAGGAAGATTTGGTTATTTTTTTTAATTGTGGCCGCTGATTGCACTGCAGAGTGTTACATAGCTTTAAGGATGTCATTAAAGCACAATATGCAGACAAGCAAGAAAAATAACCAAAATGTGAAATCCTAAATATATATGGCTTCATGGCTACATGGCATCTTTGTCTGATCTTTGTTTTCCAAAATTCTAGTGATGATTTGGAAATTCAAGATGCTTGCCTACAGAGCAGTCAGTAGATCAGCACCTATACATATGGAGTTCCTATGCTTCTTCTCAACCACTCAGGTTTGCTAATGAATGGCATCTGATGGTGTCACCTCTTTCTGGAATCAAATCTCAATCCAGACTCTTTTCATGTGTAGCTCCTAAATGGTGGAATGAGCCGCCCACCTCCATTTGAAATTCTGACTTCTTCAATGTGTTTAAGAAGTATGTGATGCCTCGGTCTGACTGATAGTTGTTAGGTTTTGTAGTCTAGGAATTGTAACTTGCATGCATTTTGTTGTGATCTCTTCACTTGTGATGGTCAATTTTGTAACCTCATACTGTAACATTTGTTCTGAAAGATAACTTTGGATAAAAGTGTTTGCTAATCAAATAAATGTAAATGTACATTAAAATTTCTTTATTTATTTTCTGTAAGAAAAGATTTATTATACACTTTCGCACAGATTCAATTGCTATGGAAGTTCTCCATGACCTCAGTCATCATACTAGGAAGTGGTCCTAAGAATAACATAATAAACCATATCCATTTTCCTAAATGTTAATGAATTATGAGGTAGCAGGCTCTGTATTTTGACTTTATTGCCCAGTACTGACATTGTTAAACTGATTTTTACCTGTCATGAAGGTCAACTGTAGCCCTTCAGCTGGCATGCAAACACATATACGGTGAAGTCCATGCTGCACATGCAGTTCTCCAACAAAGTTTTTTTTGGGTGAAAATTAGCTGTACAGGATTAAGAGTGACGTCTTGGTCTGTTTAGATTACTTTCTTGGTCTTTGTTTTTCTATTGCTGTTTGAAAGTAGGTCAGCAGATGCCTAACAACATTGCAATGTGGTAAAATATTACAGCAGAAAACTACTTATGATGAAAGCGATTTTACTGGGTTCCAAATGTAGTCTTTGGAGGCCTGGAACACCTGAATTACCCTGGCTTGGTAGCCAGTGTGGCCAAATACATAAGCACTAGACTCTATGTCCAACTCACTGACCTTAAATAAATCAATTCGGGATTCAACTGGAGAAAAAAAATCAGAACAATAATAATAATAATAATAATTCTTTGTTATATAACAATGGTAGTGTAATTGTGCTTGTAAAGAGTCTAGGGATAGTAGTCAACTGTAGAAAAGTGTTGTATAATAGACAAAAGTAAAGTGTTCTAATAAAGATCATTTCTTTTGAATCACAAGCTCTCTTTCATAGAGTTGTTTTGTTTCTCTGACCTCTATTGAAAAAAAGGATTGGTCAAGGAAAAGACAACACACTTATCACCTAGCCTGGAGCATTTAGACAAGGCAAACACTCTTTTTTGTTGTGTAATTACATGTTTCTATATCCCTTCCTGTACTCCTGACATCTTTTGCAGTTTACCCCTTCTGCTGTCCTACATAGTTAAAAGAAAATTGCGTGGTAGCACAGAGGTAAAAAGAGTGGGAAGGACATCAGACATATTTCCTAGATGAAAAAAAGGGTTTTTGAAGCCTCTGAAGTGCAGTTAAGTATTCCATCAACAACACTTCTGAAAATAATGAAGAAATTAGAGAACTGAATTTTTTGAATTAATATGATTATTACAGTGTAGTATTCACTGTGATGCCCAGTGTAGTTTTCTACACTGTGGAGTGCTGGGCTGGTAACAACACTTTCAGGAGAAGCCCACCAAGTTAAAAGGTCAGTGTCAGTTATGTGGTATACTCTGGACACCCTGGAAGTCATAGTGAAGAGGAGGATTTAAACTCAAGTGAATGCCATTATGAACAATGCTGCACATCCTCTCTCTGACACACTACCACTGAGCAGTTTTAGCCAACGAATTATTCAGCAGAAGTGTGTGAAGAAAAACTAAAGGGACTCCTTTATGCCAACAGCAATGCGTCTGCATAATGTCTCAATGGGACTGCGACTGCCAAATCAGAACTTTTTTTTAATTTCCTTACTTTTTAGTCATTCTGGTGTGTGTTCATACCATATTTATGTACTTAATTGAAACTTCAGCCATCTGAAGCAAATTGCAGTTGTAAACTGATTATGTGGAAGTTTTGCATTATTTGATGCAGCAACGTATGTAAGAATCAACAAAAATAAAATCAAATTACTCACATCAACATAAAATATAGTGGGTGCACTAGTCTTTACAAATCATTAGTTATTCATATTAGCTAAACAAACTGTGTCTAATGCTTTTAGGTATGAGAAGGAGATGCACTTGCTACATACAGTAAATGATCAAAGAATAGGTGGAAGTGCTTGTCAGTAATGAATTAACTTACTGTATATAACATTGTGTTTCTGTGAGGGTGGATTCTCTGCAGTACTGATGTAAAATACACTAGGCATGTCGAGACACCTTTGGAATGTGGATGAACTCTGTCACTGTGCCCAATTGCTGTTACAGTTCCTGTGCCATGGGTTAATATAGGTTTTTAGGCCATGGATGGCTGAGCACACTAGGAAAAATACAGTGCAGCAAAAGATCTATACCAACAAGCTTCTTGTAGACATTATCTGTGTTTTTACATTCTATAGAATTGGGGTATTACCAATCTGCCAGAAGTGCTTCAGGTGAATATTTAGTAAAAGACAGCTATGACGATGAGCATTAACATTAACTGCTTTGTACATTTGTATATATTTCAAATACAGTCTGTTGAAATCACCTGGAGAAACACCAGAGCTTTTCTGCACACACATGAGTTTTGCTTTGTGACTGTAGCTCTGCCAATGATCTTCTAGATATAAATGAGCATCTTTACAAAAGACTTTGTAAGTAATATTTTAAATTAAAAAAGGGTTTGATTTTAAATCATTATTTGCAAGGTTGCTTTAATAATCTATATGTTTATGAATTCAAACTCTCAACTATCATTTTGGATACTAGTCTATGTGTTTCCGGCCTTGTCTGCCTTAATGTCTTCTGTCCCTTCTGACTTTTTGGTTGCACAGCATTAAACATCCTCCTCCTTATATCTATGTATAGCTTATGGTCGACACTTTAGATTTCACATATTTGAATCTTGCACAAGCAGCGTATAGTATAAACTATGCAACATTTGGAAATGAATGGAGTGAATATGAAGATAGTAATAAACACACATCAGAAACTCCAATTTGAACACCTCACATACAGAATACAGATTTTGAGGCTGATGCAGATATATGTGTTAATAACCATATCACTGCATTCGTTTTCATACAGCATTTTAGTGTGCAACCATGTGTGCCATCTTCATCACTCACCAAACATTACATATTTTTGGTATTTATTTATCATTGCTTGGTTTTTACACTTGGCTAAGCAAATGTTACTTGATCTCCAACAACCTTTAGTGCAAAAGCTAGAGGTAATATTTTTGATACAGAACAGCAAGGAAAACTAACTCCCAATGAAGACTCAAAAATTGTGTATAAGTATTGTCTGCCTATGTTATTTAATTTAATGAGTTATGTAAGTATACAAACATATATACAACAACCATTGAAGCATATCAATTATACTGTATGCATATATAGAATCATGTAAACGTACAAATTACTTCAGAACAACATCTGTATTCTTCTCTTGGGTTGTACACCCACCCAGTATTACAGCTTTCTTTCCACGAATGGCTCAACCTACTGTCATGGCTGGTAATCTACGTATGTGTACCGTTCCTGACAAATGTTTTTTCTGAGTAAGATTCTGGAACATGGGCATTACTTGACTCTCATTCTTTCATGAATATGTATTGTTTATTTGTATTGTAAGACTGCCTAATTGATTTTGTCAAGGCAAAGAAGTAATTGTTTACAGAGTGGTACAGTATTTTCATTTCCCAACTGTTCACAATAACTCCAGGTACTTTTACTCTGTACAAACTTCTGGACTTCTTGCCTATTTTCTGTTCATGAAGTTCCTTTGTTGTTAACATCCAACATCAATATAAAGATTACACCCCTGCTTAGTTGCAATTTGACATTGCCTTTACCGTTACTTATCTATTTCCTCATGTGGGACCTTATTTTTCCAGTTGCCTAACTTTTTTGATATCCTGACTTGATAACTTTACACTCATTATCTTCTGCTACACACAACTGATATATTGTTTGATATTACTGCTTGCTGGTTGGGGCCATTAATTTTGAACAGCACAGTCTGTTTTTGTCTTCATTGTCTTTAAATCATTACACCACCAGAATTGAGGGATATTTAGTTCTAACATTTGCCAGTAAAACAAAATGTATTAGGCTTCAATTGTGTTAGAATTTTTCATATTTGGAAGTAGTTGTTAGATTTCTTGCATTGGAGGTTATACGTGATTGGGCATGGACCAAAATGTTTGCTTACCAAAATATTCAGCCAAAATGGGTAGGTACAAAATCTTCAAAACTACAGTCCAGTAAGCTGGAAGAGGACAGATGTTCTAGCTAAGGTGTTAGTAATTTGCACCCTCTTATGCAGGTTTAACTTGTTATTTCTGGTTGTGTATAGTGTAAGTCATAATATTTTATTTGCAAAACTGTATATTTTCTTTTACTCATGTTATGATTTTGATTCAAATTACGCTTTATGAAATGGCACAAACACAAATAGTCAAAAAAATAAATGAACAATACTCAATATTCAGCCCAGTGTTTTCTGAAGTTTGGCCGTGGCCATAATTTTTATTTCAGTGCATCACTATACTTGGTTTTATCAAGGGCAATTTGTAACTCCATTGTTTTTCAACAGAGAAAGGCTATTTATTGAAGGTAGTTGATCATACCTCTAAATTTTACAAGTCATGTATTTTTCTGATCATAGTGAAGAATGCGAGTCTGTCCGTTCTTCTTCGTGTTATTCATGCTATCGCATAACACCAAGGGCGTTTAATATATTCTTGTCTTCTCTGAGATTTTTATGATTATTCTGTGGCTTTTAAACAAAAATCCAAACATGATAGCAATACAATTGAAGACTATTATATACACGCTAGTAACATTCCATCAATTTCAAATGTGCTACTTCAAACATCAATTATGTTCTCTCATGTGAGCCCAACCTACAGAGACCTCCTAGTTATAAATGATGTAGTAAACTTTTAAATAATGACATTACATATCGCTCAATGTAGACACAGTGGCCATTCACTTGTTCTTTCATTTTGGTTACTACCAGCTATACAAGTAAATCTTAAAGTACGAATGATGTGTTTCTGGATGGAAGATGTTGTCTCTCCCCACGCTTTATTGTAAATGAACACTCGTTTTAGACAACTTAATTCTGCAAGGTTTTGCTCCCAGTCTCTACAAAACAAGTGAATTCAGAAAATTTAGGAATGGATGGATGCTGAGTGTAGAGGTGAACAATTTGGACATTATTTGAGTAGTTTTCAAAAATGTTTATAAATGGCAACAGGCATGTTGGGCTTTTGATTTTGCGTTTCTAGATTAATAGCATGTATTCTGTAAGCACATGATGGTAACAGTTCTTAAAAACCACTACACTTGTGACTGTATTTTATTTTGAAATATATTCTTTCAAAGCACTTTGCAGTGACTCTGTATGAAATACATTTGGGGAGATTTTTATGGAGGTTTTAAGATTTAATACTTCACAGCTCCAGAGTCCTGGGTTGAAATCCCTTTCCAAGAACAATCTTTGTGGACATTCATGTTGTCTGTGGGGTTTTTCTTATATTTTCTGCAGTTCTTTACCATTACAGTATTTATTTATTTGTCTGACGCTTTTATCCAAGGCACCTTATAACTTTTGAGAAATTCAATTGGTTACATTTCCTCTATTTTTCCAAGTGAAGCACAGACAGATGAAGTAACTTGCTCAAGGTCACACTGTGTGAGTAGCGGATTTGGAACCCATAACCTTAGGACATGAAGTCCAAAGCCTTAAACCGATATGCCACACTTCCTACCTCACCTTCCAAAGAAAATGTACTGTTGGTTAGAATGACTGTCGACTGAAAATCTGTCAATTCTTATACTGTTTTTATTTTTGAAATTCATTGAAATAGCTGTATAAATATGTAAAGAAAGGTGACAAGATCACCAAGTGCTTATGTCATATGAGCTAAGCTAAAATGGAAAAAATGGGGAAATGAAGGACATGTATTAATAATATAGTATTTTATTCTAAGTACAAATGAATATTTATTGAAGTAAAAACACATAAAATGTATATTTTAACAAGTATTTGTTATTAGTAAAAATATTGTTTGAAAGAAAATTCTTTAAGATTAAATGAATGCTACTCATTGCTTAATATAATAATCTGTAAATTACTGATTCAGTTGCATGGCTCCAGGTAACATGGCATGTTTGATATTCTCTGTCCATGAATGATACTTCATTTAAACAGTTTTCAGTAGACTAATTTGCCAAAAGCTGTCAGGCAGCTGAATTAAGTGTAAAGGAACTCCAGCATGCTGTCAATCCCACAGAAAAACAACCCCCTGGGAACCCAAAGTCTTTGGCAACAAATAGCATTCAAATTGAGCATAGGTAACACTGTGCAGGCAAGTTCAAGTGTGACATGTGTAGCTGCTCCAATTGAGGGAATCCATTGTTAATCATGTCACTTAAGACAATGTACCTTTACTAGAGGTCATTACCAGGTGACTGAGTACAGATCAAGAAAACACAAAATTGAGCGGGACCTGGCTGTGTTAAAATAATATATCTTCAGTTGGACATTATGTACATGTCCTGGAAGATAATTCGAAAATGCATTTATTCATTCATTTGAATAGTTATTTTGGCGGTTCAGACAGTGTTGGCTGGTTGAACTTTAATGATTAAGGAGTTTGGGTTCAAGCTTTAAGACTGTTCACTAAAATATAATTTTCTTAATCCATCCAAGCTTTAAGCTAAAAGCTAGGTATTTCTGTATGTTGTCTGGTAATAGTCAAGTAAAGCACCTTAGAACCTGTTGTCAGTGACAGAGGCTATATAAAAAATGTACAGAAGAAAATTACATTTTTTTATTATAGAATGTTTTTACTTCATATTTGCACCCATTTCTTTCCACACAAATTTGTCTTGTGACACCATGCATACACTGTATTTGTTCTCAAAGTACCAACTTTGTTTATTCACATCTGCTCTAAATACCCATTTTCAGTTAATTTGGTATGTTATAAACATGAGGTGAACATATTCCATTTCACTTGAATACTACATTAAATTCAGGTTACATTTGTGTTAGAGCAGTCATTTCCCAAAAGTCAGGCTGAGGTGAGATAGAATGTTGTTGGATTTGTAGACACAATGCCATGTGCATTAGAATTCATTATTATTTATATCTTTAAGCATGCTGAAAATATCACTGCAATATCAAAAATAGGATCCTTGTTTTAAAAATTTAAGAGTGTGCTCTGCTTTGATAAACAGTCTTAAAATTCTCAACATTTACTACTGTGATTTCACCCGCATGACAGCAAGGCGGAAACTAATCAGTTACCTCAATAGGAACAGCACCTTGTTGAAGACATTTCTAGATTTTCACTAAATGTCACGTATGCTGAGCTGGAGCCAAGTGAGCTGTAAAGTTTCATGGTTGGTTCCTTTTTTCGTCAAAAGGTAGGACAGAAGAAACGATCAGACTTAGTTAACTTTCACCTGGTGATATTAAAGAACAAATATTTATGTGTATAATTCACTAAGTCCATGGCAAGCAAGACGCACGCAAGACAGAGCCACGCCCGCCAACTCACAGAGCCCTGCCCACCAACAATACACTAAGCAGCCGACCATGGCACGCAAGACAGAGACCATGGGATACGCATGACAGAGCCACACCCGCCAACTCACAGAGCCCCGCCCACCAACTCTAAGACCATGGGATATGCACGACAGAGCCCCGCCCGCCAACTCTAACTCTCCTCCCGAGTCCACCCCAGCACACAACACCTCACCAAACACCGCCTCAGTCGCTTTCGTCTCTGCTACAGTCCACATGCACCTCGGAGCCATGTTGACTTTTCATTGTTCTTTTCGGTTTCTGGCTGCTTTTCTATATATAATCCACCAAGTCGCACGACCATGGTATACGCACGCACGCAAGACAGAGCCCAGCCCACCAACTGTAACCCTCCTCCAGCGTCATGGGATACGCACGACAGAGCCCCGCCCGCCAACTCTAACCCTCCTCCTGAGTCGCTTTCTCCCGCGTCCACCCTCGCTCTCGAGGCATGCGCACTGCCTGCTCATGTGCCCGTCCCCAACTCCTTTCGTCTGTGTACAGCAGTGTTTCCCAAACTCGGTCCTGGTGAACCCCTGTGGCTGTTAGATTGGCCTTCGCAATGACAATTAATAAGGCACAGGGCCAAACTTTCAAAAAGATATGCCTGTATCTGCCAAAACCAGTTTTCAGTCACGGACAATTGTATGTTGCTCTCTCCAAAGTTTCATCTTTTCATTCACTTACAGTCGTATCCTCAAACCCACCCCATTTGGACAACTGTGTCTTTCAGGAAGTGTTCAGCCATCAATAAATAATTATGCGGCGTATGCTACGCCGCGGGTTGGCTAGTTCTGTTATATGCTATCATTTACAGTTTTCAGTTTAATGTCTGATTGCTTATGAGAAGACCACTAATAATGACCTAAATGACATTGAAAGGGATTCCAGTTAAAAAAAAAGCACATACAGTATTTCCTCATCCATTTTCTGAACAAGATTATTCAATAATTAAACATGTCAATCTATATATATAAGTCAATGTATGTGTGTATGTATGCATGTTCCAGCATCACTTCCAAACAGCTGGAGCTATTTTCATGAAATTTAGTAGACATGTTTCTCATTGGTCGATTAAAAATACTGTAGGGTGAAATCAACCCTAACCCACCCCCTTCTGGGTAGGGTGGGAGATAATCTTGTAGTCTTGTATGCATGTTATCATCCAGTTGACACTCTGAACGACCACCATAGGGCGAACTGGAGGTGACTGCCAGCATTCTTTAGGTTTGAGTGCCACCGCACCCCTGTTGCTTTTGAAATTAAATAGAGTTGGCCGGTTCCGAGCGTCAACTGGATGATAACCTACATACAAGATTGTAAGACAAGCACATTAGTGAGTCTTCATTATTTGTTAATTTATTTTTATTTTTAAAGTTGTCCATCCATCCATTTTCCAACCCGCTGAATCCGAACACAGGGTCACGGGGGTCTGCTGGAACCAATCCCAGCCAACACAGGGCACAAGGCAGGAACCAATCCCGGGCAGGGTGCCAACCCACCGCAGGACACACACAAACATACCCACACACCAAGCACACACTAGGGCCAATGTAGAATCACCAATCCACCTAACCTGCATGTCTTTGGACTGTGGGAGGAAAACGGAGCGCCCGGAGGAAACCCATGCAGACACGGGGAGAACATGGAAACTCCACTCAGGGAGGACCCGGGAAGCGAACCCAGGTCTCCTAACTGCAAGGCAGCAGCGCTACCACTGCGCCACCCTTTTTAAAGATGTGTTTTTTTAAATTATATTTTTCTCAAACAATTAAAAAAAAAAAACACTTTATTTTCCTCCCGGCCAACACTGGGTATTTCAGCTAGTAAGTTACAAAAACAGACTGATTTTCAGGCAATATTTAGATTTTTTGACTGTTGGAGGATCATGGACTGATTTATCTAGGGTCTTTTACACCATCGGAGCAAGTAGGTTGAGGGAGTAAATGCTCAGCTAGCTGCCACCTTAAGACCAATTAGTGTCTGAATAGCTGAGAATAAACCAGTAGTTTCACTTATTAAAGCATTCCCATAAATGTATAGGGTGACACTGTGCATTGATGAGCTGCAGCAAAATTTAATGTAAAAGTAAGAACATACATAAATTAATCTGATAAGTTCTTTAAACTTTAAAAATGTGAACAATCCATGAGACTCGTAAGAGCTTGTGTGTTTGAAATTGGCTGTTTAATTTTAGATTAGATTAGATTAAATTAGATTAGATTAGATTAGATAAACTTTATTAATCCCATGGGAAAATTTTGATGCATACAGCAACAGAAACATAAAAAAACAAGGATACTAACTCAGAGGACAAATAATACAGCTAATCAATCAATCAATAAATCAATAAATGTATATTGTGCAGAAATTTCAAAATCAATTTCAAGAGTATGCTGGGTGGAAGCTTTGAATTGCCTGATATAAATGGGCAGAAAAGACCCCCAGAGGTGCTTCTTAGCGCACTGTGGTTGGAATGAGCCTCTGGCTAAAAGTGCTCCAAGATAGTGTGACCTGGAGGGATGGAGGAAACTTTTCATGATAGCATCCAATATTGCCACCATCCTCTTTTCTACAGCAGCTACAAGTGTGTCCAGGGATGGAGCAGGCTTTTCTGATAGGTTTGTTCAGGCACTGTGCATCTTTTGAGCTCAAGTTGCTTCCTCAGGTAACTGCTTCATACATGAAAAAATCAAAGCATCCTCAGGAAGCACAGTCTGCTCTGGCCCTTCTTGGACAGCAGCACTGTGTTGTCAGACCAGTCTAGTTTCCTGTTTATGTGAACCCCCAGGTACTTGTAGCTCTTCACCACTGCCATGGCCTCTCCCTGAATTATGACTGGTCTCAAAGTTTCCTTGGCATGCTGGAAGGCAACCACCTGCTCTTTTGTCTTGGTGATGTAAAGTTGTCTTTCTGATGTTGAGTTGGTGGTTCTCTCAGCACCACAAAACAAAGTCATCCACAATCTTCCTGTACTCTGACTCATGAAGTCTGTTGCGTTGAGGGTAAAAAGGAAGGGAGACAGGACAGTTCCGTGAGTTGCTCCGGTATTACTCACCACCATTTCTGACGCACAGTCTCTCAGCCTCACAATCTGCTGTCTGTTGGTTAGGTAGTCAACCAAGCAGAGAGAAAGCACATTTCTATGTAAAACAAACAACATTTTGCTGCATATAATTTCTTAAGCTTGATGTGGTAATATTTTAATTCAGGAGTCTAGACATACTTTGAGTTTTGAAGTTATTAGTCAAGATATAGCTTACCTTCTTTTTAAAATTTTACTTGGTTTGAATCCGATAGAACCAATAGAAATGTGGAGAGTTTTTTTGTTGTTCTGTGTGCGATATTTGAAAACAATACTTGTATTTTAAAAGCTTACTTACATCAAGAACAAATGAACTAGTTAGGCAAGTAAAAGTTTTGTTCCTCTCAGAGCCATCACAATTGTATCTTCCAACACAAGAATAATGGCCTTATACAGCAGAAACAAACGAAACTGCACACTCAGCTGTATCCATCAGTCATCCATCAGATATAGCAATTGGCCTGGCAAAGCATTCTTGGATGTAGAAACACAAAGTGCACTCCACATGTCACATCGTGGCTTGTATTCAGAGTAGTGCACAGGAAGAATGGGAGAAGCAGAGCATGAGGAAAAGACAACCAGACCCCTAACCTCTGCTGTTCCTTAATGCTTCTTTGATCTTACTCTTTCTTAACTTAAAAATTGTCACTTAATGGTGTCACATCTATAAAAGGTCTATCTGTTCTCATTCCTATCAACCTGAAGGTGTGTGCCTTTTTTTGATTTCCTCTACAGTTTTGTCATGCTACTGATGTATAGCTATGCACTGCCTGCTGTGTCCTTGAAAAAAAAGCCTAAATGCACACAATTAGAATAGTCCCAGAGGCTGCATTTCCTAGGATAACAGCAACGCAGCCATCTGATAGTTCTTCTGAGGCAGCCAATGAACAAGCCTTGCAACTGAAACCTCCCTGGAGGACTGTGATGAAAACCCTTTGCACAAACCAGTTCTGTGGAATTGCTCTGGTTAAAGTATAGCATTTATAGCACTTATATTCGGGTGAAAATGATGATGTTTAGCACACTAGTTTTTGTTGTCCCAGTTCTTAAGTAAAGAGTAGTCCTCATGTTTCTCAGCATGCATTCATTCACATACTGTAGATATTAATGAATACTGTGACCTCTAGGAGGCACTCTGCAAAATAAGGCAGATGAAAATCGAAATTGATTTTTAATTCTAGATACATTGGTGATATTTATTACACCACATCCCGTTATCCTAAAGCAAGTCCATAATTACTAGTTATCTAAGTGGATTGTCTTTAAAGAAACAAATGCCTAGCAGACAAGCCAAATGTTTGGCATTCATCTACAGTTATCGGGGTAGTTCATCTTTAGTGTAAATATTTAGTTTGGCAACATATTAACACTTTTGGTGGTCATAGCTGTATTGTCTTTATGTTTAAAAAAAACAAAAAAAGACCACGCACAATGATTAGGCCAATATTTGAGTACAGCCTCAGTGTGGCGTAGTGCTTTTGGCTTTGGATTCTAAACCTTGAGGTTGACGGTTCAGATCGTACTACTGACATTGTGTGACCGTGAGCAAGTCACTTCACGTGCCTGTGCTCCAACTGGAATAGCAAAAGAAACGTAAGCAATTATGTCTCAGATGTTTTAAGATGCCTTGGCTAAAGGTGTCAGCCAAATAAGTAAACGCATGCATAAGGTGATTTTAGGCATGCGGTATGGCATAGTGGTTATGGGTTTGGACTTCAAATCCTGAGGTTATGGCTTCAAATCCTGCTGCTGACACTGTGTGACCATCAGAAATTCACTTCACCTGTCTGTGCTCCAATTGGAAAAACAAAACAACTCTAACTAATTGAATCTCAAACTGGCAAAGGCGTCAGCCAAATAAGTAAATGTCTCTTGGAGCAGTGACGCAGCAGAGCTACATACTTTGCTGTTCTGTGATAAGCAGACACTACAATACTAACTTTATCTATTTGTTTTAAAGCTCTATCCAAAATGTATCCACTAACTCCGTTCCGGTTCTGTCCCCCCTTTTTTAAGTTTTACACAATAGCTATGCTTTGCCTGTTTATCTTCTTTTTGTGTGAATAATTTCCTGTCATAAATGAATGTAATGGTATATGCAGTTATTAGTACTATATAAAAAATGAAAGCGAATGATTATAAGAATCTTTACCAATTGATTTTTTGTAATTCACAGCTTGTTTCATTCTTAGTAATAAAGATCAACATAGACACTTATAGGGAGAAAGCAACATACTGCTGCAGTGTATTGCTGTAATTTGCAGCAGGAAATATTTAAGGAGGATTACAAGTGATTATACAGATTTGCTTCCTAAGTGGATGTGCAGCCTTGAAAAAAAATCACTTGCTCTTTAGCTGTGAGGTGACAGAAATGCATTCGGAATGGTCTTTTTTCATTTTGTATCTTAAGCTCTGACAAAAAGTGCTAACAGTTGTCCATTTTCCTCTGTTGAAACTATAGCCCAGCTGGAAGAAAATTAAATTGGAAGTCTCTGGTATTAAGTAATAGCTGGAAGCTGAGGTCTACATTTAACTGCTGCGCTTTTTCCTGTAGTGGTCTTAATAATAACAGTAGGTCACATAATATAAAATGAATCTAAATGATTACTGCCTGGATGTTTTCTGTACATGCAGAATCCGCAAATGTGGTATTTACATGACTGTTTTAAAGAATTGATTTACTTATTTTTTATGTTTATTAAGGGTAAAGGCTGGTTGATAAATGTTGCAGCAGAAAGCTTTGAGAAAGGCCATCCAGCCATCCATCCATTTTCCAACCCGCTGAATCCGAACACAGGGTCACGGGGGTCTGCTAGAGCCAATCCCAGCCAACACAGGGCACACAAGGCAGGAACCAATCCTGGGCAGGGTGCCAACCCACCGCAGCTTTGAGAAAGGCAGTAATATTTAATTTAATTCAATTTACTTCAGTCTATTCACATGTATCACACCCCCTCTTGTAAGCCCCTCATAATAGTTACAATACATCCATCCATCCATTAACCTGCTTAATCCATTCAACAGTTATGCAGAATAACAAATACTCTGCAGTTAAATTAAAGTAGAAAAAAAAATAAAAACATGAATAACGTTCAATGCAAAAAATGTAAATTTTTAAATATATACAGTATGTAATATGCAAAAAAAGTTTAAATATATAAAAATATATTTATACATATACACACACAGTATATATGCATATGCAGTCGCTATATTAAAATAAATTAAAATTTCTCTGTTCTTGTTTATATCTGTGTGGGTCTTGGTTTACAATTCAACAGATACGAACAAGAACATAAAATCCCAAATTTTTTCTTTTCAGCAAAATTCAGTTTATGTTAATATAGCAACTTCCAATTTTTTTACTTACAAATGAAACAAACTAATTTTAACTCAGATAAATATGTAGCAGCCATCACTAACAGTGAGGAATAGTACTGCAAACTATGGATCCTGTCATCACTTTTAATCATTTTGTGCACACGTGTCACCAACTATAACCAGCAACACGCTGTTACACTATACAATACAGCAGAAAGAAGGCTGATCAGGAGAAAGATGTAGTCAAAGTGAAAACAAAAGTAGAGACCTGGGAGACTGGGTATGTTTTAACAAAGCCAAATCAAGAAGCAAAAATCAAAATCAAATGGAAAGGCAAAAGGTTTGTTACCAACGGATTAAAATGACAAAAGATTTACATTGTGAAGCACAAAGGAGGTTTTTTTATGCACAAACTTCGATAGAGAAATGGGTCTGAGGAAGACCTTTTAACCTATTCTGTTGTTACCATCAGATTCACGACCTCTGTGGCTCCAGCCCTATCACCGAAGGTGGCATGCTAAACAGAAATGGCAACACCTGTCAAAAACAAAATGACATTGGAAACAGTCCACAAAAACCCTAAACCAAACATTGTAGCAAAGAATTAATGTAAAAATAGATTTCCTGACTTCTAAAACCCTAAATATGTATATGTAGTGATTTCACAATCACATTTCTACTGCTTAACATTTTAAATGAATGCTTTGGTGTCATGTTTCACCCTGGGGTTCACAGTCTTCTTTTGTGTCTTTTTTGTTAATTTTTGTGCCATTTATTTATGCTAATGTTGCTTTTGTTGATTATGTTCATTATTCTTATTTTTTGTTCTTGTCCTTGAGCTGCTGAGATTATGTTCCATGTGTTTTGTGGGTGGTCCCCCAAGAGGCGGGGACACCTGCCAATCACTGCCAGGAACTGCCTTCCACCCTTTCAATCGACAGATATCTCCCACAGTTCCTGGTGGTTCATTTCGAATGTGCTTGGGAGTTTTGGTGAGTTTCTGCTCTTTTTGATTTTTCTTGATTTTTGCCCTTCTGTCCCGTGTTTTGACCACACTTTGGATTTGTGATTTTTGGGACTGTGTTTCCTTGGGATTGCCTTAATGTCTAGGCAGGTCCTTTAAGGTCTATGCAGCTTCACAGTTTGACAGACCATTGTTGTAGAAATAAAACCATTTAATTTTTGAAAGTTATATGTTTGCTCTTGTTACTTTCATGTGAATGTAACTTTGTGAATACTTTAATGTGAATTTCCCCTTGGGATTAATAAAGTATCTATCTATCTATCTATCTATCTATCTATCTATCTATCTATCTATCTATCTATCTATCTATCTATCTATCTATCTATCTATCTATCTATCTATCTATCTATCTATCTATCTATCTATCTATCTATCTATCTATCTACTTGCCAGTTTGACAATTTTCCCCTCTGGTGGGCATTTATGGAAGTGCTTTTTAGGACTTTTGTGCTTTGGGACTCCAAAGTCACAACAATAAGTGGTGTAATGTCAACTTGACCTTCCAGAAGGCAGTACTATACAGTTAATTCGGAACTTTCATAGTGACCTCAGTTATGGTGGTCATAAAGCTGTGAGTATGTCCTCACTATGTTGCTGGTAGATATGGCAGAATGAGGATGACTAGTTTTAAGGAAACAGAGCCAGAACTTAGCAGTGGGATTTATGTATGACTGGGAAGAGTAATGTGGGCTTGAAAATTAGACATGGGGACAAACATCACCCCATCATGCATACAGGAAAAATGTCAATTGACTACACCTGGTTTTAATTATGCTTCAGCGACCATAGTGGTTGGTGCTTCAGCCTTACATCTCCTGAGATCGGGGTTCAGTTCTTGCCTGGGAGCTAAAGCCTTCTACCTTTATGTGCATGGGTTTTCTCTAGGTAGTCTTGTTTCCTCCCACATTCTAAACAAACATATAGTGGAGTACTTGGTGACTCCTGTAGAACAAGCAATTGTGGGGTCCCACCCAGGAATGGTTCTTTCCATGTGCATGTTCAGCAAAGAGATGGGTGAGCAGGTTGTTATATATTTCCTTGCCATATTTTTGTCCTAGTGATTGCTTTCCCCCTGTATATAACTCTCCAGTGAATCTTTAGTATGAACATGGAAACACCTTCTCCAAGCTGTCTGACTTAAGTTTTAGAGGTATGTTACAAAGATCACTGCTATGTTACAAAGATCACTGCATCAAGACATGTCATAAAGCAAAAAATCTATTTCTTCAATCACACAAAAAAATGAAAGCCGTACAATAAAATGAAAAGTGTAATCAATGAGAAAGATCCGAAGGTCTGGGTTTATTTAAATTCCAAAGTTAGTGTGAGCAAATAAATACAGAATATTACAGGCGCAGAAGTTTCCAGTTTTGCTGGGTACTGTCTGTAAGTTTGTTAATTTGAGTTGCACCACAGCAGTATAAGGGTTGTGGTGCATGTGTGGGAAGATCAAGTGCTTGAAAAGAAAATTATCCCCTGTGCATCAGGAGGATTTAGTCTGAAAGCTTATTTGCGTCATACACGAATAAAAATATATTGCATGATTTTATAGAATGATTTCATTATTTTGCAGAAATATTGTGTTTTTTCAGCAAAAAAAAGTTTGTCTGGTATGCCTGCCTCTAATACTTTATAAAGAAAACACTGTAAATACAAAGTTCAGCTACACTGCAAGGGCAATGTAAGATGTCTAATTTGAGTTACTAGTATTTAATTAACTGAACTCAGAATTTGGTTTGTAGTTTATTGTATTCAACAGTTTCTCAGTTGTGCTTATTTCCTCTGGTGCTAATGTTTAATGACCCATCATTTGTACACTTCTCATTTATTTAAGTTTGGTAAAGTATTGCAGACCTAGATGAGGTCAAGGTAGCACTTGAAAACAGTTCTTTGGAGGAATTAAATTTGTTGTTTTTGTGATTTTTGAATGAAGTAAGAGGAGATGGACCTCCATTTTTGACCTGAAGCGTTAGGATTATTTCTAATACCCTTCCACTGCCATTGCAATTGCTTACATTTCTGCATTGTCATTGTAAGCTATATTAGAATAGAGTTTATCATAACCCTAAAAGTAACACAAAAAGTAAGACAATTAATAACATGAACCTAAAGTAAACTAAAATGAAAAGAAAATGCACATTTCCAAGCAGAGCACAAATTATCATTTTTTTTTCCTGAAACAAAACACACACAAACACACAATCTGTTGGTTTCTACCTGCTCTAAATAACTTCTGCTCACATGCTGTTGACATTGATTAAGTAGTAAATCACATTAAAATGTCAATATCTATCTATCTATCTATCTATCTATCTATCTATCTATCTATCTATCTATCTATCTATCTATCTGTCTGTCTGTCTGTCTGTCTGTCTGTCTGTCTGTCTGTCTGTCTGTCTGTCTGTCTGTCTGTCTGTCTGTCTGTCTGTCTATCTATCTATCTATCTATCTATCTATCTATCTATCTATTCAAACAGTCTTGAAACCACATAATCCAGTTAAGGCTTTCAGAGGACTAGAACCTTTTCTGAACCACCCTGGTTAGAATGCCAGTGTTTTTATTCTGTTTTTGGCTTTTCTGTCATATCTGCTAATATAAAATTACCCAATTAATGTTGTACAGATGTGGTCTCTTCAAAAATTTTAAACATTAAACTTAAACCTAATCCTATATTGTCAAACAGCCAGTCCTATGGTCAACTTCAGGAAGACATTGACTTCCTTGTTTCTAATGACCAGATGTTTAATTTCTCATGTAAGACTCCTGAGTTAACAGCTCTTCTTAGCTTTATTAGGCAGATAGTGTAGTGTAGCTTAATGACAGAGGTAATTTACTGTAAACCGCTTGGCTGCAGGTTCAACCCTTGTTCTCAACTTACTGTGTGACACTGACAGAGTTACTTATACTAGCCTTCCGATGTATAAGTTGTAAGCAACATCTGTGTAAACAGTTGTCGTACAGGCAAAGGCATGTTCCAGGTATACAGTAGCAAAAGTGATATATTATGGTATTAGCATTTATTTATGTAATTTCTGTGGAGGTGTCTCAGGCTTTAAATAGAAATGTACTAATCTTTACAGATTCACTATATGTATATGCTGTAGATACAGTATATGATCCCCGTCACCCACTTTGAATTTGAACAAGATTTAATGGGTTTGAGACTCTTATGTTATATGTTGTTTTGGCTACATTTGTCTGGTTTCCAAAACTTCCGCAGCTTCAGCTTTCTAAAGGGTTTCAGCCTTCAGGCAATAAATGTGATGCACTGACATGTATACAAATAATTCCACAGTTCGAGTGTCTTCGTTTTAAAAGTTTTAATAAAAATTCAAAGCAAAACAGTTTACACAAAATAAAAGGGGACAATTGATGATACAAAACAAAAGCTCTTATATAAGATGTTTCTGTTCAAGTCTTGTATACCTTATGTCTCTCTGAGGTTCTCTTAAAAGTTCTCTGTATAACATACAGTCACATGTTCATACGCCAAACTTGCAGACGTGATCCATGATTGGTCAGAAAACTGTATGCCGTCGTTACCCCACTCAAAACAAGGCAAATCAAACAGTTACGTTTCCTGCTAACTAAAGACTGACTAAAATTCTATTAACGCAGTTCAGGTAAAGCTGAGCACTAGGGAAGTCCCATTACGTTAGCTTTAGGGGTTAAACAGAATCGTCTATTATCTCTGTAGCTATGAGGCACTCACATTCTAAACAAATTAAGCAATCACTCATGTGTATTTTAATGTTAACACTAAATATTGTAAGATTTGGCTCTTACAGTTATATTATTTAACATTTGGCTACTTCCTGTCTTTTTGAGTGCACAGATCACAGTTGCTCTAGTCAAGCCTTTTGCTCCAGAGTTTGCAAAAACATCTTGCTATAAACCGTATACAGCTTTAGCAATCTTGTAATTTCTCTCAATATTTCTTTTAAAAGAAACTTTGCAGACCAGATAGTCTAAAATTTGGCTGAAATATCTGAGATTATTACCTGTTTCAGTGTTGCTGCTGAATAGCCATGTTGAACACTGGTCAAATTTTACTTTATTGGACTGTTATTTTGTGGAGCTCCTAAAATTAGATTTAATGGTTTTACTCAGATTGAGATAAATTGTTAAAAATATGCCTGGAGGAAAAGTGTTATGTTAATAATAGTGGTAGGTTTTAGGATTTCTCTTCATTTTTTTAGTTGTTATTGGACAATGAGTGTACCACGTATAATGAAAGCTTATTCATATTTCTTGTTTCAGTTTTTAGCTTGATGGACATTGTTTTTGCCATTATGTACCAATTATGCATAGAGAGAGGCAAATATTTCAGTTCTGGTGACTGTGTAGTGCATTTTCTTGGCTAGGATTGTATAGTAAAAGCACAAAATGTTAGAGTTTGAGGTAAGAATTCTTATAAAAAGCACAACATCAAATATTTACATCAGATTCATTAAGTATGTTATCTAAAGCCCTGGCCGTGAGTTGGATTAAACAGGAATGTTATGTTATGTTATCCATTCACTTTGCCAAATCAGCTCTGTTGATGTTAAATTCAAGTGAAGCTGAACTGACACTCACTATCCTGTGGTGCACAAACTTTAAGCTAGCAGTTTCTCTATAATTATGTGGATGTTCATTGCCAGCATTTATTAAAAGAAAACTTCAAAGTTCTGTTAAAAAAAATAGTACGGTGCACCCTTAATTGAGGGGTCACATCAAAGGTGAAATGCTTTGGGCAGAATATTGAAGGGCAGAGGGAGGAGATGGGAAACAGCATTATATGGCCTCATACTATTTTCGTCTTGTCTCACCTTCTCAACCTCTTTCCCAGTGAGGGTTGCGACTGAATCAAATATATATCATTAAATGCTGTTAAATACAATTTCCTTTATTTGCTGTTTCTGTTAGGAAGTGTTGTTGGGTTATAGTAACTCCTCTGTTAGTGAGCCCTAAGGTAATTATGCTCATTTATACATTAAAGCATTTCCTAAAGGCACTTAAACAAAAATGTCTATAAAATAATGTGTGCATTGTTTCATGTAAGTGGAATGTTAACGTGGGTAGGTCTTTGCTAGCTCAGATATGGCAAACGTTTGTTGACTTTTCTCAGCAAAGTTTCAATAGTCATTTCCTCCGTCTTACTGGCCCATTGTTCAGCCTACACATTTCTGTGAATTACTTTATGCTGCAAAAAATTCAATTACATCCATTAAGGGACTTCCTCATAATCAATGATATTTATAGAAACATATTGCTTGCTTGGCCTGTTAAAGTGGTACTACAGAGGAGAAAGTCCCAAAATGCTTCTAGAACAAAAAAGGTAATAGGCAATGGTGTTAAGTGTAACCCTTTCAAAAACCAGATGGTGTAGAAAAAGTCAAACTGGGGCAGTTATACCTGTATGTGAAAGGAGATGAATTTCAAAGAGCATCAACTAAAATGTGGTGCCATGAGAACCACTGGACCCTAGGACACTAAATGGTAGAATGGGACCTCAATAAAGGATTGTGGAGTTCTGTTCTTAACAATGGGGAGAGGCTGTTCCGAAGTAGTTCTGTGCTTGTTTGGGATATAAATGGCACAGTCCATTCCTTCAGTAAGATGATGGCAACTGATTAAAAAATAGTTGTGAGAGGGCTAAACACGCTTTTTCAACATATGTGTGTAAGCTATTTACAGTTTGTAACAGTTGACAGATTTCACCCAATATATTTTGTGTTGAACATGACTGCTGTCCTGTATTCTTGTGTTTCTTAGGAATACAGTGTGCTCATGTGACACTGATTTACACAATGCTATGGCGTGATTGCCTCAGAAATATCCAGTGTAGTATCAGTGGACACTATGTTAAAATTAAACAATGTATAGTACATTTTATATAAGCCAATGTGTCAGTACCCGAAAAGGGCAAGCACAGATTTACAAATGAAGGTTCGATATTAGTATCAAGAGCAGGACATTTGTGATGGAAGAGCTGGGCCTTCATGTTGGATTGGAGCATCACACCCAAAGAAGCCTCATAAAGCAATATTGATGTAATCCAGTGAAGACTTCCATCCATCCATTTTCCAACCCGCTGAATCCGAACACAGGGTCACAGGGGTCTGCTGGAGCCAATCCCAGCTAACACAGGGCACAAGGCAGGAACCAATCCCGGGCAGGGTGTCAGCCCACCGCAGGACACACACAAACACACCCACACACCAAGCACACACTAGGGACAATTTAGGATCGCCAATGCACCTAACCTGCATGTCTTTGGACTGCGGGAGGAAACCCACGCAGACACGGGGAGAACATGCAAACTCCACACAGGGAGGACCTAGGAAGCAAACCCAGGTCCCCAGGTCTCCCAACTGTGAGGCAGCAGCGCTACCCACTGCGCCACCGTGCCGCCCCAGTGAAGACTTAGAAACATAAAATTGACAAAGTGATACAATCCAGTTCTGCTAATGGCGGATTGATACCTTCTAGGATTTCACTTGTTAGTTTCAGAACTTACAATTGGATAAGAATATTATGTAGTCCAGCAAATGTTAAAATTAGTTTCCCCCCCACACACACACATATATATATATGGCTCACCAAGATGTGGATGTATCACAAATTCATAAGTCATGTTAATTTTCCATACCAAATCTTGGCAGCGCGAACTTGGCAGCAAAGATTCTGTGGGGTGGTATTTTGTCAAACATCTACCTAGGTGTGATACCTTTCGCTCTTTGATTGGACAGTCAGGAACAAGTTGCACAAAACCCCAAGAGGATAAACCACCACAAATTAGATCTGAAAATATGGTCCAAGTTACACAAATCCCCAAGTGGGTAGTGGACTTTGATCTGACTTAAGTATGAATCACACTAAACCTCAAGGGGAACCAGGCACTCTTCGACTTTAGAGTCAGGTGCGAGTTGCACAAAATCTGAAATGCAAATTTCACCCACTCCAGCACCTGCTCTTCGATTTGACAGCCAGGTATGATTTGCTCGTTCCCCTGAACCTCTGCTTTTTGGTCTGACAGCCAGATTCAATTTGCTCAAAAGCCCAAGGGGGACACACCCATGCCACTATTCAGTCAGCCAGTCAGTGGTTTTGGCGCGTCATTTTCACTTTTGCCTGGGGGCCAGCCCTGGGTTAACTAGGACTGGATGCATTTTTTCATCTGTTCTTGCAGCACTGGTGTAGAACATTGCAGAATATTAAAGAGGTCTTGTGAGCCTCCAACAACAGAATCGAAACCTCTTGAAACATTCTTATCATGTGAGCGCTTTACAAGTGATTATTAGCAAGCTGCCTGAACTCCACACTTTAATTGCTTTGTTTGGTAACATTTAATGATTTTTCTCTCCTGCAGTAGCTTTCTAATGTGGTCACTGCAGATTTATTTATTAGAATCCTGGTGTGGAAACAGTTCAACCACACACATCTTTACCAATGAGCTGTCATTGCTCAGTTTGTTGCAGTAAATAGGTAAAACAGAGTTTATGACACTTTTCATTATTTTTTTTTCACATGCATACATGAGGTAAGAAAACACTTGTGCTGAGCAAATATCACTGCCTATCATTAGACTATCATTTTAAGTGTAAAAGATTGGGCCATTACCACAAACATTGCACAAGCTCGTTTGTAGTCTGCATTATGTTCAACACCCACTCAGTAGGAGTCATTTGAAAGCAACTGATCTGATTCTGACCATATATCTAAGAGAAGAAGGTTATACATCAGCCTTGTAATTGGCAGGGAGTGTCATCTACAGCTAGAATAAGATTAAAAGACCCCAGTAAAAGAAAATGACTGCCCGCTAAGTAAATGTAGTTTAAGATGAATCAGGTGTTAAGTATGACTTTCTATAGAAACCTGTGCAGAAAATGGAACTTTTCCTGGTCAAGGCTGACATGTGCAGCATGTTCAGATTCAGTACCATGCCTGAATGTAATACATAGAGCACACTCACACACTTCCACTCACCAGGCCAGTTCAGGGCCACCAGTCCATCTAGCATCATCTATTTTGAGAAGAAACCCACATGAACTGCAAAGAGCTTGCTAACTACTGTAAGTATAAAAAGAATTTCAGTCAGGCTTCCAAGTACTGTAAGGTCTCTATTCATCTGGCCACAGCATTTTTGATTGGTTTATGGATTATTAAAATTAATCTGTATGTTACAAAGATAGATAGATAGATAGATAGATAGATAGATAGATAGATAGATAGATAGATAGATAGATAGATAGATAGATACTTTATTAATCCCAAGGGGAAATTCACAAATACAATGCTGAAAAGAAATAGTGTATTGTTAATTAGTGATATGGATATCTTCAGCCATCTTTGTTATATTAAAATATAAGAAAACAATGTAAACAGACTGTGTTGATAATCTGCTGCAGCTTAACATGTTGTTTGCATTCCTTACAGATAAATTTTGCATACCTTACCAAACAGAATGGTTTGTAAGCAGATATGTCTTGAATTTTTAAACTGTACTCATTATGTAAAGAAAAATAGCGAGTTGCCTGCATGTTAGTTAAGGAAGCCTATTTAATTGATAATTCAATGAACAATGGCACCTGTTATTCATACTTAGATATTCAACATGTGAAAGGTGTCATATGAAAATTGAGAACAAATATTATTTAACCAGTCTGTAAAGAGAATGGAGATTTTCTTTCTTTCTTTCTTTCTTTCTTTCTTTCTTTCTTTCTTTCTTTCTTTCTTTCTTTCTTTCTTTCTTTCTTTCTTTCTTTCTTTCTTTCTTTCTTTCTTTCTCAAAAGTGATGAGTATAATAAAAATGTAAGAAAAAATTCTTGAAGCTCACAGTGTCCATTTTTTGATGATCCTAGATTTCTGTTTTTGCAGTTGGTTTATATAGTGTGAAAGGAAAAACATTTAAAAACTCTTCAAAAAACAATGTTTTTAATTCAGCCCAGTAGAAATCTAATCTACAATTTCAATCCCATAATGACCTGCTTCTCTTACGTCCTTAACAATATTCAGTTACATCAAGTGGTTTTGGGAATGTTACATTATTTTAGAATGCACATTACATGATCATGCTCATCTTCATCATCATCATCATCATCATCACCATCATCATGTACAATACCACTGGTATCCATATGATGACCAATATTGAGAGCATCCATATGGCATGTAATGTCTAATTTTTCTAAGAAGTGAAACAGTGAAAAAAGTGTTAAGCTAATGTACTCGATGCCTACATAAAAATCACTGTTTATTTTAGAATTATGTGGTTGGACTATAAAGTAGGTGGCACTGATAAATATATAAAAGGATTGCCTTATGTTTCAGGAACATATCCTGGGATGTATCCTTCTTTAGCTTATTGCTACAGCTGGATTCCTTTTTATGTTCATGTTATTGTAGGTCATGTAAACCTATTACTTCTTTAACTCCTGCCCTTACTTGACAGTTAGTTTTCATGTTTTGAATTCTTTTTTAACTTTTGCTTTTATGTAACAGGCAGTGTGGCGTAAGTGGTTAAGGCTTTGGACTTCAAGCTCTGAGGTTGTGGGTTCAATTCCTGTTACTGAAACTGTGTGACCATGAGCAAGTCACATGACATGCCTGTGCTCCAATTTGAAAACCAAAACAAATGTAACCACTTGTCTCATAAATGTTCTAAGTCGTCTTGGATGAAGGCGTCAGTCAGTTAAAAAAATATAACCTCATGCTGAGATAGGCTGCAGGTCTCACTTTGATTAAGCAGGTTTGAGAATGTTATGTTTTGTTTTCAGTCAGTTAGAATTATTAATGTGTACACATGCAGTATCATACCTGGAAACTGATACCTTATTTCAGCAAATATAATTAAGGTGTTTTACTATGAATAATAAGTTACAAAATAATGTTAAATCATTTATTTATTAGCACTTTTTGTTGTGATTATTTATTATAATAAAGCAGCAGATTCCAGAACATGAATGTTTTGGATCACTGTAAATACAGAAAAGCCTGAAAGTTGAAATCATCTTTGACTAGGAACATGCTTAATTTACTCCACATACAGTACTTGTCTCAAAATTACGAAGTGCAAAATTAGAAAGGAATAAAAAAAAGCAAATTGACTTATATAACGTATAATCATTATTTGAAGGTCAGACATATTTTTTCAGTACCCAAATATCTGTAAGCATGAGATCTCCTAATACACAATGTCTGCATGTCAAGAATATGATATAAAAGGTGATACAGTTTGTAATTTTAAAACATGACTTAAATGATGGTCACCTTTTCATTTATTGTGAAATACATTTTAGTGCATTTAAACATTAAGTTTAATTTGGGATCATTGTATATAGCCTGGACCGGAAAGACAAAGGCTAAGCACTGCAAGTACAGCAAAGCTGCAATAGCGGAACTTTGATTTATCTCTTTGGACAATAAGCACTTGATTAAAATGGAAAGTTTCCATAAATTAGCTGCCACTTATTGTGGGAGGCCGATGGGTTCCTGGCAAATAGTTCTTTGGTGTTTATACAAGCCGCTATTACATTTACTGTTGCTATGACCTAGCCATTGAAATTCTGATGTTCTGAAACACCTGTTGTATAATTCAGCTGTAGGGTGATTGTTTGATATTTGTCATGAGTGTTACAGCATGAAGTGCTGGCCAAAATAAAGTGTGCAGACCAACAACTGATTTCTGCAAGAATAGCAGCTGTGCTACATGGGCTGTTAAAATCTTGCTTTAGACCATAAACATTATGCCAAAAAATTAGAAAGTGGCAGACTGAAATGCACAAATGGTATCCCAGTGAATTGATTAACATAGTAATTATCATTGGTGAGTAAATGGTTGCACCAACCAGTGTGATCCCTACATATATTAATGTTATCTTAAGGAAATGGAAAGCAGTATCTTAAAGTCGTAACTCAGAAGTCCAAAATGGAGTTAAAAAATTAGGAGGTGGAAGGAAAGAGAAAAATACAGAGAAGGCCGTTTGTTTTTGTTCACTTGCATTCAGGGCTGCCAGGTTTACAAAAAAAAAAAAAAAATTATAGCTAATATACGCTTTTCGCTTCAAAATAGCGAATTTGTCCAAAAAAATAGCCCAGCACCTGAGGTAGACAAAATGATGCAGTGGAAACCAGGGGGAATCTAGGTGTCAGAGCGATAGGGTTAGGTACATACCATCAAAGCTCATTGGTCCCCTCTGAGATATTTCAGAGTGGTAGAATAGAATAGGTACATACCATCATACAACTGGGGGGGGGGATTTTTCATAGATTTTACAATGGTAATGATATGTACAAATGTGAATAGCAGGGCCAGGGGTGTCAGATGGATGAAAAACATGGTAAAAATTTGTTGAAGGGGTGTTGAAAAAAATAGGCCAAAATACTGCTTTTTTTTAAAAAAAAAAGTAGCTTGAAAAAACACAACCCATGAAGCGCATTTGTTTTCCCTGATGATCAAAAATAGCCTAACTGGGTGAGAAAACCATAGACCTGGCAACACTGCTTATATAGCATCCTCCTATTCTAAGGGCTTTTATTATATAAAATTTAATTCAATTCAATTTCAGTTTAATTCAGGTTTATCACACCATGGGTGGAAGTTTCAGCAGAGTTTTTACCAAAAGGTCAAGTCATTACATTTGAACACAGCAAACTAAAACTCAGCCATCAAGCGTAACTTTATAGAAATTAATAAAATTTTGAAGTGAACATGTTACTTATAATTCATTCCACGTCCCAAGAGCCAGCTTCTGTAGCTGAGGATCGGACCGCCAAGGTCTCCGCCTTCGGCCACCACCCAACTCACACTGCACCCGACCTCCTTGGCCCCTCTCATAGGTGGTGAGCCCATGGGAAGGGGGACCCACGTTGCCTCTTCGGGCTGTGCCCGGCCGAGCCCCATGGGTGCAGGCCCGGCCCCCAGGCGCTCGCCATCGAGCCCCACCTCCAGGCCTGGCTCCAGAGGGGGGCCCCGGTGACCCGCGTCCGGGCAAGGATAAACGCCATCCAAAGTTTTCATTCATCATAGGAGGTTTGAACCGCTCTTTGTCTCATCCCTCACCTAGGACCAGTTTGCCTTGGGTGACCCTACCAGGGGCATAAAGCCCCGGACAACAGAGCTCCTAGGATCATTGGGACACGCAAACCCCTCCACCACGATAAGGTGGCGGTTAAAGGAGGGGAGGTGGCGGTTAAAGGAGGGGATATTATAATTATTTTAATTATTATTATATTATAATTACTACTTATGATTTAAAGTCATACTACATTAAACCAGCATTAAGATTTCCCTATTAAATATCATGAATTAAATCTTTTGGTCCCACATGTAATTTTATTTGAATTAATAGATTAATAGCAGTTGGGATAAAAGAGTATTTGAACCTGTTGGTTTTTTGTGATCTGATGGGAATATTTGGAATTTTAAATGTAGTGGGTGAGTGCTGTCTGAGAGGATAAACTCTTCTTTCTTCAATAATTGCTTATTGCATAGGTTAGTCAGGTTTTGGGATCTCGTTATTTTCCTGCTCCATTGCATAAATTGAGTTATCCTGTTTTTTGGCTAAGAGTAAAGGAGGGTTATATGGGGCCACGAGCTATTCCAACCTTGTAAAGCATACTGTAAGAAACAATGGCTTTTCAGAGAAATTGAAAATGAATGCATGGACAAGGGAGGGTAGTCCCCTGGTGGCACCTGAGTTCTCATTTTCATTTAATGGGGCACATGCTCAGACATACTTCAGTACTGTCTACTCTGTTACTGCTTCTTCTCTTCTAGGATGCCAGATTGCCATGATTCCATTTGTCAACCTTCTGAGGCCTCCAGTACCTCTCCAGTTGTACAGTTCTCCCTATGCAGTACACAAATTGTTTAGGCGGTACTATACAAATTCAATTCTCAGAATCAACCTCCAGGCAAGATTTATGCATGCAGGCCAGATTTTGAGAGCTTTGCTGTTCTTTTTGACATGTATTTATCAGCTTTACTTAATTGAATGGGAATGTTTTTGTTCATGTTCACGCATTTGAATTGCAGTCTTTCTGTATTTCTTTGGCTTGATGATAGGTCATTCACAGAGGATATAAAGAGAATGATATCACCTTCCATTTTATCTTTAATTGATTTATGATTGGTGTTATTTGAAGCTGAATACTTAGTTCACATATTCAAGTAGCTTTGACGTTTCATTGAATGCACCTTATATTCAGTACTTGTTGTTGACATTTTAGCTTTACAAAATTATATTAGACCTTATTTATCCATCCATCCATTTTCCAACCTGCTGAATCCGAACACAGGGTCACGGGGGTCTGCTGGAGCCAATCCCAGCCAACACAGGGCACAAGGCAGAAACCAATCCCGGGCAGGGTGCCAACCCACCGCAGGACACACACAAACACACCCACACACCAAGCACACACTAGGGCTAAACTGCATGTCTTTGGACTGTGGGAGGAAACTGGAGCGCCCGGAGGAAACCCACGCAGACACGGGGGGAACATGCAAACTCCACGCAGGGAGGACCCGGGAAGCGAACCCAGGTCCCCAGGTCTCCCAACTGCGAGGCAGCAGCGCTACCTACTGCGCCACCGTGCCGCCCGACCTTATTTATTCTTTGTGAAAATTTCAACTTCAGTAGCTTTATGATTCAGTGGAAGCTCAAACTAAAAAACGTGACTACTTTCTGGGTAATGATCATTCAATGTACTATACATACTTTTTTGTCCCTGGTGATCATGAGGCTATCAAATGAATTTCCCTGTGGGCCCTCATTCTCAGCAATTATTTGATATTAATCAAAAGCAGGTGACTAATTATTTAGCTACGCAATTAGTGCTTAATTATGATGGGCAAATGCCTGCCTAAAATGGTTGAGTAGGTAAGATTTTGAACTGTATACCACAAAGTTGCTGGAAAATCCTCAGCACTACATCTCTTCCTAACTCTGAGTTAGTCACTGAACCTGCTATTCCCAATCTTTTATTTTATTCCAATGCAATTTATAAGTCAGTTTGGATAAAATCATGGTCTAAATAAATACAATATAAGCAGGGTACAGACCTAATATGTTTAGTCTGTAATACTTCCTTAGTGGTGCTGGTGGGCAATATGTGGGAAAAAAATGTTTTCTTAATTCTGAGAAATTTTCCACCACTGCACATAATGTTTTAAAATGTTGCTCTATTATAAAAAATATAATGTTCTCAAGACTCTCTTAATCAAATTTAGAGTCACAGGGGCCAGAACCTATCCCAGTGTTATTGGGCACTAGGTAAGAAACAGCCCTGGACAGAATATCAGTCCATAACTGAGCCAACTCACACGAAACCCAGTGCTCACCCACATGCCAATTTGGAATGAACGATTGGCTTAATCTGCATATCTTTAGAGATCTCATCTCATCTCAGTTTCTTATCTGTTTTTCATAGTGAGTGTCGTGGTGATCTTTAGAGATACAGAAGAAAATTGAACTAACATGAGGAAACCCCACACAGACACAGAAAAAAACTTACAAACTCCATAAGATAACAAAATACTGGATTAATGATGCAAGAGCACTAATGCTTATGCCACTGTGTCACTGCACAGATGGTCAAAGCACTATGGCTGTCAAATTAGCCAAAATTTCTAATTTGGCACATTCCAATATTTGTGTTTAGAATAAGATTTACACACATTGTGGTCGGGTGATAAAACACAAGTCTGCTCAATAAATCTTGGGGTGCCAACCCAGTCGTCACTGTTTACTTCAAACAAAATTAAACAAAAATTTTAAGCGATCTAAGTTGCAGTAGGCAGCAAAACAACTTCAAGGTCAGGATTCCTTCTAGAAACGTCATGTATGCAGGAGCTCAATCCTGTAGTGTGCTCTGCTCACAGAGTTATGCCTCCTTCATGAGTCCCTTTGATTTATGGGCAGGAAACCAGAAGGAGTCGGATGCCCTCACTGGGCGCCTTCTCGGTGCTATGAAGGGAATAGGTGAGGACATGATTACTTCCAGTGCCCCCTCTAGTTATTTATGAACACTTTGAAATGACTTCATTTTTAATTGTCTGCCATCTCCTAACTCACCCGTGCAAGAAAAACCCCACATATTTTGACTCATCTTGATGTCTAGTTACAGTATACAAGACATCAAGCTTTTTGGTGTTCTCCCCAATTTTTGGCCTAAACCCTAAAAAACCTCATTTTTATCTCATTTTTGAACCGTGTTTTTTGCTGGGAATCACACCTTTATGATAAAGAGTAAACCGATATGTGTCTTTGTTTTCAGCTAAAATTATCAGAAGGGCTTGAAATTGTGCCTACTGTGTCAACCGACCCCAGGGGTCCATCCTGCTAATGGGAAGTTTCTCCTGTTTACAAAACGTTGATAAAATGGGAATTGGGAATTGGATATATAGGCATGTGGAGTGTCGTTTTATGCTATTTTGGGGTTGCTGATCATGACTCTGATAATATTTTTGATATTTGATTCTTTACTGGTGGTCCTTGCCCTCCAAGAAACACTCCCAGAAGGATAAAAATGTCACATTTCAAACATAGCATGTGGGGAATTGTTTTAGACTATTTCTAGGTTAGTGATATTGAATATGATGTTATTTTTGATTTTTGATCAAAAATTAATAGAGACCTCTGTGGATCTTTATCAATGTAAGGACCAGGCGAGAAAGCATTTTCTGAACAGTTTCTCCCCTGGACTGATGGAGGGCAGCTCCCTTGGCTCACAGCGGGATCACGGGCTTGAACCATGGAAGCTCAACCCTGCTGAGGCCCATGGCAACCACTAGGGGGCGTCTGGTCATTTACAGGGCCCTGCTTGGCAGCACTTCCATCACACCAGAAGGTCGTTGGGCACCTGGAGTCCATCCGGGAACCCTATAAAAAGGGCCAGTCACCACCAACCAAGGGCCAGAGTCAGGAGGAAGAAGGACAAAGACTGAGGAGGAGTGGAGGCGAGAAAGACAGCATTTTGGTGTCGTGAACATTGTGCTCTTGTGGGGAGTGAAGGAAGCACTTTCCCACATGTAAATAAAGGTGTTCTGTGTGGAGAAACTTGTGTCCTGCCTGTTTGTGTAAGGTTAGGGCAGTTGTATGCGCTGTGATGGTCCACAATATTTAACCATTTAAGTTGAAGCACACATTTAATATGCCAAATATTTGAAATATTATTGTTTATTGTGTAGTTCTACCTCAAGTAAATCATTACGTTTCTTATGAACACATTGAATTAGGATGGCTTATGCTAATTCAGACTTTTTCATTTTGTCTGCAAAAATGCAGGCATTAATGTAGAATCCTGACTAACAGGAGCAGCCTCCTGCACTGCTGCCAGCAACTGATGTGGGGGGGATGAAACATTAACAACTTTCTGCTATAATGTTCCCACTTTAATAAGAATGGCCATACGAGATATTGTAAAATCCATTGTGGCTCAACCTGTGTCCCTTTACAACACTAATTGTTCTAACTTGCTGTATAATGTGAGTATTTATGGTGAAAAAATGAAAAGTTAGTTTAAATAAATAAATAAAGCATACACAAATACATCAGTGTGAAATATATTTCAGCCTGTATGCTGATGCAGATATCAACATTTGATTCAGTTACAGGGGGTTCAAAATGAATTGGAGTAATTGGAAAGACTGGGTTTAATTTCTTCTAGGTAAAAAGATAAGACAAGTATTGTAATGATCTATCAGTAAAATGGATCTGGATACAGAGTATGTTACATGCTTATATATATTTAAAAGTAAATTTGTTACAATATAGTAAGTAAAATATATGTTTCATCATAGTTCAGGTATATTCTTAAAAGTTATATTTGAACTACTTATCTTGTACATTATATAGTAAAAGATATGCCCACATTTTTTGTGAACATTTATTTCATTTTTGTAACAGTGACTCCTGTCTGGATCCTCTGTGCTACTTATCTATGAACATGTGTTATTTCTTTTGTTTTCCTTGTAGTTTAACATCTACACAGTAAATAAAATTCTTTTCACGTTTGAAACGGAAATTACGTATAACCACGTGATATGGAAATTACATATGAAACGGAAATTACGTATGACCACACGATATGGAAATTACCTACGACCACAGAACTTATTATAATACAGGAACTAGCCAGGCGCGTTCTGACAGAGAAGTTTTATTTATTCGTCCACGTGACTGTCGCTGAAGCTGCCACATTGTAACTTTTTTTTTATTTGGCAGTACTTGATAGTAGAAGAGATGAGGAAAACAGCTTTGCGTCTTTCTACTTTTTAACTACGCTGAGCTGTAAAAAATGTGAAGACGAGTCCGCCTTCAGCGGTGAGGAGTCGTGAGAACAAAGTGGAAGCTGAGAGGCGCAGAATGTCGGGCTGCTCCGCCGAGTCAAGAGCTTCGCAGTTTCGGGCAGCGTCCTCTCTTCTCGCACTGTTTGTGACACTTCAAGTCCCCCGTCAGCTCCTGGGAGAGTGGAAATCTTTGTGAATAAGTGTAATCGATAACCATTGAAGCAGGACTCTGTTTGTAAATTGCCCTGCACAACTACTTACTGTCCGTTAAGGTAAGTTCAGGTCACTAAAACCCCACAACATTCAAGGTTGCTTTTGTGATTAATTATTTTAACAAGTAAATCACAGGCATGTAGTGCAAGGTTGTCAGGCAAAAATTTGGACGATGACATAGAAAATGTAATTTCTATACTACAGCGGTCGTGTAGCGTCTTTCACAAGGGATCTACTACTTACCTGTTGTGTTATACCGCCTTTAAAATGTACTTTACCCGAAACCACTCCAGTAGTGCTCAATGTATCTTTACTTCTTAAATGTTAATGTTTTACTGTTTAATAACTTATAGACTACATTTTATTTTTTTCCCTTGCACTCAGTGAGCGAAGCCACTGGGTAATCAACTAGTTTTTAATAAAATGGGAAATTCAGATATGGATGGCTATTTACTCTGCCGCTGCTTTTCTGTTCGTTTTTGTCTCTTTTCTTATGGTTAATAAGTGCATTTAAAATATTTTTCTTAATTTTATCTGATGGGAATTTAAGTCTAGTTGTAATTCAGTGTCTGCTAACCTATGTGACATTTCCCAGTGACTCATCACTATACTATTATTAAATTACAGTGTGACAGTGATACTGTAAGAAGACGTTGTCATCCCAAAACAAAAAAATAAATTGAACAAAACATCATCATATGCTAAATAAAAATTACATTTCACATAGACTCTCAGCATGCACCTAAATTATGCAATAGCACATAGATTGAAAAAGAAACGTGAAGCAACAACAGAAGCTTCATGTAAGCTGAACACCTGCTCTGAGCATTATTTATGTTTGAATGCAGAGAGGGAATTTGTTACCACAATTTGGTAAGTGGTCAGTGTCAATGTTTGTATCACATTGTCAATGAGAGGTAACTGAAATAGGATGAAATGAAGGACCCATGAATCTCATGAGGGTGGAGGAATGAAGAGAAAAAACCTCAAATAAAATCAGAGCTACATTAACGCATTGTGGTAGGATGTCCTCATCGCAGTTAAGGTGCAGCTTTATTTAATGTGCCAAAGAAAATATAAAAGTCCCAACTTGTCATTGTGACTCATGCAGCCTTGCTGAGGGAGAAAACAAGGAGAGAAATGAAAGTGTCCAAAAACAAACAAATAAGCAGCAGGTTAGTATTTGACTACATTTGAAGTTAGAGACATGAAAGCGTTTTTATTTTTTTGAAAATTTCAATTAAATACATTTCTTTGTGAATCTCAGCATATGTGACTTTGTGAAACAAAAAAGTCATTTCACTTTTATCAAACATTAGAAATAAAAAGAACAAAGTAACATTTTAAAATATTTAAATGAAGTCAGGCATTCATCCTCTTTTAAAGTAAAGCATGATGAGAAATTGTGTCTTAACCTTGACTCTCTCCAAAATAACTCCGGGAGACATTTTTTTCCTTCCAATAAATTTCCAGGGGGAACCTCTGCTAAAAGCGTTACTAGTTTTGCCAGTTTTCTTTCACAGTAAACATTAAAATTCTTGTCATTCAAGAATTAATGATGTCCTTCACTCCTGGGAATAGAGACATTTTTCAAAATCATATTTGAACTTCACATGAAGAACTTACAAGAGTAACTTGATGAGGCTGGGGTAGACTTATGACCATGAATTGAATAATTTGGCGATTTAAAATATGGATGGATGACTGGATTCTCCTGAAAAATGCAGTTACTAGTGATATCATTTTAAAATAGCGTGTCTCTAACTGAATATCACACATGCTTTGATCCTATATGTGGGATATTTTAGTGGTGCCCATTGTGAAATACACGTGTGTTGCTGTTTCTCGAGGTTATGAATATTTTCAAGGCTATATGAGTTTTATGTCCTACAATTAAATGTTTAGTGAGCTGTTAAAATGATTGTATCTTTATATGCATCAGAAAATTTTAACCCTGAGTTTCACATTTTTCATTTTAATGCTCAATCTTAATAATAAAAAAGAATATGTCAAAAAAATTGACTAAATTGGTTTAGTCAACAGATGGATGAGTGTGTGAAAAATAAATAAAAGCATCCTTAGATCTTAAAAATGCATATCAATCTTTTTAATTCTGTTCCTGTCATTACAGCCTTAATTCTTCTATTTCATGTTAATTCTTCTATGTCATGCACAAAGATGACTCGAGTATAGACATCTCATTTTAAAGCTTTTTAAACACTCTTTTTCTTCTCTTTTCTTCTGTGAATATTCTCTCACATCTCTCTTTATATATACAGTATATTAAATAGATATGTATAATAAATGTCTATTTTCTCCCCGTCAGACAGCTAAGCCATGAAAGACTTTTGCACACGAGACATCAAGCAATATTCAAAATCAACCCCACTTTTGCCGTAGCCACCCTTCTCTTTCTGATATTCTTTCAAACATTTTTAAAGTAGCTTCCATTTCATTATTTTTTAATGTTTTGAGGGGAGTTATGTGGCTGTGGCAACACATTCACTTGGGGCACCTCTGGTCTCTAATTAACTTCTGTGAATCTAAAAGCAGCTTTATTCGTGTTGTCTCATTGGGTTGATCAGAGCCATCTTTGTTTCCTGCTGGTTACCACTGTAACATCTACTGCAATAAAATCTACATTTCTCTTTTTTCACTCTTATTCTGCTCTGTCTTTTGTGATGTGATGTTGCCAGAATTTTTCACTAATGACAGAAAAGAACTCGCAGCTCAAGCCTGTCTTTTTCTCCTTTTTAGCCTTTTTGTGTCTCTTTTCATCTTTGAATATTTCACTGCCCTATGTCTTTCTAATCAAAAATACATTTTTCTTCATCTTTCTGGACAAAATACTCTGCCTATTGATGTTTTCTTCAGATTAATGTGCAAGACTCATGGCAATCACAAAATCATGTACAATTTCTTAAATAGTAAGAAATACTTACAGTAGTAAATCTTAACATTAGTTTAAGCAGACGTTCTTGCAGTGTGAGTAACAGAACTTAAGTAAAACTCCATCCTCTTCGTGTTATTAATAAATATTTAGTGTTTTTTTGACAACATGAAATCAAGTGCAGAGAAGGGAAATGCTTAACTGGTTTTGAAAGAGGAAGGTGCTTGAATACCGATGTCACACCAGCACATTTGCTCCGAAATGCCTCGTTGCAGCTACCAGAACTACAGTAAATGGCAGCTATGTAAAGTGAGGCACTCTTGTGCTCGAGATCAAGGACAAGAATGAGGAATGAAGCTTTGCATTCAGAATACAAGTACCAGTGCATAGACTAGCTACCAACAGTGTACATCACAAAGTGCATACTTGGTGGAAATGGGAGCTTTGAAAGAAATCTAAATTGTGTTCATTTTGTTAAAATGTAATGTATTAAACATAATTCTTATATTAAACAAGTAATGTGTTAAATTAGAAAGCTTTTATATATACAGTACAGTACATTAGGTCCATTAGAACATCCATAGCTCCTTGGAGGTTTTTAGTCAGCCTCATTAGTTTCTGTTGCATCCACACAATTGAGCAACACTGGAGCACCACAAGGAACAATCCTGTCTCCTTTTCTCTTCACTCTGTACACCTCAGATTATAAATATAACACCAGGTGATGTCTCTTGCAGAAATTTTCAGATGATTCTGCATTATGAGGTGTACTGATAAGGAGGGTGAAACAAAGTGTAAGTGTCATGTGGACGCTTACACTGCATCTTGATCTTAGGAAAACCAGGAAATAGTTACTGACTTTCACTGCACCAAAAAGCCTCTATGTCCAGTCACTATTCAAGGAATGCATGTAAAGGTGGTCCACTCCTACAAATACTTGAGGTTCCACGTCATTGACAAGTTGGACTGGTCTTGTAACACAGATAACTGATATGAGAAAGGGCAGGGCAGACTCTTTTTCCCTTAGCAAACTGCATTTATTTAATGTGGGAAGTGACATCATTTACATTTTCTATAACTCCATGATGGCCAGTGTGATTTTCTAAGCTGTGGTGTGCTGGGCTGGTAACATCACTTCAACAGAGACCCACAGAATCAACAAGCTGAATAAACGGGCAAGCACTCTGGACCCCCCGGCAGTTGTAGCGAAGGAGAGAATTAAAACAAAGTGCCATTATGAACAATGCTACACATTGTCTCTCTAACACTAACACTGTGAACTTTCAACCAACAAATTGTTCAGCAGAAAGTGTGTCAAGAAACACTACTGGGACTACTTTATACCAACAGCAATACTCCTGTATTATGCCTCACTATGACTGTGACAGCCAAGTCAGGACTTTTCTTTTCTGTATATTTTAAAATTTTTCTTCCTGTTTAGTTGCTGTGGTGTGTGTTAAGATCTATCTATCTATCTATCTATCTATCTATCTATCTATCTATCTATCTATCTATCTATCTATCTATCTATCTATCTATCTATCTATCTATCTATCTATCTATCTATCTATCTATCTATCTATCTATCTATCTATTAGTGCTTCTTTACTTTATGTATAAGCGTTCTTGTAAATAATACTTTTTTCCCAAAAGAACAGAAAAATTAATCATACTTCCTTTTTTTATTTTTCTATTTAAATTAAAGGAAGATCACAGAATGATTAATTTAACAGAGAACTATACGTACCAGGAGACCGCAATGTTTGCAGCTCTCTGAATGGTGAATGTTGTTCCATAAATTTATCATAAACTCATATCACATCCGTGCTTTCACCAGTCCCTCCCTGGAAAGTCTATGTACCCCCAAGACCCTAACTGGATGCTTTAGGCATTAAATGTGAATGTAAGGAATATTAGAATCTGTTAAAAGTTTAGCAGTAATTACAATAAAGGTAGTGTAGGAGGATACGCTTTTGTCACTGTTACAAAGTATGTTTGATGCATATTACAGTGTATTTTTAATGTGTGTTTGGTGTGTATTAAAATGTATTTTTAATGTGTTTTTTCTGAGGCTGATAACCAAAATAATGAGTGTTTTGTCTTTTTATTACATTAAGTAAAGCAATCAATAAAGCTTTGCAGGAGATTATGAAAATATTAAATACAACCAGCAAAGAAAAATTCTTTATCATAGTCCTTCAATACAATTTAAAGAGCCAGTTGTTCTTTTACTGATGGCATGGAATATATGTGTGAATTATGTGGAAAAAATTAAATACAAAATAAAAATGCAGCACTTAACTAGCAGAGATTCTTTTCAGCTTGCATATGAATGCTATTGGTGGGGGAAAGGGTCCGAATCCACAGTAATCCCCTTTGAAAGAGTATTCTGTACTATAAGTGTACATTGGTGGCCTTTTAAACACTGATACAGACTCAGAGCAGAGACTTATTAGGAGAGGTGCCTGCTGGTAATCCAGATTCTTATTCAAATAAATGACTTTGCTTCAGTCTTAAAAATTACCAATAGTCTGGGTTTTAATTATCTCAGAAATCCAATAAGGTGTTTTACATGCTTTGGTGTGAGGACATTAATGTCTTTCCGTTATTTAAGTTCACCCTCTTGGCAAGAGTTTTTGAGTGTTTCTCCTTATTTCTTCAGTGGCTAATGTGGAGGCAAATAAAAATGTAATTAACAGCTAGACAGTTCATTTTTTCCCATTTAAACTTTTAAGCATTTGTCACTCGTGATAAAGTACTTGGGGGGGAAAAAAACCAGAGAAAAATAAAATGAGGATTACAGGATGTAATGCACTCTGTTTTTTCATTGAAAACCTGCAGCCATAGTAGTACTGTAGGCGTGCCACTGAATATAAAAACAAAACAGTTTTTGTTAAAGTGAATAAAGAAAAGTGTGCAGAGAGGACACATTTGAGTAAGAACTTTACTCCTTTAATTTGTTCATGTTTATTTATATTATTATTAAATGTAGAGTTTGTGTTAGTTGGTGGTTGATTATGATAAAGATGTGCAGGCATTTTCAGGCTCATTTTGTTATATATTTTGTCCCCTAGTCCTGTTTTCTCTTAGGAGTTGAATTAGTTATATTCTAGTAATTGTTTACCTCTGTAAAGCCAGTTATAGTGTACAGATGGTTGGCAGAATTGCAAAATATTAATATTCAATGTTCCAAAATCTCTATTAAAAATCTCTGTTATCTTCTGCCTACATTGCTCCTAGGGCACTGGCATATTTGAGCACAATCTCTGTACTGCATAGACCTCTGATGCTTCTGGCAAAAAAGATGGTTTTGCAAGCCTTGAAAATTGAAGTAGCTGTGCCTGCCAGGTAGCTTGATGCCATCTTGGCGGTACAATGAGCTTGATTGCATGGTGGATTACAGGCATGCCAGGGAAACTTGTTATCCAATACTCGGCTTCCTTTCTGACTGAAGCACCACAGCAGAGCTTCTGTATCTCTGCACCTGTAGTAAATTTGTTTAAAGAGGAAGACTTGGATTTGATGTGAACAAGGACTTTTACATGCTTTTAAATTACAGAGGGAACAATATCAGGTATAGATGTTGGTGTAGAGGTTGCTTGTTTAATTTGGATATAATATACCACTCCACTTATTAGGTCATAAACTATAGTCTATAAAGTGGCACTAATTAAGCTTTCAGCTATACTTTGCTTAATAGTTCCACTTGACACTGTTATCTATTCAAGTGCTGTCTGCAAAATAAACTGAATCAGATTTATTATAATGAATCTTAGAGATAAACAGAAATTAGTGCCCAAAACAGTTTGTTGGCAATAGTTTATTCCCATCTGGATTTAAAGTGTGAGAATGAAAATTCAGTCCTCTGAGCACAGCAATTCTCAGAACAGCATCCTGTATGACATTAACGATGCTGGAAAAAGAGAAACAAAAATGGAAGTCTGTTATAGCAGTGAGTGAAAAACCAAATGCAACAAACTTCAGTAACTGAGACATTGGATAGTCATTGCTGTCAGAGCTTTAGAGGGGGAAGCTATGACCCAAGAAATTGTTTTTTTTTATCAAGCCATGGGCACTAAATTATTTCTGTATTCAGTTCTGATAATCCAGCATGGATCATTCGTGTATAGATCTGATTTTTTTTTCTTTTTCTGTTGCCTTATTTTATAAGAAGTTCCAGATTTTAAGATAGAAATGCAGTGAATCAGTAGCTGTGCACATGCCAAAGGGATGAGGTTAAGCAGCATGTATGAATTATCGGAGGTTCAGCTGCTCTATTAAAACTATGTATCAGTTAATATTTATCTCATCATCAAATGGCGAATGAGAATTTTATATGCATTTCTTGACTTAAATATTATCAGGTCAAACAGCAATGCTTTTTGTGAGTTTCTTTGTTCTATTGGTTCATCTTCTACTTTTTCATTTTTTAAGTTAAAGAGTGTACAAGCCCACATTACTAATTTTTAAATTACTTTTGCAAATCTAATGCTTATTGCTCATAGTAAGTCCTTAATTTTGAGGTTTTATACTTGTAGGACAAAGTGGCCAGTACCCATTTTTCTAGGCTTTAATGGCACAAAAGGCCTGTTAAGGCAGTAGATATTACAGGGATGCAGACATGCAGCTTCACCCCAACCTGCATTCCTGAGAAAATGTCTTATCTGCAGCTCATAAAATTCTCGATCAGCTATGCCCTTCATCTGATAACAAAGGTGTAAATCAGAGTTGAACTGATATCTCTTCAGATTTCTTCAGGTATGAAGGCACTCAAGTTCAAATAAAGAGCTATAATTCAATGTGGGGCAACTTTGATGGACAAAATAACATGCCTATGAAGAGGCATTGGTTCTGTAATTAGAAATCACCTTGATCCAATCACCCAGAGTCACACCTTCCTTTAATACTGACTGTATTCATCTCTTCTAGCTTGCACTCTTTGAAACCTGCTCGCTCTCTGAAACCTCAAAAAGGCTGGTATGCCACTTTCTCTTGCTGAAAGCTGACAATCGCTTCTCTTTGTGGAGGTTCTGCCAAGCTGGTCTTTGTGCCAGTGACTGAGCCCAGTCTAAGAAGACTGAGAAGCAGCTATCACTTAAAGAAGGGAACTTCAGAGCCTAAATTCTTATACCTGATAGAGTAACGATGTTCACTGTGAAATTGCAGAGGACACAGCAAAGAGCCTAGCTAATAAAAGCACAGCACATCACAGACATGCTATACATTTGTCTCCAAAGGAGTATGTGAATTTCCCCTTGGGGATTAATAAAGTATCTATCTATCTATCTATCTATCTATCTATCTATCTATCTATCTATCTATCTATCTATCTATCTATCTATCTATCTATCTATCTATCTATCTATCTATCTATCTATCTATCTATCTATCTATCTATCTATCTATCTATCTATCTATCTATCTATCTAGTCTGTCTTGCATCTTGTCTCCTATGTTGATATATATGCAGTTTTCATATTTCTATAAGCACATTTTGTTGCAGGATAGTGTGGCATAGGTTTATGGACTTTGGGGATTCTTCTGGAACTGATGAGACCTGCTTTGCACTGACAAGTTAGATTTGAACCAAGGGGGCAACCAAAATTTTGAGGGAGCATTTGAGTGGGTTAGTCAAAGATTGGTTAAACTAGGGAATGGAGCAGGGATCTTAACATATATAAAGGAACTAGTCATTTAGCCCATTACAATAACGGGCGCTAGAACAGTAGTGCATAAACATTAGTAGGAGCAGTCTATATTAAATAGCAAGGGACTTTGACCTCATTCTTTTTGTTGGTCGTATTTTTCTTTCTTTCAGCCTTTCTTTTGTTGATGTTTACTTGCTGAGCTGACCGTTCTTCGTGGGCTGCCGCCATGTATTGTGTGTCTTTAATTTTCAATGCATAAATGTAATACAAGTAAGAAATTAAAGAAAACTCTACAGCGGATAAATAAGTATCTAAAAAAAAGGTATTGGTATTTACAAAAGAACAACAGTGGAAAAACACTTTCTCAGAGTACATAAGGAGTTTAGAGAGTACATATATAAAATGAACTTAAAACAACTGTGTAGTTTGTACAAGAAAAATAGCTAGTAGGACTTATAAGTACATGTGTGCAACTGTTAGAAAGAAAATTAAGAAAGCTAAAAGGCAATTGGAGAGAAATGTTGTAGGAAAAGCAAAAAGACAAAACACAACAGATTCTTTTTTAGTAATTTAGTATTAAAAGAAAGTGAAGCAAAAGGTCAAGTGCGTTAGGAATGGTAAGGGTGATCTAAAATATTCAGGCCTAAGGCAGTGAAATAGTGAATGCTCTAAATGTATTAGAAATGCTGATAGTTTTCATATGATGACCTTTCAACAATTACTGGAGCTATAATAATTTGGAAGTTGTAGAGAGTGTTCTGACTGGGTTAAAAAGACTAAAATCAAATCCTAGATACAATGATTGTGAAATTGGTTGGAATAATAAACTGCCCAGCACTGAACTGCAAAACCATTGTCTTAGTGTATGTAAGTAGGCTAGTGTGTCCTTATATAAAATCTTTGCACGCATCTTTCAAATGTCGCTGTACACTGGGGAGTTTCCTACAGACTAGCAGCTAGCAATTGTTGGCCCGTTATAAAAAAATGGTGATTGAGATATATACAGCAGTAAGCTTAACATGCATCATTGGAAAATTTTCAAAGGTACCGTATATACTTGAGTATACGCCGACCTGAATATAAGCCGAGGTACCTAATTTTATCTAGAAAAACTGGAAAAACTTATTGACTCGAGTATAAGCCTAGGGTGGAAAATGCAGCAGCTACTGGTAAGTTTCAATAATCAAAATAAATAGCAATAAAATTACTGTACATTAATTGAGGCATTAGTAGGTTAAATGTTTTTGAGTATTTCAAAGAAAAACAGTAAATTAGCTCTGTAAGTGGAGAAGAGGGTCTTGCTCGCTCACGCTGTCTCTCGCATGCGCGCAGTTGTGTCTCTCTCTCTCGAGCGTGCGTGTGTCTCTCTCTCTCGCTCTCTCTCGCTCACTGCACAGGGATAGACTGAACACGTGCGGAAATCATCGGCACGCACAAACTGAAAGGGAAACTGGCTTGTTCGTATACCGGGGGGCAGTGGGACCTGACTCGAATATAAGCTGAGGGTGACGTTTTTCAGCATATTTTGGGTGCTGAAAAACTCGGCTTATATTCGAGTATATATGGTAATTATTATGTAATAATTTGTGCAATACATACATTAAGAACAAGTGTGCAGTCAAAACTAATTAATGGGGTAGATTGTGTTTCATTACTGTTTTTGGAATTCTTTAAGAAAACAACATAAACTTGGGACCAGAGAGGTGCCTATAATATTATTTATCTTAACTTTTCAGAAGGCTAAGATACCATTATCTTGATAAGAAAATAAATAACATGCTATTAAATTTGCAGATACCACCAAACTTGGAAGAATGACAGATAAGGGAGAATCAGCCACATCATTACCAACAGATCTGGTCAGAATTCAGACATATGCAAATGTAACTATAAAGTATTACAAATGGGAAGATAATATTTTACGTATGAAAAAACAAAGTAATTGCCTGAAATTTGAAAGTACGCTTCACGAGAAGAATCTAGAAGTTGCAGTGGACTGTTCTCTGTCTATATCTAGCCAGGGTATAGAAGCCATTAAGAAAGCCAGTAGGATGTTAAGTTATATATAGCCTGACATGTGGTGTGCAAGTCAAAGGAGGTTATAATGAAGCTATATAACACAATAGTTTTCTTTTGCAAGTTGCTCAATCATTATTCTAACTCAGAGATGGACATGTGGTTTTAGAAGTTAGTGTCTGAGAGGTAAGTTGGGTGTCAGGATGCCACAGGGGAGCAGCTGGCCAACATAAGCAAGACAACTGTAAGCATGAAAACACCATCAACAACCAGAAATTCCACTTTTGGACTATAGTACTCTAACTAGATATGATATAAAAATACGTCAGTCAGCAAAAAATGTTTTTGCACCATGTATAGTATGCACTTTTAGTGTAAATTTAACCCTGCTGTAAAGCCCTACTTAAACACCATTCAGGAAACTGTCTTAATACACTGTGCCTTCTTTCTCTGCTTTCATGAGGCTTCATTTGTAAAATGTTGCGCAAATGCATTACCAAATTATCCATTTGCCAATTTTTGTGGAAACCAGCTCACTAAGCCATAATAGCAGGTTTGTAAAATATATTACAAGTCAATAGCTGGGGTTTTGGTTGGCTCTGATGGCTTATGATCTCATGGAAATTCCTCTGATTTGTAACAAATTAGGCTATGCAGAGAAAGATCCTTGAGAAAAAAAATCAGATAAATGCTCTAAGCCCTTTACTTTTGCAGAAGATGGCAATCATTTAAAATGAAAAACTATTCAAAAATAACCATTTTATAAGCAAATTCTATAATATTTCCTTTAAAAGGTTCAGTTTAAGGTTTAAGACCAGCCCTAATGCTGTAAAATAAAAACAATTATGCTGAAGCAGGAGTTGTACTCATCAGTGTCAGGGCAAGTTCTGCACCGCAGAAACATGAATGTGAAATTGACAGTCATGACCTCAGTATGTCACACCATGTGTTAATCATCAGGGATGTGTGGTTTGTGGTCATCTGATCGTCATAATTGTGTACCTTTTGTAATAACAGCCAGCAAATCACAACCCAAGTTTTTTTCCTCTGAGTGGCTGCCACTGTCCCCAGCCTGTTTAAGCCAAATTACTACTTGGTTTCATGCAGTGGAGCGTTCCTAAGCTATTTATCTCATCCAATAGTCATCATACAAGCCTATTTTTACTAAAAATGTACCATGAAAAAGCACATACTTATTTGATATATGTTGGAGAGAAAGCTGTGAATAAATAAGCAAGTTGTTTCTCTCTAGAGCAAGCATCAAGGTAGGCAGCAAAAGAAGACAAACAAGTAAGCTGCATCAATGGCAAAATTTACCAACAGCTCTAATGAAAACCAAGTGCAACAATATAATGGACCTTTCCCATTCATTTTAGCTTGTCATGTTGTTGTCATGTTAAATTATGTGAAGAAAATGCTGTTTATAATGAAACAGTCAGGAATATCTCATAGCAAACCCTTTGGATAGTAAAGCATTGTATTGACAGTTAAAGCTCCTTTGCTTATTTGCTGTGCTTCTGTAGGAGGGTCACTTCACCTTACAGTGCTACAATTATAGAAATAAATACAATGTGATTCAAAATCCTGAGTTTTAATAAATAAAGAGCAAAAGTACTGCACATCATATTTTATTTTATACAGCATTGCTGCACTCTCGTATTCACTTTTCATACATGTGAGGTTCACTTTAAGGTTGTCTTCTCCTGGGAAACCCACATGCACACTGAGGCTATTTTATTCATATAGTTCCTCCAGATTTTGCACAGTATTTATTTGTGTCCAGTCAACCCATAGAAAATCTGTAGGGGCATCTTCACAAGATTCTACTTCTCTACAGAGCTTTACAGCTCTACTCCAAAGTCCTTATGGATTATCAAGTTTCCTGTCATGGATAGTGAATCTAGCAATCCTATTCCTCAATCTATTACTCTCTTACTCTTATGTAACAAAACCTTAAAGAAGGCTTCTTTTGGTTTTAATTATTCTTATAAAACATCAGCAAACTGATTATTCATCTCTGCACAGTATGGCATATTAAGACCCTGAGATATGCTGGTAAAATTTTGATAGGCCACATTGCATAAATAAATGAACATTTTACTGAGGCATTGTTTGATTAATACCAAAAATGCCTTTATTAATGTCTTGTTACATAACAGTATACGATTAATAGATGCATTTTTTCAGTACCTAAACTAGTTTTATAAGTGTTGTAATGTTATAATATTATATTGTTTTTTGCCAAACCGTATTAACTTTAGGTAAGGAGGGGAATTGATAGGAAGCGTTGGATGATCTTTGCCTCTTTGCTGATCTATTGCATCATTAAATTGACAAGAAGTTTTTTTTTTAACCAAAACAGTGAAAGAAAATTACACAATTAAAATAGAAAATGGAAATGAATTAACTGCCGATTGCATCCTGGGACTAAAGGGCATGTCCAACTCTGAGAGCTTCATGGAAATTAAGCTGTTTTTGTCTTGTAGGAACCAATCCAAGTCTTCTCAAAACATTCCATTAAACTGATCCATCAGAACTGCATCTGATCAATAGTAAAACTCAAGGACACAAGTGGAAATTATGTGGAAGAATATTTTATATGGCAGTCATGAAGCACCTCTTCCCCCAAAACATTGTGGAAATCTATAGCTGCTCTATAGGTATCTTGACAACTTTTAAGGAAAAGGTGGGTGAGAAATTGAGACAACTTAGCTAACCAAAAAAGCTTGGAGTGAGTGGTCTACTTTTGTGTATGAAACTTCTTTTGTTCTTATTTTCCTAAGTATATTTTTAGAATTTCATGCAGAAGATATACTATATTTGAAACGTTTTAATAATATAATAACTGGGCAGCTGATGAACCAACCTAAACCCAATAACCACAGCAACATCAAATTAGCCTGTGGCTTTTATCATTGCAGATAGGGTCATTATACTTAATGAATGGTAATTTAAGCTCTAGGTGCTGAATCTCACACGATAAGAAAAACATTCCAGGACAGTAGCCATACAAATGCATAAGTGGTTGCTTCATCCAAGAGAGGTACTCTTAGAAATTAACAATACAGCACTCAAACACTCATACCTTCCTGTGTTTGTTGACCTGGTCTTCTCTGTCTTTGTTGACACTTTACCAGCTCCAATTTCATGTCATAAGGGTTAATGTGGTTGGATAGTCCAAATAATCTGTCCTTGAACCAAACTTTTAACATCTTAGTTAAAATGTTGGGACAAATATATGAAGTGTTCTGCCTTCTACCAAATCACACAGTACACTCAGAAGAAATAAGGTAACTAATCAAATGTAACTAGAATTAAATGTGGGAATTGGCTACTGGGAGCAGGTTCTAGGAGCAAAATATGACAGAAATACAGAATGGAATTCGAGATTTAAAATTCATTGCAATAGTCTGAACAATTGACAACAGTCTGCAAATTCAGAAAATAACTAGAATATATATCAATAAAATAAAAATATAGAGAGACATTGTTTACACCGCATGTACAGTAAATGCAAGAAAGCCGGGGCCACCTTCTAAAAGGCTTACTAGACCACATAAATCTTTTATTATTTATTTTTGATTTCTTGAGTGATAAGAATAAAAAAGTGTTCTTTTAACAGCTACAGTACTGTGTATAGTCTGTGGTATGAGTCTGAAAAATTATCTGACCTCTCTCTGCTGTCATGTTCTGTTATTGTGTGAGTTTTTCTTACTGCAAGTTTCAAGTTGGAGATGTTAGTGTGCTCCCAGTGTTCTATTGGATACGATTTGCAGTATTCTAGAGAAAGCAAAGTTATTTTTAGCACATTCCAGGAAATCAGTTTCTCAATGCAGTTCTTCATTGTAAAGTCTATTCAACATGTCTCCTTAATACTGGTGTGAATCACAGGAAAACCTTTTCCTTTTCCGTCATGTCAAGTATTGGCACCCAAGCTCATCCATTATGGATTTAGGCCTTCAACACTTGCAGTGTTTACCCCAAGGTCTGTTTAATGTTTTATTCTTACAGAGTATCCCAGCTTCTGATGCTTTACCATATTCTGTGTTTTATAATATATAACACATTCAGTACTTTGAATGTAGATCAGAGTGTTAGAATGAAACATTGCAATTAGAATAAAACAGGAAACATAATAGAGGGAAAGTTATGGGTGGTAAATAATGGAATCACTTTGGGAGTATGCTGGGTGAGTAAAGCCCAGTAAATCAGTGGGGTTTAATTTTGTCAGCTACTTTGTGTTCTTCCTTTGTTTCTCCCCCTCTTCTGTGTTTTATTTTTTCAGAAAGAAATATTGATAGGTATAAAACAGAAATAGATTTTTTGGCTTTGAAAAGTTCATGATATCACAGACTATATACTTAGGGTCAATCAGCGAAGTTTGCCAAAGCGTTTTCTAAGTGGAAATATTCTGTTTGCTGGTGACCTTGTTCTGGCAAACTGTTTTTCCCAGCACCCCATGATGTTTTGCAAGGTCAGCATTATATCTGTTGTAGCCAATGTTGCATGAGGCAGCTCCCACCAGTATATAATGCTGATCCTATTAGTTTAGCTAAATATTATCATAAAACTTATGAACACATTTAAACACAAAACACACAAGGAAACTGTAAACCTGTTGTTGTAATTGTGACTTAAATGTAACATCTTTTTGTTTGGACTTGTATGTAACCTATGCAGTAATTTATACTAGAATTACCCAGACTGCTGTGCAGTTGATGCATACAGGAAGGAGTGAAGAATCCACGTGCATGTTGTGCTTTTGATAGCGGTGACAGTGAACAAGCAAAAATGTCAGGGAAGAAAAAGAACTGTGTTTTTTACTTCAAGGGAGGTGATTACCATGTTGTTAAATCCATAGGGGGCAAGCTTGGGTGAATCAATGCTTACTATCTGTCACAGTGTCAAGAAATGTTACTGTTCTGATATTTAATTCTGTTCATTTTATCTTAAGGAGGTATGGTAGCATGTTAGTTAGCACTGATGTCACACAGTTCAGGTCCCATTTTCTGGCCACAATAACCATTCCAGCATAGTTGGCAGACACTTCCCTGGCTGTCATATATGCTTAAAAGACCATTGCACCATTATAATCCACTCAAAACTAGTTCCATTTTTCACTGAGTTTGGCAACGTTCCAGAATATTTACGTGATTTTACCAAACTTGAAGTGAATTAATTGGGGTTCACTGATCACTAATACTAAGTTAAAGAAATGTCAAAATAGTTACCTATAAATTTATTTATTAAATCATACTTTTCCCTTCCTATAAATATAGTCCTATACCTTCACTTTTAGAAAGACCCAGTTGACGTTGTTCATTTAGTCAATCTTGGTTTCAGAAAGAAGGCAGTTTAGCAGGCACAAAGAGAACTGGATCCTACTCTTACGTGACAAATAACCCTTTAACTAGAAATTGCAGTTCTAGGATTGGACATGAGAATTTTGTTGTGATGTTTGGAGGCAGCCTTGTAATTTGACAAACCAGTAAAGCTACTGAAGATAACAGGACACACATTTAGTGAGCGGAAGAGTCAAGCATCTACAATGAGGGACAGAAAGATTTGTACCCCCACAGCTTATGCTTACAAAGTAAGTCTAAATCCTAGGATTTGATTTAACATTTAGTAAAGTATCCTTCAGGCTGTGCAGGCCTTCTTCCTAGAGCAGCTGTTCACATCTGACTTTTAGGGTTAAGATGTGTGATAATGTTATTTCAGTTTCACATTATTACTTAAGATTTCTGAAGAATATATCCTAGAATCCTTGTCCATTTCATTATAATGGTGCTCCAGAGCACAACAGGCTGGAACTGACTCAAAGAGAAATTCTCTTATTTGAAGATGTGTGCCTTTCATGAAAAAACACACAGGAAGAGCTTATGATATGGAAAACACACAGCACTTGTGAGAAAAATCAATCAAAAAAGAATCTCCCAACTCATTCAATTGCTAAACTCATACTATGCATTGTTATGTTCTTTAGCTATGATGCAGCAAAATGGATAATTACTTTTTATTTCTCTTAACTCCAAAAATCTCTACCCCAAGAGACTTTGCTCACTTTCTTGAAAAGCGTTTTCAGGTTTTTCTTTTACCCTCCTTAGATCTGAGAACACAAAATGATTATGGGATCAAGGGCTGAAAGGGTGCATCAAGGTCCTTTGCATTTTTTTGGGTGCTACCCCAGTTGACGTTAACACCCACTAATCATGAAAAATCTGGAAATTATCTGAAAACCTCAGACTATAACAATTTCTATCTAGCCACTCATCCATATTCTGAAACCACTTCTTTCCCTTACTAGGGTCAGATAGACAATACCAGCAAACAATGATAATGTAAACCATACATTTACAGTAAACCGTTAAGTTTGTTTGTGGTCACATTCAAATCACCCTTAACTCTCAGGGCGGATGTTGACTTTTGTCGACAGCAGGAATTGAGGGCAATAATCGGCTGTAAATGTTGATAAAACTCAAGATTACGTTATAAGTAGACCCTCTTTGTTACGAGGACTATTAATTCTTATTGACTTGACATTGAATCCTTGCATGTGTGTGAATAGCACAGAGTAAACAACATCTAGAATGGCATCGATCTCGGGTGAGAGAGCGAAATGAATGCACAAAGCAAAATACTCTGAGTGCAATATTTATTTATTTATTTATTTTTGTGTATTATTACTGAATTAGACTCTGAATTATCGAACTCTGATTTGGATGCAAGCGATCTGGAAACTGAAAACTAAAGACAGGTAACTGTTTTTTTTTCCAGAAAGAGCCTTTCAGCTTATAAGTAACTAGCAAAATACCCGCGCTTCGCAGCGGAGAAGTAGTGTGTTAAAGAGGTTATGAAAAAAAAAGGAAACATTTTAAAAATAACGTAACATGATTGTCAATGTAATTGTGTTGTCATTGTTATGAGTGTTGCTGTGTTTTATATATATAAAATACACACACACACATATAAACATATATATACATATACATATACACATATATATACATATCTACATATATATATATATATATATATATATATATATATATATATATATATATATATATATACATATACACATCCACATATCAACATATATATATACACATATATACACACACACACGGTTTATGGGTGATGATTGTTTTACTCTTTTTATCTTTATTTTATTTTATTGTAGAATCAACTCCTATCTGCGCACAGCAGGGCAGCCGTGGGCGGATGTGTATGGTGTATTCACTCCATGTTATCGTGCATTGCGCTGTCAGTGGTATTTTGATAAAAGAATTTGAACAACATATAAGAAGCGTATAAATTATTAAACAGTAAAACATTAACATTTAAGAAGTAAAGTTACATTAAGTACTACTGCAGTGCCTTCGGGTATACCTCATTTTTTGTTTGCCCATTACATGCTTAAATGTATACATTTTTTGGTGCACCTACCGGAGAACACGCGACATATAACCGAGCGTGGGAGAAGCATGGATTTTAAACACGCGTTGAGTTCATCTGCTGGTCTCCCTCGTGGAATAACTGGTAATGTTTGACTAAAATCTACAGCGAGTAAAACGACATTACCTCCTATTTTTTTTTTTACGATCTCTGAGATCTTGCTTTTTTCGGTTCAAGGCTTCATAAGCTCTTTTATGTTGTATGGTGTACTTATCCCAAACCATTATCTTTGAATGTTGCAAGACTTTCGCCTTGTATGTAGATCGGGGTAATTACATTCATTGCATTCCTAGTCTGAATCACAATCTGATTGTATGGGTGGTTACCTGGCACTGTAGGGTTGCCACCCGTCCTTTAAAATACGGAATTGTGCCGCGTTTGAGAATGAAATTGCGCGTCCCGTTTTGAATCAATACTGGACGGGATTTATCCCGTATTTTTTTTATCATTTTTTTTTTTAAAGCAGCGTCTCATGCAAATCATCCCACACGCATTTTATGAAGATGCCTCCTTTCCTACTTTTGATTGGGTAATACTTGATGTCATCGTTAGTTTGATTGGTGTTTTTAACTGTCCAGTGAGGAGGGCGTGTCTTTTAAGTACAGTCTGCAAAGTGTTGGCACTGAGATGTGGCGTCAGCGCCATAGTTGAAGCCCCTAACGTTGCGGTCAGCAAGTCGGCTAACATCCGCCATGTGCCGTCTTTCAGTTGCGAGAAGCAGATCATAGAATGGTTGAAACTGTTGCCCCTAACGTTGCGCCACGGCGTGTGGTTCGTTTATACCTCGTGTATTCTCATTAAACTTTTATCTCGCGAATATGTTATTGCAATCCGCAGCGGGAGCGTTTCTATAAACTTAATTTAAACTTACGTTTTACACCGTGCTTTCTTTCCCTTATGAACATGCTTGTATGCTTAACTCGCTCCGTTCTCAATTGTTTAATTAATTTTTTGCTCTTAGCTGTTCGCGGCTCTTCCTCCATTTCCCCCTACTTCGTTCTTTTATCTCGCGAATATGTTATTGCAATCCTTAACGGGAGCGTTTCAATAAACCGATTGAAAATAGTTTTGCATTTACCTTTTTAGTAAAAGGTGAGCTTTTAAGCCTGAGAAATCACCCCGAAAATGCACACGTTTAATTGCACATGTGTTAATATGTATGCTTACACAGTATTAAAAGACAGTCAAAAATTAACGTCATTTACCTTCGTTCCCGCGTGTGACTCGTGCTGTAAATCTCTTCCTTGTTTTTAGTTCACGTGATTACGTAGGAGGCATGATGACGCGATACGTGACTCCACCTCCTCCATTACAGTGTATGGACAAAAAATATGTTCCAGTTATGACCATTACGCTTTGAATTTCGAAATGAAACCTGCCTAACTTTTGTAAGTAAGCTATAAGGAATGAACCTGCCAAATTTCAGCCTTCCACCTACACGGGAAGTTGGAGAATTAGTGATGAGTGAGTCAGTGAGTCAGTCAGTCAGTCAGTGAGGGCTTTGCCTTTTATTATTATAGATGAGAGAAACAGTGCATAATAAGTCTGTGAATTTTCACACTTGTTGTGATGTGAGATTTTGCATATAAGTTGATAAATATTTTGTACGTCTTTATTTGTAACTTAGGCAAAACAAAGTCAGGAAAGTGAATTTTATGACGGAGTTGGGGGAGGTGCTTGAAACAAATGTTTCTCTGCTAGAGTCTCTCTCTCATCCCTCACACAAAGCCAGGTTGCCTAACTGCCAAGCTTTACCTCAACAAATGGTTTTGGGGGGTTGGGAGTGGCAGGTGTGAAGATGTTCTATCCCCCCATTGGTCTGAAGTATGGCTGTTTGGAACTGTCTTGTATCACAAGCCTTTAAGTACTATGACGCTCTATTGGCTCTAGGACTTGGACAGAGAATCTATAAATTTGCTCACTCCCTCACTCTCTCTCTCTTACCAAACTGATGAATGGACAACACAATGAAGAACACAGCTCGGCAGCCATATTGAGACAGGAAATATGGCCTGTTCTGAACAAAGCTGACCACAAATGATGCCTTAAGTAGTGACATTTTAAGTAACTAACAAGTCTATGTGCCGCCCGAAAATACACATCATCATTTATCAGGTTGTATGGTTACCAATATTCAAATGTACTTTGCATATTGTTATTATTTATGAATATTATCAATAATACATTGTTTAAATTGTAACTTAACTCCTGCTTGTCTTTTACTACACCTAATTGCCTAAGGTTATAAATGTAGGAGGGAAGGTGAGGAGAGGTTATATACTATAAACCTTAGAAACAGTGGAAAGTCTGTGAGATTTGAGGCATTCTGACAAAGGCTACATATTAATAATACAAAAGGGGAAAGTAGAGTAAAATATTGCTCTACCAAGACACAACAACACTGTAGAGGCTCATGGAACATAAAACAGAGTGACATTTGCTATAAATAAGTATTTTATGTTGCTTTGTGTGTGAAACCATTGCTTTGTGTGCATTTTTTTATTCAGCCCTGGGAGAAAAGGAAAAAAAATGGCCCTGAAAGAGTTAATAACTCAACTTTCCTCAGTTGCATTTTTATTTTGTAAATACTTAATCCAATTCAGGGTCAAGGAGAACTGGTGACTGTCCTGCTACCACTCAGTGCAAGTTTAGAGTTACCATTTCATCTACCTCACACATTTTGGGATGTTGCCGTGAAAACCCAAGCATATATGGGGAGAACATGTAAACTCCAAACACACAGTGCAGAATTTGATCCCAGAACAATGGATCCTTGAGGCACCAGCAATGCCCATCACTGTGCCACCTTGTCACACCATCAAATATACAGTATCTTTAACTAAATTCTTTAATTTAAATTGTCTGCACGAGCTTAATCAATCTCTGCTCAACCATAATATCATCTCATACTGTAAATTCACACTCATACTGAGTTTTTTCCTTGCAGTTTGTTATGTATTAAATGATCTTGTAGTTCTTAGTATCCACCTATTTTTGCTAATCCTCATGTTTATTTTGTGAAAGAATTTATGATGATGTGCAATCTGAAAAGTGCTGGATATAACAAAGATAGATTGATTAGTTATCCGGAAATGCATTTATATTATGATTCATGGGATTACATTTCACAGTAATATTGGTTTGTCTCTAAGTACCACATTTTAAAGGAATACTCCAAATAAAAAAGGGTATTTTTTTCTGTTACTTACCCTGTGTTGTTGTATTTATAGCCATCGAAACTGGTTAATCTCATGTTTTTGTGCAGAGTAAGAATAACAAAATTTGTGACACAAAAGGCACTTTTGAAGACTAATACTGAACAATAGCAAATAATATTAAAAAGCACAAATTACTTGTGTCGTCAAACACACGCATCAGATATCTAGTGGTATGTCCACAATGTCCCAATGTTAAATAAACCATTTTCTTAAAATCCTTTCATGTACTAGAGGGGAGAAAGCTGAAATGAGAATGTGCTTTTGAATTAAAGATCTGCATCCACAAATCTGAACCCTGTACCCCCCCACCCCCCCACCCCCCACCCCCTCAGATTCCTGCTCAGTAGCAGCTCATTCATTTCCTATAATTTGTTTCACATGACAACATTGCAAACCTATTATAAAATGCAGCCACCATGGAGCACAAAAAGATTATGTATGACCTCCAAAAACCCTAGTCAACCTAAATCCTACACAAAATGCAGTCTTTGGCCTGCACAGGCCCAGAATGGGGCTGAGGGTATTAAAAATTAAAACATAACCAAAAGGTCACAAAAAAATAGAGAAGAGGAAAATCGAGTTTATGAGAAGTACTTTTCTTTTTGACTGACAGATTTCAGATGATAGACCCTTTCCTGAAAGTGTATTATGAGAAAGCTGAAAGACAAAGCAGGGTCCTTAATATTTTACATAGTTAGATTGTGCTGCTTTTCATTCTCATGGAAAAATGACCTTGAGCATGTGCTAATAGTTCAGTAACATTCTGTGTTTTGAGAAACAGAAAAGTGTTATGGTGCACTTTGCTAACAGTTGTGAAAAAACTAAGCCAGGTGTTCATTTTTGAGCTAGAAGGGAGGAGGATAGCAACTCTTTTTTAGGCTTTTTTCAAGAAGAGTTTTCTCTCACTTGCTCCACTGCAAAAGTTGCATTTTCTGTTCTAATGCTGCTCTTCTGACAGATTTGTAAAAAGCTTAGATCAGTTGCTGTTTGGTGAAAATATGGGTACTTGCAAGGAAAAAATCTCTAACTGAAACTGGACACTTTCATGGAGCTTTCTATCTCCAGCATGAAATCTTTTTATTTTCATTGTCTAATTAAGGATATTTAATTTTCACTTTTTATACTGGTTTATGTAAAATATCTTTTTTGTCCCTAATTATGAGTTTTATGTTTGCTAATATCTATGTGTGCAGTTATGTTCTCATATGTTCCTTGTATTTTGTGGGAGGTTTTCCAAGAGGCACTGCCCTAAGTGAACCGAGGCAGGCTAGGAATTGTAGTCCCTTGCGGTTCATTGAATGCACTTTGGTAGTCTGTTGATGTATCTGTAGGTATTGCTAATGTCATTGTATTTTCTGTTTTTGCCTGTCTAAGGTTTTTATTTTAAACTTTTGTATTAGGACTTGTCTTCTCTCAGATTGTCTTCCTGGCAACTTTTTTTGCCTTTTTTGTGGTCTTTTGAGCATTTTGTTTTGTGATTTTTGTGAATAAATCAATAAATCTTCATTTTATAAAAAAATCTTTATTTGCCCTTTCATCTACAAGCCAGAGTCTGTGGTCAGTCTTCCCTCTAGTGGAGCTTGTGCAATATTTTGTGAACATTTCTTCAATATTTTCAAACCAAAATTCATTTTGCCTAGTTTAGGTTGAAGCCATCCTGTAAAGTAGGAACTCTGGCTGCCCTAGGGTATCCCTATTGGGTCAGGCCGATTAGGACTTAGGCTTGCTTGGTGGTTATATTTTGGAGTTCTCACACATTATTGCTATTATTTTGTGTGTGAATCATAACTGCACCTAAAGTAAGAAAGTCATCTGGGAAGTGTCTTCTGGGACTGAATGAAGACTGCATGAATGGCATATTTTATAATTCATTTTGTATCACTTATATTTACTGCTAGTGGTTTTGACTTTAATAAATATAATTTTTAAGTGAAAGTTCAAGTGTATCTGTTTGATTGCTATTATTGCATTATCATTCCTTGTTTAGCTGTGTCCCCTTAAGGTCACAAGAGGAGACTCTTATGAATTCCCTTATTTGTGGTAAAACTGGGTAGAAGTGTGGGAGTAAAATTAAGATAGCACCAATCAATGAAGGAGCCTGCCAAAGAATTCTTTAGTGTTATACGGGGTACAATGTATACAGTGAGACACTTCAGATAACAGTTACATGGCTGGTTTTAACTTTTCTTTCTATCCTCCATTAAGAAAAGAAACTAAGGGGTGAGGTGGCACCTTTCTTGTCTTTTGCATGTCATAAGTGATCTGATAACACGATAAAATATGTAATTAACAAATAATGTATTGAAGAAAAAGTGCACAAAAAAGAGCGGAAAAGGCAGAATTAGAAAAACAAGGCAAAAATAGAGCAAAAAAGGTGAACAAATCCAGACAAAACCCAAAGTCTATTCCTTATCCAACCAGGGCTCAAAACCAGAAGATTTAAATGAGTATAAGAAAAACAAAGTGAGAAACCAGAACTAATCACAATCAATGCCGCTGATCCTCCCTTTAGCTTTGGCTGGTACCACAGGGTTCTGCTAGAGGTGGAGAATTAGCAGTTTGGAATGGTGTTGGACCAGGAGATTAAACATATTCAAAAAACAGCGCAAACTTGTGACCATGAAGATGCTCAATAGTGTTATCAAATCTAAAATGTGAGTTGAAAAATCATAGTCAGAATTTCAGAGCCGAAACAGAGATTCTAACAAAAGGTCATTTTTATTTGTTAATCTTGGATAGGAAATGGTTGCCAGAGGTGATATTTTAATCAGCTAACAGCACAAAATAATTTTCTGTATTTGTTGTACTTCAGCCAGGGTTATCCCCCTGGTTCAGATCGCGTTTTGAATTTAACTTTTTTCATAGGTTATGTTAATAGTATTGAATATTTAATTTCTTTATGTTTTCTCACTTTCGCAGTGGAGTTTTCATGCTTTCCCCATAGTTGGGCAGGTTTCTCGTATTCTGCCCACATTACAACAATGTGCACATTAAATTAATGAATAACTCTAAATCAGTTTGTGCGTACAAGTGAGCCCTGCAGTGGAATGGTGCCCTGTCTATGGTTTTTTGCTGCTGTGTGCCGACTGGTGCTGCTGGGATAAACTCTGGTTTTATACAGATAACATAAAAGTCTCAACCCAAGTTGTGTGATGCTAAAATTGGATTAGGCAGGCTTAGTAAAAGGATGAATAAATATACAATGCTAATTTGTGACATGAATGATTAAGCTGTAAATGTTAGTAAGTGAATCTATGAAAAAATTTAAATCACATGGCATCCATGCTAATTTTGTTTATATGTATCAGGACAGAGTATATGTCAAAAGTAATATATTTGCTAAATTGTAATAGCATAAACCCACTATACTATAAACTTGAATTAATCCCATTTCAATCCCAGTTCATAGGGGAACCTGGTCAGTTTTTACCTGAAATTGTTCATCGCTGATTATGTATATGGTTTTCTGTGGTTAGTTTATTAATTCATCGATAACATGGTAGGCTACACACATGAAACGCTTGGAGGCTCCCCTGAGCAGCCACTGAAGCGTGAAATTGTTTGCAGTACAAGTATAAGCCATTAAGAGGCAGCACTGATTGACAAAGAGAGCCTTACAAAGCTCAGTTGAACCAAAATGGCTAAAAGTACATAAATTCTCCAACTCACTTTTGAGCTGTGAATGTTAAAGAAAAGTAGGATAACAAATGTGTATTTTCGAAAAACATTTTTTCTGCTCTAAGTATACTGTGGTGTTTTCATTTTAAGAGATCCAAGCTGGGATCAATTAGCACTTGGTCTTTTTATGCTCTATGCTGCTTCATTTTTTTTTTTTTTTTTTTTTTGCTTGGTTATGATGCGGACTGCTTGCTGGCTTTTTCGTGCTGATTCATCAGGTAATTAGACAGTGAGAGCCCAGCTTCCATACATATCTGACAGCTTAGTTATTAAGTTACCTGCCAGACGTGTTGTTTTGACAGATTGGCAATGCGGCAGAATGTTAGGGCTGTGCCTGGGCATTTCCTACTGAGATGAAGTCATTGTGGCTTTTCTTTTATTAACACGCCCAGGTCCATTATAGATATTGAATTAGCCCTGGCCTTTTTTATGTAACTGCCTTTGCAACAACAACATTTGCATGGAACGTTATTGTCATTTTTGGAATCCCATATGACTGATCTAATTTTTCACACAGTATCTGGAGGAGAGATTTTCAGACAAACTGACATCATGAACTATTGAAGGGCAGGATGACATTTTTTACTTTTTTGTCACACGACACACAATATCAAGTTGAATTAGTGCTTTTCTAATATGTAAGGGATGTTTATATTTTTACACAGCTATTAAATCACAGATGATTAGATACATTAGACTTTGCGTTTTTCTTGGCTATGGAGTCTTTTATCTCATTATTTTTTGGAGAGCTGATCTCTACTGAGGTACTGATCCTTTCAGGGAAATGTCAAACTGAGAAGTAAAAACTGTTAATAATGTAAACAGTCGAAATGTTTGCTTCCTTTTCATTTATTTTAATTGCTCTTATGTCTTTAAAATTGTTATACACTGGAAAAATATTGCATTATTAATGGCCTTGTATTTTTTAAGAACATTTATTGAAATTGCTGAACTTTACAAAACCCTTTTTGCTGTCAAGAGCAATGCTGTCTGTAGGACAAATTATCTATAACGGGAATATTTTTCATTATTTCTTTTCCATTATTTATCATCAGATGGGTCGTATAGAAAATGTACACATGGAATAGTTGCCGGGCTTGCAGAAACTCTGGGAGTTGAATTGATGTTGACAGGAGAACTAAGTCATCCTGCAGAGGTCTTTATGATAGGATAAGGGTACAGACATGTTGTGTTGCATTGGCCTTTAGCAACTTTGAGTAGATGCAGTCTTTTTCCTTAGCTTATATACTGAACTAATCGAACATTCTCTGTCTGCCAGTTTATTTTATATAGTCGTTTGTTTATCAAGCAATATTAAGAACCTTTCTTAACATGAAGAAACAGTAATGTTTACATAAGATATAAATCATAAATTGTTATAATATTGCTCATATCCGGCAACCTATGTTGATGCACACCCTTGCAGTGATCCTGGGTAAAGGGTCTCTGTGCATTAAATAGAACCAGGCCTACCTTTATTTTATTTTGGGAAATAGAGGCAGGCCTGTTGCTTAGAAGAGTGTTAATTTTAATTGTCTTGCCCTTGAAGAGATTTGCTCTGGAAAGGTGTCTGTCCTATGCTCATCATGAGACAGCTCGTCATGATGGATACAGGGCTTTTTGAGGCTAATACCTGATGATGGACATAACTCCAGCTGTATAAATGGCAATTCCTGTGTGTTGAATTGTAGAAGACAGTTTTAAAGGTCTGACAAGAAAAGAGGACTAGTAACATGGAGGGAACATCCAGAAAAAGGAATATGATAAAAAGGAGTGGAAAAGGTAATGGCGTCACTTTGGTTTTATTTTCTATTCTGTTTGTGTTCTCTGTCAATTTACTCTGAACTAAAAAGGAGCAGAAATGAATCAGAATTTTGAAACATCCAGATAGATACTTCCATTCAAGTGACACTTCCCTTAATCGAGGACCACTTATTGCCAATTAGATGGAATGTCTTAGGGTTCAAAAGCGACTTCAGAGTTACTCTAAAGGTCTCCTTAGAAACACAGTTAATGGTCATGTGTACCATAACAACAAACTGTACAATTGTTACCAATCCCTATTACAAGCGAAAAATATGGTGGAAAACAATAAAAAAGAATATATGGCTGAAATAAGGCAGAACAATACTCAGTAGCCCTGAATTTCACACCTAAGCATTTTTCTAGTGTTTTAGTGGTAGATGAGAATGCTCCTAAACTGCTCGTAACGTTATATGACATTATCTTCAATTACACTATTCACACGTAAGCATTTTAGCATCAAGTGGTTTAGAAAACTCCTGCATGCAGTAGTTTTTGAGAGTTTTCAGCTAAACGCTTTTTCTATTGAAATACATGGTTATGCATCTAAAACATTGCTAAAAAACAAACAAAGGGCATTTTTGAGGTATTTTTGCAGTAAGTCAGTGCCATTTCCTGGATGAAACTAGTAAAAAAGTTGGTTTTGTTGTGCATGTGTGTGTGCTTAATCATCTGGAGAGAGCTATTGAGGAAGAGGCCAAATATGCACATAGCTTGCAATGAAGTGATAAGAACTGAACAGAGGATATAGGTATACATTTAGTTTTAAATCAAGCTTAAGTTTACTAAGTTTAGTATACAGTAGATTTTTTAACATATAGGCAGAGTTGTGCCACATGTTCTGCTTATGCATTTCTGAACTGATTATTATTGAGTGTACATAACTGTAGGTGAAAATCTGTATTATATAGACTGAATACTAGAAATACAGTATATCAGTAATACTTCTCAATTAAGTAAATATGTTTAATCCTTCATATGCTGAGATGTAAATAACATCCATCCCCTTTTTCCAATCCTCAAACTGTGTCAACAGGTCTAAACATTGACCACTATACCACCAGATCACACTGTTTCAAAATATCAATAGCAAACAACAGAATAACTGAATTAAATAGGTTTTTCGTTTTTAGTTTTCTGCTACTGAAGTGCACACATCACATTCTTTTCCGATTGGCTGTGTGACTGAGCCTTGCAAAGGACTGTTGTGCCATCTACCAGGTTTACTTATTGCCTTACACCCAGTGATGCTGCGATAATCACTTGCTCCCTGTGATAATAAACTGCACTGATTAAATTTACCCTCAGCACATGCAGGATTAAATATATACCTATAGCATCTGTTCAGTTCTTTAACTTGATTATATGCTATGTACAGGCTTAACCTGTTCCTCCCTGGATGTCACTAGACGACCAGACGACATGCTTGCAACGGAATCAGCAGGCAATGTCTTTTGTGAAATAAACCTATCATTTTTTTTTTTTTTGAGTGGTGGTAAAAAGCTTCCAAGAATATTACAAAGACACTGTCACTGTACAGGCAGTCCCCGGGTTACATACGAGATAGGGACTGTAGGTTTGTACTTAAGTTGAATTTGTATGTAAGTCGGAACAGGTACATTATTATAACAAATACTGTTGTTGACCGACTGTAACCAAGTGCTCTGCCAATGAATGATGGAGTTTCACCTCTTTCTGACCTTTTTATTATTTCTACTTTATTTTCAATGGTGATGGTTTTTCTCTTCTTTACTGTAGCACCAGCACTTGCATCAGATTTGTGTTTCAGAGACATTCTTGAAGGGTGAAGACAGAAGGTTAAGATGAGCTCTTCTGTACAGCACTGTACACACTATCACATCAGATTAGGCACCAGTTGTCAACATGTCTGATGTATAGGGTGGTCCAGATCTAATTATGCAATTTTTATTACGCTATAACTTATTCAGTATATTACATAGAAAATCACCTGAAAAATCCCGGACCATCAAGAAGTGTGTGAACTGACGACATGAAGAATCGTCTTCGTGCCGAACTGGAATTGTCCCTGCATAAATCAAAGTCATCCAGACGATCTGGATCTGCATAATTAGATCTGGACCACCCTGTACTGACAAGAGACAACTTCCTGCTATGTGTGTAACAGTACAAGCAGGCTTGCTGTTGAGAATGAATGGGGGCAGCGAGGGGCAGTTCATCACCAGCCCACCTCACAGTCACCTCCACTACAGTATGCTGCCTGCAGCGTACCCAACACCACCGCCCCCATTCATCACGCAGCCATCTGAGGCACACTACAATGCTACCCCTCTGCTGCCCCATTCAGCCACAACCAGATCACCGCTTGCAGCATTACCAGCCGCGTACCTAGAACGAACGGGACAGCCTTGTGTGGTGGGCGGGCAGTGAAACTGCTTGCCGCCGGGAGCCACCCAAGGGACACTACACTGCGCAAGCAGCGAAATCACCCCCCTCCAGCCTCCGTCCAACCACCGCTTGCAGGGTCTGCAGGCCGAAGATGACGGAGCGGCAGTTACTGAGGCACATGTGTCGTAGCTGCGGCCCCGTTTGTATGTCGTAGGTCGGATGTTCGTAACCTGGGGACTGCCTGTACTTATATGCTTATCAACACCCACATGCAATCATCCAGTTTTTCAGGATGCTGCCGAGTTCTTCATAGAATCCAAAATTGCCCTGTAGACTCTGCTGCAGAACAGAGTGAACATTCACGACTTTAACGGCACTTCATCTTCAATACTGTGATTGCCAGGATTAAGTGCACCAAAATCAAAAATACATTTTTGGGACACCACTTACCTCACAACTCACAATATGGTAAAAAGAAATGATGTCAATCATATTTTCTCAGCAAAATGCTTCCTTAAAAATTACCAGCTCCAGCAGACCCCCGTGACCCTGTGTTTGGATTCAGCGGGTTGTAAAATGGATGGATGTTATAATGGAATGGGACACCTTGGTTTGCATTGCCATTTCAAAGCTTCAGAGTGCTAGGTTGAAATATCCAGCCTGTTTTAATGACTCTGTTTGTTCATTCTGTTTATCTGTGCTAGGTTTACTTGCACAAGTGTGTGAGTGTGCCCCACAAAGGAATGGTGTCCAGCACATTGTTCATCCCTACCTTGTTACCACCCCTACTGGTGGAGGAATCATCTCCCTGAAGTAGATAGACATGTTAGAATAATGGATTCTGTTCTATTCCATTCTATTCAACAGCGACATTTCTAACTTTTTAAAAATTTACTAATTTTGCTGATGGCTTTATCCAAGGTGACTTACAACATTTGAGATGCCATCTGTTACATTTTATTTGTTTTTCCACTTGGAGCACAAGCAAGTGAAGTGACTTGCTCATGGTCACACAGTGTCAGTAGTGGGATTTGAACCCACTACACCAAATGGCCTGTCCTGTTCAAAGCTCTTAAAAGATTGCATACATTCTTAGTAATCATGGAATACACTATTTAATTTTCAGTAAAACACTGAAAAGTATTAATTAGAAAACATATCTATGACATCATCATTTTTTTGTATTAAAAAAACACAAACTATCTGAAAGTGACAAAATAAATTGAATTTTATCACCTGTATGTTTTCAAGTTTGTTTCAGGTTCCACATTATATATATATATTGTTGACAATGTATTCACTGTTAGTGTCAGCATTAATTGTTCAGAAAAAAATCTAATGCAGCCATACCCAAAATCCTTCAATTTTTTTCCCCTTTAGAAAACCTCAACATTTAGCTTAGGAAATGAAAGTTTAAGGAAGTAGTTGTGCTTGATCAAAGTGGCAGCTCTTATTAGATATTTTTTTTTGGTAGTAGTTCAAATCAGATTCATAATAAAGTACAAAAATACCAGCTTACCAGCTACAGTCAACAAAATAATGTCAGCGCTTGGCTGAGTTGTGTCCACTGTCTTTACTTATCATCATAAATTTCAAGGAGTTCCTGTGAGATGAAGCTCCTTTTAAATGTTCTACACTGGTTGGCAGGAGGTGACAAAGATTAAATGAAAGCTCACTGTCTCCTAATTTCTTTTTTCTTTTATAGGCCTTTTGTTAAGACAATGTGATTTCCTATAGAAAATTTCAGAAGACAAGCCATGCTGATTCTAACCTTTTTTGTACAATTTCTTCTCTGCTCAGATTACGTTTCAGTTATGTCCAGTTGCTGAAACCTAAATCCTCCTTTCTCATTTGTTTTGTGAGCAATTAATAAATAAGAATGAGGAATATTGAGGCGTTATGCCAGGTGCCAAGGTCTCTGCTTAGATATATAAATGCCCCTGTCTGTGAACCCCATGCCAGAAGCAGGGCCCCTGTCAGCCACTTTATCTTTTACTGCTAAAAGTGCATTATTTATATGCCTCCAGTATCACATCTACTGCGCCCTGAAATTGCCACAAAACACCTGCTTTTTGGTAAAGCGTTTATTGCCTCTATTGTCAGTGGATAGAGGTTTTTACTCAAGGGGATTCTTAATGTTATTAAATTAATGTATCAGGTGAAGAAACTGTCACCTCAGTCTATTACACCTTTTTATATACTGTATCATCACACATGGAGAACTCCATTCAGAAGTGCCTGTCTGGCACTAAGCACCATTTTCATTAAGCAATTGTGTGTCGCTCTCACGTCTTGAGTAGGTTAATGCTAAAGACTGAATTCTTTGTGCATTTTAGTCTCAGGACTTGCATACTAAACATTACCTCCAATAATCTACCAGTTATCTACTATAACCAATTAAATACCGCCGGTGGATTCATTTATGGATGCAGCTATGATTAATTAATGCAGTTAAAGATTTATTGTTAAGCTATTCTAATTGTCAAATTTTTTGTGTCACCCAGAAGGTAAATTATCACTATTTTTTAGCCTTTCATAATTTTTGCAGTTCTGAAAAAGTGCAGGCAAAATGTTCTTATGCCGCATCTTCCAAAATAATTTCAGGTTCAGATCCCACTCAGTGTATATCTTTTTCAAAACAGCCAAGGTTACATTAAGTTGTATTTTAAAAGTATTTTAAATGCTCCTCATAAACGATATTGTATGAACTGAGTGAGGATCACTTTTAAGATGTGAGAACAAAGCATAATGGAGCACTAAGAGAAGGAGAGCCCCTTCATGATTGTGCATCTTGTGCCTGGTTATTCTTTGACACTGCTTTGCCATCCTCTTGCAAAGATTTGAAAAGAAATCTCAATAGAATAGAATGTATCTCTCTTTGGCTGCAAACAGGCACTCTTATGACAGACATTGTGCCAGGGTTTCAGTGTGAAGAAAGTTCATTGCAAGCATTGAAACAATCAGCAGCTGTTCTTCAGAGATAAATTTCCACTGTGTTAAGCATTGGCTTAATGATTAGCTGTTTTGCTGCAGTAGTGGGTGCTTTGCATTATTGTCAGAGTGGTGAGGAATAAACAGAATGAAATAATGCAATATGATAAAGAAGTATAGCAAAACCATGGGAAAACATGGTGACAATAACTGGGTTGTTAATAAACATGTCTTTGTTTCACATTACTAAGGCAAGAAGTGATGTATGTCTCTCTGGGTAAGTGTGAGCTTCAATTTTAATTTTACTTCCATCCATCATCAAACCTGCTTAATCTTGTTTAGGACTACAGGAGCGAGAGCATTGGGTGCAAGGCAGGAACAACTTCTAGAAGGGGCAGGGCACACAACTACATATACTTACATTTAGGGTTAGAATTGTTAAGTGATCTATCATGTATCTTTAGGATATGAGTGGAAAACAAGAGTGAACAAAGAAACCACAAAAAGAATGTGCCTTCCATACCTGGTATAGGAAAAGTCCAAGGCTAGGGATTGAACCCAAGGATCCTAAGCTAGGATATAACAGCACTAATCACAGCACCACCACTGCTTCTTTAAACATGGTAATATTGAAAAATACTTTATTCTCATTATCAAAGTAATTGTGATATATATTTTTTACTTGGTCATTCAAATAAGTAAAGGTGGCATTCAAAACTCTAAAACTCAACTCCAACTACTCTGCTACAATATAAAAAAACCTATAAAAGATCAAGTATTTTTGATTGTTTGACAGATCATTTAATGCTCTATATCAGTGACCCAATTTTGCCCTTCTTAGTGTCCAAGATTACCACCAGATGTTCCTCCTTGTGGAATTGCCCCCAATAGTCATAGAGGACCAATGTCAATTGCTTAAAGTCCCGCAGCAAACCATTGTGAGGCAATGCACAAACCATACGCATTCCTTTCCCATTGAATACAATGGTCAGTCACAACCCTGTGTGACCTAAAATGGGACAACCCATGACCCATTGCTTAAGAATCTATGGTGTGGAAGCCAGCCTGGACACAGACAGGCGGACGCGTTGACGTCACCCACAACACACGTTTATTATACATATTTCTATTATTTACAAGTCAATAAGTGCACCACAACACCCCCAAATACTCCCCCAAAGTCCTGGCCAACACAAATGCCTTTCTCTTTTCTTCAGCTAGCCTCTTTCCCTCTCCACCCGAGCTCTGTCCTTCTCCTCACCTGACTCCAGCACCCGAATGGAGGGAGGCGGCCCCTTTTATCATCACCCGGATGTGCTCCAGGTGCTCCCCAGCAATCTTCCACCGGCACTCCCCAGTGTGGTGGAAGTGCCGGCTGCGCACCTGGAAGCACTCCGGGTGTCCCCGATTCTCTTCCCCCCAGCACTTCCGGGTGTGGCGGAAGTGCTGAGGTCCAGGGCTCCAAAGGCATTGGGGCGCCCCCTGGTGATGACCATGGACCCCTACAGGGTTGAGCTTCAAGCCCTCCTCCGGTCCTCTTAGGCATCCTGGCTGGGTACCACCCCCAGCCGCGTGCCACAATGGGCTATATGATAACAAAATTATTAAGGTTTCCTTATATGCGTTAGTATATAATGCAAAAATCACCTACTTCAGTCTGTCTGTCTGTCTGCATGAAACAACTCTGCTCCCAGGAGATCAATTTTGCTGAAATCTGGCACACTTATTTCTCAAAGAAGTTTGTTGGGAAAAATCACTATTTGTTGAGATATCTCAAATAGTGTGCCAGTAGAAATTTTAGAAATTTTAAAAGTCTTCCATTCAAAAGCTTTGCCAAATATGTGAACTCTTGAAACAGAGGAAGATTGTGTGCAGCAGTTAAGAACTAGTTTACTGTTTCAAATTTATGTTGAGCAATCACTTCAACTTGAATATTTTGTAGATTTTCTTATTTTATTCATCTACTACTAATGACAGAACAGATCCCCAAAACACATTAGTCAAATGCTGGGAGAGACGCATGTGCACATACCCTTGGTATAGCTGCTTACATCTCCTAGTTAGTTAATCATAATAAAGTAAAGAAACTATAAAACTGGGAGTTGAATTCTTGTTTACTTCAGTTTTATTTGTTCTGTTTTTTCTTTATTTCTCCAGATGAATAAAGAAAAAAAGGTGTAAATTCAGCTGTGATAAGGTATACTAAGGTGGCAAGAAATTAATAGCAGTGCCTTGTGAGAATGGCGATCAAATTCCCTAAACTTACACTTTGAAAGTGATGCGCACTGGTAAGGCATCCTGTTAGTGCAATCACTTTTCGGGCACAATGCAGGAACGGAGGCACACTATCTTTGTCAAATGTAGTAAATGTTAATGAAACATTCCAAGAGTTAAGACAGTAGATATGTGAATTAAGATCAACTAAATTGAGGTTATGTTCATATGTGGCAACTGCACAGTAAATATGCAACATCAAATAAGTAAATGGAACTTACTTGATACATTTACTGTCATAAAACTAAAGTACATCAGAGTATCCTCCTAGCAGAGCTTGCCTTCTTTTGTACACTCACCTATTTGAAACATGTCCTTTTCTTACCATAATTTTGACGTCATCTTCCAGTTGTTCAAAATAGGCATTTTGCTCACAGAGCTGTGTTTGGTAATTGCACCAAATAATATATTAAGAGATAACATTGTAAATTTGCATTGTATGTGCTGTCTTTATTAAGTGTATGGAAGACCATCAATTTCATTTCATACCTTCAATTTCCTGTGTAGTATTGCTAGGAGTAAGAACCAATCCTGGAAGCACTGAAAGCAAGGTAGGAAACAATCATGGGATAGTCCTTTTAAATCATTGTCTAGTCCCTTTTCAGGCAGCTACATAGTTAGTCACTAGGTAATTGAGAACTATCAACCAACCTAACAGAACATTCTTGAACTGGAGTCGAAAATTGTTGACCCTGGAGGAAAGCTTCCTGAAAACTGGCAAAATATGTGGACATCCATAATTATTTTCTTGGATATTTCCCTGTAGGATCAGCTGTATAACCCTTTTAGCATAATGGAAACTTAGGTGTGAAACAGCCTGGGTAATATAGGCTAATGCTGCTCCACTGTGCAAGAAGAAGCTAAATTCACATGGAACACCCTCAAAAACCTGGAAAAACATTAAACTTGAGCCTGGTATAATTATAATGAGAGTAATCATGAAAGCAACTCCTTATTAAAATATTACGAGTATACTGTAGGTCACCTGGTCAGTCAAAACAGATGCGGCATAAGTAACTTGTGTTAGACGGGGTGCTTTGCAATGCTTTTTGGCCCCGTTAACCTCTGCAGATACACCTGTGTGTGATAATACTGTCCTTTCACAATCCCTTAGTATTTCATTCATATCATTAAACTACATGTTTCATTAATGTATACTTTAGAAAAATACAAAACTTGTGTCTTTCTCATTTCTTCTTGTGAACTCAGTATTGTTGCACTTACTGGACTGCTTTGTGTAACTTTTCACTAAGGAAATGCTTGCTTATATTTGAATCTGAATTTGAGCAACAGATTGAGTTATTACAAAGAAGGATGCATTAGTTCATTTTTAGAACAGTTATTCACTTTATCAGTTTCTATCCTGGCAGCGCTGAGTGCAAGACAAGAACCAATGCTAGACTATTCAGACTCCATTGAAGGATTCACCCACATATACCCACATTTGCTTAATTTAGGCTATTTTAGAGTCAACATATTGTCAAAAGATAAGGTGGTAGACAACAAAAAGGATTGGAGATGACCATCCCGCATACTTGAAAAATGGTATGCAAAAAGAAACACATCTTTACAGATCAGAGTCTAAAACAGAACTGAGCTAACAGGATGAGTCTGGTCTATAAATATAGCCAAAACAGGAAGAGGAGGGATCAGGGAATCTGGAACAGCAGGTGATGTTGTGTTGTCTGTAGATGGGTTGTGGATGTAATCAGAAGGTGCTAGAAGTGATGTTATCAGTAGGTGGTCCGGAGGTGACTTCATTGAGGTCCTCAGTCATCAGCTGGTCTGCAGAGGGACAGGAGGAGAAAGAATCAGATGACAGCGCCAACCCCTGGTCCAGCTGAGAAACAACACTATTTGAATCCATAAAGTGTTTCCCATGCGCACGTGTTTGACACTATCTACATAACACACCAATCTGGTTTGAAGGAGAAAACCAGAGTATCCAGACAACAGACAGAGAGACATCGGGAAAGTGTGCTTATGAAGATTACATTTTTTGTACTCAGATCTGCTGTATAGTCACTTTTATAATTATTTTGTAAAGACATTTAAATCTGAAGAGGTCTACTTTCTGATTAGAGTATTGAAGAAACTCAGAATAGGTACGTAAAAAGTCAAACAAAAAATATTTTAGCACTCTAGATTGGAGCTCTTCCTCAGTCCACATGAATTGTACCGTCCAGCCTGTTCAGATTTGCTCCTATTATGAGCTTTGGCAGTACATCTCACAGATTAGCTACTCATCGTATGCAGTGATAACCCTCACTTAGTCTATGTGTAGCTCCCAGTTTCTTAAACATTTTTATTTATATATTTATTTATTTTTTTGAGGCCTCATCTCAATAACATTTTTGAACCTGTATTTTTGATGTTAATCGTGTTTCATATAATATTGTTACCATAATTACACACAGTACTCTGTATCATTTAATTGAGTCATCTTAGAAGAACTTATAATTTAACTTTCTTTTGTGTGAAGTTATCCAACATATGAATTCAGCTAGGGAAACTCCAGAGGTGCCAGAATATACCTCTGCTGCAAGGAGTAAAAACCGAAAAAAAGCAATCCAGAATGCTGATCTATCGATGGACTAATACAGACACTCTCACACACAGCCATTAACCTTGACACAGACTGTTTAGACTGTGGAAGGAAGGAGCACATTCACATTAGCAGCCTTTTACAGACCAGGAGGCATTATGTTGCATGATGTCTGAATTCCTTCAAAAAGTTTCCTTGCACTTTTTCTCTAACTAACCTTGATGTGTTATGGAGACTTACTATCTCAAAGCAATTTACACTTCAATTTACATAATTTGAGTTCAGCTCTTCTTTGTCATTGCTAGCCATCTTTGTGGTATTGTACAATTCAGCTGATTTTATAGCATGCACATTTTTTTCATAACAAACATAAAGATAAATTCCCTTATAAAAGCACTGAGAAGTGTCATGAATGTGCAAAAGCAATAAAGCATATTTTATGGAATATCAGTACATATTGAAAGATTAGAAAATGGCTACTTGCCAATGGGCATACGTACAGCAGCAACAAAGCAGCAAGAACCTTTTTGTGAGATGCGTGAGTAAAAACAATTTCTCAATGTATGTGTTTGCAAGTAATTTTCTTATCATCTCTTGTGTATTCAAATAATAGACAACCTTGGTGAGCATCAATTGAAAACTGAGAGAGAAAAAAGAAATAGCACAAAGGATGTTCAATTCAGTCTCTCTTTTATGTCTCACATGCTGGTTATTGCTTTCAAATTATTGCACAAAAATGCAGTCAGATGTTTTTTTTTTTTGCATATGTAATGTATGCATGTAAGCCAGACTCCCCAGATCATATTGCCTGTTAATGTGATTTCCACATGTCGGTTAATGAAATATAGGTTCATCAGTGTACCCATGTACCTGCATATTCATTTATTTTCAGTCTGTTTATTCAACCATGGGGACATGGGAAGTCAGAAACTGGGCATTTGAATGGCAGTTCATCAATGAGGATATATCTTCTGCCAAGTCAGAAATATTAATCTATCTATCTATCTATCTATCTATCTATCTATCTATCTATCTATCTATCTATCTATCTATCTATCTATCTATCTATCTATCTATCTATCTATCTATCTATCTATCTATCTATCTATCTATCTATCTATCTATCTATCTATCTATCTATCTATCTATCTATCTATCTATTGACACAAACACCCTTTCACGTTCACTCACTAATACCAAGCCATTTCTGAGACACCATTTAACTTGACATGGAAGTCTATAAGGTTAGGATATCTGTCACGTAGCTCAGAACAAATGGATTTTATTCCTGCTCTGGTTTCAGTCTGTGTGAATTTTGAAGGTTTTCTTTTTGTCTGTGTGAGTTTCTGCAGGTACATCAAATTCTTCCTGCACTGCTAAAAGTAATACATCAGGTTAACTGGTTCCTGCTACAGTAGTACAATCATGTGCTGATTTATGGTCAGCCAAATTCAGACCATTCATACTTACAGCCAAGGGCCATAGGAAAGCAATAGGACAATGCAGAAATTTCTAAAACCAGCCACTACACACTGCAAAGGTCAAATGGCTTTTGTTTATCATATATAGTAAGTTCCCTACATACAAACCTTTACAAAATTTCAAAGTTGTGAATTGGCATGTCCAATAAAGTAAAAATTAAGTGAAAAATTAAAAATTGTTGCATAACTTCAAATTCTGCAGCAGTACAGAAGTTAGTTCATGTATCTGGCGCTAGGCAGAGTGCAAAACCCACAATATTATAGTTTATATTCTCAGTCACATGCGTGCATCCACTACAAGTGGTTGTGCTTTTGGCTGTATCTCTGTTTACTTAGAGTTAACATGCTTTATTTCAAGCCCAAGATGTTTGGAATTAAACATGTTCAACAAGAACATGTTGGAAGCTCATTAAGGGTAAGTTCTTCTTCACACAGACAACTACATTAACATGCCATACAAGACCATGTAGTGTGGTGGTGCGCAGGCGCAATAGGGACCTTCGATCAGATCTCGTGAACAGCTTGTTGTTGTCAGCTTCTTCTAATGTATGATCTTCAGATATGAGCATCCTGTAGTGCCAGCTTAGAGAAGGTTTTTATTTCGATGCACTGAAATTGGAGTTGTTTGTGATGCTTTTTTTTTTTTATTGTCCTTGCTTCAAAACCTCCCATGAATCTTCACTATGAACACTTACTGGGCATCAATATTAATTGATGGGCAGTATGTGTCGAATGATGATGCCATCCAATTGCTTACTTTGTGTGTGGCGGCAGGAAGTGGATTTGAAGACAATCACTTAGGCTCGTTTGCTAGATGTAAGTGAGTCTACTGTACTGAGTTCAGCTGATGGAAAACAATGGGAATAAAAAATAACTTTCAGTTGTTTGTTATTAAAATTAACTAGAAATCCCTAATAAAAACACAAATATTAACTTTTAAAAGCTCTTTCTTGTGTACCGTACAGTACAAATATGTTTTCAATAGGATTTGAGAAGAGGTTGGTTAGATCTGCATATGTAGGTTACCTGATAGCATAAACAGCAATAGCAGCTAACTGAAAACCATGGAAGCAAAAATTAATTTTCTGTTGTTTATTGTTAAAATACACAATAAATCTGTAACAAAATATAAATATTAACATTTTCTTATGTACATATAGCTGTACATGTATATGTTTTCTTTAGGAGTTAAGGGTTGGGGGTTGCATTGTGTTCATTGGTTGCCTGGGCTAACTTTGCTGAACTTACAAACAAAGTGGACTTGCGAACATGCTCTCGGAATGGAACTTGTTCATATGTATTGGACTTTACTGTACTTGTGGCAGTGCTGCCAGTTATAGAATGATACACTGTGCATAGAAACAACGAGAGAAGTGGTGATTAAGCTGCAGAGGTAGCAGTCTCTTAGCTGTCTTCCTTCCTGTACTGATGCTGCTATCATTGTGCTCACACATTGTGCACTCCACACATCCACATGACCATTCTTATCTCTGTTCTTTCCAGCTTTGCTTCATGTTCCTCTTTCAGCAGGCACATCTCACTCACACAGTAACACATTTTAGTGGCATATGATTGGGAGATTAAAACTGATCTGTGTCTTATTTACTTCATTATTACTTTGAAAGGAATGTAATATTTGTCATGATGGTAGTGTTTGAGCTCCAGTACATTTCCATGATAGGTTTAGAAACCTATCCTAGCATTTACTTGGTCCTCTTTGAGGACCGCAGTTTCATGTCATTTGTCTATAGACATGCTGTTGGGTTGTTTGGCATTTCTTTGTTGACCGTTATGTGGTTCTTTGTCAGGTTGTACTTGTGATTGCCTGGAGTTGCACTAGTGAATGGGGGCTAAGCTTCAGAGCTCTGTACTGAATTAGCAAGTACATAATAAGATAGATGGATGGAAAACACAAACATGCCTGAAAAAAAATGAAACCGCCCTCAGAAAATCACATATATACATTAGGATGCCTACGCTGCTAATAAAAGCAGTATGTTTGCCAATATGTTTCAAAGCAGCAATCAGCTGTAAGCTCAGTGAACTCAATGTACATATAATTATGGTAAAAATACAGCTCCACAACTTTGAGCCACCATGTCTTGCTGTGTGTTTCTTTCCATTTTCTCAGTTGTAAGGATACTGTAGAATAGTGGACGGCATGCTTAACTTCACTGACATCACTGTTCTTGTTCTGTACATCCTTAGGGCCAGCTCCAGCCCCCGGGTCTCTAGCTGCCCAGGATGCTCCTGTGTAATCTCACTGAACTGTAAAAATGCTGTCTTTCAAGTCTTTTTCATATATGTCTCAGTTTTTTTCTTTTGTAAAGTAAAAAATTGGAATCATTTTGCTCAGTACAGGCTAGATCAGTACAGAGTATTTGCTTCAGCAGAATTATTTGCATTGTCCAATTATGGTCATTTTCCATGGTCTCATTTTCTAAATCTGCTTGTTCTGATAAAGTGTAAGAAGGATGCAAAGCAGCCCATAGGCCTGGATGAGATGCCAATTTTTATACCAGGGAACACTCATACTTGGCCACTTTAGATGCATAATTCAAGCTGACATGAATATTTTTAAAATGCAGAAACTGAAGCAGTCAAAGAGAAACAAACACAAATGGAGAATATACCAGCTCTACACAGGCAGTGACTTGTGCCTGTATTTGAACTCAAATGCCAAGAATTATGAGGCAGAAGCTCTAGTGGCCCTTATGTCCCACATTATGAAGACCTCTGAGAACTGGTTCTGAACTATATCATTCGTTTTATGAAAGACCACTTGGACCGACTGCTATTTGCATATTGGAAACAGATTTGAATAAAAGAAGAAGCAATTATCAATCTGCTCCACATGGTTTATTCCCATTTGCACAAAGCTAGCAGCACTAAGAGGTTTAAATATTTTGATTTCTCCTGTACCATCCAGCAATTTTTGTTAACGGGTAAGGTCAGGGATGTGCAGATGGATGAGCCTATGGTGTCCTAAGCCTATGGTGTCGGGCAGACCGCAGTTTGTGAGACTCCAGGACTGTGTTTCTGATGTGGATGTGAGCAACACTGGAGCACCACAAGGAACAGTCCTGTCTCCTTTACTCTTTACTCTGTACACGACTATAAATACAACACCAGGTCAACTCACTTGCAGAAGTTCTTAGATGGCTTTGCTCTTATGGGGTGTATTGATAAGGGAGAAGTGACAAAGTATAGGAGACAGGTGGAGAAGTTTGTTTCTTACTGCAGAACGAGTTGTCTGCAGTTTAACCTCATCAAAAGCAACTGTAGCACTCCTAACATTAAACTGGTTTGTTATTTAAAACATAAGATAAATTTACTGGTGCACATCTAACATACTCACATTAAATTAAATAACCAAAAGGTTTAATGAATCAATTATAGTTATACCTGCTGTTAAAATAATGCAAAGTAATGCTTTAGAAACACCCACCCTTATGTTAACTATACAATATACACAGTTTCTTTTATGCACGGTATATATATATACTGTACTTATTCATTTATTTGCTTTTTTGTTAATATCTCTGCTCACACCGATTATTAATACTCCACACAATAATTGATAGGATAAAAAATATTTATTAAACACACGTTCAGGAAAATATCTTCATAGTTTAGATTACTTCAATTATTTGGTCAGAGTTATGCCAGAGTCAGTATTCACAGGGATAAATACATATACATTGATAATAATAAAATGCTGCAAGTTGTTGGCATGCAAGTGATGTCCACAAAACCATAGGCTACTCATTGTGTCCTTCTGACACTTTTGTCACAGTCCACATTGATATCCTTGGTAAAACACAAGGCCCTCACAGTTCCACCTTGGCAATATTGATATATTTGTCTTTCTGTGTTATAAATTCAGTGTCCCCCATTTCTCGTTTCTTTTAGTTGGCAAAAACCAACAAGACAGTGGCCATTAACTGCTGCAGCAGCCCCCAACAACTTTTTCTAAGCCAAGCTTTTTTCGCATTCATGTTCTATTGAATCATCCTGCTGAGTATCTCCTCACGATTCACATTAATATGAAATTAATGTACAAAATTCCTTTTGTTAGCTCGCTTTTAATTCTAGTACATGCCTTCTTTGTTTAATCTTTTCATATGCCATCATTTCAACTCTTTGCACTGTCTTTCTCTGCCTCCACACCATCTTTCTTTTTTCTTTTTTTTCTTTCTGTTGTCCAAGGTAAGTGTATCTCATTGGTAGCTGACAGCGTACTATACATTGATTGGTAGAAAAGAGCACCAGTTAAATTTAACTCTGCTTTCCCTTTTTTTTCTCTCTCTCTCTTCCTAATTTTGAATCTATCTATCTATCTATCTATCTATCTATCTATCTATCTATCTATCTATCTATCTATCTATCTATCTATCTATCTATCTATCTATCTATCTATCTATCTATCTATCTATCTATCATCCACTGTGCCTCTGTACCATCCATGTTGTGTGTAAAATTGAATAAGTGTTTCTATAAAACAGTACAGCGGTGTGTTTAACTTACTATTATATGTATATCACTTTTCTGAAAAGATAGGCCCAGATTGCATTAATGTGATAATGTTGTGTATCATCTTAAAATACTGCTGACATACACAATAATCAAATGAAGTTCTTCTTTTTTCCTAATTCCAAATATTATGTACAGCTGCTAAATCAGGTATAAGAATTATAAAGAGTGATATAATAACTTAAATACTTTAAGTAGCTGTTTTCTTCCCTAAAATCCATTCTGCTGTACTTCTTATGTTGCTTTGTGGTTTAATTTTAGTCAAAACCTGTACACTTGACATCAATATTGTTTCAATTATTGTATTGCCTCTTGTTTTTAATGTTTATACTGCTCAAAAAATAAATGGCTTTGAATTAAAGACCAGGGTGCACTGTCAATGTGCTAGGCTTGCTTCTTGCAGTGCTGTATATGCTGTACTGTATATGCCAGTTTTCATTGCCTGTCATTTACCGAATAGAATTCATGAGTGTTTTAAAACCATTAATAACTGTAATATGTCAGCAGTGCTGCTCTGTTAATGAAAACGTATGAGCCACAGGCACCTTGTTGACAGATTGGTGTGGGGGTTTTGTGTAGATAGCTACACTAGCAAGGATGACAGTGTGATCTGCACACCGCTGATGCTGGAGACTTCAGAGGACATTCTGACACCTCTCATTGGAATATTACAAAAAATGCCAAGAAATCTGATCCATTCTTAGAATATGGATTCTGTATTTTAGATGAGTCTGTTTTTGGGGGTGAGTTATTATCTTGCTTTTTATGTATATACTGTACAGTATTTACACACAGATTAGCACCTTTCAATTCCAGTTTCTATCTTACACCCAATGATGTGTATGTGTCCCTACAACCCTTACTGGACAATAACAAGTGCAGATTCTTACTTGACTGACAATGTGCATTTATGTTTCATCAGGAGTGTCTCAGCCAGGGTGAGTGATACTCTGACTTAGAGGAGGACAAAGTGCTACTAACACCTTTCTAAGAGAGTAGCAGAGAGAGCAAACAAAAAAAGGCCTCCTAGTAGCTGGCACAAATTGGAAGAGATTCCAAATTGAATTTATTGTGTGTGGCAATGTGTCTGAGTCTGCTAGGGCAACAACTCTCTTGTACAGTATGTATCATTGCTTTCAAAAGATTCATCCAAAGATGGTTGGGCAAGATGATAGTTCATGAAGCTCCATTCCCTTTGTCAATTGTTGTAAGGAAACTTCAGACTTTTCTAATGTATTAGGGTAAATCAAAAAGTAAGTAATTTGAAAATTACACAGTAATCGCAGTGGATACAAGCTGACACAAATCAACATGTTCATGATGACTTCTGGGTAGTTCAAACATGCACAGCGCAGCACTCTGCTGTTACTCTAGTTGAAGCCAAGGTCAAATGAACATGGACGCTCTGTGCCAGATTGTGCCATTGTTGAACTGTGTGCTGTAGTGAGATTTCATTGGGCAGAAGAAATTAAACCTGCTGCATTTCATTGAAGGTTGTTGCCTTGTGCAGATCAGTAAGCTGTTTGGATAAGCATCTATGCAAACTTTACAGTATTTAAAGTCATCATGAACTATGGAATATGTAGACCATAGCTGAAATCCAAATGTGCAGCAACAGCAGACAATGTTATCCATCTGTCTTCTCTGAAGAAGACATTCGCCATGTTGATGTGGCATGTTTGTGCAATGTGGATGGTCAACCAGATAGAGCTTCATCAGTTTCATTTGTTCTTCCCACTTTAAACCTTTTTACTCATGCATAAACGTTTTGTTGAGTCATGTTCTTTTCACTTCTGTACTGAGCCAACATCCTTTTGACTATGGCACATTGTTCAACAGTGGTGCAATCATATTCATTTGACCTTGGCTTCAACTAATCTAATGGCAGAGCGCTGTGCTGTGTGTGTTCAAACTACGCATAAGTCTTTGCAAACGTGCTGTAATGCGTCAGCTCCTATCTGTTGCAGTTACGGCATAATTGCCTTTACTTTTTGATTTACCCTTGTATATTTTATTCATTTTGATTGATAGCATGTTCCCTTTTGAAGAACAAATTCCATTACCAACAAGCAACCTTCATTTTATATTGAACTTTCTATAGTGAAACAACATCAAAAATCACTATTACTCAATTTCTACAATGGAATTGAAGGCTCGAGAATTTGACATCTTCAGGGTGCAACAAATTAGATGCAAGGACTGAACTCATAATGCTTGTGGTTTAAAGTCTAATGCCATGGCCATACCAGGTGCAGAGAGCAGACTCCAGCAGTGCTATAGTAACTGAGTCCGGATGCATGAGGTGACTTTGATGAAAGACCGAATAGTTAAAGAAGAGACTAGTAAGTTAGAAAGATCTTGTTTGGCCTTGAGTAGTGAGGCAGATATTTGGTTCATCCTAGGGCCAGGACCAGCCCCACCATTAAAGCGAATTAGGCATTCACCTAGGGAGCAGATCATAAGGGGGCGGGATCCAGTCGCACAGGTTAGCTACCGAACAGTAGTTTGGCATAATAATAAGCTTGACCTAGAGGACAAAATAACCTAGCACTGGCAGAGCCTAAGGCTGCATGATTTTTGATTAAATGGCAATAGCTATTTTTTTGATTATGATTAAGATCACAATTCCAATTTATAATTCACTAATACCCCAGTTTTCAAAGAACAATATGTATTTATTAACTTACACTGCATATCTCTTGATTTGTGTACAATAACATGTTTTTACAAAAATATAAACAAAACTAAGGATACAACCCCTCTTGAAGTAAAATCAAGCCTAATTTAAGTGTAATTAAAAGTAAAATATAAATAAAACTATTACAATAATTCTGTAGAGTGCCTTATATAAATGTCTTACTTATAAGGCAAACATAGTGTTGAAGTGACTCAAAGGTCCTGAATATATAAATCGAAAATGTTTCATTGCTATTTTTTGTCACATGGCAAACAGTTTAATGGAAACCTGAACGTCTATTCATACATTCTTTTTTACGATTTTGATTGTAATGATCATTGTTAAATGCACACTTTCAAATAGACTATAGAGAAAGTACTGAAAAATGTAACCTATGCCCAAAACACAAGTTTTTGCTGTCTGTTAAAAGAAACAACTTTAACCTTTTGTTTTGCAGCTTGTCCTATCCTCTTGCAGATTCTATGAAGCGAAAGCATCCTCTAACTCATGTGATCATCAGGGAAAAATGGCTTCTCAGCATAATGTCTGCCCTAATAAAGCTGTTAATTTCATTTACAATTAAACTACATGATTCTGCTATACCAAAAAAGCACTATATAAATGTAATGAATTATTATTATTAATATTATAAATTGATATAAATTGAGTGAGCAAGGCAACTTTTGAAAAATTATTATGAGATGGGATTTTCAGGGACCTTTCAGGGATGTTAATCATTTTTATAAAACCCTTGTTTACTTTAGTATTAATAGGAGCGATATATTTTACCTAGTTGTTGTCTTTCTGTTGGAGCTTAACTGATATGGTGATGCACTGATCGATGTGTCCACTGTGAAGGTTTGTTAAGCAGTATGATATGTAAGTCGTAATTGAGTTTTTTAAAACTTAATAGGCTCCTTACAGTATGCAGGCAGTATATAATGTTTACTGTATATATTTGGAGTTGACTTGTGGTGCCACCATTATTACTAAACAGTTCACAGTTCAGTCTGTTAACTGTCAGCATCGTGTTTAATACTGAATATGTTTCACACAAATGAAGAGTCTTTTTTGTTATTAAAATTATTATTTTTTATTTTCATAAAGTAACTAACATCACTCATTTTGAAGTTTCTCAAGTTTTTGCCCTCTCATTCCTCTACACTCTCGAAATCACAGCATGCTTGAAGTTAAGTGGCACATACTATGGACATTATTTGGTTACTGTAAATAAGAGGAGCTCATTCAGGATGTCTGTGATACAATTGATACCACCGGAGAATGTGTTGTGTACTGATTGTCTGAAAGGAAATACTGCAGAATTGACTGTGTTCATGATTTAGATGCTATTGATAAACAAATCAAAATCACTACTTTAGTACAACCAATTCTGCAGCATCAGTGTAATATATTAATTTAGAATGGGCAAATTAATTTAATCAGGCTGTTAGTGCATTAATATTATTTGTTTCACTTATTGTTTTCATGATACTGTGAGTTACTCCCTTTGAACATCCCTTCCTGCATTTTCATTTTATTAATCTTAATTTTTAATAATTGATACTCTTCAGCTCTTTTATAGTAGGGTTGATGCAAAAACAGCTTGAGTCTCAGGATAAAGGAAGACTTCACAGGTATTTGTACTGAAATATAAATGCTTTAGAGTTCAAGAAGCCTACTGGGTAACATTGTTGAAATATGTGTTATTGATTATTATGCTTAGTAAAGAAAAGTGTTGATTCAAAGAATAGGCAGTTTCATGGATTTAAAAAAATGCAGATTTTGTGGTTTACACATTTCAGTTATCTAATGAATTGTGGCAAGCTGGGATGACATTAATACCTACTGGTGTAAGTTGCTTTTCATTAAAATCCACGGAGATAAAGTCTGTTTTGTTAACCAGTGGATATAATTAAATATCATATTCATTGTGGTTTATCAATTTTTTATGTTGTTTTTGGTCATTTATTAATATTCAGTATACTTATGAGTCATCCACTGAGTAAATTCAGAAATATAAATAAAATGGCACTCTGCAGACTTACAAAATACATATTTTGTACCATCTTTAGACAATTTACTGTCACTCTTGATCTGTGGTCAGTTTTTATCTTGGGTTTGCCCATATGTTGGAATATACTAGGTAAGATCAGAGAAGGCTCAATACTCAGTATTCTGTGTAACATGAAATAACATCTACAAATTAGGAAAGGTCAGTTTTTAATGCAGGCCAGGTTTACATTCCTAGTTATGACAGTAAAAATCTTCTTGCAAGATGAAGGTTGAGGTTCAGGTGTGATGCTAGTTTAATGGCAAGCATAGGTGAAAAAGACCTATATGGATTAAACTGTGGCAATGGAGAGTGACTTTGAGAGTTTGGAAAGATTCCTGTCTGGGCGGCTCCCCCTAGAGCTGCTTGAGCACATCCTGCTAGACAGAGATCCTGTGGTAGACTTGTGACACGCTGGAGGTATTATATCTCTCAGTTGGCTTGGGAATGTCTGGGAATTCCTAAGGAAGACATGGAATCTGTATTCTGGGACATGGTAGTCTGGCTGACCTGCTTGGCCTGCTTCTGCCACAACCCTCACCATGAAAAACAATGGGAGAATTTGAAACAAGATAAAAACTTTCTTGTGAGATGATGAAGACCATACTGCTCTTGCCCACCAGCCATAATACTGGAATGATGCCACTGACAATGATTCCTAACCTGAAACTCATATCTGTCACTATTGTGAAGTTGCTTCTGATATAAAAATATTAAATAAAAGTAATGTATATTAAAATAAAACATTACAGTAAAATATAAAATTGTTTATTTATATTCAATAAACATTATCATGTGAGGGCTGAAATAATTGTAAGGGTTGAAATTATATTTGAAAGAGGTTCATAGAGGGCTAGATCCTTAGTAAAAGATAAAAAACAAAAATAACATCGTATTTTTAATTGCTGACCTTAACTTTGGCATCAAACCCTACATGCTTATGTTTGAAATTTGTCATTTTTAACTTTCTGGAAGTGGCTTTGGTAGGGCTAGGGTCACTAGTAAAGAATCAAATGCCAAAAATATTACTGTTTTTGTGATCAGCAACCTTGAAATGGCATTAAAATGACACTCCACATGCCTATACTACAGAAGCCTATTTTTCAAAGTTTTGTGAAAAGAAGTAACTCTGACCCTCCCTATAACATTGGGGGTGAACCCTTGTCATGCGAACTTCAAGTCCTTCTGATCGTTTTTTTTCTGAACACACCTATCAGTTTACTCTTTATTATAACAGTGTAATTTTTTGCACAAAACATGGTCTAAAAATGAGCTAAAAATTATGTCTTGGTGTCTAGAGCACCAAAAAGGGGGGAACCTATTGATTTACTCATTATCATAACAGTGTGAAACATGGTCCAAATATGGGCTAAAAATGAGGGTTTATCTGGTCTAGGTGGCTCAATATGGGGGGGGGGGGGGGGGGGCCCAAACACCTTGCCATTTTCCATAACTAGACATCAAGATGAGGTGTGCTGTATATCATATGTTGGGGTTTTCTCATACTGGTGAGACAAGTGGTGCTGGGTCAAAAAAAATTTATTTCAAAGAGAGGAGGAGGTTGGGAGCATGCCCTGATACAGCGTGTCACAGCGTGCACCAACCATAAGACAAACCATCTCAGAATCCCAAATTAGGACCCAAGTGCAGCTGTGCAATGGGTGACACCTCAACACCACACTAATTCGAATGGAATGGAACAGTGTGAGGTTTTTGCAGTGGCTGCAAGTCCTGGTACCAACCCCCTGAGTTTTCCATGCAAGTTGGAGGACCTGCTTGCTGGGCTGAATGCAGGTTAACATCATACCCAGTAAGGAGCAATTTTCAGGTTAAGGGCCTTGCTCAAGGGCCTAATGGAGTGGAATCTCTTCTGACATTTACAGGAATCAAAACTGTAACCTTCTGATTGCCGGCACAGAGCCCTTGCCTCCCTACCCTCAGAGCCACCACACCACTTAATTGTTATGACCACAGAATTCTTTTTGATAAATCACATATTCATGGGTACAGATGGAAATTAAAGGGAAGTGCATTTGGAACAAAGTAGGAAGCACTTCTTCACAGAATGAACCATAAGATTCTGGAATGAAAGACCGAGGCAGGTAGTTAAAGTAAAAATCTTGTTAACTTTTAAGAATATTAGGACACCTATGCTATTAGCTATCCAAATGAGCTCAATGGCCTAAATGGACTCTAATTGTTTGTTATGGTTTTACATTTTAATCTCATAGTTCTGAACAACATAAATTGCTAACTGTATGGGTATTATGCATTGTAATCTAGTGAATATTAAAAAACTGGTTTACTAAAGTAATGTTCATGTTTTTACTAAAACATGGTGTTAAATGAAGAGGTAATTATATTTTACCTGATTTGATAACCAAAATGTAAAATAAGATAATTTTATTTAAAATTCCTTAATTTAATCTTAAACCACAAAGTCAGCCATTATTATATTTCATTAGGGAAAATTCAAAAGCCAGTTATGGCTAATTTAATTTGAATTGAATTTGTTATTTAATTGAGGTTGCTTTATTCACTTGGTGGGAAAGAATTTAAACTGGGGCAGAAATTAGTTTACATCCATACTGAAGGTTTGTGTTTTTTATAGCTTTATCATTGCAGTCAACTAATAGTGAGGTTTTGCGCAGATGTTAACTTGCAGTGTGCACACACTCTTCGGCTACAATGGTGATTCCATGCCTTCTCCTCCTCCTCTGTTTTTAGCTCTTCATCCTCTGGTCAGTATTCCCTGATGTTATCCCGGGTAGTGTCTTTAGAGTCGATTGGCTAATTACTGTATATAATAAATATTTAACTTGATCAGTTCAGAACAGCTGGTGCTCTTCCTTCAAGAGCTGCAATTTCTGTGACAAGCTCAAAAGTGGTCCAAATACTGTACTGACAAAATTCCTTCTAGGGACAAATAAAGAACTATCTATCTATCTATCTATCTATCTATCTATCTATCTATCTATCTATCTATCTATCTATCTATCTATCTATCTATCTATCTGTCTGTCTGTCTGTCTGTCTGTCTGTCTGTCTGTCTGTCTGTCTGTCTGTCTGTCTGTCTGCCTGCCTGCCTGCCTGCCTGCCTGTCTGTCTGTCTGCCTGCCTGCCTGCCTGCCTGCCTGCCTGCCTGCCTGCCTGCCTGTCTGTCTGTGTAAAAGAGTCATGTGAATAAAGTTGCTGTGGGCTAGGAGTGTAGTAGGTAGCTTTACCGCCTCTGAATGCTTGGCTTGGTAGCCTACTGTGTGCGGTTTGTTGCCATTGGATTCAGCAGCCTGTATAAAATGAGCATCTCCTGTCCATGTTTAATTTTTCCCTGATGGTCAGTGCTGTCATAATGATGATTTTGCAGTCATGATATGCATTGGCTCTTACTTTGCATGAGAAAAAGTGTGCTCACTAAATGAATGGACAAAATCTAATAATTACATGCTGGCAAAAGTGAAAAGTTTAAATTCTTTCCTAAGCATGAGCTGTATTTCTGTTATTAAAGCACACTAAAGTAAATTCCTATAGGCCTGGATCAGTTTGCGAGCCTTTAGACAGCATTTGAGCTGAAGCACAATGAGTGCACAGACACACAAATAGGATCTGATTTATACTGTGCTGAACCCTTGAAGCATCATACCTGATTTTAATTTTACATTCATTACTTATAATTGTTTTATTTAAGATTATTCACATTTGCTAATTGTTTCTCATCTTCAGCATAGACAATGTGTGTTCAGCATCAATTAAAGTCCTTCTGACAGATACTCATACAATCCTACAGTGTGACAAATGTGCTGTCAGAATCTGCACACATCTTTTGTTTATATCAATCGGTCTCTTTCAAATAGAATTAATAAACTGTAATGTTTTTATTATCTTAGGTTCGCTATCTCACACATTTCATTAATTTGCATGTTGTGCTTTAATAAATTGTATACATCTGTATAAATGAATCCTAATTTATACATCTGTTTTATTATGTAATGTGCACATTCCCTGTTGTGTGTGAGTCACTCCAGGAGCATTAGGATGGTACAGCTTCAATATTTTAAATGAAGGATAAAAGGAATTTTATGATTAAATGAGTAAGTCAGTAACATTTTGAATAGGCTGCTTTACAGAGGCCCCAAAAACACATTGTTATGAAAGGAATGTAAATAATAAAGTTGCCATTTTTCACACCTGTTTATATTTGATATGTATGTTATTAATAGTTTTGACTGTAAAAAACTGACAAGCCTTATCTCTGAACGCCTTTGACCTTCAGCAGGTGTCAGTTAAATCCAGCTTTTCTAAATGTCACTTTTTTGCTCTCTGTATATGAAACATAGTGGGCTTTCTGCATGACACATAATGAAGAATAATTCTGAATGTAGGAGGTGTCTTTTAGCCTTTGCGACCCAGTGATAAAATCTTGTGCGGCATCACCATGGCTACCTTAATTGACAGAAGAATCCAGACTCCCGTAGTCTTCAATAAGATCTCTTCATCCATTTGTTTAAAAGGAAACCTTGAGCAACACATTTGTTAGGGGGAAGCCCAAAAATGTCAATGTGTACACGGTACTTATGAACAGAGACAGAAACACTGTGACAGAAGGCAGACGCTCTGTGCACCAAATGCCCGCACACCAACAGTATTACCAAGAGGGACCTCGATTATATTTTTTTCTTTACTAATCAGAACATTAGAACACTCTAGACGACAACAGGCCATTCAGCACAACAAAGCTTGCCAGTCCTATCCACTTATTTCTTCCAAAAAAACATCAAGTTGAGTTTTGAAAGTCTCCAACGTATTACTGTCTACCACACTACTTGGTAGCTTATTCCAAGTGTCTGTCGTTCTTTGTGTAAAGAAAAACTTCCTAATGTTTGTGCGAAATTTACCCTTAACAAAAAAAAAAATAAGGACCCTTGTCCTTACTTGTACATGTCCTGTGATTTGGTGGTTAGTGCTGCTGATTAATAGCTTCAGAGCCCTAGATTAATTTCTTCCATGGAGTTTGCACTGATTATCCTTACCCTTTGCTGAGACCCTCAAGTTTCCACCACAAAAACTGCACCTTTGAATCAACTGAGTTAGTATTCTGTTCAGGACTGTTTCCAGCCTTATGCTCAATAGTATCAATATAGGGTTTTATTGAAATAAGCAGGTTCACAAAATTAAAGAATTAAAGTGCCCTCTATCTATAATCATTGTTATTTAATTTATTACAAATGCCTTGGCATCACAAAATATGTCATCATGGCAGTAAAGCTGTTTTTGATAGATAGATAGATAGATAGATAGATAGATAGATAGATAGATAGATAGATAGATAGATAGATAGATAGATAGATAGATAGATAGATAGATAGATAGATAGATACTTTATTAATCCCAGGGGGATTTTTCACATACTCCAGCAGCAAAAAATATTAAATTAAAGAGTAATATAAAAATGCAGGTAAAAAACAGACAATAACTTAAATAATGTTCAACGTTTACCCCCTCTGGTGGAATTGAAGAGTCGCATAGTTTGGGGGAGGAATGATCTTCTCAGTCTGTCAGTGGAGCAGGACAGTGACAGCAGTCTGTCGCTGAAACTGCTCCTCTGTCTGGAGATGACACTGTTTAATGGATGTAGTGGATTATCCATAATTGATAGGAGCCTGCTGAGTGCCCGTTGCTCTGCTACGGATGTCAAACCATCCAGCTCTATGCCAACAATATAGCCTGCCTTCCTCACCAGTTTGTCCAGGCGTGAGGCATCCTTCTTCTTAATGCTGCCTCCCCAGCACACCACTGCGTAGAAGAGGGCACTCGCCACAACCATCTGATAGAACATCTGCAGCATCTGACTGCAGATGTTGAAGGATGCCAGTCTTCTAAGGAAGTACAGGCGGCTCTGTCCTTTCTTGCACAGAGAATCAGTATTGGCAGTCCAGTCCAGTTTGAATTTGAACATTTCCTCCTAACATAAAGGTAATTTTGCCCTTTCTTTGTGGATTATTGTACTTTGTGCCAGCTCTCTAATCAGCTGCAAAAACTAAATATGCACCTGGCTCTCTGACATCTGTCAATCCTTTAGTCTATGCTGTGTTTTTGACCCATTTTGAACATGCTTAGTGAGCCTCAATCATGCATTTTCTTCTTTTAGCTTCACCATTAAATAACAAGCACTGTGGAGTAATAGATAAGGTGCTAGCCTGCAAAACTAAAGTTTGCTGGCTCAATATCCACTCACTTTTTCAGCCGGAGACAGTTACTTAACTAGCTAGTGCCCCATTTTTAGAAGTTTGGAAACAAAGTAGCACTCTAGAATTTAAGTAGTGCACTTTATAAGAGTAACTTGAATTGGAGTTTGTTATTCGAACTTGTATGTCTGCTTTGTGTGAAGGATGGTTTGGGTGGATTGGCATCCCGACTGGGATGAGCCATGTACTATGTCTCAGCCAGGAGGCTGGCATATTGTGCTGGCATGTATGAACTGCCATTCTGTCTGGGTTAGACAGAAGACCCTTACCTGGAAGGCCTGGTGGAGACAGGTTGAGATGCTTTTCCGACGCACTAGGGTGGCAGCACTCCGGGACTGGTGCACCTATGCAGATGCCCGCAGGGCATACTGGGAACTGCATTCCCACTAGACAGTCCTGCTGGTTTTCATGGGTGCCTTCAGGGAGAGCTATAGAGAAGAATTATGCCCACTACCAGCTAACCCAGAAGTGCTTACTTCAGACAATGTCCTAGCACTGAAAATACTAACAGGTCCAGGATAAAAAGGTCACCTCACCTCACTCAGGTAGTTGGAGCCTAGTGGACAAGGCTTGTCTGGAAATTAGAGGAGAGAAAGAATTGGAATTGGAATTGTGCTTGGGAATACTTGTACTGTGGAAGAAGAACCTGAGAAAATCACTTTGTATAATAAAATATACTTTATTTGAACCCTTGTCTGCATCTGTGCACTTGTATCTGGAGACTGGAGATATGGGGCACTCCATATTGGTCACCTTTGATAACAGCAATAGTAATTACAAGGATATTGTAATGTAGCACATCTCTGTAGTTGAAGTATCTGACTTCTGTATAGACACAACAATGGAGGTTCCTATTATTGTCAAAATTCCTCTGTTCATTATTTTGGCTCACCTATGCTGTGTTGCTGTACTTAACTATGGTATGTGTTTGAATATTAAACGTATATGATTTATACCACCCCATGTGTACAACTTTTTATAAGTGTTTTGGTGCTGCTATTAGAGTACCCAAAATACAGTGGAATCTCTGGTCACGGCCGTAATTCGTAATGCGTACGAACCGGAAGGGAAACTGGCTTGTTCGTCACCCAAGTATGTGGTCGTGAACAGATGCAAAAGTTTGGCAAACTTTTTGGTCGTAACCCTATTTGTACGTGTCCCGAGATGTTTGTGACCCGAGGTTCCACTGTATTTGGTGGAAAAAAGAGTAAAAATAAAGAGGCACATGAGGGTGCCAAACATTTATAGTTTCTATCTGGTTGTTGAGAGCGCTCTGACTTTCTTCATGGCTGAACAAAGACTTTTGTTATGGCTTTGCGGTTGTTGATATGGAGTCAGGCTGGAAGAGGCAGGGCTGCAGGGTGGAAACAGAACTGGGTCACTGACCCTCTCTGGACCAAGCCTGGGAACTGTGGATTAAAAGGAACATGCAGTCAGTAAGAGCACCCTCTCTTGGACTCGTGTGGAAGTGTTTGAGACATCCAAGCTTTTAAGATGTCCCCTATCCACACATAAGCAAACTGAGACCAAAGGCCATGAGTACAAGAAAAAAAATATGTTTTACTTTATGCTGCATTTTTTAATCATATTCTGTCACTTAAAATCTTTTTTACATATATATTTTTAGCCACCCCAATGCCATACAGAATCCTCGGTACGTTACAGAAACCTTGAGTTGGGTGAGAAGGTGATTTGACAGAAATAACATTAGCAACAGAGTGGGATTGAATCTAAAATCTTAAAGTGAAATGTAACATTCATTCGTGTTTATTTCTCATTTCAGAAAATCCTAACCATGGTGAAACCTTACACGTGTAAAGTACTGGAAATGTGCGTTTGTCTATTGGTGAATGAAACCTTCAATCTTTCTTAGAAAAGCCCAACATTATAACCACTGAGCCAATATTGCCAAACCACTAAAAAGAGTATTTTGCCAAATTTATATATAAATGATGAAAAATTGGTAAAATAAAAAAATTAGTTTGTGTACATTGTTCTTGAACCTTTGACCATTTGACTGAATGTCCGACATGCTAACCACTTCACCAAATGCTGCTTAACTGTCATATTTAGGTAATCTGACAAAACTTCAATATCACTTAATCAAAATTATTATTTTTTAAAATTAATTTATCAACATTGGTCCTTCGACTGTTTGAATGAAAGGCCGACATGCTAACCACATGACCAACATTGCTAATTCATGTATGTGCGTGTTGGCACAAAGCACTATATATAAATGGGTGTGCAATCGTTAAAAATATAATATAATATAAGGAAATAAGAAATTTAAATTTGGTGCAATTAACATACAAATCCCAGGTCAAAACTGATGAAATATTACAATGTCACCAGAGATCAGGAAGCATGCAAAGTTCGAAGGAAATTGGTTTGGTAACAGTTGGTAAAAAAGTGATTGCAAAATTTGACCCAGACAAACAGAGAGGACAAGTTGAATAAAATTGTGTAATACTAATAATAATAATAATAATAATGATAATAATAAAATGTATTTTTGCAGTTTGAGTTTGGGCAAACAATTTGAAGTGTGGAATGTTTGTAAAAGCATCATTTGTAGGTTTTCTTTATTGCCACTAATTAATCAGTTCACAATTCAAAAATGTTTGCTTTGAACATTTGCTGTCTTTGTAACAGCTTGTTAATCAGTCCCTTTAAGTTTGTTAAAGTTTCTGTTTTATTGCATTCTTCAAAGTCACAATCCAGTAGAGAGAGTTTGAACATTTATTAAAGAAGTTTTCATCGTGGCTTGTTTCCATCACCATGCAAGGTGAGATTGTTTTTACCTTTACAGGCCATTAAGTTCCAGTCTATGCTGTTATAGTTCAAGGCACAAACCTTGCGCTTTATAAAATTTCCTCAAATTAGGCCTTGTTGTTAGTTGTTGAGCATTTCTTTAATGAGCACTACTTACATGATTTAGGACAAAGCTTAGTCATTAGCTACCTAAGAAAGCTGTCACAATACATAGAGATCAGGAGTTTATATACTTTGTTTCTGTCTTTTTAAGGATTTTTAACTTTTTTCAAAGTACAAGTGTCACAAGGTACATTACACACACACACACACACACACACACACGCACACACACACACACACACACACAGTGCTAATTTTGGACCAGCAATTTGTCCAAGATAGGGATATAGAAGGAAAACAGAATAACTTGGAGGAAACCCCACAAAGACACAGGAAGAATGTGAAAATGTCACAAAAACAGCAACTGGAGGTGATATTTGAACCCAGACTCCTTGTGCTGTGAAAGCTGTTAGCAGTTAATTTGTTTCTTGAAGTTATGTTCAGGAGACCAACTCACTCTCTTTCAATTAAAGCCTAATTAACACTGTAATAAAAAATAACTGTTTTGTCTGGAAACTCACACAAACTTACAGTTTGACAAGACAGAAGAACAAAGACACTGAAGTAAAATAAAGAAATAAGTGACTATTTCATCTTCAGCTGCCTGGTAGCAACAAAATAATTTACACAATTTAATTGGAATAAATGATTTTGCAGCATAGGCGTTGCTTCTGTGGGAGTATTAGGTTACATGCTGTAATATCTAGTACAGAAATAATTGGTGCCCATTTATTTCATGACACGGTACGTATTTGTACAAGAAACAGATTCTGCACTAGCACAGCCATGTCTGTATATTTGTGCAGAAATCCGTCATCACTTTTAACAGACCATATTAATCGATTTGCTGGAATTTTACAGTTTCTGTTAGAAGAATATATCTTGATTGGACGTTTGGTTGCTTAAACTTTTTTTAATTGTAAAGTAGCTTTTCATAGTGCAAACTTTGATTAAAGGCTGCATTGTAAAAACTGACTTACATAATACATAGTTAACAAAATATGAAGCTAAAAAACATGCATTAGGCACTGTAGATGCATAAATATATGAAAATATATTTTTTCTTGTTGAATTATATACTATACACATGCTTATATACTGTATACCAGGTATGTGCTTGCATATACTATGTACGTAATTTACTAGGAGTGAATGATTAATAGTCTAAAATATCATTGGTGCCACTATGCACTGCTGCTTAGGGAGAATTTTATTGTAATTTGCAGTGCATAACACTGATGCTCAGAAACCATATCTGCTTTTCTCCTTGCTGAAAACTAGATTGGCATTGTTAAAAAAGAGAACTAAAAGGCATTTATTTAAATATATTAGTTTGATCTGTTCTCTCTGCTGAGAACATTAAAATTAACTTGGTTTATGTGCTTTGTGAAGCCTGGTGTAATGTATGACAAATGTTTTATGCAGCAAAACTATAATTTTGATGCAAATTTTAGAACTGCCTTTTATATATTTAGAAGTGCACAATGAGGGTTATAGAATATTTTAAAAGAGAAGTTAAAAGGTAGATTGTAAGGTGTAGTTTAATTCCATGCTGGCAGATTAAAAGTCACAAACACAATACTGAATCAGCCCAGAGCCATTGGCTTTGGCTTTATTCTTTTCCCTCACTAGCTGGGAACAATTGATCATCCCTCATAATCACTTATCGGAATTACTGTGCAGTCACACGCGGCAGAGGCTGACATTTTTCCTGACCCAAACATTCATTCATTCATTCATTTGTTCATTCATTTATTCATTCATTTTCCAAGTCTGCTTATTCCAATACAGTGCTTAAAGGCAACAGATCCTGCCATGGTAAAAGTCAGCCCTGGACAGTAAAACTAGCAAATGACAGGGCAAACTCATTCACAAATCCACATTAATTCATTTGGTACCACTTTTAGATTTGCTATTCAATCTGTCCTAGACGTCTTCGGGTGGTGGGAGATCCAATGGCCCTGAAGTGCAATGCACAAAAACAATTACGTAACAGCATGTCATAAAACACAAAAATAAATCAGAATATGTATACAAATTGAATACGCTAGAGCAAATCAGAACATGCAAAAACAAACTGAATGTGAAAAAACAAAGAAAAACAGTGAAAGCTAAACATACACCACGTTTTAAACAAAGTTAAGCAAACGTTATCTTTTTTGCCAAAGCTGATAAAATAACTAAAACAGATAAGAGGTCTCTTTTACATTTCAGCGTTCTCGTTTCCACCACACCACTGTTTTGTCCGCTTCAATTTGGGTTATGTGCTGTGATTTCTGTTTTCATGATTCCCAATTTGCTTGCTCAATTGTCATTTTGTTTGCCTGCTGCTATGTTTGCACATGTTGTTTCTTAATTGTTTTAGTGTTTTTAATTTGTTTTTGCATTTCCAATTTGTTTTTGCGTTTTCTGATTTGTTTTTGACTGTTCAATTATGTTTTTGTATGATTTGCCTTTGCTTATTCAATTTGTTTTTGTGTATTCTGATTTGTTTTGCGTTTTCTCATTTCCATTTTTTGTGTGTTCTGGTTTGCTTTTGCATGAGATAGTCTGTTTTTGCACATTGCACTTCAGGGCCACTGTAGTTAGAGGATTGGAGCACTTGAGGAAAATTCATGCCGGCCGAAATTGTCCAAGATGAGATTTGAATTCAGGACTTAGGAGCTGTAAATGTGAGAAATCACTGTTCCTAACCACGGCAGTTAGACTGCTTGCTTGATTTGTATTTTTTTTTTATTTTACCAATTTTTTCTTATTTTTACTATTACTACTATTTTTATTGCATTTAGGAACATTTGGAAGAAAAAAAAGAATTAGGGGAAAACAGTAACTTTGAAACAATGCAAGCAGCCTGAACCAGAAGTATATATACTGTATAAATATATGTCTTGTGGCCTACAGGGGGCCTCCAAAGAATGTTTTTCCAGAACTGTGCTGGCTTTTTTCGATGTTCTTTAGCAAAGTCCAATCTAGCCTTTCTATTCTTGAGGCTTATGAGTGGCTTGCACCTTGCAGTGCACCCTCTGTATTTACTTTCATGCAGTCTTCTCTTTATGGTAGACTTGGATATCGATACGCCTACCCCCTGGAGAGTGTTGTTCACTTGGTTGGCTGTTGTGAAGGGGTTTCTCTTCACCATGGAAATGATTCTGCGATCATCCACCACTGTTGTCTTCCGTGGACGTCCAGGTTTTTTTGTGTTGCTGAGTTCACCAGTGCTTGCTTTCTTTCTCAGGATGTACCAAACTGTAGATTTTGCCACTTGTAATATTGTAGCAATTTCTTGGATGGGTCTTTTCTGTTTTCGCAGCTTCGCAGAAGGATGGCTTCTTTCACCTGCATGGAGAGCTCCTTTGACCGCATGTTGTCTGTTCACAGCAAAATCTTCCACATGCAAGCACCACACCTCAAATCAACTCCAGGCCTTTTATCTGCTTAATTGATAATGACATAACGACGGACTTGCCCGCACCTGCCCATTAAATAGTCTTTGAGTCAATTGCCAATTACTTTTGAGCCCCTGAAATGAAGGGATTGTGTTAAAAAAATGCATTAGTTGCCTCACATTTTTATGCAACCGTTTTGTTCACCCCACTGAATTAAAGCTGAGAGTCTGCACTTCAACTGCACCTGAGTTGTTTCATTTCAAATTCATTGTGGTAATGTACAGAACCAAAATTAGAAAAAAGTTGTCTCTGACCAAATATTTATGGACCTAACTGTATGTATATATATTGCCTTTGATTCTTGTAAGTCTAAGCATTATCCTCTGATGAAGACCCCTGATAGGGGTTGAAAGCTGAGGAATAAAACTATTTTATGATACGTGATTCGTTTTTTCTCCCTTCGTAGATCTCCAACTGCAAGTGTATATATATATATATATATATATATATATCCATCCATCCATCCATTTTCCAACCCGCTGAATCCAAACACAGGGTCACGGGGGTCTGCTGGAGCCAATCCCAGCCAACACAGGGCACAAGGCAGGGAATCAATCCTGGGCAGGGTGCCAACCCACCGCAGGACACACACAAACACACCCACACACCAAGCACACACTAGGGCCAATTTAGAATCGCCAATCCACCTAACCTGCATGTCTTTGGACTGTGGGAGGAAACCAGAGCGCCCGGAGGAAACCCACGCAGACACGGGGAGAACATGCAAACTCCACGCAGGGAGGACCCGGGAAGCGAACCCTGGTCCCCAGATCACCCAACTGCGAGGCAGCAGCGCTACCCACTGCGCCACCGTGCCGCCCTATATATATATATATATATATATATATATATATATATATATATATATATATATATATATATATATATATATATATATATATATATATATATATATATATATATATATATATATATATATATATATATATATATATATATATATATATATATATATATATATATATATAATTAAAGTACTTTCTGGTGTGTTTGAGCAGAGGATTCATTTTTTACGATTTTATTTGCTGAGATTAGCTGCTATGTTAAAGGTTTAAAGTGATGTAAAGACCTTTTCTTTAAAAACTGATAGCCACAACATCTGCTTCCCTGATGTTTCATCATGTTGGGTTCAGAGGTTTAAAATAAAGAAACTGTTGCAGGAATGTCTATCAGTCTTGGAAACATATATTGAAGCAGACAGTATTGTTGTTCATTTTAAACCCTTCCTATTCTACAATTGCATCTTCATTAGCCTTTGAGGAAAAGGCCTTATACAATATTAGAGTTATAGCTGTTCATCTGCTGTATGTTTGCAATTTCGTTTTGTAAGTTGTTTTTTGATGACACAAGCAATTTTTTACATTTTTTTTCCTGTTGAATTTGCTGAATAAATCTGGTAAAGGTATACACTAGCCCAAAAGATGTGGTCGCTATGGTAGTGAGTACTTCACTAAGTATAGATAACTATCTTCAACTACTCCTTCTTCTACTTTGTAGATTTCTAGATACACTAATGGAAAGGCAAAACTAAATTCTGCAAAGCTTATCCATTCTAGACAAGTTGTAGTATAACATATCTTCAAAGTGTATTATTTATTTCACTTCTCCTGGTAAGGGTTGTGATTGTGATAAGCTAAGCAGCTAAAACGAGATTTCACTTTCCCTTGAAATAGTTTTCAGGTCCTTCTAGGAGTTTCCCAGGTCAGCCAAGAGGTACAATTCACCTGTTGTGTCCAGAGTGCCTTTGTATTGCACTCTGGAGGGCTAAGCCCAGTACACTTCTCGTGGGAGACAAAGGGAAGATCTAAACTATGCACCCAACCTTGTTCATGTCATACCTCGATATTACTGAATATCAGCTATGACCGGTCAGATGTCAACAAATCCCTTCAGCCCTCGACTCAGAGCTGGCTGTGGCAAAGAATTCAGAATTACCCGTCAACATTACCATGTCTTTATATGCTGTATAGTACATTCATTCAGATTCTCCATTATAATTCTGGCAATGCACATGAATAAAGCATTCAAAGCTGTAGATATGATCAAGAGATTTTAATGATGCGGTTCTTTGTTATTAAGACTAACCTCAATTATTCAAGGTTAATTTTTGTAGAGTGTTAAATGGCAGTGACAGGTATACAGTTTGGCATGTTTGAAGGTCTTAGCATCTTGTCAGAAATGATTTAAAAGAACTTTGACAGAAACAAAAAACATTGATGCGCATGATTCCATGAAATAATCATACTTTGTTAGATTAACGCATAGTATCCTGTCAATACCAGCCTGTCAGATTCAAGCATTGTGGTATTAGATATGAATGGCTGATTGGTACAGTGGTTACCACTGAACATCTTACTAAAGAAGGCCTTTTCTTCTGTTAAATGCAGTCTTCTTTTGCATCAGCATCCTTCAATCTGTGATGTACTGTATTTCTTAAGCTTCTGAATTCAGGATCGTGGAGTTTTTATTATACACCCAATTGCACGTGTTCCACACATTTCAGACAAGCACTTTCACATTTTAATTCATGAACCTCCAACTCAATAAGAAATAATGAAGAGCCAAAAAAACAAGACAGAAACTTTTGAAGTGTTTTCTTTCTGTAGATCAGGTCATCCTTTGGGAGCCTTTCCATTAATTAACAGTAACAAAATACTGAACAATTAGTCAATAAGTCCTAATTTTTTTTCAGCCATTGCAAAGTAATGAGTGAGAACATCGTTTTCAAGGCAAATATAAGTTTCTATATAAATCCATTATATGGTCAGTAAAGTAATCTGTAAGCAAGAGAAGTATCCAAGGGTCAAAGTGATGTGTCCTTGACTTGCTCTCAGCAAATTCCGTCCTTCACATCTCAGTTTTTCTCTGCTTAGATGCCCCAAAACACTATCCTTCAGTTCCAGTTTTGTAATAAGTCCACTTTTGTTACAACTAGTGATTGGTTCTGCCCACAGGCTCTTAAGCCTAGACTCAAAACTTGCAAAATGCAGCAGAGTGTAAAGCCAACATTCTTTGCTGTCTGGAGGGGACCTTTCTAGAGGAGCTAAAGTTGATACTAAATGGCCGGAGAGCTGTAGCCTCACCACCATATTTTTCTTCTGAGACTGAGTGAACTGATTGTGCGCATGAGAGTCAGAATGTGTATAGATGCAATGTCTGTTCAGTTGCTTTGAGGTAATGTTGCCTGTGAAATAAACGTTGATTGAATGAGACTGCTGTCACCTTTTTTATTGCCACATTTAAGCTTACAGTAAATAGCCCTGTTTAAAGTAAATCCTGCTTCATTTTCATTGCATGAAAAATGTTTTTTTGAATTTACCCAGTTAATATACCATGTTGACATCCTAATGAACGCAGAAAATTATATAGCCTGTAATAAATATTTTTGTTTTTTGATTTTTCAGTTGCATATTTCCAACTCTTAGCTTCCAAATTAGCAATATTTTGGCAGATGTTTCAGTCAATGACAGCAGTGTTTAAGCTTCTGAAATGCATTTCAGTATGGTCGTATTGATCCATTTTATTTTTATGGCTCCTTCCTGAAAATATTTATATAATGTGAAAGAAAAATTAACTGCTTGCATGCTACTTAGGGTTAAAAGCTGACAAAACCATTTTGCTATAACGGCAGGTCATTCATACAGGCGTCAGTCATAAGACAGGGTGCAGTAAGGTAACCTAGGACAATTTCCAGTTTCTTTATTTGACACATGAAAGATGACCTTTCCTTCTTAAGAGTCTATCTGACAAGTAAAAAAAGTAAGAACAGATGGCCCATTAGCATATTAAAATAAAATGCTTAAATAAACGATAATGTGTTTTTTTTTATAAATAAGGGGAAGGGGGAGGAAGAAGAAATTATAAAAAGCCAAACTTAAAAATGGAAGTTTTCTTCTGCCTTGATTGAACTATTCCTGTCTTCCTCAGGGGATTTCTTCCATAATAACATTAACATTAAACCAGTGGATTCCCCGGTGAGCCTCTTTTTCTAATGGGGCTTCATTTTAAATATGCATCATTTGGTTGTGCAGTCAAGTTTGCTTGGTTTAAAGCCTACTTTGTTGTCCATCTTCCAGTTCCTGTTCTCCAGCATTACCGTTCTTTGGTGTTCTTCTACTCTGCTTTCTTAATAGTTCAGCTTTCACCATTTTCGGTCTTAGATAGTTGCTCCATCATAGAATATAATTCTTTGCTAAGATTAATTGCAATGTTTGGCAGAATTGGTAGTGCGAAAGAATTTCTCAGAAACAAACTTTCCTAGTTTGTATCTGTTGGTTACTTAACATTTACCAAGAGACAGCAACAAACTCAAGTCAAAAGAGAAAATGAAAACAAGAAGCTGGAATTTTCTAGAGATGTAAAAAGATTTTTGTGAGATGCTAAGAACAGGAGATTGTGTAAGACACAAGTAAAATATGTCATAGTTTCCAGATCCTGATATATTTAGCCAAAACAAGCAGAAACTCTGAAATTGTGCATACACAAATCCATACCTGTCACCAATAGCAGCATGATTTGTAAGAGGCAAACTGGAAAGAAAACACTCTTTATATCAAAATGGAAGCATTATTTATAGCAATAGCACTAAAGAGAGATGGCCTGTTCAGCCAGACCATGATATACTACAACATATTACTCCTGTGGGGACCATTGCTTTACTTAGTCTGACCTTTATTTTCAATGCATCATCTACGAAAGAAGAAAATATCTTCTTATATCATCACCGCAGTTTCACGCACATCGATCTTTGAGCTGAAGAAGCTGAAATCTCTCCTTTCTGGTAATTTATAATATCTGCACTTAGCTGTTAGCCAGACAGTGTGGCGTGGTGTCTAAAGTACTGGATCTTAAAAAAAAGATGGCTGGTCCAGGTTGTGCCACCAGCTCACTGTGAGACTCAGAGTAGTTCATACGACTCTGCTGTAGGTATATATAAGATGATGATGATAATCCCTCTTTTTGCTGTTGATTCTGTCATGTTTGTCCCAGAGAGTGGTTAAGCGTTTGTCTCAGTCATTCCAGTGGCCTCACTCATCTTTGTAGTTCATTGAACAGTTTAGATGCAATGCTCTATTCAGCCTTAACATCCATACAGGCAGGGCACTGCCTTCTGTTTTGGACTCCCTGATCTAGATTTTCATTTATTATCGGGGGTAGTGCTTCAGTTTTTGTTTCCTTATTTGAAGTATGGCCCCTTTTTATAACTCACTGTTCTTTCCATCCCATTTCCCCTTTTGCAGATGGATCAACTTATTTGTAGTTTATCGGATTTCTTCTGAACTCCAGTGTTGAGATTGTCTTTGGGAAATCTTTTCAGATATCGATCATTTTGAAAGTCAAGCATGACTGCATGAGGCACAGTAAGACTCAGCTGTCTTTCCTTCAAGAAAATGTACTAGTGTTTGTAGTTTTTATTAAAGATTTTTTTAAATCACTAGAATATGTCCTAAATGCTTTGCATATGAGAAAAAAGCATTGTGCTGTTTGCATTGTCACTATCACGATCTCTTTACTTTGCTACCTGAAGGGGCTAAAAATCTGTACCTGAGATTGTTGGTATAAGAAAACAGATGAGCTGCCTGCAATCCAGATGTGCTGAATACTGTGAGTGAAAGGCAATAGGAAAATGAAAAACACATGCCTACGAGATGGTGGTGAAACAGAAGAAAACTGGGCCTTTGCCATCTGGCAACAGGCTAATGAAACAGTCATTCAGCCATTACAGATCATCGCAATGATATGATGAGAACAACAAGAGCTTACAGGGGTTGGGCTGGGGGCAGTAATCTTGAAAAAGACTGCTCAAGCCGATAGATAAGGAAAGAGCTCACAATTCTGTTGTCAATCCTACTGAAGGATTTTAATCTATACTAATAAAAGGCAAAGCCCTCACTGACTGACTGACTCACTCACTCACTGACTCACTCATCACTAATTCTCCAACTTCCCGTGTAGGTAGAAGGCTGAAATTTGGCAGGCTCATTCCTTACAGCTTACTTACAAAAGTTAGGCAGGTTTCATTTCGAAATTCAAAGCGTAATGGTCATAACTGGAACATATTTTTTGTCCATACACTGTAATGGAGGAGGCGGAGTCACGTATTGCGTCATCACGCCTCCTACATAATCACGTGAACTAAAAACAAGGAAGACATTTACAGCACGAGTCACACGCGGGAACAAAGGTAAATGACGTTAATTTTTGACTGTCTTTTAATACTGTGTAAGCATACATATTAACACATGTGCAATTAAACGTGTGCATTTACGGGGTGATTTCTCAGGCTTAAAAGCTCACCTTTTATCAAACGCGGGAAGAAAGGTAACTGACGTTGTTCACTGTCTTTTAATACTGTGTAACCATACATATTAACACATGTCCAATTAAACGTGTGCATTTACGGGGTGATTTCTCAGGCTTAAAAGCTCGCCTTTTACTAAAAAGGTAAATGCAAAACTATTTTCAATCAGTTTATTGAAACGCTCCCGTTAAGGATTGCAATAACATATTCGCGAGATAAAAGAACGAAGTAGGGGGAAATGGAGGAGCAGCCGCAAACAGCGAAGAGCAAAAAATTAATTAAACAATTGAGAACGGAGCGAGTTAAGCATACAAGCATGTTCATAAGGGAAACAAAGCACGGTGTAAAACGTAAGTTTAAATTAAGTTTATAGAAACGCTCCCGCTGCGGATTGCAATAACATATTCGCGAGATAAAAGTTTAATGAGAAGACACGAGGTATAAACGAACCACACGCCGTGGCACAACGTTAGGGGCAACAGTTTCAACCATTCTATGATCTGCTTCTCGCAACTGAAAGACGGCACATGGCGGATGTTAGCCGACTTGCTGACCGCAACGTTAGGGGCTTCAACTATGGCGCTGACGCCACATCTCAGTGCCAACACTTTGCAGACTGTACTTAAAAGACACGCCCTCCTCACTGGACAGTTAAAAACACCAATCAAACTAACGATGACATCAAGTATTACCCAATCCAAAGTAGGAAAGGAGGCATCTTCATAAAATGCGTGTGGGATGATTTGCATGAGACGCTGCTTTAAAAAAAAAATGATAAAAAAAATACGGGATAAATCCCGTCCAGTATTGATTCAAAACGGGACGCGCAATTTCATTCTCAAACGCGGCACGATTCCGTATTTTAAAGGACGGGTGGCAACCCTACAGTGCCAGGTAACCACCCATACAATCAGATTGTGATTCAGACTAGGAATGCAATGAATGTAATTACCCCGATCTACATACAAGGCGAAAGTCTTGCAACATTCAAAGATGATGGTTTGGGATAAGTACACCATACAACATAAAAGAGCTTATGAAGCCTTGAACCGAAAAAAGCAAGATCTCAGAGATCGTAAAAAAAAAAATAGGAGGTAATGTCGTTTTACTCGCTGTAGATTTTAGTCAAACATTACCAGTTATTCCACGAGGGAGACCAGCAGATGAACTCAACGCGTGTTTAAAATCCATGCTTCTCCCACGCTCGGTTATATGTCGCGTGTTCTCGGGTAGGTGCACCAAAAAATGTATACATTTAAGCATGAAATGGGCAAACAAAAAATGAGGTATACCCGAAGGCACTGCAGTAGTACTTAATGTAACTTTACTTCTTAAATGTTAATGTTTTACTGTTTAATAATTTATACGCTTCTTATATGTTGTTCAAATTCTTTTATCAAAATACCACTGACAGCGCAATGCACGATAACATGGAGTGAATACACCATACGCATCCGCCCACGGCTGCCCTGCTGTGCGCAGATAGGAGTTTATTTTATTTTATTGTAGAATCAAGATAAAAAGAGTAAAACAATCATCACCCATAAAGCGTGTGTGTGTGTATATATGTGTATATATATATATGTTGATATGTGGATGTGTATATGTATATATATATATATATATATATATATATATGTAGATATGTATATATATGTGTATATGTATATGTATATATATGTTTATATGTGTGTGTGTGTATTTTATATATATAAAACACAGCAACACTCATAACAATGACAACACAATTACATTGACAATCATGTTACGTTATTTTTAAAATGTTTCCTTTTTTTTTCATAACCTCTTTAACACACTACTTCTCCGCTGCGAAGCGCGGGTATTTTGCTAGTATTAAATATTAGCAAAAGTCAGAAACATTTTAGCTATGTCATGTTTATTATGACTGCATATTCTTTTATTTTGTTCTTTTTTTTAATTCTAACAAAATACTTCTGACTTATAGCTGAACTCTGTTTGTGACCACTGAAATGATTAATTCGATCTCTTGGCCTAATTTCTCCTTGTAGTTTTCTTTGTGATAAATCCAGCGAGCATGAAAGTGAACCAACAGTATGCAGCAGCTTATCAGTTTGATGAAATGCCTTAGAAATTAATGAAGTTGGCACATGGAAGCAGCGGTCAGTGTCTGGTTACGTTAATCCTTTAAAAATGCAGATCAGAATTTAGCAGTGCCAACACCCTTGGACTATTTGTCAATGATCATTTGTGGTAAAGTTTAGAAATTATAACTTAAATAAAAAATATAAGGTAGTGGGAATATTCTGTTGACACAGAAAGAGAGTCCTCCTAGGTGATCAAATGATCTCACAGTCAGAATCATTGTGAAGTTATTTTTTTTTATATTATAATATAGTATCCCTGCGGTGGGTTGGCACCCTGCCTGGGATTGGTTCCTGCCTTGTGCCCTGTGTTGGCTGGGATTGGCTCCAGCAGACCCCTGTGACCCTGTGTTCGGATTCAGCAGGTTGGAAAATGGATGGATGGATGGATATTGTATCCATTCATTTAAGAACCTGCATAATCAAGTTGAATATAATATAATATAATATAATATAATATAATATAATATAATATAATATAATATAATATAATATAATATAATATAATATACTACAGAAACTGGCTCTTGGGACGTGGAATGTCACCTCTCTGAAGGGGAAGGAGCCTGAGCTAGTGCGCGAAGTTGAGAGGTTCCGGCTAGATATAGTCGGACTCACCTCGACGCACAGCTTGGACTCTGGAACCAATCTCCTTGAGAGGGGCTGGACTCTCTACCACTCTGGAGTTGCCCCCGGTGAGAGGCGCCGAGCAGGTGTGGGTATACTTATTGCCCCCCAACTTGGAGCCTGTACATTGGGGTTTACCCCGGTGGACGAGAGGGTAGCCTCCCTTCGCCTTCGGGTGGGGGGACGGGTCCTAACTGTTGTTTGTGCGTATGCACCGAACAGCAGTTCGGAGTACCCACCCTTTTTGGAGTCCCTGGAGGGGGTGCTAGAGGGCATACCTTCTGGGGACTCCCTCGTTCTGCTGGGAGACTTCAATGCTCACGTGGGCAATGACAGTGAGACCTGGAAGGGCGTGATTGGGAGGAATGGCCCCCCTGATCTGAACCCGAGCGGTGTTTTGTTATTGGACTTCTGTGCTCGTCACGGATTGTCCATAACGAACACCATGTTCAAGCATAGGGGTGTTCATATGTGCACTTGGCACCAGGACACCCTAGGCCTCAGTTCGATGATCGACTTTGTGGTCGTGTCGTCGGACTTGCGGCCACATGTCTTGGACACTCGGGTGAAGAGAGGGGCGGAGCTGTCAACTGATCACCACCTGGTGGTGAGTTGGCTTCGGTGGTGGGGGAGGATGCCGGTCAGGCGTGGTAGGCCCAAACGTGTTGTGAGGGTCTGCTGGGAACGTCTGGCAGAGCCCCCTGTCAGAAGTAGCTTCAACTCCCACCTCTGGCAGAACTTCGACCACATCCCGAGGGAGGTGGGAGACATTGAGTCCGAATGGGCCATGTTCCGTGCCTCTATTGTTGAGGCAGCTGACCGGAGCTGTGGCCGTAAGGTGGTCGGTGCCTGTCGTGGCGGCAATCCCCGAACCCGCTGGTGGACACCGGCGGTGAAGGATGCCGTCAAGCTGAAGAAGGAGTCCTACAGGACCCTTTTGTCCTGTGGGACCCCGGAGGCAGCTGATAGGTACCGGCAGGCCAAGCGGAATGCGGCTTTGGTGGTTGCTGAGGCAAAAACTCGGGCGTGGGAGGAGTTTGGGGAGGCCATGGAGAATGACTTTCGGACGGCTTCGAGGAGATTCTGGTCCACCATCCGGCGTCTCAGGAAGGGGAAGCAGTGCAGTGTCAACACTGTATATGGTGGGGATGGTGCGCTGCTGACCTCGACTCGGGATGTTGTGGGTCGGTGGGGGGAATACTTCGAAGACCTCCTCAATCCCATTAACATGCCTTCCAATGAGGAAGCAGAGCCTGGGGACTCAGAGGTGGGCTCCCCCATCTCTGGGACTGAGGTCACCGAGGTGGTCAAAAAACTCCTTGGTGGTAGGGCCCCGGGGGTGGATGAGATACGCCCGGAGTTCCTCAAGGCTCTGGATGTTGTAGGACTGTCTTGGCTGACACGCCTCTGCAACATCGCATGGACATCAGGGACAGTGCCTCTGGATTGGCAGACCGGGGTGGTGGTCCCCCTCTTTAAGAAGGGGGATCGGAGGGTGTGTTCCAACTACAGAGGGATCACACTCCTCAGCCTCCCTGGAAAAGTCTATTCAGGGGTCCTGGAGAGGAGGGTCCGTCGGATTGTCGAGCCTCGGATTCAGGAGGAACAGTGTGGTTTTCGTCCTGGTCGCGGAACAGTGGACCAGCTCTATACCCTTAGCAGGGTCCTGGAGGGTGCATGGGAGTTTGCCCAACCAGTCTACATGTGTTTTGTGGACTTAGAAAAGGCATTCGACCGTGTCCCTCGGGGAATCCTGTGGGGGGTACTCCGAGAGTATGGGGTACCGGCCCCCCTGATAAGGGCTGTTCAGTCCCTGTACGATCGGTGCCAGAGCTTGGTCCGCATTGCCGGCAGTAAGTCGAACCCATTTCCAGTGAGAGTTGGACTCCGCCAGGGCTGCCCTTTGTCACCGATTCTGTTCATATCTTTTATGGACAGAATTTCTAGGCGCAGCCAGGGTGTTGAGGGGGTCCAGTTTGGTGGGCTCAGGATTGGGTCACTGCTTTTTGCAGATGATGTTGTCCTGTTTGCTTCATCAGGCCGTGATCTTCAGCTCTCTCTGGATCGGTTCGCAGCCGAGTGTGAAGCGGCTGGGATGAGAATCAGCACCTCCAAATCCGAGACCATGGTCCTCAGCCGGAAAAGGGTGGAGTGCCCTCTCAGGGTTGGTAGCGAGATCCTGCCCCAAGTGGAGGAGTTCAAGTATCTCGGGGTCTTGTTCACGAGTGAGGGAAGAATGGAGCGTGAGATCGACAGGCGGATCGGTGCGGCATCCGCAGTAATGCGGGCATTGCATCGGTCTGTCGTGGTGAAAAAGGAGCTGAGCCGCAAGGCGAAGCTCTCAATTTACCAGTCGATCTATGTTCCTACCCTCACCTATGGTCATGAGCTATGGGTAGTGACCAAAAGAACGAGATCGCGAATAGAAGCGGCTGAAATGAGTTTCCTCCGCAGGGTGTCTGGGCTTTCCCTTAAAGATAGGGTGAGAAGCTCAGTCATCCGGGAGGGGCTCAGAGTAGAGCCGCTGCTCCTCCGCATCGAGAAGAGTCAGATGAGGTGGCTCGGGCATCTGATCAGGATGCCTCCTGGACGCCTCCCTGGTGAGGTGTTCCGGGCACGTCCAACTGGGAGGAGGCCCCGGGGAAGACCTAGGACACGCTGGAGGGACTATGTCTCTCGACTGGCCTGGGAACGCCTCGGGATTCTCCCGGAAGAGCTAGAAGAAGTGGCCGGGGAGAGGGAAGTCTGGGCATCTCTGCTCAAGCTGCTGCCCCCGCGACCCGACCTCGGATAAGCGGGAGACAATGGATGGATGGATGGATGGATGGATGGATGGATGGATAATATAATATAATATACTGCAGTGGGTTGGCACCCTGCCCAGGATTGGTTCCTGCCTTGTGCTCTGTGTTGGCTAGGATTGGCTCCAGCAGACCCCCGTGACCCTGTGTTTGGATTCAGCGGGTTGGAAAATGGATGGATGGATGGATAATATAATATAATATAATATAATATAATATAATATAATATAATATAATATAATATAATATAATATATAGCAGAGCACTGGAGCCAATCCTGGCAGCATCACAAGGCAAAGCAGTAACCAAGCCTAGACAGGGCGACCTTCCATCACAGAGCTCACATACACACACACACGCACACACACACACACACACTCATACTCACACATAAGGCCAATTTTGAGTCACCAGTTCGCTTAACCTTTATTGAAGCAAAACTAAAATTACTTCATAATGCCATATTGACATGCATAGTTTTTAAGCAAATTAGCTGTCAGGGCTTATTTTGGTGTGTTTGCATTTACCTGGAAAATTTTTCAGCCTAACCGAAAGCCTGTTTCAGATTTACCCAGTTTGAGAATATTATATTATTTTATGTTTACCTCTCCACTGCTTTGTAGCAACTTATCTTTAAAGCTATTGTTTCAGCAAGAACCAAATGTATATATTTTTAATGTTTTTCCGCTATCCCTTTCCATTCGTCTATGTACCTTTTATATTGTATTTTTAGTTTTTCCATGATCTCTATTCCCAACATTATTCTGGTTCTGTAGAGGCAGAGCCACTAACTGGATGAGTCCTCTCAGACACTGCAGTCACTTGGGAGGACCTTGAAGGACTGCTGCCATTCCCAGATTTTTGTTGTGTCATTAACATACTGTACTTTCAACTGTTGTGTTTGTGGCTTCTTTTATTGATCTCTAAAGGCATTTGTCTTTTTTCTTGTCTCTTTAGAGACTTTTTGCTTCTATGAAGATTTTTTTTGACTCATGAGTCTTTTTAGAGAATTTTCATTTAAATTTTGGGATTTGCAGGTACTTAAACACCTACTGTCATTGTCATGGTTGCCTGTCTATCTTTCTTTTCACATGTAACAATTCATTTCAGAGTGGACCAATTTTGTTAGCAATCAACTGACTACTTATGCTGACTTTTTTCTTAATTTCTTTCATCATTAATGTATCCTTAGATCTCCTGTGCTGTTTGTACTCATGTTCTTGTGTTTTCAAGTTTTGCATACTTCTTGAGTTTGAATTTGCTTTGTGTTTACTGTTTTTGCTTGATCAGTATGACTAAGGATGAGTTTAAGACATGTTCAGTTCACTGTCACTATTCACTTACAATAAATCATTACATTGAATGATACATTTTCACGTAAACAGTTTGTTTGGCAAATTTTTTGGAATGTTGTTGATGGCTACCTCTTCAACATTGTATGACATAAAGGGGCAAAACAGATTATCTGTGCATTTCAGTATCATGTCAGCAAGTGGAAATGCAGTGTGTTACTAAGTACACAACATGTGGGAAATTTAAAATGAGACAAATCACTTTGTCCCCTTCATCACTTTAATACGGGGCAGATACCAAGTGTCCCTCAATGCAAACTTACTGCCCACTGCAGTAGACAAAGATCACTCCTGAGGTGTCAAGGAGTTTGTACTGCTGACACATAAATAGAGCAACTAAACCCATGTTCTCCTCAGATGATAAGCAGGCTGGTGTCTCAAGGACCTCAGATAAAAGCTGCAGATGTCAAAAGAAGCATCAGACATGTTTGCAGAGGATGACTCTTGCCTCTCCTTATCTTTATTGATCCTTTTTCAATCCTTTTCTCCACTAATGCCAATCTCCTTCTTTAGTGATTCAATAGATTGTAGCAGACTTGAATGTCATTTCTAATACTTTAACTAAGTATGCTTGTAGGCACAAATAAACCAGGCTGAGTGACATGGTGGTCAAAAGACTTTAAAGACCTCTTTTAGGACCTTTTTGTCACCATTGTCTTCTGGTCAAAAGACTCTCTCTCCTTTAAGATCTCCCCTGTTGTTCTGAGAACTTCTTCAGTGTCATGTCAACCCTTGCATCATGAAGCAGCAATTGTGTATTTTCTTATATGTGCATCTGTTAAGTATTTTTTTTTTATTAATGCTTTGTTGATATGCAATTTAGCAGACAATAATATTTTTATCACTTACGGTAGATTATAAGACTTCATCTTATGCTATTGGCCAGCATGGCATAATGGCTAAGGAACTGAACTCTAAACCCTAATGTTTCCTATTAGGTTGCCAACTCTGATGCAGTGAGGGAGACCAAATAACCCAATTTAACATTCCTGGGCTCCAAAAGAAAAAATGCATTTAAACAGTTGTACTTGTAAAGTGCCTTGGGATAGTGTTTTAATATAGAAAGGTTCAAATCCAAATAACAGTGAACTGCTGTACATTGTAAGTAACACATTTTGTGATTTCATTATATGTTTATGTATCATATTGTTATTGTTAGAGGAATGTGAAGTGTAGTTATTTTAGATCTGGGAGCAGACCTCAGGGAAAAAAATCTTCATGTTAGTTCAGTGACATATTTGGTGCACTGCTTACTATGAAAATTTAGTGGCAGCTTTGACTTGAGTATTATGTATTCTGTTTCCTTCCATTAGAACATATTAAATTAAGGCTTTATCAGAAAGAAATAAAAATCTGCACAGTATTGCTTAAGCAAGAAAAAAGAATATTTCATGATGAGAAGTAAGAACACTTTTCAATGTGGAAGTTAAAGGTGCCTCATACACAGTAACAGTACAAGAGAAGAAGGCAGCATAATGGTCTTGTGATTTGCACTTCTATCTCCCATCTCCTATGATTCATGGCAAAGTATAAATGGCCTTCTTTTTGTCTGTGTGGAGTTTTCAGGTTCTCCTCGTGCCCCAATAGCTTTTCTACAAATGCTCTGGTCTCTTCCCATATTCCAATTAGGTTATTTGTCAACTTTCAGCTCACCCAATGTTTGCATGAGTGAGCCCTGTAGTGGATGGGAGCCCCATCCAGTATGGATTCAAGTCTTATACCCGCTACATCAAGAATTTCCACAACCTCATGATAGAATAAGGGAGTTTGGGAAAAAACAGCAAAAAAACAAACTGAATTGATAGAATTGCAAAGGCTGATGAACAGTCAGAAAATCAGCTTGGAATGAATTCTGAGCCTTGAGTATTACATCCACCTCCAGCTCCAGACAGTGGAAAATTTGCTATTTTTCTTTAGATATCAGAATTCCCAGGTTGGCCACCCACTTCTCTTCCTTTGCATTTGGAAAAAATGGGTCATGCAAACAATCTCTCCAGTCAGATTAGATTCATGCATAGGGCTTCTGCAGCTCACAGTCATGAGGCTCGTAATAGCGAGGATTCAGTGAACTTCTTGCTCACTAAGGGGATATCAAAGTGTTTCTCATATCATCTCCCGGATATTTTTTGACATTTTTTAGCCACATGTGATGAATGCATTATCGTAAACCTCTCTTCTTTCTTAATACAATTATTTTTATAGAAGAACACTGACAATTTAATGTCTACTATTTAAAACATGCCAACCAAGAAATATATAACCTTTTTAATATCTTCTAAGTCCTCTTCTGGGCCATGGAGTGTCACAGGCCAAGTTAATGTCAGAAACTGTAAAGCAGGACCCTATTCTACACGGGATGCCAGTCTTCTACTGAGTGTACACTAATGATACTACACAAAAATACAGGTGCATTAAATCACTGAGTGTTTCTAAAGCATTGGAGAAAAGCATATCCTTTAAATAATAATACCATGATATACCCCAGATAGCAAATGAACAGTGGGTCAATGTAGTGTGAAGCAACTGTGTTTCCCGCTGTTCCACTGCACTGTTTGTGAATGTAATTAAAAGCAAGTAAAGACTAAACAGTAAACTTAGCAGGACAGTACATCAAAAGGGCAAGGGCAAGAAAATTGTCTCTTATATGTGTCACTGATTATTCAATGTCAGTTTGAGAATGCCAGAGAAGACGTGGCCTTTAGCCTGGATTTGATTACAGTGGGTCTGAACAAGCTCCCCAGACAGACAATATTGACTTCCATTTTATCTTCTTTACCTTTGTCCCAGAAAATTTAAGAGTTTGTTTTGATATTGTTTGATATTCAGCCAACTGTAAAATTACATTATTTGCTGGTGGCTTACATCAGAATCGCTAGCACGAGGACCTGGATTCAGATCCTGGACAAATCATTCATTAATCCCTGAGTGGAAATTGTCTTTTCACAAGACTTTTGGGGGTTAAAGCTCAGGGTCAGCCATTGTACAGCACCCCTGGAGCAATTTTCAAGTTAAGGGCCTAGCTCAAGGGTTTAACTGAGTAGGTTCCCTTCTGGCAGTAACAGGATTTGAACCAGCAACCTTCCTGATACCAGTGCAGATCATTAGCCACAGAGCCACCACTCCGTCTAAGGTTGTTTGTTTGTACACATTCATTTTTTAGAGTACTACTGTTTAGATAGATAGATAGATAGATAGATAGATAGATAGATAGATAGATAGATAGATAGATAGATAGATAGATAGATAGATAGATAGATAGATAGATAGATAGATAGATAGATAACATAGCATTATACAGTCTGATATCTGTAGGGAAAAATAGTCATACAGTAAGCAAAACAAATAATAAGAATGGGAAAGGTGCAATGTAAATTAAATGCATTATTATTATTTAGTTGACTGGTAACTCTAAATTTACTTGAAATGGGTGTATGCATGAATGTGTGGTTCCTGCCTTTAGTTAACGCTGTGGGACAGGTTCTGACTTCTTGTGCTACTGTAATAGAAAATTGACATACAAAAAGTAATTTTAAGGTCATTGTAATATCGGGAGATACGTGACCCTTACAGCAAAATAGAGAAATAGAATTTAATGTCTTCTGGCTTAATGAAGCTGCTCCATGCTGAAAGTAGGTTTAAAAAGCTCTAGGTCAGCCTGCCAGCCCTCACATCAACCTGCATAATAGCAAGTGATGGCTGTATTATTCTGAGAAATGGATGACAGAACTATGAAGAGGAAGAGGCTAGCTCAGTCTTGAAAGCAAAATAGCCATCTACAGCATTTTTTTGTGAATATTTAAGTTGCATGTGCCAAAAAGTAATAAAATCGTAAATAGTGAATAGAACTGTCTGGCTGGCGAAACTTAAAAATTTTAAAACAGCTCATTTCACTTCTTGTGAATACATGTTGCATTACAGTTGTTTAGATCCCAGTTTTGGGTTCCTAAAAAAAGGTGTTTGACAGGTTTTGAAAGCTATTTTCCCATGTCTGTACAGTATAGGATTGTTTATTTAATGTGTTTCTTAATAAGCAAATGCTCTTAATACAACTTTTTAAAGCTGTCACTTTGTAAATTCTGGGTGGAATCTGACATCATTTACGGCTTAAAGGAAAGCTATGAAATAGTTAGCATTCAGCATCAGATGGATTTATGCAGAATCAGCACCAACCACTAAATTGATTAACTGACTTTCACAAGGTATATATCCTACTACCTTATAAGAAATATGGAGTAGACCTAAGCTATATATATGAGCATTTATAAATCAAGGGTGCTGTGATAGATCGGTGTGGGTGGGCTAGATGGAGTAACAGAAGCTGCAAAATTTAAGAAAGCTATGACAATATAATGAGGAAAAAACTCAGAATGACTAACTAATATAGTTTAGATAGATAGATAGATAGATAGATAGATAGATAGATAGATAGATAGATAGATAGATAGATAGATAGATAGATAGATAGATAGATAGATAGATAGATAGATAGATAGATAGATAGATAGATAGATACTTTATTAATCCCCAAGATGAAATTCACATACTGTACTCCAGAACTTATAGATAAAGTATTCACATACTTTATTCTGTTCTCGTAGAAGCATACAGGAGAGGTCATATTAACAACAACTTATGAATAGCGGTTAAGATGTAGATTTTTAATATACTTTGGTAAATTGTATTATTTGTGAGGAGAATGATTAGTTTCTAAAAATAAAATAGCATTACAAAATCATATATCTATAGGTTCTTGCAAGTGTAGTACATAAAAAAGTCTTGTTTAAAGGTTTATCCCATTTCCCACTTCAAGGGATATTGCAGTTAAGCCTAACGTTGCAGAGGTAATTCTGTCAGGCAAGAAGGTGCATTGTAGTTGTTTATTTGGAACATGAATTAGGAGATTAATAGGGTCTTACACTTATAGAGTACTAATGTGGCTAACCTCAACACCAAGAAATTTGTTCTTTAATCTACTGATACTTTCGAGAATTCTGGTTGTATTGTTAAAGGGAGAAACCATATATCAGTCTCCTTGTTTGCTGATCAAGACTGACATTACATCTCATATGTTTTGTTTAGAAGTGTGTAAAAAACAGGAGTTTCATCACTGGTGGCTGATGTTCCTGAATTGAATAGGGACAAATAAAAATTCCAGTATACTGGTCACATATGATGCAGTTCTGCTTCCTTTTTGCTCCAGTGATTTTGGCTTGAATAATGGAGTGGCTTTTGAGTCAATTTTACACATTTTCCTTGTGTCTGTGTATTTTTATTTGCAGAGCATTTTAGCTTCTTTTGACAAAACAAATACTGTATATGCAGGGAAGGATGACAGAGTATACTTAAGTGTAGGTGTGTCTTCATGATTGTGTCCTGCAGTTGACTGATGACCCATTTAGGTTTGCCATCTTGTATTATCCATGATATTGTCTTAATCTAGCTGATCAAAAACAAGCTTTCTTCAGATCAGAAATGGTTTTTGGTAGAAATTGATAGGCTATGTTAAAACAAAACATGGAGGGTTTCAGAAAACAATTGTTGGTAACACCCATTTCCCAAAATAAGTCGAACAACCTAACTCATAGTCATAGAAACTGAGTTGTATGCTTTTGTGGTTTTGATCTGCTAACTCTTCCTAACTCTCAGAAAATGCACAGAATTGTGCCTTACTTCAGTTTACACAACATTCAGAGAATGAATCCTTCCCAGACTCACGCTTAAATACAAAATATCCTTCCTTCATTCACATGCTGATGTATGCATGCACTGACACACCAATGGTGCACACAGCTTTCAGAGTGTAACATTTGACACTAAGCTATATTATTGTAAATAAAATAAGCCATTAACAATTCATATATAAAAGCAATAATAATATTACATCTGTTTTCTTATACTGTCGGAACCTGATGAATGGTGCTATGATGGATTCAGTTTTCTTGTAAAGGTTTATTGGGATATGCAGGTTTAGAAGACGAGTAGATGGAAGGATTCATATGTGAAAATACACAATCTTGAGTCATCCACACTTTTGTTTCTTTGATTGGCTGTAAAATATTCCCTGCACACATGTGGAAGCACAGTGGGTCAGTTGCAGTGTACCTGAGATAGTATCACACTAGCTGTGGATGAAGATGAGACTATGTAGCGCAGAACTAAGACGAAACGATCCTCAGGCCTAAGTTCTGTTTGAGTAAAGAGCGGAATAAGATCAGTCCTAAATTCAACTAATCTGCAGCTGTTCTTGTTTTGGCTTTGTGTTTCTCCTCGGCTTTCTCAGCTGGCCATCTGGTAGCTAGTTGACGGGGGTGCGCCCTTTCTCAGTTAACAACATGCTGCTACACATTTCTCTTAATTTAAAGGGGCAGAGCACAGGGAAGAAGTGTGTCCTCATGTAAACTTATTAAAAAAACTTATTGCAATCATTAAGCTTCATTAGGTCGGCTATCATTATTATCAACATTATTCACTTTGAGATAATGAAAAGGTCCATAAATTGCTATATGGAAAGTAATGATGACAAGAGGTGCACATTAATAGAATCAAGTCAGAAACATAATTGTCTCTCTGTAACTCATCTGAGTGCATGCCCTGGGGGGCAGGTTGCCAAGGGGTCTTGACATATGGGAGAAAAAGCAAATGCGGTATTTTTTTGTTTCAGCAGTAACTTCCATGCAACTCATGTATGTGCTTATTTGCACATTATATCGCAGCCCTCTGGTATAATGTATGAGTGACCGATTGCTTAAATCTCCCAGTGGGACTGCCCCCCAGCTCAATATTATATATGAGTAACATTGCACTCAGATCTCCAAGGGGGACCACCCCCGGCTCATTTTATTTTGATGTCAAATGTTCATAGAGTGTCAGTCTGTGTATGTGACACCCTGGGGCCTGTGGGAGTCTTAATCTGGTCTTGCTGTAACTCATTTCCCAATTATGTAGATAATACAGAAGAGTTGATACTTGTCATTTATTATGCGCCCAGCTTTTCCTAATAACTGGATTAATCCAACAGTCACCAAAGTGTAAAAAATACCTAATCTGAGTCAGGGCAATATTCATGAAGAATGTGTCATTGCAGCGCAAATTTCACAGTAGAGCACAACCTCTATATAATACATAATGTTAGAGATCTCATATCAGACCTGGAGGACACCTGCAAATACAGGAGTACTACATGGAAGAAACTCTTTCCAACTTGGCAGCTGAGCAATTTCTTAATTAAGGACACCAACTCTGTATCTTTTTACTAAAGGTTAATAGTTTTATTTTTTATCTTCTTATATAATACGTTACCGTGGCTGTCCGTTTTTCTGTCCAGGATTTTAAATCACCTGTAGCTCGCAAACCGTTTGGTCTATTGACCTGAAATTTGGTACACATATACTACGTGATGTCTACTATCTGCTGTCTTGGGTGATGATTGACCTCCAAGGTTATTCCTCTTTTTATTTTTATTTTATTTTATTGTAGAAAGCAGTGGCCAGCACGGCAGCCGTGCGTTGCATGCGTACGGGCGCCATTCTCACCCCTACTACCTTCGTCGTCACTTCCCCTATCTCTTCATATCTTAAATCATTCTTGAGGCAGATTGAAGACTTAAATGCCAGCTTAAGTGAAAAGCTAAGGAAAACTTACTAGATTGAAGACTTAAATGCCAGCTTAAGTGAAAAGCTAAGGAAAACTTACTAAGTAATTGCAACACAAACACTGACTTAATAAGTTTTAACGCGAAAAGATGCTGACGAAAGAAGAGAAGAAGCAAGCCGCTAGGGTGGAGAAAAGAAGAGCTGCTCAGGAAGCAGCAAGCGCATCAACCTCTGAGCAAACAAATGCTAAACGTACAGAGAAAGAGTATGTAAGCTAGGAATGCTCAAGTCAAGTGTAATGTGCAGTGCGTAATATAAATATTCCCATACATTGCTTGTCTTTTTCCTGTGGCATTGAGTTAAATATGTCTAATTCAATATCATGCTATATACTTCATTCCAAATATTAATATAAAATATGGTTTCAACATCCATCCACCCATCCATTTTCCAACCCGCTGAATCCGAACACAGGGTCACGGGGGTCTGCTGGAGCCAATCCCAGCCAACACAGGGCACAAGGCAGGGAACCAATCCTGGGCAGGGTGCCAACCCACCGCAGTGGTTTCAACATATTTTTTTAATGACATTTGGGCATTTTATGTAAGTACCAATCTGTCTGGTGCATGTGGAATTCCTTTTTGTATCATTGCCCACAGTTGTATGTCTGTTAAACCTCCTCACAAGGAGGGCTAAGTTACTACACAACTTTGTTCACCATCTCCGGCATCAAGAAGCACACTGCAACTGCACTTAGTCTTTGTCTTTGTCCCCAGCTAGTCTGTGTAGCTTTGGGGCACACTGCAATAGCGATAAACCCAAAAGTTAATCTGGTTACTGTAAATATGTACAAAGACCAGATCAGCATTAGATCATCCCCAGCTGACAGCACACTGCAGCTGACCTGGTGTGTCAGTAGTCACAGTTTTAAAGTTTCAATCTTGATCAGTCAGTTTCTTTAGTTGTTTTCTGAGAATATGGGAATGTGCAGCTTCAGAAAATGACTGAGTTGATGGTTTCATATGGGAAAATACCTGTCTTGTGAATCAAGCATTGCAAAATCAAGCATTCACAAAAACAGATATGGACAGCAAAGTGAAGTCCAGTGCACATTATAAGTGCAAGAGAAATAACAGAGAAGATTAAGGGTCATGCCTAAAAAAACTTTCAACATTAAAAGGCATCTGTGAAGACTAGGATAAAGTCAAAATCAGATTAGTGGAACAAAATAAATCGATAAAGAGACATTCACAAAGCGGCTGCAATATATTGCTCTTTTTTGACTTAGGTAACAGCAACAACATTAATAAAAGTCTTCATTCTTGGATCTTGTTTCATACAGGTCTGTACTGGTATCAGCCTACTATCACCTTCAGTTTCTTCACAAGATACAACACTACAAAATATGCAATATGTAAAGAATTGGCAAGTCTGTTTTTTTAAATACATTCTCATTGCATGTAATAAGATTGCATATTACATCTTTGTAATAAGCATTTAGAATTTTTTTTAAGTTAATATAAGTTCAGTAGATTAGTTTATCCACTAAGTTGATAATGTCTATTTTAGTATCACAAGAAAAACCAGCCTTCCAGTATAAACAATAGTACTAAAACATAATTTATAAAATAATAATATCATAGTATTTGTGATTGGTCTCATTGAATTAAGAACTTGACGGAATAATATGATCTGAAGCTACTAATTTTCATATTTTTGTTGTGCTGTGGCTATTGCACAGATTGAAGAGGTCAGATGTTTAGCACACAATTGTGAGATATCCTCGGTAGAGTCTTGCAATATATTGAGACTACAGCCACTCTTGTTCAGAGTGAAATTATGCCACACACATATGCGCTGACCTGAGAATGTGGCTGTGTTGAAAAAGGTATGGGCTGTATGCAGATCAGTAGCAAGGGAATGCTATAGCGCACAATTAGTAGATGACATGATTAGCTTGATGATAAGTGAGGACTATTGTCCCATGGAGATTTTGCTCAAAAAGGGTCATGAGATTTTGAGATTTTTGAGATTTCATGACACATTTGTGGTGAACCATCAAAGAACCAGATACTCAAGTAAAATCTTTATGTTCAATGACATACAACATTCATCAAGGTTAAAATCTATGAGACTCTTGGGAAAAGTATATGTGGTTTGAATTTTCACATTTTTATGCCGCCCTCGAAGAAGCTAATTTCAAGGACTTTTCTTCTCACCTGTGCATACTGCAGCTCAGGGGTTTACATTTTTTATGTAATGGAGCAAATGCTTCTTCTGCCTCCGGTGATTCAAGAACAGCAGGTTGCTCTGTGCTTTCCTGGCACTCTAATGCTTAATTTATTCAGGCCATTAAGTTGTCCTCAACCTTGAAAGATACAAAGTTTTCTTGTATTTATTTAAAATATTGGGGAGACAGTATTTTGATGTACCAGATATCACTACATAATGTCTGAGGACTATAATTCCTGCCTTTCAGTTTTGTCTTTTATGTGATACCAATTTATGTGTATGGTATCCTTGCTGATAAACTAAATTTCCTTCTTGGGAAAATAATAGCCACCGGCTCTCTGAAAGCCAGAACTGAATAAGGTAATTAGGAAATGGAATATTGTAAGGTATTAACTGCCAGTACTGTTGGTTGACCTATCAGCATATTGGTTGGACATGCAAGTAAGAATTTCACTGTACTCTTTACATGTGACAATACTACTGTTGCTACTACTACATCGTCATATTGCTATAAATATCCTGTGGGAACTCTGATGATATAAGGTTGATATTAGGCCGAATGCTGTTCTGTCCTATCCACAACTGGCTCCTACTGCGGTAGACTCCAGTTATTGTGATCCTTCACTGGAAAACACTTGCTAAATAATTACATTCATACTTCCCAGAACCCAGACATAATGGTAATGTATACTGTTCATCCAATCAGGAAAAATGTGCACAATTATTGAAAGATTGTACTGAGTTTAATGCAGACTAATGAGATACTTGTCCATTCTTATAAGATGTGAGAAAAAGATTAAATTCTAATGTTTAGAAACTTTTTAAAATTGTGCTAACCTTGGAGTGACATCACTCATTTGTAAGATGCTTTAACCACTCCATATTCTACAAAACCTCCAGAAAATTAACATATATACTCGCGTATAAGTCGGGTCTTGAAACCCATAAAATCAGACCCCAATTTATATGCCCATTCAAAAATGCGACCCCAATTTTTTTTTTACATCTTCTTACTTCCTCCAATCTTCCACCAGTTTCTCAGACACATTGAATTTTATTGAAGCAGCGCAGTTACCAATTTCTTTCACCACTTCAACATCTTTTAATTTAAAACCAGCCTCATATTTTCTTCTGATCGAATGCTCCATTGTAGATAAGGGATGCTCTTACGATAAAGATGTATGAGGGTGTGAGATACAAAAAACACAAAGCAGTGCAAATGTCGCTTTGGAATGGTTCAGGTATCACCGTGTGGTCACATAGGCACAATACATAGAAAAAAAGGTAGTGTGCTCCGTGGTTACTCTCTCAGGTTGGCATTAGCATATCATAATCTCTTGGATCAATAGCGTGAGTTTTCTGCATTCAACTTATATGACCGACATTATAAAATACTGGAAATTATACAGTAAAATCAAGCCCTGACTTATCTGCGGGAGAACTTAAACGCGAGTATATACGGTAGTAACTTTTTTTGGGTTTTGTTCAGAGATTAATACAGCAAAATGAAAAAGTATTTGTTAATGCCACAAAATTCTTGTCTATCATAAAACAGAGAAACATTTGTAAAACAAAAGAAATCCTTCATCTTATATTTTTTATATATTTTCCTCTTTTACTTGTCTGACTGCCACTCCGGATAGCAAAATAGATCACCAGCTCACTTCTTCTGCTGCCTGGGTAAGTTAATTGTACAAGTAAAATAAACAAAAAAAGGTCACTTAAATAGGAATAAATGTTGGAGGAGCGGTTACTCTTTAATCACTGACTGAATACATTTGGACTCTGTTAGTTATGTTCAACCTCATGACTGCATTATCTGCACATTGGAATGACTTCTCTCACATTATGATTTAATAGCAAGCTCCAGACCACCTTTCCATCAAAACAACAATTTTACCTTGAGATTAAGAAATTTAAATTCCAGTTATTCATAGACCCTCCACAACTAACAATGAACAATAGGACAGCAATCAATGGCATTTTTATATCACTTGAATTGTAATCTGCAGTCTATGAAAGCTACCACAAGCCTATTTAGACTTCATTTTTAACTACATGACATTGTAAAGTACTGTTAAAAGCGTGAATTTAATGTAGTTGATAGTGCATGTAACTGCATTCTGTTTTTGTTGTTATTTTTTACTATGACCTATTGTTAAAAAGAAATGTAATCAACAAAAAAATGATAATTGATTCTTTAAAGAAGTATCTAAAAAAATTATAAAATACTCAAACTTTCAAATCAGTTAACTAAGTCTCCGAACACACCTTAATAATACACCTTGTGCACATGTTCTAACTTGTTTGTATTTTACTTTGAAATTAGCATAGCAAAATGCCCATTTCTTAAAATGTGCTTAATGGTACAATGGTAAATTCGTCTGTTTTGATCCCGTTGTGTATTTACAATCCCTTGTTCACTGTATATTCCATACAGCCCTCTTTCGTTGTATGTCTTGTGACATTTTTTCACTAGACATTCCATTTCTTAGATCCCTCTTTCTTTGTGCTTCTTGTTGCTTCTCTTCATTGAGCATTCCAGCCCTGTTGTGGATGCCAGACAACGTGATGCCCAGGCGCACAGACAATCACTGCATGGTTTACTATCTTATGCCAGCCACTTGCCCTTGTTCATGGGCATTCCAGCCCTCTTATGGATGCTGGACAACATTGTACCCAGGAAGGGGCATGGACATGGATGGATGCCTTATTGCTTTTTATAGCGAGAGTTAATTATTAATGAAAATGTATTGTTACTTTTTGGAATGTGTTAATTGCTTTTCATTAGGTGTTTTCTTTTTTTTGTGTTTTAGTTATTTTGTAATTGTTTTTGTTCTTTTAGTCACGTCTATTTTGTAGTAGTCTTCCCTTGATATTTGTATATTGAACCTCAGTGAGCAAAGCCTTCTGACCTAGCAGCTGTTGAAGCTGCCCCTATTAGTGACCTATATAAAGGTCTTGGATGTTACAGGCCTAGGCTGGAGCATTATTTCCAGCTCATATTTTTTATGTTCCTTTTTTAAATACTCTTTAGTACTAGGGTGTTGTACCGTGTTAGCCATTATGAATGTAGAGAAAAGCCAAGTAAAATGACACCTTTTATTGGCTAACTAGAAAGATTACAATATGCAAGCTTTCGGGGCAACTCAGGCCCCTTCTTCAGATTACATCTTGCCTGAAGAAGGGGCCTGAGTTGCCTCGAAAGCTTGCATATTGTAATCTTTCTAGTTAGCCAATAAAAGGTGTCATTTTACTTGGCTTTTCTCTAAATACTCTTTACAAAAATAATTGTAAGATCTTGTTTGGATTATTGGTTTTTAGAGTTTTTGCTCTTGTTTCTGTTTTTACAGTAATTTCTGATTTAGGATTTAGTTTAGTTCTTTATTTGGTTTAACTTTTGTTTTGAACAATATAAATTATCAGCTTTGGTTTCTGGGTGTGTTTGCTTGTTTTTTTTTGATACTTTTGGTCCTGAGAGAAAGTAATCTCTTTGAGCCAGGGGTTTAAATGGTTCCCAACTTCCTTTTGAGATTTTTAGTCCCAGAGACTATTTTTTAAGAATAGCCACTGGCCTACTAGAAGAATTCGGGTCTAGGCCTTTATGTTTCAACATTCAGATATTTTTGAGTTTTTAGGCTTACAATTGTAACACCTGTAAAATATTTTCAATATACTGCTTTAGCAAACTGATTATTTCTTTGCTTATGAATACACAAACTTTGACAAACTGTCTGTGAATGTTCCTCTCCAAGACATGGTAGGCCAGTGTCAGACTTAACTTAGGGCCAAGAGTGCACATCATACAACATGTCAAAGATTATCATCCTGGACCATGAGTAGCACAGTCTGTCTGTCATCCTCTTTATCATAATTAGCAAGATCCACCCACAATTTCCTCCTATAGTGGATTTGGCCATGGATATAGGTAGAGGAGGCAGATTTTCATACTGGTAATACCTCTTTAGACTCTTCAACTCCTGTTCCATAGTTAATTATTTGCACTAGTATGATGGTGTTCAGTTGTGTAATCTAAAATGAACTCTGATCAAAAATAAAATGCAAGAGGAAGATCACTTTTATAACTGAAGGGAATTTGGTGCCCTGTCAGCATAGTGGCGCAGTGGTGATGTGCTGGCTCAGTTCTCCTTTAGAATCACAACTCTGCCAATGATTGTGAGGAGTTTTCATGTTTGTAAATTGTTAGTTTGTTACAGTAATTTTTGCTGTGTCTCCATGGAATTCTCTAAACATATACACATATTATATGTTATTGGTTAATTAAAAATCAGTGTGCCCATAACCCTGTGGTGGACTGTCAGTGGACAGGGTTGCTTCTTAATTTGTACCTGTTGATTGCTGAAATTAAATAATCACATTCTGTAAGCAGGTGAATGAAATAATATGGTAATCATTTGCTGGAACTTAAATTAATGTAAATTAAGAAAAGTGCTGGTTTCTTTGTTTTTATTGCATTTTTAGTTGTTTCTAATTGTTTTAATTGTGACAGGTGCTATACCATCGAGACTAATTAAAATGCCTGCCGTATTCTTCAAATGTGAGGTTTTACAAAAATGTTTACAAATGTGAAACAGAGACGAGGAGTGCTCAATGTTTTTGGTAAGGCAGCCCTATCTGTATATTCCACTGCTTTTGTTTAACTAATACACCATCTGCTTTTCCAACCATCTACTGCATGACTGAAGACTAAAACAACTTCAAGTGGCTTGTTTTCTTCTGTTTCATCCCTGCGCGACCCAGCATTAGTGTAGCTGTTGCAGAAGTAGACCTGATATGCATGAAGTAACATGTAAAAATGTTCATTAATTCTCTCTTTATTTTATTTACATTAATTATGTACTTATACCCACACCCACCCACACACGCTGTGTAAAAATAACACTTTTTCTATTGTCTGTGCCAGATATTTTTTTTTAGTTTAGTTATATCCAAATTTTTAACTTGGGCCTCATTTTAAGGCATATTGAAGCAATTTTTGTTTAATCTTCTCAGAAACAGCCACTTTTAAAATGTATGCATAGACCCTTATTAAGTTGAACCAACTACATCTAGTTAGTGCATCATGTCACAAATCTCAAAATGAGTATTTTTAACGGAAATTATGTTCATGGACCATTTCACTGCTTAATACTGCTGCCTCACAGATCCAGTATATTGGGTTTGAACCGGGAGCCAAGTTGTTTAGTGGGACTTTGCATGCTCCCTTTACCTCTGTTTTTCTGTAGTGTAATTCAGTTTTTTGCCCACCTCCTGAGGTAATGAGAGTTAGGTTAATTGTTACAGCAAATTTCTCCTGTGAGTGTAGGTGTAGATGTGTGTGAGGATGGGCCATGGAATGGAGGAGCACCGCCTTCAGGTTTGGTTCCTGCTCTGCTAGCAGCACTGAATTAGTAGGTTTTAAATATTTATACTGTGATATGAGTGTTATATTTCACTGCTACATTTCCATCCTACCTGCCATATGTATTAAACAGATTTTATTAAAAGAGATTAAACAAATGGTTGAATAAATGGTAAGATAAGCAGGTAGTTTGCATATCTAAATTTTATGCATCATAAAAAAAATCTGTATTATGCTGTGTTATACCTTGTTACTTCTTCTGACTGCTTTCACAGATCCAGTGCGTGGCATATTTGACTCTTAGTCAAGTGGGACTGACAGGTAATGCTGCTAGTAGTGCAGTATGAAGGATAGTCAAGATCAACTACGCTTTTATCCCTGCACTTTGTTAAATGTTCAGTATAGGACCAGACACCTCTTTTTACTCTTATGACATTAACTCTCATTTTTTATAACTTAGTTATGCTTCCAGTTAATCGATAAAATGACTGTATCATGCAATTATTCCTTATACTCTTTTGTCATTATACTTGATAATCACAACGTTGGAGAGTGGGGACATGTTGCACGTTGATTAGCTCATGTGAGTAAGTACTGTACTCTGTATGTGTGACAGTATTTACCCTATAAACCTATAATTGGCAGATAAACATAATGGTGTGAAGAAAACAGGAAACTATTCATCCATTTTCTTCTGCTCCATCTTGATTTAAAAAGGATTTTGTTTAGCCAGCAATGCTAAACGTAATACTGTACCACCATGCCACGCTCATGTTCAGTTGCTCCTTAACCTAAGTTGAAGGTGTACACAAACAGTGACTGGGTCAAGAGTTGCACTCAAGTACCTAGATTTGTGAGGCAGTAATGTTCACTTATACATCAACATAGTGACCAAGTGGCAATTATTTTGTATTTCTGTTTCACAATGTTACTCACAGTAAATTGTATATACATTGATGTTTGCTCCCATAAATGCAATAGCAAACATATACAACTAGCAAATAGTTATAGAAACTATATTAATTTAAACAGCAATCACTTCTGGTTGTGGAGAATGTGGTGAAGGAATGAAGCTGACTTGTGTTAATGTTATGAAAATGCAAGAAGAAAGCAGGAGTAAAATTCTGTTGACAGTCATCTGCTAGACAAGGCAAAATTGTGTGCTTTTGACAATCATTTAAATTAAATAGGACTGAAAAGAAAATTTTGAAGTGGCAATTGTGTCTGCTACCCTCCAAATTAATTGATTTTTGATTATTTGATTTCAGGTACTTTTTTTAATCCCTGAGGGGAAATTATCTTTTTGCATGACCGCTGGGGGTCAGAGCACAGGGTCTACCGATGTACAAAGCCCCTGGAGCAATTTTCAGTTTGAGGGCCTTGCTGAAGGGCGCAACACTTGTGACAGTAACAGGATTTGAACTGGCAACCATCCAGGTACCAGCATAGTGATGGCTTTATCTGTTATTATTATTATTAACTATTATTATCATCTAATGACTTCTGTAATAATGTATTTTCCAACTTCCAATTTCATATTTGTTTAAAAATTATCTCCAAATGAATGGCCATTAAAATTTTGGCTAACACAATGACATAGTAGATAGTACTGCTGCCTCGCAGCTCATGGGGATTGGATTGAATCTTAACTCCAGACACTGTCTTTCAGAACTTTGCACATTCTTCTAATGTTTTTGTTTTCTTTTAAAACTTGATACTCCCACATCTCAAAGATGTGAAAATGTGGCTAACTGGTGACCCTTAATTGGTCCTGCATGAGTGAGTGTGTCCCTCGATGAAAATTTGCTCATCCAAGTTTGGTTACTACCTTACACCTGATGTCGCCTGGCTAAGGTTGTAGCTCTTTATGACCTTAAAATGGATTAAGTGGTTTCAGTAAAATTAATAAACGAATGACTGCAGTGATAACGGTGCAAGAAAAGTTAATAAATAGTAGCCTACATACCATATTACACCTCATTTTTTACAAATTTGACCAAAGAATCGAAGGTTGTATAGTCCATCAAAAGCCAAATGTATGTGAGAAAGCACAAAACCATTCCTCCATCCACTAAACCCTTTTAATGTAGTTTTAGGACTGCTGGGGGACAGGTAAGATGGAATATTGCTTAGGTGTAGGGTACACTCACACTGGGCTAATTCAGAGTCACTAGTCAACCTCCAGACGGGCAATAACTGGGCTGAGTGGGATGTGGACCCATTTGGCTAGAACTGTCAAGAAGCAGCATTATCTACTTTGCTACCATCCTCAGTTTGCAGAATGCCTTGGTTCTATCAATCCTTTTATACCAATTAAATTATTACTGGCACACTTTTACATATTTCTGAGTGTAAATAATGCAAAATTAATTCTGGTACCTATGACATGATTAACATTTGGTATAATGCCATGTTCAACAATGTTTCAACACCATGAAATAGATGATCAATAGTTGTTATATGTAATGTCTTTTATAACAATCCTTACCATGGCAAGGGGAGGAAATGAAGCTAACATGTTGATATTATGAAAACACAAGAAGAAACCAGGAGTCTAATGTTGTTGACAGTCATCTACTAGGCAAGGCAAAGTTGTGCACTTTCCTCAGTCTCATAACACAAAGAGAACAGCAAATGGTGCCAATATATCTTTCAAGATAATTCATTCACTGTAGACACCGCACATGTCCTATCATCAGGTGAGAATATAAATTAAATGAACTTAAAGTGCAGTACATAAAAGGCCTGTTAGAGCAGATTCAGGTTTGGTATGAAAGGTGTCTAAAATATTGAAGATAAATGAAAAAGGTAAGGTTGCAGGTGTAATTTGATTGCTATGAATGATACAGCATGACAACAGAATGGAGTCAGAGTAACAAATTAATTAATCAAAGTGCGTATACGAAAAATATCAACATTTAGTAAATGTGCGTATATAAAGCAGAGTATGTGAAAAAACCAAGGATGAACACAAAATCAAAATGAACATCAAAGTTGCAGTCTCTCCAGGCCTACTTAAATAGGTGTTGACCCCTGCCTATCAGGTGTGGCAGCTCATCAGTTTGCCCACCTCCAAAGTAGCACCAATCAGTCCCCTGTTCACGTCCGATATCTCTATCTCTCTTGACCCTGGCCACTTTCGCCTGCCAGAAAACCTCTTCCCTACTTGTCTCCTAACACTAGACTTAGCTGATCATTTATTTCCTGTAATGTTGATTTAAACCTCAGCCATGCAAGTCTCAGAACTGGTTTTGGGATGTGGTGGCCCCCCTTTTACTATAGGGACATGAATCTGAAACTCGTTTTAAAGAATCAGGTTTCCAAAACTGCCTCTCAGCTGCCCATTTGAGAAAAGGTATAACCTAACCTTTTCCCTTGGCTTTCTTTCAGTCCTGTCGGAACTCCCTCATGAATGAGCAGACTGACCCCAACCACCACAGTTGGTGGACACATTCAGCCAGGTGGTCGTCTAACCTTTTGCACCTCCTGACCTCACACTTTCACTCTGGAAAGAGGGTCAGACATTTTTATGATTTGATGGGTTGCCTTCCCACTTGTATTTTAGGGGAATATCGCATTACCTGCAGCCCTCTGCATCTACTGCTGGCCCACCAGTCTGTTAAACTTCCAGTGCATTCAGTATAATTTCAGGTCAATTCTAAAACTGGTATGTGCAAGAACACTTCTACTGCCAATGTGATTTTCCCTGTCTTTCCAGCAGATCTAATGCGGAATTATTCCCTGCCCTTGCTGAGCTTTTCAGTAAAGTGTCAGGCATTCCCAGTACATCCCAGGTAGCCTGCCTTCTGGAGTCTGATAAATATTACGTTTCCACACAGTTATTGTTCCCCTGTATCTTGTGTGCTTCTTGCCCTTTTGGGGGCTTAATGCACATCTGTACAGTATAGTATATCATGCCTTTACTTATCAGTGCCTTCTTTCACACACTAGCATTAGCAGGACATCTCCTACTTGCCAGTCTAATTCTCGCTCCTTCCTGGAAGTTCTTTTCTAGATTTTTAATTTCCCTATGCTAGCTTCCCTTGCATCTGAAAGCTCTTGTGCAAGCCCTTCAGAGTTGATTGCCTTTTTATTTAATGTGCATTGAATGATCTTTTACACTATGTTATTTTATTACTTTGTATTTTATCCCTACATATTGTATAAGCACTAAAATGCAGTAAGTACTATTATTTGGATGTTATTTGGCAGTGCTTAGGATAGCAAAGAGGCTGACACTGAGGATCTCTGTGGTAAAATCAGGTTTCAGGAATATAAGTGCAGCATTAACTAAAAAACATTAGCAGAACAATATCCAAAGACATGCAGGTTAGGTGGATTGGTGATTCTAAACTGGCCCTAGTGTGTGCTTGGTGTGTGGGTGTGTTTGTGTGTGTCCTGTGGTGGGTTGGCACCCTGCCCAGGATTGGTTCCCTGCCTTGTGCCCTGTGTTGGCTGGAATTGGCTCCAGCAGACTCCCGTGACCCTGTGTTCGGATTCAGCGGGTTGGAAAATGGATGGATGGATGGATGGATATATTCTGTGTAGTTCATATATTATAGAACATTATTAATGTTTATTTAAATTAAAAGATATTTAATTTAATTGAAAGATATTACTAATAGAGCCAGTTGTTCTTTTTTTTTTTTTGAATCTATGAATTTAGAGGCTGGATGGAACCTTTACAGCCTAAATACAAGGCTATTCAAAATGAAAGAGCAGATTTCAAAACTTTACTTCAAACAAGTTGGATAAGACAGAAACACATTCCACACATCACTAGATAGGGGAAAGTTCAAAGTTTGGTCCTATGGTCCTTGAGGTTGCATGCACTCAACATGAGCACCATGTGTAGCGTAACAGACATCAAAATGGTAGACCATTTCTTGCCACACAGAAGTCAACTGGTCTCTAGTTACTGAATTCACAACTTCCTCAATTCGATGTCGCACACCTTGAAGATTAGCGGACATAGGTAGAACAAACATTCTTTCTTTAATGTACCCCCATAGATAAAAATCACAGGGGGTAAGGTCTGGAGAGATGGGAGGCCATAGATGAATGGTGTTGTTTAGGTAATGCCAGACCTTCAAGTAGAAATGAGGTGGGGCACCATCTTGCATGAAGGTCCGGCATTACCTGAACGACACCATTCTAGGACGATGGATTGGAAGGTTCCACCTATGCCCACTAATCTTCAAGATCTGCGCCATCGAATTGAGGAAGCTGTGAATTCAGTAACTAGGGACCAGTTGACTCGTGTGTGGCAAGAAATGGTCTGCTGTTTTGATGTCTGTCGCGCTACACACGGTGCTCATGTTGAGTGCATGCAACCTCAAGGACCATAGGACCAAACTTTGAACTTTCCTCTATCCAGTGATGTGCGGAATGTATTTCTGTCTTATACAGTTTGTTTGAAATACATTTTTGAAATCTGCTCTTTCATTTTGAATAGCCCTGTATTTTTTCTTGTTTTCAAAAATATAAGCTATAATGTGAATTTTGCTTAATCCTTATTTTTCTACCCATTGTTAACTAAATATCTATACTTGTGTGTATGAGTTTATTCCAGATTACTTTGTCTTTAGAAAGATCTTCACCATAAAGAAGCAACTAAATGACAATAGGTGCACTGTCATTTTCTCTTCTTATTTAATATTTCTTTTTCAGTATGAAAGGTGTTCTGTATGGATTGATATTTCATGACTGCTATAATGACTTTCTCAAGAAAAGAATTGGCATGTAGGTTTTCTACAGACAGGTCTGTAAAGCCGTCAGTTGTGATTTGGATGCAAGGTATAAGGCTTTAAGCCAGTGTTGGGTAGTCCACAACTGTCAAAATGTTCTAAATTTGTAGGTGAACATTCATTGAACACTTACTTATATTTGATTAAATTTCTTCCTGTTGTGCTTTATTATTCAATAAGTATTTTATGATTCTTTGTGAAATACTTTATCTTTTTTAAATTATCCATCCATCAACTATTTTATAACTCTCAGAAGGTGAAAAACAACCCTGGATGGGAAGCCACACACACCAAAGCAGGAACCAACCAGTCCATCACAGTACAGGATCATGCGTATGCCATATTCATTCACATCAGGAAATGACAAGTCATCACTTACAATGTTTTTGACAGAAAAGCCAGAGTAACTCCAAGTCTGTGAGTCAACCTCATTAAGCATGATTAATTATCAGCAATTTATTTTTCTATCCCCTCACGAATGTGAAGTTTTTCCTAACGTTCATCACTCCATTGATTGGAAATGTACAGGTCATGTGAGGATGTTTGATAGGACAGTCGGATTTTAGTGTAATTCCAAAGTGAAGAGGAGCTTTTACCCCAAGTATCTCCAGGTTGTGTGAGAAAAGGCTTATGAAAACATTACATATGAAGCAGAAGTCATTGTGAGGATCCTTTCATATGAGGACTTTTAGCTAATGGCAATACTTGCTGGAGGCTAGGACTATGGAAAACAAATTTAGTTAAGCATATTATTTTTGTAAGTAATCGTTTTGTAAAACTAATGTAGATTTTTCACCATGGCATAGCACCTGACTGGCTTTTTATGAAGGCTATTTTATTGCATGAAAAGTTTGTGGTTCCACTTGTGGCTTTTGCTATTTGCTGTAGCAAAACTCTCACTACTGGGAATACCCCATGGCACAATAAACTCAAACATATTGTAGCACATGTAGATCCTATGGAAGTGAACCAAGTGTGTGTAGTCAAGATACTGTGGGCTTTATTAGGACTTTAAAATGAAATCTCTCCTTGTTCCAAAATACTTGCAGCAATGAGGAAATTATATTTAGGGTCAGTTATTATTTTTCATTTTACACTGATTACCATGGATTCCAGCCAGATACTACCCATGAAACAAAGCTTTTCCTCCTCTATCGAGCTAAGTGGTCATTTATCGATGCCCCTTGTTTCCATTATGTTTACATTTACTTTTATTTCTTTGGCTGATGCCTATATCCAAGGTGACTTAAAACATTTATGCTACAATTAGTTACATTTCTTTTGTTTTTTTCATATTGGAGGACAGGCAGTTCAAATGTCTTACTTATGGTCACACAATTTGAACCCACAATTACAGAGTCATTAAGAGCTAGAGTCTACCATGGTGCCAGCAGATGTGCGCACCCATGCTTGTTCATACCGAGTTCAACTATTATGTTAATTTGCAAATCAATGGGACGTGGGAGTTTACACAGGTGTAAATGCAAAATACATGATGCAGCTATGACCAAACAATGCTAAAGTGCTTTTCTTAGTGTGGTGTTCTTTACGCATCCAGTCTGATAGGTTATCTTGTATTCTGTTCACTGGATTCTCTGTTATTTTTAGGAACCTGATTAGTCTAATTATGGAATTGGCCAAACAAACAAAACACTTCAGCCTCTGATGATGTGTTCTTTGAAGGCCAGGTCCACAAAACTGTCATTAATTTCCCATAATCAACAAAATGAATATTTCTAGTCTTTGATATCCCAGCTGACTTTGAACATAAAGTAAGAAACCTGTACCCGTTCTTTGGTGCTAAGGAATCCATCCTTTTTCTACTCCTGATTTTTCCATTAGAGAGTTTCTGGGAGACAGAGTCTGTTCTGGCAATATTGGGCACAGTGTCTCACCCCCTACTCTCAATTACACTGGCAGAATTTAGAGTATCATGGATAAGTTTGGAACGCAGCAAGAAACCAAACGTCTTGGAGTAAACCCTTGTAGACATGGAACAAATAATGTCTTAAAAAGAAAGTGCCTTATAAAGTCAGTCATCCTAAGAGGAGTGCTATGAATGTAGGAGATGAAAAGATCCTGCACTCTGCTAAGATCTTCCCTGGTGGCTTAGAACAAGCCAACAAATCATTTCAGAGGAGTGACATCAATTGGGCATACCTAACAAAAAAAAAATTGACAGAAATTTAGAAATTTTTGTCCAATTGCATTTACTTATATATACAGTTAGCACCATTCTTAGTGAGTACTATCATAGTGTGCTTTACAAAGCACCAAAAATCAACTTGGTAAAACAACGTGTCCTGGCAAATGTCATATTCTGCTTTCTTCTGTCATTTTCTCTCCTTTAAGACCGAGGGGAATTGGGCCGCTAAGAAAAGTATTCTCATTTGAAATTCTACACCAGAGTTAAGTTTATGAAAGGATATTTATATGAATAATCTGGAGGAAAAGAAAAGAAAATAAACGAGATAGCACGACTTGGTGCAGAGAGCTCTTTTGTGATATGTTGTAGTACACAGTGAACAATATTCACTGCTTAGCTTGGCATCTTTTGGGTAGAATCAAATGAGAACAGCAGGTTTACTGTTCAAGATGGTGCCCTGTTTTCCATACAACTTCAACTGAGCAGATTAAGGAGATTTGTTTTTTTTTTCAGGAGGTTCTAAGCCACATTCCTAAAACAATCACATCTGTTTTCATCTAACATATTTTTTGTCCAAGCTGAGTGAATCTTTGAACACAATGTGTGGTAAATCTTTATTGCTTTAATAGTAGTTCAGTGATAGTGATTACATTGAAAGTTGCTGTTTCAGTCAATTTAATCGTATTGCATCTTTCATGGTAAAGCATTTTATACACACAGTGCATGGTTTCACACTTGAAGGACAGGCAGCTTAAGTGAAATGCTTCTGGTCACATTGTGGCAGCGGTGGGACTGAAATCTCAAATGTTGTGGGTTCAGTTTTCATAGTCAGTAAGTCAGTTTAATTCTATACATTACTAGATCACTATATAGTTACGTGAAGAGACATGTTATTTTACATGATGTAGCACTATGGTACTTAAGGGATTCTTTAACTAAAATTGTTGAATAACACACTGTTTGTGTTGTGTCACTGTCAGCAATGACATGCAAGCATTAAAACACAAAGACATCAAATTTCCATCAACTTACAGAGGTGTTTTCATTGAAAGAATACTCTGCCCAAAATGATATTTTTTAATTTGTTACTTACCCCATATAATTTGTAGTGGTGGCTGAGAAAAACTTTTAAAATCAGGAAATCTAAAGCATTATGGAAGTGACTTTTTGAATGGGAGATTTTCTTGCTCCCCTTATTCATTGGTCAAGAGTTGTGACATGTGGTTTATGTGACTATTGGCGTCTATTATATTGCAAAGTTTTGTTTCTCTCAGTTTGGCATAAAATCCTGAGATTAAAAATTCAAGTTTACTTGGTCAATATATATATATACAGTATATACTGTATACAGTTTATATTCTGTATATACACTGCACAAAAAAAAATTAGGGAAAACTTATTTCACACATCAGATCTCGTAAACAAAATATTCAAGTGTAAACTCTTTACTGAGTAATATTGTGTAATTCGTTGAGAACAAAATGAAGTAACAACCAATGGAAACCAAAATCACCAACCCATTGTAGGCTGGATTCAACATCACACCAAAAATCAAAGTCAAAATTTGAAATCACAAGCTGATCCAACTTGCGTGAATTTCATCACAGCAACTCATAATGTGATTCAGTAGTGTGTATGGCCCTCACGTGCCTGTATGCACTCCTGACAATGTCTGGGCATGATCCTGATGAGACGGTGGATGGTGTCCTGAGGGATCTCCTCCCAGACCTGGATCAGGGCATTGGAGAGCTCCTGGACAGACTGTGGCACTACTTGGCTGCATCGGATGTACTGGTATGTAATGTCACAGAGGTTTTCAGTTGAATTCAGGTATAGGGAACGTTCAGGAACTGCATTCACATTCTGGCCAAATACAGCCGGGCATTGTCCTGCACCAGAAGGAACCCAGGGCCCACTGTACCAGAGTAGGGTCTGACAATGGCTCTGAGGATTTCATCTTGGTACCTAATAGCAGTCAGGGTACTATTGCCTAGCACATGGAGGTCTGTGCGACCCTCTAAGGATAAGTCTCCCCAGACCATCACTGACACACCACAGAACTGGTCATGCTGGTTTGATGTTGTAGGTTGCATAACGTTCATCATAGTGTCTCCAGACTCTTTCACATCTGTCACGTGCTCATTGTGAACCTGCTGCCATTTGTAAAGAATCATGTTGCTAATGGTGAAGCTGCCAGTTGTGGTATTGTCTGGGTAATGCCAATCAAGCTGCACAGTGATGGGCAATGACCACAGGTCCCACTAGGGGACATTGGCCCTCATGCCACCCTCATGGAGTCTGTTTCTGACAGTTTGGTCAGAAACATGCACAGCAATAGCAAGCTATAGGTCACTTTGTAGGGCTCTGGCAGTGCTCCTCTTGTTTCTCCTTGCACAAAGGAGCAGATACCGGTCCTGCTGCTGGGCTAACTCCCTTCTATGGTCCTGTCCAGCTGTCCTCAATCGTCTCCTGATATCTCTTCCATGCTTTTAAGACTGTCCTGTGAGACACAGTAAACCTTCTTGTGATGGCACGTATGGATGTGCCATCCTTGAGGAGCTAGACTCCCTGTGCAACATGAATTGGCTGCAGGTACCTCCTCATGCAATCATTATTGACAAGGACAATAATAGCAAAATACAAAACTACAGAAGAATTGGTCAGGAATGATAAGGAGAGAGCAATTGTCTGTGGTCAGCACCTGTAAAACCATTTCATTCTTGAAGGTTTTGTTTGCCTCTCCAGTGCACCTGCCGTCACTTTCATTGGTACCAGAGCAGGTGAAGTTGATTCACAATCGCTTGTGCTTCCTAGCTGTACAGATTGATATCCATGAAGCTTAATTGACATGGTGTTAGAATATGATCATTAAGAATTCCCTTAATTGTTTTGAGCAGAGTATATATACACTTCTGTAAAAAGCCAAATCGATAAGAATGGTTCCAGACAGTCAGACATGCAAATCAAAGATGGGTTGTGCCAAGATGAATTTCATGTGCAGAACAGTCCAAAGAACTATACACCCTCAAAGTATGTGTTTTTTAGCTTTTAAATAGCCAGTGTTATTATTACATGATCCACTTTTCTTGAAATTCTTTGATGCCAGCTATGTCTTTGGAGCTTTGTCATGCATCTCTGCATCATTGTTTACTACTTTGCCAGAGATGAATTGATTTTTTATATTCTGCAATTTCTTGTTCGTCTTTTATTCAGTACTTGTAAAATTAAGGCCAGAAAAAAACAATTGTCTGCCGTTTACTCTGGTAAGCAGTTAGCAGTACTGAATATAATGGGCCTCTGTGGGATTACTGCCTTTGGCAAATCCCTTTATGTATGTGGGACTGCATCTTGTCTTCTGATCTTTGAGCTAATTAGCCTGCCCAAGTAACAAATGCTTCGTCACATGACATTTTCTGTGTGCACATACGCGTGTGTGAATGTGTGTGCGTGCCTGTGTTCCTGTGAGGGCTGGAATTAGGTTGGTCAGTCTGAATCATATGCAGCTGGGCAGAGATGACAATCTGTGTTGAACTCTTTCAGCAGTAATCATCTGCTGTCATACAGCTGCTGCTAAAAGGAGAAGGAGTAAGAAAAATAGCCATTTTCCAAATGGATGATAAGATTTTATATAATCTAATTTGAGGTTCTGAAAAGCAGACAGTGCTCTTTTATTTTAAAAAGGTTCAATGGAAGCTACTCTGCTTCTAATATCTCTTCCGAATTCACTAAACAATCTGAGTTATGGCAGGGAGCAGATTTTCACATGGCTACATTAAAGCACTTCTAATTTCATTATATTATCTTAATGTAGCCTGTTCCACATCTAAAATTTAGGAAAACTTGAACAAAGCATCTTTTGTGATTTAATACAGCCCTCTCCTCTTTTTATAAACTACAGACACAAGCAACTTATAACGCTGTTGAAACCTGTACTCCGTTTGATTACATGCTCCTCCAGGCTCCTTTGATAGGTAGGACTTCCACCAAGCTTCAGTTTTTCTGGACTGTGTTTTCTCAATCACCATTATACTGATTCACTCATTGGTTTCAGTCTTCCCAAAGAAGCACAGCAGGTTTAACTAATTATCTGAGACTGGCCTGTTAGTGGACCACTCAGAAACTGACTGGATGGTTGGTTCTAGAAAGGCTTGATTAAATCCTTAGTGACACATTCTTATTTTCTCCACTATAAATTCAATTTTAGAACTTGGACAGTAAGTAGACTCCTGCAATAGATAGATAGATAGATAGATAGATAGATAGATAGATAGATAGATAGATAGATAGATAGATAGATAGATAGATAGATAGATAGATAGCTTTCAATTTTTTAATAATTTCTTTAGTTTTATTTTTAATAAACATGACCAAAGGAATTATACATATTAGTTTGACATTACAGTTGACTTAATCTCATACTGCAAGACTTATGTAGGCAAATATTTGTTCAATCCAGTCAGTTATCACTTAAGCATTCTTGCATGGAACTGGCAAATAATACAGATGCACAAACAAACAAATAATAAATTAATAATTACTACAGTGGGAAATGGGGAGTCCCTATAAAGATATATCCATGCAAGGTGCGGCTGGTAACAGCCATGCTGAGGAGGAAATTTCATTAATTCATAGACCTCACCCTTCACAAATTTCTGTATAAATAATAGCAAATGGCAAATAAAGAGCACATTTATTTTTTCCAGATCACTGGAGACTATCCCCTGCTCTTTCATTATTTTATATTGTACTGTTTTTTTAATTCATACATTTTTTGAGTTAAACAACACTTTTCAGGAATCATCTCATAAATCAAGATGTGGGTGTGTTTACAAAGATTCCATTTTCCATTCTCTGGTGCAGTGTCCAATGAGATGGATATAATATACACAAGGCTGAAAAGGAAAGCTTTCTTCTGTAGATTTAGGCAATGGCTGTATGATGTTCGGAAGTGGGACACACCTTCTGTCGCTGCTCACTTCTAGTTTTCAAAGAACCTTTCATAGGTTTCATTTGATCATTCTGAGGCACTTCTTTTCCCTTGAAATGCCTCTGCAAATAAGGCAGGGGTTCCTGTTAATTAAAACTAATGTGCGTTTCATATTTCCTTTCCACTGAATTGCTCCATTTTGTCCTTCAGTGGTCTAAAACTGTACTGTTCCTGGCCTGCTACACATTTGATCCAAAGAGAAAGCAGCTCAAAGATTTCAAAGTCAAATGCTTTATATAGGAAAGAACAAATCTGTAATACTCTTCCAACCATCCATTTTCATGTAAATGGAAGTAAAACATTTTATGACTGTATTAACTGAAATTAAGATATTTTAATAGTACATCTTTCTATTTTCCGAACATGTTTTTATAGTTCCAACTCATGGACAGCTGAAACCTGTTCTGTATAGGATATGATGACATTCTATTGTATATCCACCAGTTCATTTTCTGTTTCCTTGGTTTGCAAGTCAGGATATTGAAGAATGACCTCTGGTTAGAGCGTAATGAACACAAAGCATGAACCAGCCCTGGATGGAATATCAGGCCATTGAAGGGCACACTCACAATGTTATGCTTGTTGCATACAAATGCAGGGTATTTATTATAGGGATCACAAGATGGACTATAACCATAAACATAGCAAAAGCCAATGCCAGGTGAACCAAGAATCAGACACTGATACCAAAATGCTAAGTCACATTTGTAGATTAAATATATTGTGATAAGTTCTTAAACCATAACTTACTCAAAAATATAATTGTATTTAAATTTCCTATTCCCTTTTTTTTGGTGGTAAAACATCTGTGACCCTTGTTTGAAGACATAGCATGATGCAACTTCCTTCTCCTAAAAAGACAGAACCACCAACATGTTGTCGCCCCTAAACAAAATAAAGTGGTGTCAGGATGATGAGAAAATATGATAATTGCAAAATGTACTAAATTCCAGAGGTTCACAAAACATCCAGATATAAACTGTGATTTCCAAAATCACCAAAACATCAAAGGAGAGTCCCAGAATAAAAAAATTATTAAACACACTATATTTTTAATGTTGTCTGTCTTGTAACACACAGAAACTGGAACAATTTTAAAACTATGATTACAGAGGGAAATCTGCACAAGCATTAGGGAAAACAGGTGACCCAACAGATAGGTATGCATGTCAGTTAAACTCATGACTATCAATAAAAGCCTGAATATTAGAATTCCATAAACTCACAGTGATTGGACGTGTTTGATTCATAATAAACACAGGATGCTTATAATACACCTACATGCATTAATGACACATTTATAAGTTGCTCAAATTACTAAATGAGTCAGATGGAAATCATACCATTGATCCTCATGAATCCAAGAAGTCAGCTCAATGAATCACATGAGTCATGTTCTAAAGGGTGGTTACGTGAAGGGTCATCTGCTCATCAGGAAAATCAAAGGATCGATGGATTGTGGAACAGTCCTTACGTCAATCATTTAAAGCATCCAATGAAATGTTGTACTTCCATCCATCCATCCATTATCCAACCTGCTATATCCTAACTACAGGGTCACGGGGGCCTGCTGGAGCCAATCCCAGCCAACACAGGTCGCATGGCAGGAAACAAACCCCAGGCAGGGTGCTAACCCACCGCAGGGCACACACACACCAAGCACACACTAGGGACAAGTTAGAATCGCCAATGCACCCAACCTGCATGTCTTTGAACTGTGGGAGGAAACCGGAGCACCCAGAGGAAACCCACGTAGACATGGGGAGAGCATGCAGGGAGGATCCGGGAAGTGAACCCGGGTCTCCTAACTACAAGGCAGCAGCGCTACCACTGCGCCACCCATGTACTTGTACTTCCATGAGTCAATTAATCTCAGCAGCTGGACTACTGCTTCCTTTAAGATGTCTTCTGTTGACTTTATCTGATTTGAGCAACCTGAATTGATGTTGGTTTGTGTTGAGTCACAATTTTTTCCCTGGGTTGTAGACCATCAGAATCCCACTTGGGAACAATGATGATATAGAGCACCATCTTCAACAACGGTACATCACACCACCTGCTTGTCAAGAGAAGTTTGACCACTGTAACAGATAGAGGCACTGTCGACCCCTTGAACCCTCAGACCAGACGTTAAACACCAGATAAAAGTCCAAAATGAATATTTATTATTATAAATAAGTGCACAAAGCACCCTACTCTCCACAATACTCAAACAATAAACAAATCGATAACCAATCCTCCACTCCCAGACGCTTAGCCACCCTGCCTCCCAACTCAGCTCATCGTCTGGGATTTCCCACAGTCTTTTTATATTCCCTGACCCGGAAGTGTTTCCAATCCCACAGTCCATGTGATCTCCTATCACTTCCGAGTCAGATAAAAATCCTCTTCTTCATCCCGGAAGTACGTCATTTCCCTTGTCGCTTTGCCTATGACATACTTCCAGGTTATAGGGCATGTAGAATTCCCTGAGCCTCCCTACAGCGTCTCCTGGAGGTCCCCATGGTATCCAGCTGGGCTGGTTGTAAAAACTACAAGGTCCATGAGGCCCTGCTGGAATTCGGGGAACCTCTATGCCAAAGGGAGAGCTCCATCTGGCGGCCTGGGGGTGTTGGCCGGGATGACAGGCTGGCCATCCCTCACACCACCTAAGAATACATTGAGGAAATTCTGTCACCCTATTGCATGACATTTTAATGAATGGTGCTCCTGGTTTTGTTTTTTAACAGGACCACACGCAACTTCAATATGTTGTCCTCCATCAACGATATCTCCTTTACACTTTTTGCCAAACATTGTTTACTTTGAGAAGCAGTGGCCCAATACCTTAATATATGCACCTGTATGATTCAATGCTGTAACTCATAGCTGTTTGCATTACCAAACATGCCTAATGCTGCTGAGATAGGCTCCATATTCCCACTGACCTGTAATGAAAAAACTATTTCAGTAAACCGAGGAATCGATGGAGTAGCTATTCATAGTGAATGCAGGCTAAAGCATATCCTGGCAAGCAAAGTGAGGTTTCCCCTGTAGGCCCACTGAGGAACATTAATAACTTTAGTTGACAAATTCACCTAAACATTTCTGTGAGCAGTGAGAAGAAACCTTAGCCCGGTATTCTGTAGTCACACTGACAGACCTGACCTCAAGTGTGGGGGCCCTGCAGCTGTGCAGCACTTGGCCTGCCCATATTTTATGATGTTTATTTTTGGTAGAAACCCTTTCCTCTTAGGCAGGAATCAAGAGCACTTGTGAAAGAAGTGATTGTCCAAAGAATACTGCGAAAGGTGCCAACATGCCTCAGGTGTTGACACGCAGTGTGGCCTAGTGGTTAGAGAAAGAGAGTGGAAAGAATTAGGCTGTGGGTTCTGTATCCACCCATTACTCAATGCGTGAAACATGGACATCTCACATTTCCTGCCAGTTCTGTGACTTTACGATTATATGTATCTCTGTCAAAATATACCGTAAATGTTAGATATTTTTAGACAATGTTCATCATAATAGGCACCTTGAAAAATAAATATATTTTTTATACCTGAAGCTCTCAGTTGACCAGTATTAGATGCCTGGAAATTATTTTTTCTTTGCTGTGTGAGGGCATATAAAGCTAATTGGCATACATTTCAAAGTTTGTTAGTAGAGAAAAGCCAAGCAAAATGACACCTTTTATTGGCTAACTAAAAAGATTACAATATGCAAGCTTTCGAGGCAACTCAGGCCCCTTATTCAGGCAAGATGTAATACAGAAACTGGAGTTCCCTATGTTTATATACACACTCTAGGTCAAGAAACAACATTGGTAAATCTTTAAATGAGAAATTTTAAATGTAAAAAATTAATAGATTCATTCAGGCTAGGGTTAATTTAACAAGAAAGAAAAGAACAATGTATTGTCAAGATCTCTGGATAAGATAACTGTCCAACAAAGTCTTTTGAAGTTTGTAATGAGTTTTTCAAAACAATGTAGATCTGTAGACAGGTTGTCTGTCATTCTGAGAGATGTAAACAATCCTCATATCTGGCCATAAAACTCTTGTCTTTATTCAATCCATGTTGTAATGTATTAAATTTTAGCATGAGTTTAACTTCCCATTCTTTTCTCTCTTGCTGTGTTTTGAAGTTGCCCATAAGCACTGTGACTTTAAAGTCCTTCTCACAGTGTCCATGGCTGTTGAAGTGGGCCGCCACAGGAACATCTGTGTTGCCATGTTTAATGTGGAACCTGTGTAAATTCATTCTCTGGCGGAGTGTTTGTCCAGTTTCTCCCACATAGAGTGCAGTGTCAGGACATTTCATGCAGAAAATTAGGTAGACTACATTAGATGATCTGCAGGAAAATGATCCCTTGATGTGATGTTCAAGTCGGCAGTGTGGTATAACTATACGGTCTGTATCATAGATGTGGGCACATGTTTTGCATCTTTTCTGTAAGCATGGAGATGTGCCATTTTCTGTTGGTTCACTTAGGGAGCCTCGGACAATTAATTGTTGAAGGTTTGGTGGTTGTCTGTATGCCAGGAGGGGAGGTTCAGGAAATACATTTTTCAGTGTTTGGTCATTGTTTAGTATTGGCTGAAGTTCTTTTATAATTTTTTGAAGTGTTTCAAGATGTGGGTTGTAGGTGACAACAAGGGGGATGCGGTTCTTGTTGTCTTTGTTTTTATATTCCAGAAGGTTGTCTCTGAGTGTGGCAGTAGCTCTTCTTATTTGAGTGTCTGTTGTTTTGGGGGTGTAACCTTGTTTGATGAAATCTTGTCTGAGCTCCTGCAGTTGTTGATCCCGGTCTGTCGGGTCTGAGCAAATACGATTGTACCGTATTGCTTTGCTGAAAATAATGGAGCGCCTTATATGCTTGTACTAAAGGTTGTTAGTGTATAGGAATGTTTTTTGTTTGACATATTAAAAAGAGCAGTTAAAAAAGAAGTAGTTAGTTTTTGCGAGGTTGTATTCTGTTTGATTTCACCTAGCCAACATCATACCAAAAAATTACATCCTATTCTCTTATAGGTGATGAATGAAACTTTTCCATCTTAGTTTTAACAGATTACTCAACTAAATAAATGTCTGCTGATTAATACCATTCCCAGCCTAGCTCCTATTACGGTTCTCAGTATCACGAATGGTAAGTGGTCGGTGTAAACGATAGAAATAGTTTTTGATAGATTATTAGCTTCATTTTCAATGAGAGAAAGAGGGGCTCATCAGTAAGGAAGCACCACAGAATTAAGCCAGTCCTTCTTCAGACTGATTACCTTTGTATCCCTGGTGAGGGTACGCCTGGATGATTCCCACTGGCGGTGTACAAGAAAGGATACACTCCACGAAGAACCCTGTATATGCTTTTGGGATTAGATCTCATTTCTGGTAAGGGAACGTCTAGGAATCCCCTATGAGGTATTCTAGGAAAAAAAAAAATCAGGATTTAGCTACTTGTGTTGTTACTATGGCAACCCTAAGTAGTATAGCAAATTGATTGATGGATGAATGGAGGAAGACATCCATCTTAAAATGCTTGTTTGCTTCCGAGTTGGCTAAATAAAAAAACACAGTTTAGTCGGACAATAAAAGAAATCAGCTGTAAGAAGGAGGTCACATCTCTGCGTCAGTAAGACATCTGAATATTTACAGGTGAGCTGAAACGGCTGGATTATCAGGGGCAGCATATTCTTTATGTTTTCACTTAAAACCTCCTTGACTGAGAAAGATATTTTTAGTGGCTTGCCCTATCAGTTTTTATTAAATCTTTATTTATTTTATATAATGCCTCATGACAGGAATAACATGTCAAAGTCCTTTACACACATAGCTAACATGGGCAATTCTCAAAAGAACCAGCAAAAACTGAAAGGCCAGAAGAAAACAGAACCTGAAAATCACCAGGAAAATATTAAGGACAAGATTTTCCCAAATGGAAAGGAAGGATATTTTCAGTTGGGATCTGAAGATGGAGGCCAGAAGAGCTCAAGAAAGGCAGTGAAAGCATGAAGCCTGCAGTTCTTTAGTGATATGCAATGTATAGGCAAAAGACATCCTGGCACATGGGCAGAAAAGCCCCCATATAACATGCCTGTAGTGAACGTCACTATTATTAAAATTATGGCCTGGATCTCCCTGAGTTTTATTCACATAATTTCTTTTGGAAATGGTATTTTTCTCTATGAAGTACCTTAGGGAAAAGGTTTTGTGATTATTTTTTCTCTGTAAGAAAAGGTTTATTTTAGTTTATGTACCTTATTTATTGCATTACTAATTGTTGTAAAATGTGCACCATAATTTTATGAAATCGTCATCAAGATGCCAGTCCAGGTTTTGCACGATGTGATGTGTGACGTTATTAGCATGACACGTTATATAATAGCGTGAAGCATATTCCATTATTCTTGTTTGGATAAAAGAAAACTACTCTTTCATCATGCCATACTAATTTGATCTGATTTTCAGGTTTCGATTTTCTTAAGTGTCCTTTTCAACTTTGAGTTGGCTTGGCAAATTTCAGCTTTGTTTTTTTTTATCTCTCAGCCCTCTTGGTAACTGTGATTTGTTTTTATTTCCTAGTCTCCATCCTGTCTTTATTTCTCGTGTTTGACTCAGCAACAACGATGTCCATAGTCGGGTTTATGTCTAGACTTTTTATTGGATTAATCTCGCTGTTTTCGGGATTTGTGAAAGGGGGTTTGAAGAACCTCTAATGAATAGCTCTACCAAGGATGTAAAAGAGCATGAGATCTTAATTCCAGCAACACGACAGATCCTACTTCGACTGACCCATCCAGTCTTTGTGAAATTCAAAGTTGTGCAAGTGTCATCACACGGGCTGACAATTTATTTTGATGACTAACAAATGGGTTTGGGCTTTAAACCAAAAGGTTGCCGGTTTGGTCGCTGCCTCTGACTCACTTTGTTACCTCAAAAATGTCACTTAATCTGCCTATGCTTTAATGGTAAAAAAAAAAAATTATTATTTTTTATTTGGCAGACACGTCTATCCATCATCACTTACAAAATCAAAAGGTATACAAAACATCTGAGTGATTACAAATTACAAAGTTAACAAGCATACAGCAAATACAATGCTTTTAGATCATGTAAGGTGTCTTGAGTAAATGACAATCAGATAAATCATGATAATTAAAACATTTTTAATCATCTTTAATAAAAGCTAAAAACTTTCAGGAATCTGTAAGAATTTCGTCATACATTTTACATCTCATCAGAAAATTTAATTTGCCAGGGACAGATAGAAAACTTGACAATGCTGCAGCATCCCTATGACTGGAACTGCCCGCTGCCTGCCTGCTTGATTTGTCATTTTAGATCTTTTGGGAAATGTTGTTTTCTCTCGGCTTGGGAAAATTACTGTACATATCTGAGCCAGCTGATGGTGTCATTGGCCTGTGCCTACATTAGCACACTCCAGCAGCGATGGCACTTTCTATGAGATCCATCTTTCGAAGTCTGTCAACTTTCTCTATCTTTCTTTAATCAATTGTCTTTTCCCAGAAATCAGTACTTTGTCAATTCAGGAATTAATATGTTTTGCTTATTTATGCAAATTTCACCTTATTAATTTTATTTTCAATGGGAACAACATGTTATTGTTCCTGGTTGTTATTACAGTTTTTCTTGATTGCTGTGGCAACCCCTAACGGGGGTTTTGTCTTTTAATGTACAACACAATACTTTGGAAGGAAAAAGATAATTCTAATCAGCCGCATTATCCTTTCTCTTGCCAGGGTCAGGCCAGAGAATCTCATAGATAGATAGATAGATAGATAGATAGATAGATAGATAGATAGATAGATAGATAGATAGATAGATAGATAGATAGATAGATAGATAGATAGATAGATAGATAGATAGATAGATAGATAGATAGATAGATAGATAGATAGATAGATAGATAGATAGATAGATAGATAGATACTTTATTAATCCCAAGGGGAAATTCACATCAACATTGCATGCTATATGAGCCCTGGCCAGGCAGCGGGGGAAAAAATCCTTGCATGCCTAATCCATCTAAGCAAGGCTCAACTGTGATGTCTAAACAAGCTACTCTATGGCCAGGAGGAGGTGAACATGAATGTAGGGGTCACCTTCAGCAACTTGCTGAAAAAAAACTCCTCTATAGGGGTTTAGGATAGGAGAATATGCAGGCAGAAAGGTGTTGCTGAATCTGGGGTTGCTGGTGAACCAGTCATGAGCCAGAGCAACCCGGTAGAAACTGACATTGTCCCAAATTACTGTGTAGCATGGCTGCTCTGGTTGTGCTGGCTCTCTCTGGTCAAGCTGGCATACATGATCTTGGAGACCATCTAGGAAAGCAATTAGAAACATGGTGTCATATGGACCAAGGTTGGCATGGTGGTGGAGGACCTCTTGGTGGCTGTCATATTCCCCCCTTGGTGGTCAGGAACATTCACAATGGCCCTTTGGTCAATTATGTTCCACCCCGTCATCTTCCTTTTAGTGAGGCTGAAGCCTACCTTATCAACAAAGATGAGCTAATGAGGAGTGTGTCTTGCTTCTATTTCAAAGGTTCTCTACAAAAGTTGACACACACTACAGTGAATGACTACTCTGTAACACATGGGTAGAGTACACGAAAAAGGAGGCCATAAATACAGTTTGTTCTACTCTATATAGTGCTGTACAGTGCTATAATACATAATGTAATATGCTCAAATATTTCACACAGTATGAAAAAATCATGCCTGCACAAATTCCTGGTGTTGGCTTTGTAAAGGAAGGCGACAAGTCTGTTACATCATCAGTCTGTTCTTTTGAAGAATGTGGTCAATTGTTGAAATGTTAACTTTATCAATCCCTCAGAAGATTTCTTGGTCCTCAATAACCCTCTGTTGTATCTGCCAAAAGCAAATCGTGTTGTTGGCTATAACCATATTGATCATTATCCTCTCCTGTTTTTCAGAAAATAGGGTTCTTCTGCCATCACTAGGTGATCATCTCTATCATCTGGAAACCAAAATACTGCTAGTACTATCTGTAAAACCCTACAGTTTACAACAGGAACTTACAGCAACTATGTGAAATGGTGCAGTAATACAATGCATTTCAGACAGCATACAGTCCAACAGAGCAAACACCTACAGTACATGTACAGTACCATAACAGTGTCCAGTACTCTACAGTTACAGTAGAGAGCAGTATATAAATGAAAAATCTATTTTCCTTTGTATGTGAAAAGGCTCAGGTCTGGTTGCACTCTTTGACCAGTTTCTGCCATCGACATCTCAGCCATTGACATCTCATACATAAGAACATGGTCAGCGAGAGTGGTACAAACCTCATTTAAACCTATTTGTCTCCTTGCTCTTATTCTCCCTTGCCCTCTTCCACCTCCCATCCTGTATCCTTTTCCTTTTCCTTCCTGGTTGATCAATTGCTCAAAAAGAAGTGAAGTGACACATGGCCTATTTATCTGTCTATCCTTAAGCTATGACTGGTGTGTGAAAAATTCTGACTTGTAGTGTTTGTACCTGGGGAATTGTGTGCTAAATGTGTTCCAGCTCTGCTGACATGAATTAATGATATTGAAGCCAGTGCTTTCAAAATGAGCACATAGTGAAGCCAATGATACATGAAGGCATTTGTGTGTAGAGTTTTTCACAAAACATCAGGGGCCTCATGTATAACGGCGTACGTAAAATTCACACTATAACATGGCGTATGGACAAAAAAGGAAATGTTTGTACGCACAAAAAAATCCAGATGCATAAATCTGTGCGAACGTCAACTTCTATGTTCTTCCGCTACATAAATCCCAGTCAGCATGAAAAGTAACGCACATGCACACACCTGCTGCCACTCCCCAACTCCTCCCAGAATATGCAAATCAATATAACTAGCCCTTAAGCTCAGCCTTCTGTGAAAAGACAATGGCAAAAGCACAGGGGAAAATAGAAGAATTTCAGCGAATACCAAGTGTAGGCAAGGAAAAACGTACTATTTGTTGGTTTAAACAGTGATATAATCAACAAAAGGAAGTCGATCGAGTGACAGACTGTCGGAGAAACTCGAAAGCTCAAGTTCACAAAGATGCACAGTGCCCGAAATAAAAAAGAAGCAGTCAGATATCAAAGTCGCCGCAAAAAGGCGAATGGTAGCCCACCGTCTGAGTGTCATTTGAAGGCTTATTAGGGTACAGAGAAAAGAAAAACAAATAGGGACACAGTGAGAAAAAAGCTCAAAATGCCAAGTTTAATCTCGAAATTTCCACTTCTATCATGTAGTTTATTTTGTCATTAAAGTAGAACATGATAAACTTCATCTTTAAATCGTTTAATTTACTAGTTTCTCGTTTCTCAAATACCATTGTAACTAAAGTAGCACGTTAAATGCTTTGTTTTGTATGTGTTCTATGTGCTCTGTGTGTGTGAATCACTATGTGCTTCTTAAACGGACTTTCTCTTCCTCCAACAGGACACAGAATCCATTACATTCGTGATATTACAGCTCTCTGAATAATTAAAATACTGAGATGTATACTTGATATCATTTTCATGATGATAGGAATGAAAGCATGTTATTAAACATGGGAACACAGTGGCGTAGTCATAGTGACGAGCAGGTGCCTCGTCCACAGATTGTTCCTGCCTCCCGCAAGATGCTTGCTGCGCAGTGTGTGACTTTCGATGAAATAATTTATTGCTGCAGTACTGTCTCTTTCAAACGTACTAACCCCCAATTCCTGTCCTTCCTTTTCTTTCTCCAAGTAACCAATCGCCACACAATCAGCTCTATAATAGACGTTAAGCCATCTGTAAGCTTAGAACTCTGATTCTTCAAAACTTTTAAGGAACATTGAAATATCTTCGTAGTACATGTTTAATTATTCTATCCATCTATCCTTCCAGTGTCGCGCCAGCCCCAGCAAGAATACAGCGCAAAGCAGGAGCAATCCCTGAACTAGCTAGCACTGCGCCACTGTGTCCTTACATGTTTAATTATTAACAATAGAGATTATTTAAATGACGTTAACATTGTATCTGTATAATGTAATAAACATGATTTGCTGCATTTCATCTTAAAAAAGATATCGTTATCATATGTAAATACGCACTTTATAAAGTGGTGCAGGTTGTGCAATATTATAACTGTATCGCAAGTTTACAGTGAGGTGATTGTACTTATAAGTACAAACAGTTCTATAAGGAACACTTGATGGACTGATTGAGTGTGTTTACAGTTCTTGGGATGAAACTGTTTCTGAACCGCAAGGTCTGTACAGGAAAGGCTCTGAAGCATTTGTCGGATTAGAACAGTTCAAATAGCGAATGGCTGAGGCAGCGTGTACTTGATTCTGTATACCGGTAATTATCTTTCCGATCAGCTGCTCTGAGTGGTGCAGTGAGAGTAATATGGAAAAAGATGATCTGCTGTGGCAACCCCTAACAGGAGCAGCTGAAAGTAGAAGAAGAAGGTGCAGTGAGAGTAACAACACTAAAGCAGCTATGGTATTTAGAATAGTTTGACCATTACGTGGACCATTATATTGTTACAGGTTAATTACAATCAGATGCCTTAAACTAATAAACAATATGCGGTTAATTTCAGTGTATTTGATAAAGCCTGCGTTGTGGATGTAAAAAAGAAAGGGAAACCACCCAGGAACAGCAGCAACTCTTTGACGCTGGGTGCCGCCAGTTTGCAAAACCGAGCGGAGAACTTGCGTACGCCAGGATTGAAGCTACCGTGAAAATTTGTGTGGCTATACGCCATGTTTAGGTATTATACTTCGCGATTTGAGCATGGAAATGGGCTTACGCAACATTTTTGTGTGTACGCAACGTTTATACATGAGGCCGCAGGTGTCAAAATAGGGGAATAGTGTTTATAGTTTCAAGAAGTGGGATTGTATTTTCGTAGATGATGGTATGGTTTGGGATTTTTAGTTAATAAGTTTGGTAATAATGTGAAAGCAATCGAGACTAACTAATATTTAAAATTTTGTATTTTGATGGTGACTAGTCCATTAATTTGGATTTTTTATGGCAATAGGTGCTTGAAACACAAACAAGTTCAAAAAGGAAATAGTTAAGGCCATGTCAAAACAGTCAACTTTTCTAGTGATTTTCAATCATAACCTATATTTAAATCATTTTAGCGAGTTGGAGGCATTTTGGCTGGGTGCTCCTGTGAAGTAAGCTGCCTAATGTTACATGCCCAGCGACTCACTCCAACTAGTCTGTGACTCACTCTGACAAAATCAAACAGGCCTTATATTGTCTTTGGTCGTAGTACACGAGAGTTGACAGCCAATGGCTGCTGATCGGGAGGTATACTGCATAGAATGGAGCAATCAGGAATGTGGTGTTTTGGACCTCACAAACGGCAGAGAAGCCATTTTGTCTTGTGTTTTACATACTAAAATAAAATGGAAAAAAGAAAAAAAGAGCTGAGACTATTGCTGAACTCACTGTACATTGTTAACCTGTGAACCCTTCGTACAGTGCCAGCTATTGTGCTATTTGTGCTATTGGCTGTCACAAAAAAGGGCGAGCATGAATGTGCTGGAAACTTGGCACTTGGTAAATACGACATGCCCAGCAATTTTCAATGATGTAAATTGACATGGTCCAGCGACAAGATTAGCAACAGCAGTCGGCAAATCAAACATACGCAATGACTAGAAGTTGCTTAATGTAATATCGACTTAAAATGCAAAATAAATGAGTGAAAACTAATGAGACACAGGCATCCAATTCAAATGTAAAGCAATGACATTAATGTACATCAGAAAGGATGTACATAAGAGCTCAAAAACCATCATAAATTTAGGCAAATGGCAGCCATTCAGTGCGTACAAACAGGGTTTATACTAGTTATAGTATAAACATTAATGGACAGTAATATTTCAAAATTATTATTATTATTTAAAAATCCAAAGTATATCCACTTAATTTCTTTGAAGTGTTTCTGCTCAGCTCTGGAGGAGGCCCAGATTCATTCCCATGATCCTCTGGAAGAAGAATTGTACACTTCCTCCCCAGGAGGTGCTGACAACTGTTGCTAAAAATTCAGTGGTGTATGTTGTCCAGGCTAATGTGTGGGCATTATAGTTCCCAACAGGGCAAGCAGATGGATTGAGTGAGTGAGCTGTCTGTACAGTAATAAACAATACTTTGTAACTGGATACTATTGTTTGTGTGAACCGTGGTCATAGCCACAGTAATTTCTGGCAGCATTTCATTGAAAGCTTTGATCTTCTGGGCATTTAAAATACCGACATTTTACTTCAAGCAAGAAAAGCAGGCATCTCTCCACTTGTTTCTTTACTGCACATGCTTAGCTATGTTGTTACTAAACTGTAAAACAGACATAGCTGGTATGATTGAGTTAACATGATATATTTAAATAAGGATTTTAAAGAGAAACCATTAGCCTCAAGGGGCCCAGTAAAGGCCAGTAAAGTGTTTTCTCAATTTGTTTATTCTGTATTTATTCTGACAGAGCTGGAGGCTCAACTGGTGGTGGCTCAGATTTACAGATCCAATTACCTAATTTGCGTTCCAGAGCTGCGTGCCATCTGCGTAGTATTTCCATGTTTTCTCTATGGTAGTAAAATTGACAATGTGCCTGGTTATGGACTGGAAATCCATCCAGGGTTGTTTCCTGGTTGAACTATGTGCTATTAGGATGGATAACTCTCTGCTTCTGATTCAGTATTCAATAATAACTACAAAAAGTTGAAAACCTTCAAGCATTTATTCAATACATAAAGTCAATTTTTGCATAATTGTATTGAAAATTTATTTTGAACATAGACACAAGGGATAGATGAATTAGGGAAGAGCAGAAATTGTCAAAAAAACCCAGCCGTTAGAATCGGAAATTGGCCTGACTTACATGTCTTAAAAATGATGGGAGGAAACCACAGCACCCAAAGGAAACTCACACAGAAGAATGGCAGAAACACCCGAAAGAATGGGCAGATTACACAGTCAGCAGCATGTTATGAAACAACATTACTAAACAGTGTTTCATTTTAAAGCCCACATACTGTAGAATTATATTTACTTGCCACCCTCCTCTGCTAAGATAAGCTGTGGCTACCTGCCACATTGTATTGTGAAAAATCAGGGTCAAAGAATGGATGGAAGAAGTTTGTATTGAATATGTGTTAACAGGGGCATGAAAATCATGAAGTGAAGACTAATTAACAAATGGGCCCAGCTTGGTCTGTACTTTCTTAGTAGAAATTTCCTTGTCAAGAGCAGTGAGGCTAAGCATTAAAGGCATGTAGGGATTTTCTTGCTCCAGGAGTTATACCTGCAGGACGCCATGAGCAATGTCTTGCAGTGAGCTTTATTTACCTCAAAATTGCTTGAATTGTCCTGAAAGTATTTTTTCCAAGAGCATTAGACTGTTGGAGAGGTTAAGGGAGAACATCTAGAAGCTTTGGAGATTCCCCCACCCTTCTGTCATGTGATGGAACAGGCCTCCCATGTTACATGGGTATAGTTTTGTGCACAAAAGTTTAGGGGCATCCGGTGTGCCTGGCCTTTTAACTGTATACTGAGGCTAGGAGGTGCATGGAGACCTGAGGCTACCAGTGGGTATGGCCAGAAGGCACGTGAGTGTAGTGTAGAAAAGACATTTAGGTGAGGATTCAGCATACAGTAGACCGTATTGTTTACATTTGTGTGCTGAATTTAGACGGTGAAACAGTGAATGATCTATCTTACCTTCTGGGCAAGGTATAGAACCTGTGAAGTTAGACCAATTGTTGTATCTAGGACTTATATCCTCTTTTTTCTCCCTAACTTTTTGTTTCATCATTGATAAACAAATTATTTTGTAATTTTCTTCCATCTAAGGGTGGTACACAGTGATTGCCCAGCATAGAGTATAAATGTAAAATATTTCACCTTTCATATCATATCATAAAGTATTGCATTTCATATCACTGAGTTTCTGATGTAGTGGAGTACATCTGGTGCCGTTGTTTTTAAACATTGGAATGTTTAACCTCAATGAAAGGCTTGTTTTATCTATGTATCTGTTATTGTTTATTGTGCCTTTCATATCTATCTATCTATCTATCTATCTATCTATCTATCTATCTATCTATCTATCTATCTATCTATCTATCTATCTATCTATCTATCTATCTATCTATCTATCTATCTATCTATCTATCTATCTATCTATCTATCTATCTATCTATCTATCTGTGCAGTGGCATGTGTTTGATAACTTTCAAGTCAGAAATATCAGAAAGACTCATTTAAAAACAGTTATTTCCTTTTGATTTCTGCTTTAGTCACCATTGTGAACTCAGGCACAGGAAGCTGCCATGAGCCTCCCTCTTGCAGTTACTTACACTTTTCCATCAGTTTTACACAGGCCAGTGGCCAACAGACCACCTGAGCGCTTCTCTGGCAGGATAATAAAGCAATACCAATGGAAAATCAAAATAATGACACATCTGGGCTGTCCATGGCAGTCATTACATCAGCTGTAAGTGCAGTGCTTTATTTTTAGTCAAGACATTTGATTTCTGCTTCAAGGTTTTATTTATATTTTGAGGTATTTGTTTTGAACTATGTGCTGTATCTTTGATTTGATGTGCTATTTCATAATCCCAGTACATCAAAAAGGGCGGCAGAAGCAGAAGAAACACTGACCTCCATAAAATAAACTAATCATCATCCTTCATCTGCATGTGCATTCCTCAAGATCCTATGAACAGTTTTATGAATATTTCCAACAGCTTTCTATGTGTAGAGATTGTTATGGACTCTCATTCTCATATATATCCATATATACTCTCCTTTCTATGGAAAGTTCCCTGGTGCATAAGGTCTCTCATTCAACACCACCAAAGTGTTCCTGGTCAATGTTGTGAGGTGATGTTGGGAGCTTTTATTTTATTTTATAGCTGATATTAACATTGCAATGGTTCCAGTCAACATCCTTTATTCAATGGATTTGAGGGACCTCTGCCATATGAAAAGCCAAAGTTTACTATGACAAATGCTAACAAATTTGGAATTGGTTGAATTCATAAAGGCTGAGATTTTTTGTATAACATAGCTGTAAAGCACATCATTCTGCACTAATAAAGATAAAGAGAGTAGTATAATCTAGTGCTTCCCAAACTCGATCCTGTGGACCTCCTGTGGCTGCAGGTTTTTGTTCCAACCAGCTTCTGTTTTTAATTGGACTCCTGGACTAATTAAGTGAAGTGTTATTTCCCACGTTCTATGTTTTGGGAACAGTATAGTACTAGGGTGTTGTACCGTGTTAGCCATTATAAATGTAGTAAGTAGTCAAGTTAAAATAACTCCTTTTATTGACTAACTAAAAAGATTATAATATGCAAGCTTTCGAGGCAGCTCAGGCCCCTTCTTCAGGCAAGATGTAATCATATAACATATATATATATATATATATATATATATATATATATAGAGAGAGAGAGAGAGAGAGAGAGAGAGAGAGAGAGAGAGAGAGAGAGAGAGAGAGAGAGAATACAATATTGAAACTATAACAATATAGAAATCAGAAAACTAAGTTTGGTAAAAAAAAAAATTTTAAGTGTACCAAGCAGTTATATGGGAATAATGTATTTTTTTCTTTTTAACAATATTTTCATCTTGGTTTTCATTCTACTTTTCTAGGTGTTCTAAAATTGTTTAATTAATCCATTATTTACTAATTAGTGGGTCTGATGCTAAAGTACTTGCAGCCTTTGATTATTCAGTGTTGTTTGCCTGAGTGTCTGCTCTGCCTGTTTTTAATTTTGATTAATAAGATACAACAAAGGGGAAAAACTGCACAGAGAAATGGCAAAATATAATGAAATCAACATAAGAGAGTTAAGCATTTAAATCTATAGCAAGAGCAGAAATATTTCTTAATGTCTTATAAATGTAAAAATCATGCTGCTTTCTAGATATTTCACTAAATATCTAGATTGATTAAATGTCCTTGATTTGTCATTAAATAGGTCCTACTTATGTAGACATTACAGTTGATAAAGGGGTTAAATATCATATGATCTCACCATCTCCATGGTGGACATACTAGAAATAATGGATATCAAAAATGATTGTTACACAGAAAAGCATATAGAAAATTTTCCCTACAGTCATCATCTATTTGTGTTGCTGTGTACTCGTCTGAAGATCCGGGGTCACAAATTCCTGTTTACAATACTAGGCCTTGCAATGTGCCTCTTTACTTTAGTGGTAGCCAAACCATAATAAAGATGAATTGCAGTTCCACCATGAACTTGCTTTTGGCATCAAAATGGTAGTGAATAAGAACCCCAGAATATCATGCTTTCATATCCCAGACATTTAGAAATAATGCTCTTGGAGACAGTGGCACTGACCAGAAAACAGGAGACAGAGCTGGAGGTTGCAGAGTTAAAGATGCTAAGATTTGCATTGGGTGTGACAAGGATGGATAGGATTAGAAATGAGTACATTAGAGGGTCAACTCAAGTTGGATGGTTGGGAGACAAAGTTAGAGAGGCGAGATTGTGTTGGTCTGGACAGGTGCAGAGGAGAGATGCTAAGTATATTGGGAGAAGGATGCTAAGGATAGAGCTGCCAGGGAAGAGGAAAAGAGGAAGGCCTAAGAGAAGGTTTATGGATGTGATGAGAGAGGACATGCAGGTGATGGTGTAACAGAACAAGATGCAGTGGACAGAAAGATATGGAAGAAGATGACTGCTGTGGCAACCCCTAACGGGAGCAGCCGAAAAAAGAAGAAGCTCTTCTTTTCCTTTAGGTGTGAGTTTCATTGTACTCTTCTGGGGACAGACTTCCCAAATAAAACCCCAACCTTACTCACCATTTTCTGGCAAATAATATATTGTTCTCCATTCATCAGTTTATGTTATTTATGAATAAACTGTGATTCAATTTTATGGGTTAGGATTATTTCATAAGTAATATGTTTGCTGATAATATTTGAAGAGTGAGTCTAGGATGTCAATGTTCTAATTTGTTCCAAGCATCCACTAAAAGGAATAATGGTCTCCTTTATTCATACAATTGAAAGTCTTCCTTTTGGAGTTTACACATCCATTCATTTTATACTGGTCTATCCAGTTCAGGTCTGGGAGAAGCTGGTGTCTTTCACAGCAGGACTGTGTCCATGATGTCAACCAACCCTGGGCAGGATGTCAGTCTGTTTTAGGATACACTTGTACGCATACCCAAAACTGACTCATTCTGGACTAGTATAGAGTTACCTTTGAGAGGATGCCTGGGGTAGACACTTGTTGAACTTGCAAACTTCACACAGGGTGGGATTAAAACTTAGGACTCTGTGAGAAAAGATTAGTACCCATTAGATTTCCGTGACTTCATATTTGAATATTTTTAGGGAAAATACTTTGTTGTGTGCAATATTCATAAATATGGACATGTGAGAGAGTGTTCCTGACATGTTATTGATAATAACTGATAAGTATAGTCACACAGCTTGTACTGCACCTTTAAATGCTGACTTTAAAAAAAGGTTTTTCAAGTAAAGTTGCAAACCTGCCTGCCAAAGCTCCCTAACTCAAGGGTCATGCATGCTCTTTACATCCATGCTGGCAGTTTTTGTTCAGCAGCTATCAAATTCATCAATGTTGACCTCTTTCTGTGTTATAATTTTAAATGTTTTGACTTTCACTCCTCCTGCCTCGCATTCATTTGAGATATACCTTTTATCTGCTTATACTGTATTACAGTATTAGTTATGCTAAGGACTTTGGTGCAGATTATTTGCTGATTTGGAATCTCTCAGTCATGCAGTTTTGTTGGAAATGACTCTCAATAATTGCCTGCTGTTAAAAAGACCTTTAGCACAGATCAGGTTCAGTCTTAAATAATTGAGTGAGAAGGTCACGTAAGGAATGACTATCCCCTCCAGTCATATCTTCTATCATGTCTCAGGGAGCTACTGGCACACATGGATGCTTCAAAGTGTCATCGTGCTGCAGCTTGAAGATGCTAACCAGCTCACCACAGTATAGTACCAGAACACTTTGGAAGATCTGGTGCTTCATGATAATGTATATTTAAAGCATAGTCAGAAATGTACTACTTAAACTAGATTTTCTTTGCTCTCCTGTCTGGTATGTGGAGGTTCCAAGTTCTGTATAATTTAGCTACTAATCCCCTACCTCTAAATGCACATTTTGAAAGTGCAAGTTAAAACCGGAATAGCCCCTTATTAAAAAGAGGTTATCCTAAATGTAATACAGTATTAGTCAAGCAGAAATGTTTTTTGTCTGTTGCGGGAAAGGCCAGTCATTCTGTAATAGCAGTTATGATTCATGAGGCTGTCAAGAGCAATCAGCACAGGAAGAAGGGATTTCTGCAGCGTGCTATGTTTTGTGCCCCAAATTTAGCACTGCATTTTACCTAACATACAGATTTGCCTGCTGTTTTGTGTTATGTTAATATACACACTGTATTTACATACATATTTTGAGCTGTGCATGTGCATTCATACATATATATATTCACATATGTACACACATTTATAAATGTCAATTCCTCTGTCTATTCATTACCAAAGCAATTCGTGGCAGTTGCAGAGGCTGAAGCCTTATACACATTCAATCAAATATGCACATACATATATACACACACAAATAAACTGCTCAAAAAAATTAAAGGAACACTTTTAAAACATATCAGATCTCAATGGGAAAAAAAATCCTGCTGGATGTGTATACTGATATGGACTAGGTAATGTGTTAGGAACAAAAGGATGCCACATCATTTGATGGAAATGAACATTATCAACCTACAGAGGCCTGAATTCAAAGACACCCAGAAAATCTAAGTAAAAAAATAAAGAGGCAGGCTGGTCCATTTTCCGAAATTTCATTTCAGCAACTCAGCATCGTACTCAGTAGTTTGTATGGCCCCTACGTGCTTGTATGCATGCCTGACAATGTCAGGGCATGCTCCTAATGAGACGACGGATGGTGTCCTGGGGGATCTCCCTCCAGATCTGGACCAAGGCATCACTGAGCTCCTGGACAGTCTGAGGTACAACCTGGTTGGGTCGGATGGACCGAAATATAATGTCCCAGAGGTGTTCTATTGGATTTAGGTCCGGAGAGTGTAGGGGCCAGTCAATGGTATCAATTCCTTATCCTCCAGGAACTGCCTGCATACTCTTGCCACATGTGGCCAGGCATTGTCGTGCACCAGGAAAACCTAGGAACCACTCGACCAGCATAGAGTCTGACAATGAGTTCAAGGATTTCACCCTGACACCTATTTGCAGTTAAGGCGCCGTTATTTAGCCTGTAGAGGTTTGTGCATACCTCCATGGATATGCCTCCCCAGACCATCACTTACCCACCACCAAACCGGTCATGCTGAACGATGTTACAGGCAGCATAACATTGTCCACGGCTTCTCCAGACCTTTTCACATTTGTCACATGTGCTCAGAGTGAACCTGCTCTTATCTGTGAAAAGCACAGGACGCCAGTGGTGGACCTGCCAATTCTGATATTCTATGGGAAATGCCAATTGAGCTCCACGGTGCCGGGCAGTGAGCACAGGGCCCACTAGAGGACGTTGGGCCCTCAGGCAAACCCTCATGAAGTCTGTTTCTGATTGTTTGGTCAGAGACATTCACACCAGTGGCCTGCTAGAGGTCATTTTGTAGGGCTCTGCCAGTGCTCATCCTGTTCCTCCTTGCCCAAAGGAGCAGATACCAATCCTGCTGATGGGTTAAGGACTTTCTACGGCTCTGTCCAGCTCTCCTAGAGTAACTGCCTGTCTCCTGGAATCTCCTCCATGCCCTTGAGACTGTGCTGGGAGACACAGCAAACCTCCTGGCAATGGTACGTATTGATGTGCCATCCTGGAGAAGTTGGACTACCTGTGCGACCTCTGTAGGGTCCAGGTATCCCCTCAAGTTACCAGTAGTGACACTGACCATAACCAAATGCAAAAGTAGTGAAAAAACAGTCAGAAAAGATGAGGAGGGAAAAATGTTAGTGGTCTCCACCTGTTAAACCATTCCTGTTTTGGGGGTGTCTCATTGTTGCCCCTCTAGTGTACCTGTTGTTAATTTCATTAACACCAAAGCAGCTGAAACTGATTAACAACCCCCTCTGCTACTTAACTGACCAGATCAATATCCCAGAAGTTTCAATGCCTTCATGCTATACTCTGATTAAAAAGTGTTCCTTTAATTTTTTTGAGCAGTATGTATTTACCATATGTATATGCCTGTTTAGCATGGCTGTCATTCAGTATATTGCTCAAATGAGCATGCCCTTCAATAAACTGGCACCTGGATGAAGTTTGATTTCTATCTTCATTTCAGTTTAATTCAGTTACCTCAATTGAAATACCTTTGCTTTAATTAATGAGTACTTTTTAATTTAATTTACTTTAATTTAAATACCTTCCAGAGTAATGGAAATTATTTTTCACTAGTCCCCTGGTACAATGTTAGTTCAGCACACACAGATCTGTACTGACTCAAGAGAAGCAATTAGTTTTGATGAAGATGACCAGGAAATATGCATAGTCAGAGAACAAGCTAAGGTCAGAACTGAAAAAAAGTTTTGTTAACAGGGATTTTGGAAATCACAAGGGGAAGATTTTTTCCTCCCCCAAATTCCACAACTTGCCCTGGTTGAACTTTATAGCTTCACTTCAATGATGTCAGAAGCATTGTGTTACCCAGAGAGAGATGTTGTGAAGGAGACAGCCAGCGTAAATGTCACAAAATGTTAGCATCCTTGAAAAACACAAAGATGCCATCACAGCAAAAATAATAATAAAATGTTAAATTGTAGCTAATGCAAACACTAATGGAAAAAACAATATAAGAATCAAAATCCATGGTTCCTAATACTCCCAAAATATGCTGTATATTCTTTAAGTCCACAAAATGCTCAAGTTTACAAATAGTTAAACAAATCACGGAACAATGGACATAATCATTCCAGTTAATATGCAATATTTTCAGATTAAAATATATAAACATCAGAAACTTTCAGCATATACCAGACAGAGCAAGTAACAGTATAATAATGCAAGTAACTGAGCTAAACTGTTATGGAATTCAACAATAAGATCCATTAATTTAGACACATGAAGATAGGATGGTCAAAGGGATAACAAAGGTTCAAAAAATATTAATACATAATATAATGCTATTACCCTGCTTAGTCTTTGTAAGATAGGTTACACGTGCCTGACTATCTGACTTAGTGACATGGTCACCTGTTCTCCTCAGGTAACTGCACCGCCTCACTTGCCATCCACACCTTCTCTCTGTCGTCAGTTCTGAACTGTGCACCTCCCTTCACTTTGTGCCCTTTTGCCCACTGTTCTGTTGAGTCTAGACTCACTGTAGCAGTGTATGGAGTACCCTTGAACCCTGCCGTCACTTTATCTAATAAAAGACAACTCTAAGATGGCAGACCCTGCATATGCTGTGTTCCTGAAGCCCTCTTAATTTTTATGAGACAAAGTCTTGGAAGCTTTGGGTATGCCTGTCCTCTATCATAGGTGGCAGGTTCAGCCTTAATCCCATATAAAACCATTAACATTCCCATTGCTACCACCTGCTGGCCTCAAGGAACTCAACTGGTTTTCTAGACATTACTTTAGCAGCTCCTGGTCTCTTTAAGGCCTTCAGTAATTCTCAAAGAACCAGGTCACCAGTCCTTTTAATAATGTTATGTTTTGCATTTTGCTTTATTTTCTGTGTCTTTCTTCAGGTATTTTTCGCAAAAGTATACATATAGTTAGGGTTTTCAACCCAATGATTTTGAATGTGACACTACTATGCATCCAGAAAGTGTTGTTAAAAGTTTAATTATTTCACCATCTTTCCTGTGGTGTCATTTTGTTTCTCATGGGTGCTGCCATTTTGTGAAGTGGTTAATTGCTGCCTTGCTAGGTAAACAGCCCAGAAGTGATAGGTTGTGATATCTAGGGGTTGTGGTTGTAAATGTCACGGTGAACACTTCCTATTCATCTGTCTCTGAAAAACAAAGTAGAGAGTAGAGAGTGTGTATTTTATGGGGATTTTCTTGGTTAAAAGTGGTGCAACCACTTTTGCTTCCAATTTAGGGTTCTGTTTTTGGCTTTTGGGTTCTAATCAAGATTCATAACTTTCTGGCTATGAATCTTGCTGTAGCTCATTTCCATGTCTTATTTCCTGGTACTTTTCAAAAAACTATTGCTGCCTTTTTTATCTAGAACCGTACAGATAACAGGAGCAATATGACCCTCTCTTCCAAGTCAGTGACTCTGTGCTACCCCCTGTCATGATTAGGGTGCGGGTGAATTCATTAGGTGATTTTTAACGTCTTGAATGTAATGTTTTAGGTTTTCAGAACCATTGTCAGTGATGCTTCCTGTGTTGCTATGGATGTGGTGTTCAGGGTTGTGACCATGAAAAATCAGCACAACAGGATAAAAGGTCAGCCGGAGGTTCTTTTCTTTACCTGAAGTCTTTTGTTGTAGTGTTTCTTGTGAATTTCACGTGGTTTGAACTCTTGCATGTTTTTTTCTTTTTACTTCAATTCTGGTCTTTTGTTAGGAATTGGTAGCTAGGTTTATTTTTATATCTTTTGGTTTCATTTTTTATGTACTTCTACCGGTTTAGCTCAGTAAATCATCAGATACTCAGGAGGACATCCCCTAGTGGAGAGATAAGACACTACTGGCCTCCTGCCCAATTTCCTGGAATGAGCAACCTAGCCTATTTATTTCCCTTGCTGTCTTCCATCATAGTTTCATTCTTGGTTATCTAATCACAAAAATGATATTTTACATACTACAGTATGTTTCTTACTTATGGCCTCTGTCCAACCCACTGTTTAGATCATGCCCCATCTCATCTTGTAATTCTAGTTAACAGGCCTTCTCTCTTGAGGTGGTTTTAAACCCTAACTTGGGGCCACTTCAGGCTGAGAACCAGAATCCTGAATGGCCTAACTTTTATCATAAGTGACCATTGTCGCCGCCTATTTGCCATTTCTGATGGTGGCAGCTGCACAATGACAGCTTGGTAGCTACTCTACTGTACATTGCTCCAGGCTGAATGCTGACACTGTTAACTGTCCGTTGAAACTCTGTTAGTATTTTAATGGGAAACAAACACACTCTTAACTTGCCCTCTGCTGGATCAGCTGCACGCTTACCTTGTAACATGCTTGTCGCACGATGTTTAGAACATTTAAAGCTGAGCCCTCACCTGCCCTTTTGCTCCTTCCCTTCCTCTCATCTGCAGACTGTGTCAGCCCCAGTCAGTGTTTGCCAGCTGCTGAACCTGCTTGAGGAAGAAGGCTTTGTGTTCTTTTAATCTGAAGAAGGGAGCTAAAGCAGGATGAAGGCCCTCATCACTGTTTGTATCTTGTGTGCTTATGTATTGAAGTAAAAGCTCCTCTTTTGAAGAAAACCTTGGATCTGTTCCTGCCTGCTCAACAATAAAGTTATTTTTCCTTGGAAAACTGGTTGCACCGTCCTGTCTCTCGTGCAACACTGAGACCCAAACTTGACATATAGTACACCGGGCGAAACCATTCTCTATCCAATCCTGGCATCCTTATATTTGTGAGATTTCAATTGCCTCTTGAATTGAAACCTTAGGACTCTTATCAAAGGGTCAAATATCCCTTGCAAATGCAAGGAGCATTAATATATAGTTTCAAGCCTGTAGCGTTTGAAACCCCGAAACAGCTTTCCTTTCTGCATTGGCATGACAACATGCGTCATCACTGCTGGTGCATACTTCTCTCTCTGCCTTATGGCATTGTTGGCCATGATCTCTGCTCTGTGCTATCCTGTCTTGGTTGACAAACCCTTGTCCTCTGAGCACCCATCATGACATTAGCAATATGTATACAGTAGATATTAAATTTCTTTATAATGTCCAAAGAATTAATTTTTCTTTTTAGTGCCTTGTGTTATCATGTTTGCTTTCATCACTAATATCTTATGTTGTATTGTTGTGTTTGTTGTTCAGGCAGTAAAACAAATTTTATTTAGAGCTTATCTCTTTGGAAACAAAATTACTCAAGCTAGTACTTTTCACTTTTCACACCATAAGAGGCATGGCTTTGTTTAAGTGTGGTTCTGTTTAAGTGCAGATATGTGTAAGCACACAGGGTTAGTTCAAGTTCTTTAGAGTTTCATTTTAATCGTATGCATAATTTAAAATGTAGTGCAGTATCTTATTTTTTTTTGTAAAATGACAGAAATGTCCTCACATAATGTCAGAGAATGGAATTTGTAAAATACAATAGTAATAATAATAATAATTCTTTACACTTTGGACTACCAGTGCATACAGCTCCCCAGACCCAGACACAGACAGGCACAGAGGCACAAGTCCAAAGCAGCACATGTTTATTTCTCATGGGGCAGCAATTTTCCCTTGCTCCTCATCTCAATACAGACAAGCACACAATACTCAGTCCCTTCTTTCTTCTTCATCTTCTTTGTCGTCTTCTTCTTCCTCCTCCTCTCTTTCCATGCTACCTCCACTCCTCTCCCAGCAAGCTTCATCTTCCTCCTCCCAACTCTGGCTCCCAGACTGGAGTGAGGTGGCTCCTTTTATTCAGGTCCTGGGAGTGCTCCAGGTGGTTCATCAGGATTCCCTGGAATCACTCCCAGGTGTGGTGGAAATCCATCATATGGCTCTGCAGCTCCCCCGGCACCCCCCATGGAACCCAACAGGGTTAAAGTTCAACCAAATTCCAAGTCCTGTTGTGCCCTGCAGGAGGGCTGTCCTCTAGTGTCCCAGGGGAGGTAGTGCCTTGTAGATACTATCTCCCCTGGTCCTTCCATCCAGGTGACTTCCTGGCCAGGAAATGGCTGAAGCTGCCTGTCATAACTTTATATAGTGCCTTTCTTCCTACTCAAAGCGCTTTTCACAGTGAGTGAAGAGCCACTTCAACCATCACTAATAATATATATAAAAGCAGAAATAAATTAATAGCTAATGACCAATGGACATCAAAAGACACTTAAGAATGTTTACACTTCATAGCACATAATACTTACCAGAGTATATTACATAAAGGACTTTTTACATGCAGGCTGCAGGTTGGCAAAGTGGACAGCATTGCACCTTCAAAGCTCTGGAAGACTGGAGTCAGAGGCAACTTGGGCACTGATAGTGTGGAGTTTTCACATTCTCTACTGGTCTGTGTGAAGAGAATGTAGTGCATGGGTTGTCTACTAGGTATTCTGTAATGTTCCAACATTCCAATGACATGCATGTTAGATCAGTTGGCGACTGACTGAGGTTGAACTGTGATGGACTGACAGACCCACCAGCATGGTTGCAGCTTTGTGGCACTCCAGGGAGACTCCATTTCTTACAACTCTGAACTGGATTAATTGAGTCTGTCCAGGCAGACAGACACTGGAAGTGACATCAGTGGTGGAAAAGCCATCAACCTTCCAGTCTGTAGAGCGAGGAAAAGAGAAGACATTATCACACCAGAGCCCTTCAACTGTCCTTTAAACACACATGCGTGACACAGTTATATATGCTATGTGCCCAGGAAGGGCACTAGGCAGGGCGCCAGCATAAGACAGGGAGATGAAAAGAGAGAGGGAGAGAAATAGGCATCCAGGATGGAAGTATTAATAACACTAGGGGGTATGAAACCAGGCTTCTTCCAGGGATGCTCTATGATCTTCGTAAGAAGCACCAGAGGTGAGAACACCTCCTGGTTCCGAGAAGGCACATGATCTCAGACCAAAATGTATGGGACTGTGCTGAGCCACAGATAGTGTTGGCACTTGGCAGCTGGGATGCTGCCTTGGGGATCTGTTTACTCAGACCTTGTGGGAAGCAGGGTTGTTGTTTTTATTCTGTTCATTTGTAGGGTTCTCCCACTGTTCATCCTGTAGTAATTTGTATTTATTAAAGGCACCAGTTTTTTAATCTTCCCCTTCCGTGTGTTGTTCTGGGCACCTTTTCAGTTGACAAGAGGGCCCCCTCCTGTTACATGTTGTTATGGGGCACCTTGCCAATTATCTAATGCATTCTGAATTATATGCCAGTGAGCATATAAATACTCTATTAGGATCATTTCAATATTAAAGTATGCATTATACACAAATGCAATGTAGCGTAAGTAGAACAACACACAGTACAAAAGCAAGAAAATAAATGTGCAAGCAGCTGGTCAGCCTTTTCTAGCAAAATCCTAGTATCTCAGGATTTCCTTTTAGTTTCTCTGCTCTGTCTGTTGTTCCCCACTGTGCTATATATGTCTTCATGGCAGTGAACTCTAACACCTGACCAAGCTTACAGGCTTCTTTATTGTTAAATCTCAGCACCACATTGGTAATCATTTTACTGTTTGGCTGTCCAAGCCTTAACACACAGAGCAAGATGTCCAAGTATTTGGCCAACTGGGTCCCCAGCATTACTAGCTTTGATAGTACAGTATTTACAGAAGGGCCCCATTCAAGGGCAGCCACAAGTAATCAATATGTACTTTTGAGAAATAAAGATGTTCATAGGATAAGGAAACTTTCTTGTTGTACTTAAACAAGTTTTTGAAAGCACTTTCTTTGGTCAAATTTTTTCCCAAAAGAAAAATTTACTATGCTCTTAGCATATACAGTAGGGTTTTGGACAGCTAACAATACAATGGAGGGTGATAAAGGTCAAAATTAATATGAAGATGCCCAATAAAAGTTGTGGTTAGAAGTGATGAAGATATGCTATAATGAGTGCCTTAGTTACTCTTCATAAATGCAAGCTAACAGTGCTTCCTTTATCCCCGGACCAGGAATGTGCATACCTTAACAGCGAGCTTTCCTCTGGTAACATACAGCATATACTAGTCTAAAATGATGGATACAAAATAACAGAAAATAGTACAACTGTAATAACAATTTATTCACCTTTATGCAAAGTCTTTTGCTTTATAAATGCAGCAAAAGTTATTCAAAACCTACTTACCAGATATGGAATTAAATACAGGTGGCGCAGTGGTAGTGCTGCTGCTTTGCAGTAAGGAGACTGTGGAAGATTGTGGGTTCGCTTCCCGGTTCCTCCCTGTGTGGATAGCGCTTTGAGTACTGAGAAAAGCGCTATATAAATGTAATGAATTATTTATTATTACTGTAGCAGTGTTCAGTGCTCAATCTAGTTACAATGCCAAAGTGGCACAGTCTATACAGGTAATGGTGGTGTTACTGAAGATCTTCAATAGCTCAACCAGGTAGGAATCTTGTGTTGTTTGCATTGTGTTGTATTTCATAGTGGGCCTGAGGTCACAGCAACCAGACAGTTTATTTCCCTATACCACCAGGTCCTGGGGTCTCATTTATAAAACTTTGTGTGGATTTGAGCGTGAATATATGTGTGCACCAAAAAGCAGAAAAATATGTACTGCAAAAAAAAGAAAATCTGATTTCTAAAACCAGGTGTATGCATATTTGTATGCAATTTACCCATTATAATTTATACTCAACAGTTAATGTAATAACGAGATTAGACAGGAGTCCCCGTGGACTATGATGTTTGCTGATGACATTGTGATCTGTAGCAATAGTAGGGAGCAGGTTGAGGAGACCCTGGAGAGGTGGAGATATGCTCTAGAGAGGAGAGGAATGAAGGTCAGTAGGAACAAAGCAGAATACATGTGTGTAAATGAGAGGGAGGTCAGTGGAATGGTGAGGATGTAGGGAGTAGAGTTGGCGAAGGTGGATGAGTTTAAATACTTGGGATCAACAGTACAGAGTAATGGGGATTGTGGAAGAGAGTGAAAAAGAGAGTGTAGGCATGGTGGAATGGGTGGAGAAGAGTGTCAGGAGTAATCTGTGACAGACGGTAGCAGAGTTAAAGATGCTAAGATTTGCACTGGGTGTGACGAGGATGGATAGGATTAGAAATGAGTACAGTAGAGGGTCAGCTGAAGTTGGATGGTTGGGAGACAGTCAGAGAGGCGAGATTGCGTTGGTTTGGACATGTGCAGAGGAGAGATGCTGGGTATATTGGGAGAAGGATGCTAAGAATAGAGCTGCCAGGGAAGAGGAAAAGAGGAAGGCCTAAGCGAAGGTTTATGGATGTGGTGAGAGAGGACATGCAGGTGATGGGTGTAAAAGAACAAGATGCAGAGGACAGAAAGATATGGAAGAAGATGATCTGCTGTGGCAACCCCTAACGGGAGCAGCCGAAAGAAGAAGAAGTTAATGTAATATGCACACAGGGGGCACTGTGCAAAGCCCTCACAGGCAGGTACTGGATCAGAAATGAAACCCAGGACTTTGGAGCTGTGAGGCAGCAGTGCTAATGACTGTCATAGCATACCACCCTGTGTATAATACTTAGGGTACAGAACACAGAGGAAACACATACTATGCACAGCATACTTATTTTGTCTCATTGAGGACGTTTTATCATATTGATGTTTGTAGACTGCTAACAATACGTTATAATTCTGTGCCAGTAGCAAAACTGATGTGTCTTACTACTTCCACTTTTATCTTAATCTTTTGCATTAAATGATGAGGTGCGTCACCCTTTGTGCTGACCTACAGTGAGATATAGCTCTTATTTGTACCTCTAAGCTGCAAACTTATACCAACATGCACATACAACTTTGAATCCCTGCTGCTTGCAGCTCAATTATTTGTCCAGAAGAAATATCAAAAGATTTCTGATAGTCATGGTAGACCATTTATTAAATAATCTGGTGGCTTCAAAGTGTAAAAATCTATCAGCTCCGTTTTAAAATGGCCCATGTCGAGTTGTAAGGCAGGCACCAGCTATTCATAGTATTTATCCGCTGTTGTGGTTTACTCTCTTGCTTTTACTTAAAATGTGTTTTTAACTCTAAAATAAAGTAATAAACACTGCTTCTTTGACACGATATTGGTAACAGACCTAGACCTTTAAATGAAAAGGTAGGTCATTTTTATTTACTAAGACTCCAAGTTGCTTATCAGAAGGCTCTGGTTTCTTTAAAACATGAAAGTGATTGGTTGATACCAAAGTCCCATGCAGAGCCAGTTGGCATTCAGGCAAGACAGGGATAAACTTTTTATGGGATGTCAGTCTATCACCCTATTATTAAACCTCCATAATTGCTTAAAGTGGCTGTCATTGCCTAGTAACTAACATCGCTTATGGAATGCTGTGCAGACAATGATGAAGATGGCACCAAACATGGATCTCAAAAAGCATCAGCATGCAGAGAGTGCCCATGTCTTCAAACCACAGTGCAGAATATGTATAGGTGTGTATTGCATGTCTGTTTGTCACATTCTGATATTACTTCATTTGGTTAATCCTAGATTATTAGGTGGCCATTTTAAACTTTGTTAAAAACATCCAATTGTAGATCTTTTAGCATGTGGTGCTCATTTTATCTTGCAGATTGGGATGCTGGGAGGTCCTCATAACATGCAACATCTGTTTTAAACCTTCACTCACAATGGGTAACAGATCAATTATCTTTAATGCCTGGACTTAAACCAGGCCATTAGATATACCGAGTTGCTTATGCTTGTTGCCACTAAAGGTTTGACTTAATCACAAGAAAGCACAGAAGGATTCTTTGCATTGTGCAATGCAGTTGTTGAAACTGAATATGTCCATCCATCCATCCATCCGTCCATTTTTTGCAGACACTTTGTCCAGTTTAAGGTCAAGGAGGCTGGAGCCCTTGCCACCAGCACTGGGTACAAAGCAGAAAGCAGACTCAAAAAGGGTGCCAGCTAATTGTAGGGCATTAACTGAAGCTGTTTAGTCATTTTTTAAAATGATTTTAAAATCGCCAAACCATTTACTGGAATTAATGCTGCAATGCTGATAAGAATGCTGCACAAGTTTACAAGTTGCCATTTTGTCTACCCAGATTGTTCATTTCCTTAATCATTCTCCAGAAAGCTTTTAATACTGCATCTTGTTTCTAGTAAACGCACACTTTGGGTGGGCAAATGAAAAGACCAAAGACAGCCACCTGTGTAGTATTATTAGGACTCCTTGGCAGAATGTAATGCCTTAAACAACATGGAGATTATATTTTGAAGGTTTGACAGGGTTTTAAGATAGCTTACTGCCTTGAAGCAGAAAATGATCTAACACTTGTAATCGGCACTAACTTTGCTGAGGCATATTTGGAGTAAATTACTGGGAGCTTCTACCTAATTAAAGGTGAGCACCACAAAGCTCTTTGAAAGGCAGGATAAACACAAGTCAAGGAAATAAGTGCACTTAAAAATAACACGCACTACTTACAGTTGAATAAAGGCATTGCTTAAGAATCAAATGGCATCTTTGTATGAAATAGCCTTGGTTAATATTTCGAATATTATGAATGTGGCCGTTTGATCTTATTGATTTGAATGTTGATTGAATCGACTGCAGAAATAGTAAAGAAGTGTTTTTACTATTAATAATCTATATAGGAAAAATACAGATGCTTTCAAAAATATTACTAATTTTTTTCTATGCTACCTTAAAATTGGCTCTGTTGGAGAATACTTGGACTCCCATTCTGTCGCAGGCTTGTGTGTATGTTGCATGCGCTCCAAATGTTTGTGCTTTGTTGTGATTCTTAACCCTTTTTGAGTCACGACCCCTTTAAGAATCTGATGAAAGCTATGGACCCCCTTCTCTAGAAATATTCATATAAATATAGCTTTGCATGCAATGAATATAATGTACTTTATTTATCGAGATTTGATTGTCTCATACATATATGACATAGACAGAGTATTATTAAACTTTAAAGTAGACAATCTAAAAAAAACACTTCTTTTTATGCAAAAAGTAATGGCCACTCTAACCAGATTAGCAAATTAAAACAGATCTACTACTACTACATTTTCTACTACCATTACTACTACTACTGCTGCATCTACTCTAAATGAACTATACCAAGCTGTATAGTGAATATAAATATTCATTTTTATTTGACCTCACAGACCCCTGAAATAGGGGTCCACGGACCTCAGGTTAAGAACACCTGCTCTAGGGACTTCCATTTGTCCAAAGACATCATAGGGGCAGTTACTTATTCTACTTTAGCTCTGTCCTTTGTATGCCTATAATAAAGTGGAATCCTATCCTTGGCTAATTTTCTGTCTTGAACCTGCCGCTGATGGGATATATGTACACTAATTTGACCAAACTTATATAAATGAGCTTTGCGACAGCTTCTTCTTTCCACAGAGGGTAGTGGATGTTCACCCAATCACACTGATGAAAGAGTCATTTTGACATATTTTATAGGGATTAGATGATACTTGATTTCAATGTGGTGACGTGCTCATTAGGTGCTGCCAGCAGTCAGATGGGAGGCCTCAGGCTACTTAAAGTCCTAGAAGCCAGTGGGTGCCATGGTGGTTAGTTATCCCAGCCAAGTCTCTGGTGTTACTTATGGACAGCACACATCTACTTTCTCATGACCTGAAGGCAGACGCAATAGGCAACTCCTTGAAACTGAGATTTGGAATCATAAGCATTTTTGCAGGAGCCCGATTTGTAGTGACACTGTGCAGAGAGCATGGAAGCTGTTCTGGATGGCCGACCTCATGAAATAATATGTCAAAATCATTTGCAGCTTTAAATTACTTTTGGGATAGTTTGTCCTTGTTTGGTGTGGTTGCTGTATATGTGATGATGTATATTAATGAAACGTTGTAGGAACTGTGTGTCCTTCATAAGAAATATAGGAAAAAAAGTGAATTATCTTTCAAACTTCTGGTATTAATTAATGTCTGGGGTTCAGCCCAGTATAAGAATGTTTACCTGACTGAACCCGTTTTTTCTTATGATTTTGATTTCATTGTTTGCATTCTTACCTCACCACTCATTAAATAAAATAAATAAATCTACCATCAACAAACTTTTTTTCTCATGTGAAGATAATCTTTTTGGTCACATAATTTTTACAGTGCTTGGATGCAAAATTATTTCAGGAATTTAGGTAACACAATGGAATGGATTTTTTTCAGAACATTTTTAGGTCAACCTTTGATTGCGTTCTAAAAGGCAACACTGTCAGAAGGCCAGCTGGAAGAGCTGACCATGGGGTTTAAGATGAGAGAGTTTTGTTTAAGTATATAGTATTTGAAGACCATGGTGGGCTAGCTAGCTAGCCATGGCACATACCAATAGCACATACCTATCGGCCTTTATTAGTTTATCTCTGTCTGTTTGCTGTTAAAGATATTTAGGTGTGCCATCTGCTATGTTTAACTGCAGTGAACCAAGCATGGAAACTCAGTGTTGCTATTCCAAAGTTGTGCTCTGCTGCCAGCTGTCACATTCTTGTGAGCCAACTGCTACTTTGAGGAATGTTGTACTTACATTTCAGATACACACATTCATCCAATCAGTACACTTGACTTGATTGATTGGACAGAAAAAACATGTGTGGACCACAAGGGGGTGCACCAGCCACCCAAACACCCGACACAACAGACACAGACACAAGTGCCGTAAAATAGAAGGCTTTTATTCCGTGGGAAATGTTTTCCAGTCGTTTCCCACTAGCACCAATCACAGTACAGCCCACGAATACAGCACTTCTTCTCTCACTTTCTTTCCTTCACCTCAACTCCTCCACAGGCAAGTTTCATCGCTCTTCCTGCTGACTCTGGCTCATCTCTGTGATGCAGCTGGCTCCTTTTTAAGCTGCACCCGGGAGCACTCCAGGTGGCTCATTAGGGAGGTCTGGAATTGCTCCCAGAAGTGGCTGAAGCTCAAAGTCGGGCTCTGCAGCTCCCCCTGGCGGCATCAACGGAACCCAACCGGGCTGTGCCGCAAATAGTAATTCCCATACAGCCTTGTGGGAATCTGAGGGGGGCTGGTTGGGGAAGATAGCACCCTTCAAAAGCCATCTCCCCCTGTCCTTCCTTTATGGACATCTCTCACAAATGGAAGGTATGGTTTACAGCAGACAGCATGTCATGTCATAAAACATGTGAAAAAGTGGGACAACTGGCAAAATCTATATATTAATGTCTGCCTATTTTTATTGTGACATTTTAAATTTAAAATCAAAGATAAGCAGCAGTTAAAGCCACTCTCCTTAGTATAGTGAATGGGATATAGTGTGTTGACTATGATGAAACAATAGATATATTTAATTATTTCAGTTGTTAGTGCCCACTTACAGATGTGTATATTTTGGGGATACAGCAATAATTTTTGGTCCAGTGCAACCCACATTGTTTCTGCGTTTATTTAATGGTGCTTTTCATTATGCACCAACTGCTTTAGTTTACTTCAGAGACTAAGTTGTCATTCCAGTGCTGCTTTCTCTTATGTTTTATTATATCCATACATTTTCAGTAACACCTAATATACAGTAGGTAAGGATCATGGAGCCTATCCTCCCAGGATCAGGTGCATTAACGCAAACTTTGACAATGACCTAGTACTGGAGTTTTGTGCTATATTGGAACTAAAAAAGTATCTCATTTTTAAAATGGTACGATACCAACATTATGCTAATCTCAGTACCAGAATTAACTTTGATTTAAACACACCCATTCCCCTTGTTAACAACACTGAGGGTGGCCGTGTGACCACTGCTGCAGGGGGACACGGCCCCCCTTCAGAAACCCCATCTTAAAAAGTTTTTCAATGGGAAACAAACTCACTCTTACAGCTCCTCTTTGTGGGATCAGCTGCAGGCTTGCTGGTTTGCTGTGAGACAAGCTCCTCAGGTGGGGCTTTGAATATTTAAAAGACTGAGCTGTGGCCATCCTGAGGTCTCACTCTCTGTCTCCCTTCCCCCAGACTCCCTCTGCTCCAGCTGCTGCTACCGAGCCGCTGTACCCCCTCGATGAAGTAGACTTTGTGTTCTTTTAAACAGGAGTTGAGGCTGTTGCCTCAAGTCTGACAGCTGTTTCATGTGAGGCCGGATCGCCAAAGAGACTTGTGTTTGTAACTGGCAGAACAGCAATAAAGTTTCTACTCCTTGGAAAACCTGCTGAACTCTCCTGTCCAACTTTGTGACCAAAACTTGACACCCTAATGCATTAGCAAGCTTCAAAAGGGCAGCCACCCCCTAACTCTTTGTTATAATAGGTATATATCATTGTGCTTGGAACTCTGAGGGTTGATCCATCCCTCTGACTCTTGGTTATACTATGCACATATCGGCACACTCAGAACTCAAGGAGGGAAAAACTCAATTAAAAAAACATGAGTCTCACGTGGTCAGTCAGGTTGCGTGTGACAATCGAGAGCAGTGGAGCCAGGTGGTGTTTATGTGTGTGGACCAGAGGCTACAAAGCAGCTAGGGGATGGAGGGAAGTGAGGGATTATCCATTATTTTGGTACTGGTACTAAGGTGTGAAACTGGTATCTGTGACAAAATCAAAATTTTAGCATCGATCAAACACTTAACTGTCCTGATTCGGCAGGAAAGAGATGACTACATTTTTTGAGTTTCACTGGGAGATGCATGCAAAAGGCAAAACAAAACACATAAAATAAAAAGAATGACTGAAACCCAGACAAGAGGTAATTATCAGAGTCAAATTTCAGGCAAGAAGTCGAAAACCAGGCAAGATATGAACATTAATCACAAAGAGAATTTCTACAAAGGTTCTGAAGGATTTATCCACAGATCAGAAAAAGCTGAGTGCAACTGTTGACCATTTTATCCCATCTAATGATGAACTCGAGATCACGACCCCGGAGACCAAACCCCATGAAATGTGTGATGCGATCCTAAAAATGGTTATGCAAAATGGCTTCCTTTACAGAAAAAGGCTATAAGACCCCTAAATTCAGCCCTGATCTTGACACTAACCATTTATTCACAAAACACACTTACTCAGATATGCACACTTCACTGCCAATTTCTGGTCAACATACCCTGCACATCCTTGGGATGTGAATGAATGAATGAATGAATGAATGAATGAATGAATGAATATCTTTATTGTCATTTCACAAGTACAATGAAATTGGATGAAGGGAGGGTGGTGTGAAATTTAACCCAAATGTTTGTAGGCTTTGTCATATTTGTCTTAATTTCAGCATATAAGCATGGCAGATAGTGAAAAACTGATTGCATTTTCCTCATTTTTATTTAATCTAATGTTAAAGATTTTCTTAATTGATAGAATTTGCTGAGAATACTCACATCTGTTTTTATACACTCCTCTGTTTAGTAGAAATAAAAAACCTTTCAGTTAAAATTTGGAGGCCAAGATTACATGGGCATAAAAATGAATTATGTAGATTTCACTTCTGATTTGTGCAAATTTTGACTTATGGTTATTGTCTGTGTGGTGTCTCACAGAAATTATTACTGTTAGGTGTCCGCTTAAAGAAATATGCCAGTGAAAATGAGGAGTCTTCAGTTATGTGATTTGTGGATATAATTTTCATTTGATAAAATTGCCTTGTTAGAATGTTTGCTGTGAAGGCATTAAGTCAAATTGAGATTGCTTGACTGGAGAAAATATAGTTGTTGACTTAATAACAATAACAAGAAGCTCAGCATTATGGACTTCCCTGGAAATCTGGACATACAGTATTTTGTGCTCACAGTAATGTTATGAGTGATGGCACAATGAACTGATTTCAGATGTGTCTCAAGGAAGCTGCTGGTTGATGTGACTGGCAACTGCACAACACAGTAGTCAATGAAATGTGGTTTAAGGAGCTGTGTTTTAAAGTATTGGTTTACTAAAAATATCAAGGAAGCCAACTGATGACACTATATTGTAATATCTTTTGAGAGGAGGTGGAGTTTACTGCAAAAGAAAAATCTCATCAAGTTAAAATTTGTCTGTCTTTTATAAGACAAATTATCTACCAGCCAGACAAGATAATTATCTCCCTAAGACTGGTAAAATTAAGACAAAGAAACATAATACCGCACATTTCTGCTTTGCGCTCTAGGCTTCGTTAGATGGAAATTAGGAGGAGATGGAAAGAAGCTAACCTCACTTCGACCACACTTCTTTATTACTTTGTGATAGCTGTCTTTGGCTGTGCTTCTCAAGTTGTCCAGAGTTGAATGGCAGATTGCAAAAGAGTTTTTCTTTCAAAAAAAAATGGCCTAAGTAAACAAAAATGGATTTGCAGGCATATGTTACACCTTTTGCAAAGTTTGGTAAAATGAATTTTACAGTTGATAGGCTTGTCTGGGAAAGTAACTATATGAAAATGTCATTTCAAATCAAAATAAGCAGTGAGTTGATTTTTATTTATAGCTGCTGTTCCCAGCTATGGAAAAAATGACATTTTTCTTTTTTTGTGGGATTGACATTGCTTGTGCCTTTTAAGCTCAGGTTTAAAACGCAATGTGTTTTTCAAATCTGCTACAAACCAATATATTAACAACACATATTCTGTATTTTTTAATCTTTTACAGCCTCTAGTGCTCCAAATTTAATCCTGCATAACACAGTACAGCAATAGCATAAATAACGCAGCTATTATATGGATTTGATACAATGACACATGTGTAGTTTGCATTAAGCAGTTAAACACATCAAGTAGTGCTCAATATTAACACCGAGGTCCATGTATAGGTGCACATACTCACATGTTTGTAAATTTTTAATTTATATAATGACTTTCTGAGTACACAGAGCCCTTAACCACGTCTTCAATTGAGTAAACCCTTAAATCACATGTAACTGTTTAACCATAATTTATGGGTGATGCAACAGAAATCTGCCAAACAATTAATACTACATGGGTTTAAAATGGAGCTATGTATTTTAATGGTGGTGGAGTGTGGTGGTGTGTTGCATGTTGGTTGGACATGCAAGCAAGAATTTCCTGTACTGTGGACATGTGATGGTAGTAGTACTACTAGCATTCGGCCTAAAACCTAATACATTCGCACTTTACAACTTCCAGTATTAAACATGTGTACAGTGAAAAACAGACTGGTAATATAGTTTGCTGTAATTCACAATAAGACTTTTTGAGTTAAATAATATTTATATGCACTTTTCTTAAATAAAAAGCATGCCAAAACATGCTATCACTGCAACATGTAGTCGAGACTATAGGAATGTCAGACTTTCCTGTGATGATTCGGTTGCTTCCTGTCATGTTTTGCCTCATTGCTGAATAACCGTCATATGTCATTGTGGTCTTCACTTCAAAAATTAAGCCACATGGCTCCAGTGAGGCCAAAAGATGACAAAATCAAGTCCACAATCCATTGATCAGAATCCAACAAACAAGAGCAGAGTTTATTAACTAGAAAATCACAAAGAGCATTTATAACATTCCTTCCACAGATTTTGTTTGACCCCTGGCTCGCTAGAACATTAGAACAATTAGATGAGAACTGGCCATTCAGCCCAACAAAATATGTCTGTCCTATGCATTTAATTGTTCTAAAAAAAATCAAGTCTAGTTTTGAAAGTCCCTAAAGTCTTACTGTCTACCATGCTACTTGGTAGCTTCTTCCAAGTGTCCATGATTCTCTGTGTAAAGGAAAACTTCTAATGTTTGTGCAAAATTTACCTTTAACAAGTTTTTAACTGTGTCCTTGTGTTCCTGATGAACGCATTTTAAAATAACAATCCTGATCCACTGTACTAATTCCCTTCATAATTTTAAACACTTCGATCATGTCTCCTTTTAATCTTCTTTTGCTTAAACTGAAAAGTCTCGGCTTTTTTAATGTTTCTTCATAATTCATCCCCTGTAGCCATTGAATCTACCTGCTCTTCTCTGGACTTTTCTAGCACTGTTATATCCTTTTTGCAGCTTAGAGGCCAAAACTGTACGCAGGTGAGGTCTAACCAGTGCATTATAAGGCTTCAGCATAACCTCCACTAGGAGAAGGCCAAGAAGCAGAACTAGGACACAATGAAGTGTTTTAACTCTTGGCTGGCCTTTTAGCATCAGCAAAGTATCTCAGGTAAAACAGAGTGAAGTTGCTGAGATAGGGTAGCCTGGTCAGCCCAGGTCAGTATGTCGCCACCTTGTCTTCTCCTTGGAAAGCAGATTGAAAATAATTTAGATAAGTTGTACAATTGTTTAGACTATATTGTTTTCTATCCAGCTGTACTTCTATCAGTAGTGTCACATAGTCAATTAATGAATGTTTTTTTATCATAGCACCATTCATGATGAACACCATCCCAAAGCACTGCACTTTTATTGCACTTTGCACTTGTAAAAAAGGAAGTACACACTGCTGATATGATTTCTGTTCAGTCACAAAATCTATCAGCCAGTGTTTATCTGTTTCTCCATCTCTCTTTTTGGTCAGCAAGACTCCTTTACATTTTTGCTTTGTCCATGCCAATGGCTTCCCAAATCCTGGATTCCTATAACTCATATTTAAGAGAGCTGTTACTATTTGCCAGTCCTCAGACTTCATGTTACTTTTCAAGAGCCCAGTTTCTATCCTGTTTCTCAAATGCTTTCTATGTTCAGAACATTAATGTTTGTTTAATAGTGACAAGCTGCCTCCACTCTTGTGCTCCTGTTTTTTCCATTTTTCTCTGACTGCAAGTAGATCTTTCAAAATAAAAAATGCTTTGCTTTCCTTAACTTCAAGAGATGGTATCTGGTGTAATTGACTGTAAGTGAGTGTGTATCCATAATCACACTTCTGGTTATCCATAAAAAAAGTAGTAAACAATACAGACAACAATGAAGTCACACAAACATGGAGCTACTGTTGCAGGAGGCCGCTCTTGGCAGCACCAGAAGTAAGTGAGATATTTAGGAGCAGAACCAATCGGAGAATTGTAGTTTAAGTCAGGAGTTTAGAACTGGATCCTTGAGGCAAGAGAAAGCCAATGGGTAGACCTATGGAGAGGAGTAGTGGGAGTGAAGCAAGGAACAGACAACACTAGTTGAGCATTTGCTTTCTGGAAGAGCTAGAGAGGTCTGACTGCAGCTGAAGGAAGTTCCACCAGGAGAAAGTCCAGCTGAGAGAGAACCAGTGTCTAAACAAGTAGTTGCTTGGCATATGTCATTTGAACATTTGGTGAAAAACATTTTAATGACAGAAACAAAGTCTTTTCAAGACAACAATCAATTTGCTTATTGTGCAAACAGAAGTGTGGAAGATGCTCTGCTTGTTATCTTACATCAAACCTACACCTTTCTTGATCAGCCTGGTTCATATGTCAGAGCACTATTTTTCGATTTTTCTTCAGCGTTCAATACCATACAGCCTCATATACTGATTGGGAAATTAAACAGTATGAATGTAAACCCATTTATCACACTATAGATTCAGAACTTTTTTTTAAATCGTTCACAGACAGTTAAAGTTCAGGACACTTTTTCAATAGCCATTCATTCAAACACAGGAAGTCCACAGGGGTGTGTCTTATCACCATTACTGTTTACTCTGTACACAAGTGACCTGAGACAGAACAATGACCACTGCTCCATTATTAAGTATGCGGATGACACCATGATCATAGGACGCATATCTGGGGAGAATGAAAGTCACTATCTAAATCAAGTGGACTGTATGGTAAACTGGTGCAATAATAACTCTCTCACTCTGAATGTAAAAAAGACCAAAGAAATGATATTTGATTTTAAGAGACAGAAATCTGTATGTTCACCTATTGTAGTTCTGTGGAGAGGAGGTGGAAATAGTGACTGAATATAAATACTTAGGAACTTACCTAGATAACAATCTTAACTGGAATATAAATACAAAAAAAATATTTTCTAAATGCAACCAACGCATATTTCTCCTTCATAAACTCAAACTATTTAAAGTAGACAAGGACCTCATGTTGTCCTTCTATCGCAGTATGATCCAGTCTGTGATCACTTTCAGTTTCATTGCCTGATTTAATAGTCTGACAAACCAAAACTCAAAAAAGCTCCAGCAGATTACAAAGTATGCAGCTCAAGTTATTGGGGCTGATGTAGATGATTTGACTAGTGTGTGTCAGAGGGCAATGCTAAAGAAACTGGAAATCATCTCAACTGATGACAGACATCCATTACATCCATTACATGAACTAAACTTCAGTAAATCAGGAAGGATAGTCACTTTGAAAACCCACACAAATCGCTCCAGAAACTCCTTTCTTCCTTGTGCCATACGACTTTTCAATAAGAAGTATCAGAGATAATGATTAAGGTTTTGATTTATATCCTATAACCTTTTTTGTACTTTTTTTTGGGTGTAAATATGTATTATCTAACTGCCTTACCTTAACCTTTCTTGTTTCTATTTGCCTGTTTTATTTCATTTTGTCTGTTATTAGATGCACCTGAGAAGGCAAATTTCATGTTTTCTTGAGTAAGCATGAATAAATAAAGAAACCTTAAACCTTAATTAGTGAGGAAGGGTTGAATCCTCTGAATATTATGAAGAAAGAAAAGAGAGGACTGGATCTTTGACGATATCTGTTCGATGAATGAAAATGAGGAGTCCAATGTTACACTAAGATTCCTTACCATGACTAAGAATGAGGGTGATGCTTAGAGACAAATCTGAGCAAGGAGAATCAGAGGACAAGTACAAAATATCTGACTTTGGATGGTTGTGTTTAAGGTGATGATCATTCATTCATTCAAGATGAGATTGCAGTGAGATACCTGGAAATCTGAGCTGAAACCTGTAGATTGTAAGAGGGAAGTGAGGGGAAGATCTGTGTGTCATCAGCACAGAGGTACTAGAAGAAGCCATGAGGTGAAACTGTCTAAGGAATGAATGTACAGAGAAAAGAGAAGTGGACCCAGCTGTGATCCTTGAACACCTTTCAAAGTGAAAACTGAATGTTAAGAGCTCAGCACCAGCTCTAGTAGCATACTTGCATACAAATGCAGCACTAACTAGTAATTTGCTTAATCTTTAATTTATATGGCACATTTAATGTTGAATGCCGTAGAGCCCAATATTTTCAATGATATTGATGATATAGCTTCCAGACATACATATTCCCACATATGAGCTTTGGTCAAAGTATTTGATACTTGAACTAACAGTAAAATCTGAACCTGAACACTTATGGCTGCATGGCTACCACCTTAATCCTAATAAAGCAGTGGTTGCAATAAAATAATAGCAGAGAAAATTTGTGTTCACCTGATATAGGAGCAGATTAATGCCTGTCTGTTAAAAATGTGTAGAACAGCTGCACACAGCTTCAAGCTGAAAGGTTTTATCCAGCCAACCTCACTGAATATTATTTTGCTCCACTGTGATGATTGGCATGGTTGATCTCTGACCATAGGATGACTTCCATGTGGAGTCTACTTGTTTTCCTTTGTGGTTTTGGTGGTTTTTCTTGTTGTTTCCCACTCAGGCCATTTTGCTGGACTGGAGCCTCTCTTATGTGTTTTAAGCAGATGATGTGTCTTACTCCCAGTCTCCTACTCAATACAAGAAGAATAGATGTTAACAAGTCCAGTGATTTCTCTTCCTAATTTAAGACAGAGTCAGGCTGGGGGTGTCATAGTTATTTATCCCTTTTCCACCTATATCAGGCATTTTCTCCTTTAGTAATGGCAGTGCATCTGGGCCTGTAAAGGATGCCTGCTATGTTTTCTTTCTGCCTACAGCAGCCAGTTTGATGCTGCCTGTCTCATGCTGGCAAGAAAACCCTCAGATGGAATTTCAGATTCTGAATCTTGCCCAGCTGTTTGTTGGTATAATTTTATTAAACATTCAAAATCTTTTGAGGCAGTTTGTGTGGTTACTACTTTATGTATTTCATCATTATGTGTTAGTATGTTTGCCTTATTAACAGAATGAAGAAATCTCTATACAGCACTAAGAATTAAGAAAATAAGCAAACATAATAAAGAGGATCCAGATGTTAAACAAGACAGTAATTCATCGCTTCAGTGAACCAAGATCTTTGGCTCACTTGAGCCCTGTGAAAGATTTAGCTGTTGTTGAAGGATGGAGATTGTCCAAGAAAAATATTGCAGAAACAGGGAATGTGTTCCTAGGCAATGGGCTGGAAAGCAAGCGCCCTTAAAAATAGACATAAATGTAGGGTAAGAATCTGCGCAAGGTCAAGCTGCTTGTCCCTTTGCAACAGTACACCCTGGGAAAATATGGACCTGTCTGCATTGTGGTAAGCAATGTGGTTATTGTAAGAAATACATATTTAAATTGCCTTTTTTATTCCCCCATCTACCTTTTTCAGCTAGTGAGCTCTCAACATGGACTTTGTACTTTACCTAAGCTATCATTCTGCACTGCTTTTTTCTTGATTTTCTGCTTGTGTCTGAATATAAAATTACCAGACATTGCAGACACCATGTGAGGAATAGAAATAGATGGCACTCCTATGCCATTCATTCTGCTTAAAACACAGTTGCTCCTTTTTCTTATAACAGGATGGTCTTTCACTCTGTTTTACACAAGCTGACATAGTGCACCCTTTAGCCTTTCCCATTTACAACATTCCATCAATATTAGTGAATAGAAAACACATTGATGAACCATTGTAATGAGTGAAAGCACAAACAATATGTCTTCCACACACCACCCATTGGAGTGCCCTGAAAGTACCTTTATCAATCTGGTGATGGCAGCAAGAGAGGAACAATAGATTATAAAGTGACAAAACATGTGGCTAACCACACAGATGGCTGACCAACACAAATCACCCATCTTAATAAATACATGAGTGTCTGTTTGTCTGTCCAGTATGTGTCTGTCCGATTGATGTGACTCTGTCATTCCTAAAGATGACATATCACAAACAATTTCAGTAATAAAATGCATTGCATCTATCATTCCAACAGATGGTACATCACAAACATTAACACTGCTTTTACAAATCCCATACCAAATGGCATATAATGGAGACATATGCATTCCATGGTGCACTGCAAATTCTACACTCAGGTCTATGTTGACTACTTAGATTTCAACCTGTCTTAGACGTGTAGCACAGCTAGTGGAATATAACAACATAGTCAAAATTAAAACTAGGAAAGTTGCTGTCAGTAATTTTACCACCATTTTTCAATTTTTATCACCTAATATTAATTCTCCAACAGTGTGCTGCCTCTTCCCAGTAATTACCTCATTTTTTAAATGTAGGTAAAACTTAATACCTCGTCCTTAACCAACTAAAATTAAAACATCTATTGACACTCAGGATTACTTTTCCACATTTGACATATATACCCAGAGGTAATACATGTTTACATATTTCTTTAACTACAAGAGCACTGGGAAAATATGTGAGTAGCTCAGGTTAACACTGTGAGTGGAAGATGAAGAGGATTGGACCATCAATCCTGTGTTTAAATATTCAGTTTCCTTGGTGCTGTGCCAAAATGCCTGCCAAAAACATAAAACTTAAGGAGATAAAAACCAGCATAGAAGCATTGATGTTCTGAGCATGTATCTCTTAATACTTTTCCATTTTTTTGTGATATCTTGGCATCAGGCTTTCCGTTTGTTTGACCCATTTGTTGGCCTGTGAAAAAAAGGTCTCTCCTGAAGCTACTTACATGTTAGTTTGGAATCTGGATCTCTAATAGTTATTATGAGTTTCTGAATGGCATCAGACATTGTAGGTAGTGTGGGACATAGAGGAGGTCTATTGTCAGCCGTAAAGAGACGTGCAGATGGTGCATGAATCCTTTTGTGCTGTCTACTATACTGTACAGTGGGACCGGTTTTCCCACTTAGACCTGTTCATAAGATGGCAGTTGTTCTCATCTCTGCAGAAGAATAGATAGTGATGTGTTCTGTACCTACCTCTATTGCTGAGTAAAGTGATTTATTGCAATGTTCACATGCTATGGAAATTTTCCAAGTTACCATTTGTGATATCTTACCTCCCCACTTCGTTGTGTTCACTTAAATTAATGTGTGAATTTTTTGGTTGAAGCACAAAGTCACTGTTGATTTTCTACTTGGTCAGCATCAAAAGTAATGAAAGGTAAGTACTAATTTGTACTGTGATCATTAACACCAAACTAAACCCATCACTCCAAATGCAATTAGACCCCAGATTGCCATTTCCGACTGTTTGGGTTATTGTTTTTTTTTTTATTTAATATTAAATGAGTTGAAAAATCTATTATTTTATATGTACTGAATTGTCCCACTGGGAGCTATGTTTTGAAGAGTGCTATTGTGAAATTTCTCACTCTGGAAAATGGTATTTCCCATTTGCCCCTAGGTATGCAAATGCAATATAAGAAATAAATAAGAAGTAAATTATGTACCTTAGTTCAAAATTATTTATGGTGTATTTGAGTGAATTAAACTTCTGCTTACAAAAATAAAAAAAAATATGCCAATGGCTTCATGCCTCCTTTTTCACTATCATCACCTCTTTTTAAACATCTTCCAAATGCAGGCTCTTAGTCCCCATGGCTGCTGTTTACTGTTGCCTGTTGGGGAAAATTGTTACACCTTCACTTAAAGCTTGTTTGACCTCTGTTGGCCAGATTATTTAAACACATTCCTGCCCTGACCCAAGTGCTCTGTCATTGAGTGCCGCTCATCGTTTTGCTCTGCTTGTAAAATCTGTTGCTTTTCACCCAATTTTGATTTGTTCCCTGTTGACCTTCCAGGCTTGCAATGTTTTATAGTCATTTTCCCTAATGTAAGCCATGTCCTTGTCTGCTTCTTTATTATGTAGCTACATCAGTTGTTCTTCTGACCATGACCTGGCTGCAACTTGTTTCTTTTATCCTCCAGGTACCTCATACTGGAGTGAAAAATCTTCAATTTTTGAACTGCAGACTGTTTATATTAAGTTTTGTTCAAATGAACCAGGATGAACTGAATTTACAGAACTTTAATTATAGGCATTGCAAGCATCTTTTCTTGTACAGTTTTCCTGTGCTGCTCTAGTCTGTGTTAATTGGTTTACAACTTAATGGTGGAGATAAAAGAAGTAGAGCCACAGAGCCACAGAATCTGTTAAATTAGTTTATAATCTGGGAATGGATGGATGCTGCAGGACTAGAATTTACAGAATTAGTTTAAGGCTTGAGAAAGAAAGAAGTAAGGAGGTACATGAAAGATTAAACACTTTGATCAGAGTCATTCATCATAAGGACCAAATAGCCAATCAGATGTGTATGTCATGTGTCCCAAAAACCGATATGTGCTTTTTAACATAAGTATAACTTGCCCGAGGGACCAAAGATGAAGAAAACAAAAAAAGGGCAACATAGGAAGCAACGTTATTGATGAAGAGTAAAAGAATCTATAAATAACACCGCTCAGTAAACAAAAAGCTGCCCGGGACAACATCCACTACTTGACACTGCTGATTTTCAGTAAACTTTTCTAGGACTGTTTATATTCACACCTAGCTATCTATTTTATTTATTATTATGTTTTCAATTTGTTTATTTAGAGGGTTCCAAGTGCGGGCAAAATTGCCATTTTCTAGCCCACAGTTATCAAGGCTTTTGAGGTCTCTCTTCAATAATTAGAACAACTGCAGTAAAAGCAAGACATTGTTTGGTTAGTAAGTGGCATATAATCAAAACAGGTGCGCTTTTATATGTGTTGTGAGGGGGTCTGCATGTTTGTGAGTGCTGGTGATTGTGAGTCCCTATGTTGAGAATCCTATGTGGAATATTGCAGGCTGACTGGCAATTGGCACCACTCGAGACTTTGCTTGGATAGGATCTCTATATGTATGTGTGTGTATCTGTGTGTATGTTAATCTTCAAAGGCATGAGTAGATGAACCCAATAAATGTACCTGGTAAGTCTCACAAAGTTCACGATAATACAACCTCCATACTTCTGAATCCTTCTTTCAATGTTTTAACTTTCTGTGATTGGGTGATGTTTCTTTGTTCCTGAACGGTCTCACTTCTGTGTTGTTTAGAGTGAAAAGAATGCTGACCAATTATTCAGGATTTGAGCAAATGAATTCCTTTGAGAATTGTTTTCATTGTCACTAAAGTCACGTCAGATATATGGTTCTGCAATACTGTGTGTATAAGTCATAAAAAACATAGTGTTCTGTCAAAAGAAAATGAGATTTTAAAACCAGAAGTTTTTCCCTAATAACTGCTTAGTTTGAGAGTTGGAGTGTTAGCCAGTGTTAAAACTTGGATACTTGTTTAATGCAAGTGGTCGTCCTAAGTATCTTGGCTGCCACAAACCCATGGGTCATATGGCACATTCATCATGTGCTTAGCAACTGCAGAATTATCATATGAAATAGCCGTACCCATGAAATCTAGAAGCACAAAAAGTTGGTGCCTATGAAAAAAAAAAATCAGGGGTGGTCTCCCCTAGACTTTCTCAGATACTCAGATATGGGGATGAATATTTGAGGAGTAAACCACAAGACAATGATTATGTTTTTATATTGTATATATTAAAGAACCATCAACATCAAATCAAATTAATAATATATTGAACAATTATTACAAAAGTAAAGTTGAATAAATCGGACTCTGCAGCTGCATGAATAAAAAAGTACCACTTCTGGTTAGAGGAAATAGCTCAAAAGTTGATAGAAATCTACGCTTTAATACTTGTATGGAAAATTTGGTTGACCTAAGTGAAAGCGTACTCAAGTTATTGTGTTTACATACACACACACACACACACACATACACAGACATAATTCCAAAAATGGTATTTTCGGACTCATCAAATTCATGAAAATCTTGAAATCACAAGTTACAATACCTTCCCTACGAGAAAGTAAATCGGACTCAATAAGGTTTAAAACATCGAGATTCATCAAAATCTCAAGGACGAATTTTTGGTCGATTACAACATTTTCTCTATACTTCGTATACGAGAAAGTAAAAACAAAAATTATGATATGAGGACATCAAGGAAATAAACATCCATCCATCCATTATCCAACTTGCTATATCTTAACTACAGGGTCACGGGAAATAAACATAAAAAGTAAAAATGAATAAGACATGAAAACATAATATTTAATGAAACAATTAATAAACTGTTCTTAACAACCCCCAACTATGAACAAGGTGAAGTTCTGCCATGAACTAAACTAAGCACGTAGCATCTTGAAGTAATAACCCGGAGAAGCCACATGAATGAATAGGAGTCCAAACAGTTTTGTTTGTCATTTGATGTTGTTGTTGCCCTCCTACAGTTTAGATGAAGAAACATTCTTTGAAAAGAGAATTTTTATGGAGCAAAGATACTTACTACTTCCTTACTAGCCAGATACAGTATTATGTTCTTAGTAAGATTTTCCTCTTTGAATAGAAGTGGTATTCCAATCTGTTAATCTTCCAGTGTCCTTCAATATCCTGTCAAATATGACCAGTGCCTTCCATCACAATAGCCTCGAAGAGATAACAGGTTTCTATTTATATGAGTGATGCAACTCTAGGATGTCTAGATAAGCAAAGAAGAGCACTGTGATGAGCTTCAGTCTGTATATCAGTGCTCTTCTAATCAAAGTTGTTGAGATTTTTCATTGCACATTTGCAGGAAAATAAAAAAAATCTAAACAAATAAAATAAAAGTCAATTACATCCCAGTGGAGGTAACTGAGAGTTTTATATGTGATGTAATGTTATATTTGGTAAAATATACACATGTGTGTGCATTGGTGGATCAATAAATAGAGCATGGATTGATCAAATGTTCTAATAAGTCCAAAATACACACGTAACATTTTTTGATTGAGATTTGAAGGTCTCCAAAGGGCTACTACTTGTATCTAGTACATATTTTTGTAAATTACTGCATGCATCTATTGTTCTTTGTGTGAAGAAATACATTGAAATGTTATTGTGAAATTTACCCTTAACTAACATTCATCCTTGCCCTTCTGTTTTTGCTGAAAGATTTATGAAAAAACAAAACCAAATAAACTGACCTCCTAATTCCCTTCGTAATTTAAACACTTCTGTTGTGTATCCTGTCAAGTGTTCAGCAGGCAGGAAGTCGAACATTTTGTCAGCAGTTGGCTTAGGTGTTGCCTCAGTCGTCTACCCTCTAGTGTTTGTCAGGAACATTGCATGTTCTCGGCTAGTGTTGCTGCTGTCTTGCAAAGGTGCACCTGCCTGTTGTTCTTTTGGATGTCATACCTGCCAGTGTCTACTACACCTCACTGGCCCCTGCCTTCCCATACTGGCATATACAAGACTATCCTTTTTGATAGTGGAGTAGTGTCTCTTTCTTCTGGGGTTCTCCTTTCCGTTACTTTCTACTGCCTTGTACTGCCTTGACCCTCAGATAATTAACAGAGCTACAGCACAGGATAAATTAGGAAATGCTTTTACTGCCATAAAACACAGCACTTCACAACAAGTCAATTGTTGATAAACTGAATTTACATTTAGGCATTAATTACTGACTAATTTCCATGTACTTTGGTAGTGGCATTCTCAGGCTTAGTTACTGTGTGTGATTGTATTGGACTTATTACTGTGAAGTGTGGGAAGGCTGCAGAAAGAATATGGAGGCTCAGTCCTGTTGCCATGGTGATATTTTTTTAACTAAGACAGGTGCCTTTCCAGACAGGTAAACCTTATTTACCTCTGAGTACTGCACGCTCGTTATTTGTCAAACACATACAGTCTGCAGGCATTTCTTAAAATGGATTCATTGCTGGTGTTAAATGAGCTGCATTTTACTGCTTTATCCACAGATAATTAGATGTGCAATCTTAGCTCATCAGCTAAGGAGCTTTAAAATAAAGGCAGTCACAGACAAAATAAACTGCAGGGAATTCCCAGGAGCATGGACAGCAGCTATTCACACACACTTTCTGCACTAAGCTGGTGAGCCTTTAAATCTTCAGAGTTGTGTCAGCACATTTGTGCTTTTGGAAGAGGCCCTGTGATTTCCAGTACTTTGCCAGGCTTCTGAACCCAAATCCATCTGGACGTTGCATCATTCAGACGTCTGAAAGCAACAAATAATTTAATAATAATTTAAATAATTCAATAAATTCAATAAGTCAATAATTTAAAATAATACCTGTGTATAGTGAACACTATCCCGGGGAGTTTCAGAAGTACAGAGCTATGAAGAAGAGGAAGAAGAAGGCGTTCATTTCAAGACACTCAAAGTTCCTTAAATCGAGAGTTCGAGCCACTTTAGCCACCAACAATCTGCAGCATTCACCTGGATGGTGCAACAGCAGCCATTTTGTTCCAGTACGTTCACCACACATTACATATTAGGTGATGAAGAGGCAAGACAGTGACAGTTAGAGGGATGATTAGGAGGCCAGAATGGCCAGGCTGTGATGAGCATTTTAGCCAGAACGTGGGAAACCACCTCTTTACAAAACATGCCCAGTGTTCTTTTATGTTCCCAAAGAATCAGGACCTCAGTGTTATGTCTTATCTGCTCCTATTGTTTCAGCATTTCTTTTTGCAAAATGAACACTACTAAGCTGCACTGTTTAATTGAGACCTATATGACGGCATCCCTGAGAATGACAGTGCAATGCTTGGTAAAATTAATACCAATTCAGTAGAAAGCAGGAACGTTGCCCAAATAGTGACTGGGACATTGCTTTGCTCCTTAATAATGGCCAAGTGATTCATGACCTTAACTTAAAGCTGCAGTCTTCACATGTCAACGTCTTTTGAGTAGATTTTAATTATTAAATATTTCAAAAATCCCGCTGGTGACATGAACATTGTTCCTGCTTGATTCAAGTTTCTAGTCAACTCTATCATTGATTTCTGGCCTGCTCTGGATTTTTCATTCATTACATTTTTTTTTACCATGATGGGTGCAGCAATGAGGCACCAGGGATCAGAATTTCAGTCTGGGTTGAGTCTATCCTATCGGGCCTTTTCTGTTGGATTCTAAAGAGCACTTCCATTGAAACAATGACAAACTCAGACATGTTTCAGGCTTCTGAGGTGTGTGATCTATGCATTACTCAGATTACATTGTTGAAAACCATTTCACAAAGTTGTCTTCACCAAGATTATTTGGTGCTCATTACACTGCATGTCAGCTGTATGAACTTATATAAAAATAACTGTCAAACTGGCCCAAAATATGAACATTAACAATGCTCATACATGTTATGGTCTTATTAGATTACTTTGCTACACCCTTGTACCTTTGCCAAAAATGTCAGTTGTCCCACTTCTCATGTTTCTTGACAGATCATAGTGTTTTGTAAAAATGCACCCATACCTCATTTAACCCCTTGAGCTTTATAATGTCACCATGCTTTTGATCTTAATGTTGCTCTTACAGAGCCACAAAGAGAGCTTTCCTATAATTAGCCAGGCCTGCTATTGTTAAAATAAAATGGTAGCAGAAGACTTGTTTCACTTTTCCGGATTTTACTTATGGATCCTTTTGTTGTAATGGCACTTTGGTTTTTGTGCCACACATTGATTGACTGGGTTTCATAAGGTCAAGAAGAGGTGGATCAGAAACGGTATGACTTGTCTGAAATAGATCTGCAGCCTTCAAATTAATGGCAAGTCAAGAATATTGAAACATGGACAGCTTTAGAGAATCTTCTGTTATTGTAAAGAACACTGAATGAAACAGAAAGCTTGTACAGCATTACAGATGGGAGCTCCTGTGGGATAACTGGCTACATGACCTTGAACTTCCTTGCTTTTTCTCCTAATGCTAATGAATGTCTTGACTGGTGTGTGTGTTCCCTTCTGTTTATGTTTCGATCCATCCAACCATAGAGGGTTCTTCATAGTTGTGAGATAAACTATCCTATTCTGAATTTCTTCTCTTCCTTTCTTCCTTCCAGCAGCCATTGTGAATTTCCCATCGGGATTAATAAAGTATCTATCTATCTATCTATCTATCTATCTATCTATCTATCTATCTATCTATCTATCTATCTATCTATCTATCTATCTATCTATCTATTGAAATAGAAACAACAAGAACCAGGAGCAATCGCACACTTAGTACAAAATGAAAAGTGCCAATTTCAGACTGTACAAATCTGAATTCTGTGTTCTTAGTGTTTGTATTTACTATCATTTTAAGAGACATTGATGAGCTTCCTTCTATATGAAGGAATGAATTGCTCTAAAGAAAAAGTGGAAGTCGGGTATTAATACAGTGCTTGAAAGAGGTTTCATTGAAAGTGGTTTGTTTCCTTCAGAAGCACATCTTTTATGAATTTTACTTTGCAGTGTGTGGCTTTTTAATTTTAATTTTAAGTGAATAAGAGACATTTTTGCACATTATTTTCACCCATTTGTAATTTTTAAAGACACAATGTCTAGTTTAGGTCATAGGGGTCAAACCTTATGCAGATTGTATCAGGCACAGGACAATAAGCAGCTCTGAAAGGGACACTGGGACACCATTGTATTGGAGGGCATTTATGCTCACACTCACCCACATAGAACCAATTTAGAGTAAACTATGAACTTCACACACTTTGTCTTTGGCATGACGAATGTTTTTAAGGAAATGAACCCAAAATCCGAAGGGAAGAGTAATGTAGCAAGTCCAAAATACACTGTTCATTTTTCTGCATATTTGAAGTTTTGCGGTTAGCTGTTCTATTTGCAAGAAATACTGAGAGCAAAGAAGGAACCAGTCTGGGACAGGATGCCAGTCCGTAACACTGTGCAAAGTCACTGAGGCAGAAAGGGTCTATTTAGACTATCCCGCCAGTGTATCAACATGTCTTTGAAGTCTGGAAATGAAAAGAAGTCCCCAGAGGAAGCCCACATGAATATGGTGAGAACACCCAACATCCACACAGGAGGCACCCTAATTGAGAAGGTGACAATGGTACTGTGCATGCTATTATGCCACCTATACTCTGCTACATTATTACTGTAGTCTGCAACACCAGAATGAACAGCTTTGTGTTCATTATTAGAATCTTGGGTGCCCAAATTGCCGTTTGTCTACTGAATGTTTACTTAGTGTTAATCTTTTGAATCACCAGCTGTTTGTTCTTGTGGAGTATTTGTTCCAAAATTGAGTTTTTTAACATCCTCTTGTGATTAGGCTTATGGCCTTAACTCCATGCTTATATTTTAATTTGTTGCATAAAAAAATTTTGTACAGATCAATGCTTTTGCTTTTTGCGGTCTGTGCAATGCTCTTAAGCCTGGTTTATACATACGGCATGAAGCCGGTGTGCAGACCACAACGCAAAGCCCGCATGAGGTGAGCGAACCAAAACACATTTATACTTCTTGGGGCCTGTTCAGTCTGCACGTTGATATTCTCCTAGTCAATAAGTGGCAATGTTTGGTCAGTGTTGCATAGCTAATAATGTCACAGTAGAGGATGTGAAACTCTGCTGATGGAAGAAGAGGTGTGCCTACTGTTACTGACTTTAAGAGGAAGAAAAATGAGGGTGGAGTGTCAGACCTATTGACCAGAAGGTGTGAAGGAATATCAAGTGTAATATTCTTGTGATTAGAAGACCTACATGATGAGCAGATGCATTTCAAATCTTTTTTCATGTCTTGGTTGCATTTTGATGATCTGTTGTGGCATATTCAGCCCTTCCTTCATCATCTTAGCACCCATGTAACCAGGCACTCCTTGAAATTTACCATTTCAGATACACCTGCACCATCATCTCCGCCACACTGTGTAATTAAAAAATGTCTCCAAATCTGACATCATTTTTGCCATGCGGCCCTCACGCTTAGAGTGGATGTGTCAAGTGTAAACTAATCTTTAGTTAGCTGTATAAACAGCAGTCGTTGGTTAGTTGGTACCTAAGCTGTCCTAATATCAGGGTTATTCGCTTGCTTGGTGGCCTTGCTTGGAAGTTTGTTCCAAACTTGTGTGAATCTTCTGTGAAAAAGTGCCTACTGATTTTTATCTTGAATGTGTTTCCTCTTAATTTCCATCTTTGTGCCCAAATCTGTTGTTTAGAATTTACTTGAAAGAATACTACCAGATTATCATTATCAGTAACTATACCCAAGTACAGATAGTTGTTAAATCCATCTTTTGCTGTTCTTGAGGATTCTTTTGATCTGTCTAGATGTTTTGGGGATAAAATTGAATATACAGTATGCTGCCACATTTCTTTTCGATATGCTCCTGATAATTTAGTACTCTTCCATGAATATTTGGCTGCTATTGGTTTTGAGTATGGTCTCTTACTTTAGTCTCGGTGATCTCTTCTGTCATTAAGTTGATAATTCTGCTAAACCCACTTCCCTCATGTTACGCTCCATTTCAGTCCTGCTGATTCAGGACCATTATTATTAAGTATTTCTGTAATGTATGAAATGATCACTTTATGTTTAAAGTTGTAGGAATCACTCCATACTTGAAGAAGCCAGGCATCAGCACAGGCACATTGTATGACTGTTGCCATTTCAGTATTCTCAGCTCAGATATTAGTAAAGATTGCTACCTTCCCACTCTCCACTGTACTTGTCTGACAATGAGCCGCCTGATCCCTTTCAATCAGGATTTCTCTCCCATCAAACACCAACATAGCTTTGGTTAGGGTATTGAATTATTTGTTAATGTCTGCTGACTCGAGGGCTCTACAAATATTGATCCTGCTTGATCTTTGTGCAGCTTTTGACAGTGTGAGCCATGATCTGCTTTTGTGCATTTTGTGCATGGTGGAATTTAGTGAAATAGCCCTTGATTGATTTAAATCTTATTTAACTCGCTGAATGTTCTTTGTGTCAAAGCAACACCAAAGAGCTGATCTTACTGGTAGCATTCAGGGTGTTCTCCATGTTTAGCCTCTGGCCATTTATTATTCCTAACTCTGTAGATCTTACAATAGGATTGCCACGTGCATGTCAGTTTAACATAAACTAGCATGAAATCCACTATCGGGTCTCCAGTTTTTAAAATAACTAACCAAAATTATGGGAGCATAAGAACATCAACATTTAAAGTATAAATGTGTTAAATATGAAATTGTATGTGTGTGACCTTCACAAAATTTGCCTTGAATTAAGCCAGTGATTTTGTTTAGAGCTTGAAGTGTACTGTGCTACTCCTTCTACCTTTGTTGAAAATTTGCTTGGCAGCTTTCACACTTCAATTTCTTGAAGTGCCACATTAAGAATACCGTGTAAATGTTCTGTTTTTCTCAAAAGGAATATGGAAAGTGTTGTATTTCTCCTTTACTTGACCCAATGCAGAGAAACTGATCTCATCATGAAGTCTGCATTGATCCATTTCTGACTGCCATTAAATCATAAGCTACTAAATAATTACAAATATTTCTGTTTGTTTTGTGTAGCTTTTTAGCTAGTATTTTTAAATAAATGTTCTCTGTGTGTGCTATGCTACTGTATATATTTTTAATAGCTGTATGAACAGCACTTTATAAATGAAATGTTTATGCTTCTGTTTCATTGCAAAATGGTGGGATATACAATGTGTTCTTTATTTCAGAGTTAGAGGGGAACACATTGAACGTTTTCTCTTTCCATCTCATGAGCACACCTCATAAAGTTCTATCCATTTTCCAACCCTTATATTCCACCTCATGGGAGCCACAGCCTATCTTGGTATAACGGAGTAGAAGACTGAAACCAACCGCAGATGGGTCACAAGTCCATAACTGGTATAAAATATACAGACTTGTATAGTTAAAAAAATAAAAAGTTCAAAGCAAAAACTCAAGAAGAGAGACTGACCAGTCTGCAATGTGGCTAGCAAAAAGTTGCTTCTCTTAGGGAGGATCCATCCTGTCGGGTAGCAGGTCCAGTGATGAACAGTTACTACCAGTCTGAGTGCTCCTTCATTAGGGAAAGAACTGGAAGTGCTGGGATTTCTGGAGTCCGGGTAGAAGTGACCTCATGATACTTCCAGAGGGTCCTCTTTCATTCTAAGGTTAGGGGGGGAAGGAAGCTAATGACGGTGAAGCACCCTCAGTATTTCCCCCATTTTTTACCAGAAGCGACCCTCTAAAGCACTCTAGTGTCTTGCATGTCTGACACCGCGTATGCTTATGCACTCAGCCACACTCACTTACACCAAGACACTTTATAGCCACTAATAAACTTAACAAACACACAAATATCTTAGAGATGCAGAAGCAGAAGGACGAACATGGGGAGAGCACGTAAACTGCATTCAGAGTTAAATATGTTGCTTTATATCTAAAGTCACTGCCCAATATGGCATAACCAATGTAAACTTCAGTGCAGGTTCATATCAGGCAAATTGTAAACTTCTAGATCACTGAAGATCAGTGTATAGTTATTATGTAAAAAGCGGGACATGCTCATGCAGTTATTCAAACATGGCCTACTGTCTGTGCTTATTGGTAGAATTTTGATTTTAAAGGTAAGCGTGGCACTGTCATTGCTCCATATTGCACCACCTTGATAAAGGGATAAGACTTTAAAGCCAAATATTCATTTTTATATAAGATTGTCATTAGATAGAGAGAGAGAGTGTTTGGGAGTATGCACTGATAGCACATTGCTGCACCCACCACATGATGAACCGCCCAGATTGGGAACCCAGTTGCAACGGGTGACACCTCAGAACGACACTGGTACAGTGTTAGTTTTTTTACAGCGGCTGGAGTGCCAATCCTGTCACCAACCCCCAAGTTTTCCACTTTTATTATTTACATTCATTTTAAGTTCACATGGAATGAATTTTAATTATTTGCAAAGGATTAGAGAAGATATTCTCCACCTTCCCTAATTGTGTCTTTTTTGGATTTGTCTGTTATTTTTACCGTCATGAAATTTTGATGCAAATCCCTTTATTTCTTACATTGATAATTGTGAGTAGTGCCGTTAGCTTGTTAGATGACATTGCAAATAGTATTTGCATGAGAACAAAAGCGTTTTTGCTGTCATTAGTATATTCTGTCGGAACTCTTCTTGTGATGGTTTCTGAAGTTTAGGTAGTTACTCATTTAATTTTTTTTCTTAGTTTAGATTTAGCTGGTAATGAGGTGCTGTGTGAAATGACACATGTAAAATAAGGAAGGACTGACACATTGAGGTACCCTTGGATCAATTGTGGGGCCTTAAACATGGAAAAACATACACACAAATATGTCAGAGACTGAGCGCTATAGTTGGGGAGAACCCATCCTGATGAAGCCATTCTGCATTGGTGTCACTTGTAGGAGTTAGCCAGCAGCATAGCAGTTATGTTACAGGGAACCGGGCACTTATACCCTTTCATTTCCTATGGCAGGATTAAGAGGCTGTGGTGGGCTGGCTCCCTGCCCGAGGTTTGTTTCCTGCCTTGCGCCCTGTGTTGGCTGGGATTGGCTCCAGCAGACCCCATGACCCTGTAGTTAGGATATAGTGGGTTGGATAAGGATGAATGGATGGAGGATTAAGAGAATGTGTGTGTGCATTGGCAGTCACCCATGCTAAACTCACATTTAGTGTGTTGTGTGAAGCATGAGAGTAAATCTTCTCTGAAGTGATTGCCCATGTGCTCCATTGACTGTGATGTGCTTCTTCACAGGGGCGCCAGGCTGTGTACAGAAATTTGAACTCATACATGCCCTCTAGTGTCAAACCAGTGAATATCAATTTTTAGTAATACTGAGCAGGGACTTTATGCAAGTACTAATAAATTATGCAGATATAACACATTTTACACAGAAAATCACCCCTTTTTTAACCAGCCTTACTTGCCTTACTAATTGTACAGTTCATTTAGATGCATTAGTATCTGTTAGAGCTTCAGAAACACACCTTTAACACTGTTGGATTCCTTTGTTTGGATGTTGTAATGTTGGAGGATTTCAGTGTTATGAAACAAATGTACAAAAAAAAAAAAAACTTGGGCATGCCGCAAACTGTTATATTAGATAAATAATTTGAACGATGGGATTTCCGTTTCAGGGCCTCACAGCAGAGATGAAGTCAGTCAACACAGCTTAGCTCGGTCTGTTTACATAATCTCAAATAAATGTTCCTTTTTTCACAAAAGATATACAATTATAGCTTTGCTCAAGTGAAAATACTGCCATGAGAAAAGTACTTCTTGAAGGGAGTAACCCAAAAATAGCAGGTACTAATATTGTCATCTTTATACGCTGAATATTTTCCTTCCCTTTAGAGAGAGAAGGTTTTATTGTATGTGGTTAACATATTTTAGTCTGGTGTTTCTTTTCTTGCTTAATTGCCTGTCAAGTTAAAATAATACAGCAAAAATTAAAATGGCAGTGCTCAATAACACCAAACACTGTTAGTAAAAGGCTCCACTGGAAATTCTGGCCCTGGTTTCAAAGGATTTTTTTTTTATAAATATTTTTGCATTTGTGATCATGGCTAGAAGTGTATAGTCGTGTTTTGGGATTTCCAGGCTGTGTGCAAGAATTAGTTTTCCCAAGTTACTGAAGTAGATGGTGAAAGAGAAATGAAAAAGCATGAATATGTAATGGTTCAATAAAAACCCACACATGAGCTGCAATGGCTCATGAAGATTTGATGCCAGCTTGATTGCAAGAACATCAAACGGTGGTTAAGCTTTAGCATGGGCCGTTGCAGGGGAATCTGACTTGTAAAATTCTTACACTTTATGTCACCAGCGCACTTCTGTATATACAATGTTATTAGATTTAGTTGTCATTAAATATGGATGCAATGTTTTTTCGTCTGTTTTGCAGAGCAAAAAATAAATGACAAAATAAATGTATTTATATGAGGAGAAATCCATTAAAAAAGACTGCTCTGGAAGCTTAAACAGAAAAGTGAAGATGAATTATATCCTCTTCAATTTTATTAGAACCTTAGCAGTCCAGCCTATTCTCACATGTATGCATGATAAACTGTGTGAAAAATGCAGCCCCATCTTATTTCCAATAATATTTCTCTCTCATGTGCAATATGTGTGACTTGGCTGTGTGCATGTTTCATGTATGTTGTACCCTTACCCAAGCTAAAATGCTAAAGAAGATTAAAATCTATCAAAAATATATATTTTATAAGTAAGGTAGAAGGGAGTGGTGATTATAGGGACATACCCAAAGTGTTGAACTAATAAACAATATGTAATTATTACGTCCTGTAGGGGGCACACCTCCATCCCAAACACAACCAAACCATACAGTCACAGGTTCAAGGAAAGATGTTTTTACTCAGACAAAATACCTTTTACAGGTTTAATCACCTGGTAAATCAATGACAATTCCATTTTGTTTCTTTTCTTTCCTTTCCTTTAACACCTCCACTCTTCTCCAAGTAAGCCTTGTCCACCTCCTCCTGACTCTGACTGCTGGGTGAGGCACAGTGGCTGCTTTTCAACACAAACCCTGGAGTACTTGTCGTGCAACAGAATTGCCACCTGGAAGAACTTTGGGGTCCGGTGGAATTTTTCTGTAAAAAAACCCCTGCAGATTTTATTTTTTTTCTCAAGCCTTCTGGAGTTTTTTTACATTTTATCTGTCCTCCCTGGCCATCGGACCTTACTTTTATTCTATGTTAATTAGTGTTCCCTAATTTTACTTTCTTATTTATTTTGTCTTTTTTCTCTTTCTTCATCCTGTAAAGCACTTTGAGCTATATCATTTGTATGAAAATGTTGGGGGACACAAAGCCTCGGGAGGCAGTCGCCTTACTGTCCTTCCCTCATAATGGCCTCCCGACTGAGGAAAAAAATGTGTTGGCTGCAGTTTGGCACTTTGAGGAAATTTCTGCAAATGTCTGGAGCCAATTGATGATTTTTATGTATATTGACAATGTGGCCGACCATTGCCTCAGCCCCAACCTGGGCTTGACATTGTAAATAACAGTGATGGGTGATTCACAAACAGTTTGTTCTTTTTGAGCAGCTCTTGAACAGAACTCAACAGGAGTGCTAAAGTGCATGCGTGTCCTGTGTCGTCAGTGTCTTTTGTTTCACTAAAGCTAGATGTTTAACGCGCATGTGCAAGGACCACATGAATCATGAGTCTTAAACTTGTGATTTGATTCGTGAATGACGCACTACCAGAAACACTCTAACGATTTTTGTTCATTTAATTCTTGTTCACGTAAGTGAATCATTTCTAGTTTCGTGATTCTCATTCACTTGTGATTCTGTAATGAAATGTCTTATTTTAATGATGTATCTTAAATGTGTTATCATGCTTTCTGTACAGAAACAAGACAATGGCATATGAATTATCATGTTAAATATATAATTAATTATATATTTATATATCCATTCATTATCCAACCCGCTATATCCTCACTACAGGATCATGGGGGTCTGCTGGAGCCAATCCCAGCCAACACAGGGCACAAGGCAGGAAACAAACCCTGGACAGGGCACCAGCCCACTACGGGGAGTGCACACACACACACACACACCAAGCCCACACTAGGGACAATTTAGGATCGCCAATGCAATGTCTTTGGACTGTGAGAGGAAACCGGAGCACCTGGAGGAAACCCACGTAGACACGGGAGAATGTGCAAACTCCACGCAGGGAGGACCCTGTATCCCATATACTGCATCCCAGACTCTTCCCATATATGCCATACTCAAAATGACTCAAATGAATCAAAATAATTGATTCAGTTAAACAAGCAGTTCCAAAGAATTAGATCAGTAAAGTGAATGAATCAAAATGGCCATCACCAGTAAATAAAGAGCCAGATCCTTACAAGTGCATTTTGAGCATCAGCTTCTCCAGTAGCTCAGGGCATCTATAGGGTTGTTGTCTTCTTCTCCTCCACCTTCTCTTTTCTTAAGGTTGCATTTGCAGTTAGCGAACATCACATTTTCTCTTTGCCTCTAACTAGTTACTCTGACTTATGAAAAGGGGTAAAAGTAGTAATAATTTTGTGTCAAGCAATCATTTTTTTAAACACATGGGTGATTCAGATTTTTTTTATCCGTGGCAGTCACTTCCTTTTATTTCTCAATTTAAGGTGATGCAATACAAAAATAAAGCTTTCTTTCACTCTTTGATTTAAAAATAAGTTGAATTTGTCATGTGTCCAAACAGAGCACCCGATTTTGAAAGGTAAAATGGCCAAAGGTTTGGTACTAGGAAAGTGTTTTAACATTACATAAAAGTAATTTCATACCAATCACTCGCTAAATAAATCAACAACCACAAAAGCTTAAATAATGGTATGAAAAATATGGTGGATCATTCTTGGATGCCAGTGATGTTGGTGGATGTTAATTCTCTTCAGTAGCACTGGATTATTTAAAAAAATAATTGGATAGCATCAAATCACGTAACAAACAGTGATGTATGTCTACCATTCCATTTTTAAATATTGGAAAAAATAAATGTGCTAAAATAGTCATCTTTCCCTGTGACAAGCTGCTCTTTTTTCCTTCTGTTTGAAGAATTGCTTCTGTATGACCCAAATATCCTCCTTAGTATTGTCTTAAATCTCTACCTACACTTTTTAAAGGTGCTAAAGTAGTTCTGCAAAATGACACCCCAGGGGAACCATTTTTGGTTACCTAAAGAACTGTGCATGTGAAGGTTCCAAAGGAAAAAAAGAACTTTACCTACCTACTGTAGATCTGTAAAACAGGTTCCATAAATAACTATGAATAGATGAAAACAGATGTGTGAAATCCCAATGGCTTTATGATTATAAAATGACTCTTACTGCATGCAATAACACTGGCTAAGTTAAGGCTTTCTTGATCTGTTTGTATCCTGTTAGGTCATCTAATAGAAATTAAAGATTTCTGTTTTGTCTAAAAAACCAACTTTGTAAGCATTCCCAGAAATAAATGGTTCTTTGTCAAGCAATGTATCTACAAGAAACCACACAACCCAGTAAAATACCATTTAGGAACCATTATCTGTAAGAGTATACTGTCCCCACTGTGTAAAATTTAATGAATGACTTTTTTTCCATTACTCTGGTCAGGCCGGGCAGCACCATGGCACTGTGGTTAGCACTGTTACCCCCAGCTTACAGATGATGGGTTCAAATCCTGGCCTGATCACTCTCTGTCACTCTTTCTCATATCTTCTGTATAGCTCTTTTTTTCTGCTTTGTATCTGATGCTTTCATTCCCCAAAATCTCAGTAAATAAGTCAAACTCTTGGAGTTGCCTTTCTGTATTTTTCATGAATTTATTCTTCCATCTTGTTTACCATCTCTTCCTTGCCATTTTCTTTAAAATATTTCCTACAAATCAGTGCTTTTCTGTATGACTAAAAATAATAATTCCTGTGAGCAACGGAGCTTGATCTCATATAAAATAGACTTATTTGTCCTTGCAGTTCAAGGATTTAGGAATAACCTTTTCCTCCTCCAAAGCTTAAAAGTATCGATTTTCTTTCAAATGTCTTGATGGTCTTTCTGCTAGGAATTCTTTAGACTTTCACAAACTATTTAGCATCTCTGGATATTCTCTACCAAGCCAGGTTTATCTTGGATAATTTTAGTATGTTGGTCTTTTACCAGTAGGAGACATTTTCGTCGTTAGCACCAAAGTTATTCCCTAGTCATAGTTTTATTTTTACAGAAGATTTAACTGTTTGTCATATGAGTAACAGTTGAAATACAGATTGTTAAGAGCAAGATTTACCAGGGTCAAGTAATAACTGCAGTTACATAGCAAAAATATATGTTCTAATTATGAAAACACAATATTGAGAATTCCAGTGAGAGCTCTAAAGAAAAAAAAAACTTTCTTTTCATACACTGTAGGTGGTAATCAGCAAGTTGGACGTCATGCGTTGATCACCTCTTGCCTAGTCACTTGTCACCAAGTGCCATCCTGTAGTTATTCTAAGCTCTGAAGTCTCAAGCAGATGTGAATTTCTCTGAAAACCATAAAGCACACACCTGGAGCTCATGGATGAAACGCCTCTTCAAAATCTGTTAACAATGGATAGAGAGGCAGTATTTGCATTTCCTTACTTTATCCTCAGCATGTACTATACCACATATTGGCTTCTTTAGATCAATGTTTTCACAATCTACTAGAATTCTGAGCTCAAAAAGATTCGAGAATAGCAGTCAGTGATCTCCATAAAATCTAATGAGACAACTGGGATCTGCAGATGGCAGCACGTAAATCCTTACAGCTCAATTTTCAAGTGAATGCAGATGCATCTTTGAGGCTGCTACTCTGTCAAACTGCCACTTTAAAAATGTCCAAAAGATTTCCAGTTTTATTTGTTCCCTATATAAACTGCTTCTTTGCTTTTACTATTAATCCATCTGTTTATTGTACCACTAGTTGTTTGAGTGTTATATAATGAGCGTACTATTTGAAAGACTTTCAATGCAAGTGGCAGAGAATCAAGTAGGTCTTTCTTTAGGGGAACAAATAAAAGAATTGGTGTCATCATAATCTAAGGTTGTTTCACAGGGAGTCATTAAATTATTCACTACAATCTTTTAAGGACACAACCAAAGTCAAAATCAGAATCTTCCTCAAATGAGCATTTCTCTATAGTGAGATCTTTGCTTTAGGAGGTAAATTTCAGACACATCTTTTATATAATTTCTGTCATGTTGTGACAGGACACATGCATTACGGGCCTAGCTACCACATTGCATCATAGTGATCAAATGTTATAAAATAGCATTGCCCATTAAAACAAATATAAAATGGTAGCACCCATAGGAGAAAAAATATACAAAATGTAACAAATGGAAATATTGATGATAACATTTTGAACCAAAAGCAAACATGATACATTAAGTAAGACATTTCTGACAGAACCTGTTTTATTTAACTTTTATACTGCAGCGTTGGTCCACATGACAATATATTTTGACCTTTTGGTGTTGTTTATTTTGATATATACTATTACTTTTCTAAATTCTGTTATGGTTTAGCCTGGACCTTGTCTGTGATGCATTTTCTTGTTTAAGGATTTTTCTGTTTTTTGTTAATTGTTGCTTAGTATTTTGTGTCTTTGTTATTTCTCTTATATTTTCTTTTTACTTGAATGTAATACAGAAGTTATATTCCTTGTATACTGTGGCTGAACTTCCAAGAAGCAGGTCCACTATGATATCACTACTGACAGTTCACCTTCAGCCTATATTTTCAGATTTGGGGCTAAATTTTTGTGGGGTGTCATTTTGTTGTAATTCCGGCCTGCAAACTCTCAAAATGGTGGACACAGGCCACAAAATGAACAAAAGCCGGACTCAATCCACATTCGGTCTAGGCCACAGAAACAAGCCTCATTTCTGGCAGCCTAGCCCCAGACTCAAAAAGCCAGCTTTCTAGCCTGCACAGGAACAAAATGGGTCTGGGGTGTTTAAAGTTCAGTAATCCAAAACCTCTGGCCTTTTTTATAAAACAAAACTAAGTTCCATTATTCTTTATTTATTTATTTTATTCTTTATTATTTATTAAATAATAAAAATGAGCACAAAGTAGGCAAGGCAGGAATAAAGGAGCAAAAATAATCTAAAAAGGTTTGCCTAAAAGGCAACCCAAAACAAATAAATCCAATTCCTGATCCAAGAAGAGAATCCAATTAAATTGAACACAATATCAAAGAAAACTAGAAAAACCAACTAATACTTACATAAAAGGTCCTAATCCAACAGCACTCCGGGACACTTAGCCCGTATATACTGTATACACTGAGGGCAGTCCCTCAGCAATGACATTGTGGTGGACCCGCCTGCTGCAATTCAGCAAACTAAAGCGTGTATCGTTTGCGTGGCTGCTTTGGTAAAATTATGATTTTTGCTGTACAAACCTGGGATGATATGTTAGCTCTTGTTAATAAGTGGACGCTTGAGGGCGCTGTTGCCCCATGAAACCCAACAGACAGATGCAAACACTTGTTTAACAGCATTAAGAAGTAATTAAATTTTTTTCTCCAAAGTGCCCCAAAGCACCTCCACCCCCATAAACAATAAATCACTAATCACAAGTACAATAATATTCCTCCCCTCCTCCCAACAGCTCTGTCACACTCCCTCCCAACTCCGGCTTGGCACTTCCGGGTCAGATGAAGACTTGTATTTTTCTTCAGCCCGGAAGTACTTCTGTTCTTCTGTTCCCGTGATTAGGGAGTACCTCCGGGCTATATGGGAAATATAAATCCCTGCATCTCCCTGCCGTGTCACACGGCGGTACCCATCCAGCAGGGCTGTGAAGCCGAACTCCATCTCCCATGGTGCCCTGGGCACCTCTAAGCTGCAGGGAAGTCTCCATCTAGCGTCCTAGATGTGTCGACCAGGTTGAGCCGCCGGCCGTCCATCACACTCTTTAAGTACAGATAAGCCTTAACGACACTGACACATAAGCATTGCAGCTCAATTGCATTTTTTTACTCATGTGACACTGATCCACACATTTTAGAGAGGTATGAATAGCAGAGTAGAGGTCTAGTAATGCATAGAAGGATAACCCGAAAATGAAAAGTGGTCAAAAGGCAGAGCAAAAAGTCGTAAAATCCAGTAATACAGAAATATCCAAACAACAACAAAAAAAAAAACGCAGCAGAACTCACCACACCACGAGCACATTAACAATGAACTGCAAGGTACTGTGGGTTTCCCTTAGCCTTTTATAGGACTGAAGGCTGTCCCTTGTGGTGATGGGCAGGTGGCTTTGCTTCTTGGGGAACCACCCAGAAAACAAGGAAAATAGCAGATGATATTTTGACATACAATATAGAACCTAAATTTACAAACACATTTAAAATAAAAAACAAACAAAATAAACATAAATGAGATTTTTGAACCCCAGCCAGGGATGCATGACAAATGCAGTTTAACTTGACGACAAAATATTTTGTTGTATAACTCCCAATACTTTTTTGTATTTAAAATGCTTATTATGCACATTAGTGAAACTGCTGCATTGCTAGGCAACCCAATGGAAACTGGCACAGAGCACACTGGAATGGGAGAGGCAATGCATGCGTTCACAGTTCTCTGACAGTTTTTATTGTAGTGTCAAAATATTAGTGAATTGAACAGTATTGTGGTGGCTGATGAAAGATAGTAGCATTTTACATTGAATGGCATTTACTTGACCCCAGATGCTGACACTGTTACTTTGATTACTCTCACATCCATAACTGCTCCTTTAGGCTTTGCTCCCAGTTACCAAGATGTAATTGTAAGATCCTTGCAGTGTGGGGTTTGTATGCAGCTTAAAAAGATAAAGATTCATTAAAACGAGAGAAAAGAGCAGATTTTTGTTCCTAACAACACACTCCAGGTGTTTATTCTCCACTTCAACTGCCCACCTTGTTCTCTCCCTTTGTCTATCTATCTGTCTGCCTTCAATTTATATCTTATTTAACTTACTAAGGATTTCATATCTTTCATCTGAGCCGAATTGCAGTTTTCCTAGAGTGTAAGATTTTCATTCAGCTTCAGATACAAACTCAAGAAAGGAAAAAAGGAAAGTACATGCACAATGTTTAAACTCAGGCCACCACTTCTCAGTTTTCCTTTTAAAACATACTTAACACTCAAGATCTTAAATGTTTATCCATCTTCCCATTTTGAAGTTAAAACGGGGAGCTGCATAAACATTTAAGTACAAGATGGCAAGACAGTATTATAAAATTAAATACTGATATAATCATTTGAAGGGGAAATATGTGGAATAACTATAAGGGAAATTTAATTTGTTAAAGATAAATAATAATCAATACTATATTTTTAAACTAATTCAATTAATTTCAAGAATTTCATTATAAACAATGTGTATTGTTAGGAAGACAGAAGTTTCAACGTTAAGGTAGTTAATTATATCTTACTAGGGGGTTCACCCCCTGCTCACTTCGCTCGCCAACCCCGCCGGCCTGTGCTAAGCACCAGCCACTTTGCATCTCTGACGCTCGCGTTGTGAAGAGGGGGGCTGAACGCACCCCAAGTAGACGCGGTCACTCCTCTAAAACCCCCTCTTAAACGGTAATACAATGGGAAACAAATACAGTTTTTTTTTTTTTACCTCCTCTTTGCTCGATCAGCTGCTGGCTTGCTGCTGCTGCCGAGCTGTGTGATCTGCATCTCATGTGGCGCTTCAAACATTTAAAAGCCTGTACAGCAGCTGTCCTACTCTGTTTTTTATTTCCGGCTCAGGGGGTGGTTAAATCTCTTGGCACAAAGTCTCATCTCGTAGGATGTGAGTTATTGATATTTTTTAGTTTATAATTTAAAAACGGGATAAGAATCTGAAAATATAACAACATCACATTAAATTCTGAAAAGAATGATAGCAAACATATACATGTAGGTTTTAAAATAAGCCTATTTAAAGCGTTACAAAAAACGTGACATAAAAACATCACATAAAATCGTTGCACTTTTAGGCTTAGGATTTTATAAATATAGAGTAGATAATCATGATGACAGTGAGTTTTGATTAGCACATGTAAGTAAGATTTTCACTGTACTCTTTGCACATGGTAATAACCCTATAATGCTTTGTGGTATTGTAACAATACAGTGGCCTGCCAGAATTGTTAGACAGTTTCTGGTTATGACAAATAAATGTAAATTTTAAGGACAAATTGCAAAGTGGAACAAAGAGGTAACTGACACCTCTTGCATCACTACATATCGCAATGATGTTGTACTTAATGTTGTAATGTAAAGAAGTCAACGTTTATGGTTTGACTTTTTCAACCTTTATGTGCAACGTTTTTCCTTTATTTCAGTTTTATGTCCAGTCCCCGGGGAACTGAGGAATTAACTGAAATGTGAATAAGTATTTGAATTTTTTTCACTGCCCTTTTCTGTCATAGTCATTTGCATGTGTGTTAGGATTTGAAGGTTATGCTCACTTCTGTTTGCTTCTCTGGTAAAATTGTGGGCAAGCCATCTCAGAGAATAGCAGTGAGGACTGAGGGGATAAGTGCCTTTTTTAGAGAATTCCAGGGTAGAGCAATGTGCACTCTGGAGTAAATGTTCTGTCATTTTTCTGGAGTTTTTTATGTGTAGCACAGTTTCTCTACTGAACTGTGTCCCTCTTCTCCTTTTGTGTAATCTGCCTCTTTGCTTTGTGCTCATAACTGTCACTCTGAGGGCTTCTGTAAGCAAATGTGATATGCAATCTATTCAATGTAGTTATTAACTTGAATAATGGTTCCTCCTTCCTTTCACTAAAATAATTGCCGATATGTATAATGTACAGCATGTATTTATACAGCACATTTTCATAAACAAAAGTAGCTCAAGAAGTACCTCTCAGATGATAAATTTGTTGAGCAGCTCCTCAAACTAGCCCGACAGCTGCCCTGAAGCATAATGAAGATTACCCTAGAAATATGTGCCCCTTTAAAGATGAGTTTTTGACACTCTCTCTGTGCAATTACTTTGGATTGGTACAGCTGCAACTGCAGTAAAAAGAACACAAGCATTAGAGGTTAGTTCTATGTATTTTACTTTTAAACTTTGTATTTAACAGTTAATAGTGTTTACTGGTAGTCTATTCTGTCATGGTCAGGTTTAATAGTGTTTACTGGTGGTCTATCCCATCGTAGTCAAGTGTAAGGAAGAACCAATTCTGAAAATGGTTCCAGTCCATTACAGATTGCACTGACATACTCACAGGCACTGTAAAGTTAGTTGGGACAATGTTTCCCCAGTCCGGAGCAACACTAGATAAAAGTCACTTTGGAAAAACGTTTGTAAGGATGCACTTACAGTAAGTCTATACATTTCTACAGGCTACTAAGGCTACTTTCAGACTATAGCTAAAAGCAATCCTGTTCCAATTTCTGGCTCACTGTGATGGTGCGGGTTGGCTCCATGGTTCTGTTACATCCAGGATCCTCTTAAACCTGCCACCGTCAATAACGTAACCAAGGGATGAGCCGGGCAAATGAGGACATATACACATAGCAAGGGGTAGATGCATAAAGTGAATAGTGCTTTTATTAAAATCCAACAATCATAATCAAAGTGTCCAAATAGTGCAGTGTTCAGATATTCAATAAATATATAATCCAGTAGAACAGTGCTCATGGAGGTTAAAAACAAATCCTGTAAATAATCCTTTATAAACGAGGTTAAGAAACTATGCAAGAGTCTAACCTTTAAAATCAAGTCCCCTGTGCTTCCCTTTAAAATGGACATCTCCCTAGCTTACCTGCTTAGGTTCCACAGCCCAGAAAGATGTCAAACCAACAGGCACAGCCAAACTTCTTCCACAGGTCCGGGTCCCTGCGGTCCCATGGTTCCCCAACAGGGCTCCCAATCCAAGCTTCACCTTGATCCTTCTAACAGCCTTCCCCGAACTGACACAGGATCAAGTCAGCTAGAGTCACCTCCTTCAGCCCCTGAGCATCTGCCACATTCTCCCCTGATGGCTCTCCTCATGGCTACCTGCTTCCTCTCTCTCACTCCCTCACTCTTGCACCGGTACTCTCCCATCTTCCTGCCTGCTTCTCCTGCCTGTGTTTTAACCTCCCAATCTTTCTTTATGTTTCTTGTTTTTTTCGTTCCTCCCTCTCTCGGCCATGCAAGCTCCTCTTAAACTCTGCTGCCTAATTGGTTGCAGGGGCGAGGAGCCGCTCCCTCCGCTGCATCATTACAGCACCTCAACAGAATGCAGAGTGAAATGCAGTCCTGCACACCCTCATCCGATGAACCTTCTTTGGGGCATGATTATTTATTTAAAAATGAGTGGACCAGTTGTTGCTTAGGCATGGACCTACTATTCCACAATCACATCCAGTTTTTTTGACCTATCTTTGATTTTTTTCTAAATAATTTTGTGAGAAATCATATTCTAATATGAACTTATACACATATCTATTCTGAATGTGCAAAATTTATAAAAACATGTTTGTCAGACATACACTGTATGCAACCTAACAGACAACTGTCAACAAAAAGACATCTGCAAATCTGTCATCTCATCATGCCAAGAAAGGGAAATGGCAAATGGAAAAAAGTCATAGTTGCCTCTTTCTTCACATTTAAAACTGCTGTAACTTTGCATAAAAACCTGAGAGAGAAAACAGGAATGGTGAGAGGAGGCTTTGTGAAAAACAGTGGTTTGAAAATTTCACAATGGTTGACGATGCGGGTTCGCTCGATGCTCCCATCTTACTTCTGGGAGCACTTGAACCCGACACTGTCGGTAATGTCACCGATGAGCTAGACAGTGAGGCACAACAAAGCAAGGGGATGGTGCAAAAAGTGCAAAAGTGCTTTTATTAAAACAACAACAACAAAACAGTGTTCAAATAAATAGTGCAGTGCTTTAAATATAAATCATTAAATAAATAATCCATAAAATAGGTGAAAAGTGGAGGTTAAAAATCTTTTAAAAACAACGAGGTTAAAACAATGGCTGGAAGCTATCCTTTTAAACAAATCCCAGTGCCTTTGTTCTATTGGTGACTCTCCTGCTTCTCCCATCTAGGCTATGCACCAGGGGAGCCACCCTACCTGCAGCTGACCTTCATTCTGCCTTCTTCTGCTGGTCTGTTTGCCTTGCCAATCCCTGGCTCCGGTAGGCTTAACCAGACTGTGACTTGGGCTCACCCATCCTCCGCCCATCCTTGGGCGAGCCATCCTCCTTCCGGTCACTCCCGCTCCTCACAAAATGCTCAGCAGGAGCGATCACAATTGACTGCTCCCGGGGTGCCGGCCTTACACCCAGGCTCACTGCTCAGCTGCCCACAATCAGTGCGAGCCTGGGTTTGCTCGTTCTTGCTCTGCTGCACCGGCTTTCCTCTACCTGCTTCCAACCTTCTTCTCCTGCAACCTCCGTTCGTCTTTTTCTTTTCTTCCCCCTCCTAGCCGCCTCGCGATTCTATTTATTACGAGGACGTGGATGAAATGTGGCAATTAGCAGCTCCCAGCACCAATTACGGATGCGGATGACTCCTCACCTGTGCACTTAAGTGAGGACCGTCCGCATCATGAATTCCCCCGGAAACCGCTTCCGGCCACACTACCACGCCCCTTAAGCTGCAAGTGTGGAGATTATTTATTTAAAATTGGCATTGTTGACTTGAGCTGTGGACCTGCTACACCACACAATGTTGATGCAGTTACTCTGTCTGTAAAACTATATTAGAAAAATATGTGCTTAAGGTGAACCATTTCTGTTAAAACACATATAGCAATTTGGTTGTATAGGCAGATAACAGTTGCAGAGAACCATAAACAGTTGAACCAGAAAGTTTACAGTTCATTTTTTTTATCATTAACTATGAAAGGTTTTGCTTTATTTTGTATTACCGGACTACATCAGGCTCTGAGCTTCAAATTCAAGCATTCAAATGAAGGGGACATTAAACTTGCATCTGTATATTAGATTTATTACCACATACATGAGTGGTCTTAATCCAATCTGAAAAGTTGAGTTTTTTTTTTGCTATTCACACCTCTTTAAAAAGTGTGGATCAGTAGTCACGTGAGTAAAAAAAAAATGGAATTGAGCTGCAGTGCTTATGTGGCAGTACCGTTAAGTCTGATCTGTTCTTAAAGAGCTAACGTATCATCCTGGGTTTGTACAGTGACAGTGACAGCAAAAATCATAATCTTACCAAAGCAGCCATGTAAATGATAAAAATTGTGGTTGAACAGGATTAAGGATCAAGTTCCAAAGTAATGTTGGGACACCAGCTGGTTCTTCCCATTTAATTCAACAAACAAATTGAAAACAGAACAAACATGTGATGGCGTTAAACTACAGAAATACAGGCTAGTAAAACTTAGTTTGCAAATTGTGTTCGGTTGAGCAGGTCTGGCTTTGAGGAGCTCCGTCTTCCTGTTTGGCCTGAACCAAAGTTAGACACCTCCTTCCAGGGATGCCCAAGTTTGTAGGACTTGGCCTGGAAGGGACAGAGTCATTTGCCCCCAGTGGGTGTCAGCTCGGAGCTGTGAAGGCAGAAAAAGTGGTAATATTTGTGACAGCGCCTCCTCTCATGCTGGAGTGGAATTACATACCTCTGATAGGCCCAAAAGGAGATCCTCCAAAGCACATGCATGACAACATATATATTTAATTTAGGTCTTGAAACAAACTTAATAGTCCAATATAATCACAATGAAAGCAAAGATAATTATCATTTTTAAACATTTACCGATTCCTAATTACTGTGTCTATACCAACATACACAAAGAATGCAATATTGCCATCTACTCAATGCATGTTACCAGAGATTTTTACAGTGAGACACTGCGGTGAACTTTTTTCGCCAGCCAACAATGAATATGAAGAGTGCCATCAGTCATTGTAATGAATCACAGAGGATAATATTTGTCAAGTTTTAATGTAAGCCGATTTGGTAAATGCTTATAATTTGAATTGACGTACGCCTTTAGTATTCATTCCAAACAGAGTCATAGTCTTGTTGGTGTGTTGATTTTTTATTTTGCTGCATTTGTCTCTCATATGTTACTCCGGTCATGTTATTATTATCATTATTATTTTTAAGGTAGTGATTGTTGTTTTATGAAAACAAAGCAATATACAGTAAGTACAAGCTGGAATCAATGAATTTCCATTAATCTTTTAATTCCAATTGGTATAAATGTTATGCATAATTGAAAATGTTTTTTATAAAATCTCCCAAGTAACCTACAATAACTTTCAAGAAGTGTTTAAAACCTCCACTCCACTGCATACCAAAGACCGTGCTTCTCACACATGTCAGAGTTTTTAATGCTTCATTAAAATAACAGCATACTGCAGTATGATGCTGATGAATCTATCAATACCAATGACCAGCTTTTGAACTCAGACAATACGTATTGTCAATTGTAGGCTGTTAAGTTATTAGTATTGATGTTGCAGCCTTGATTTTTTTTACCCCCACCAATTTTTATGACAAGTCGGCATCCCCTGCTGTCACTCATGCTGCATCAATTTAGAATTATCAGTTATCCTAAACTGAACATCTTCCTTCCTGCACACACATAGTGAGTACTTGCACACTCCACGTAGGTAGTGATTATGTCAGGATTCAAGCTCAGGACGTCAATACTGCACCACTTTAAAAGTGCACTGATTCAATTAGGAACAACATTTCTCCAAATTATTGTCATACTTGACTACTCAGGCATACTTAGTGTGTTTTTTGCAATGACTTGCTCAGGATCTCAACATGAGGGAGTTTCAGGGTTCCAGTCTTATTCACTAGGCTACAATGTCCGCCTAAGGTTAATAACTTCAGTCATGCAGTTTAATGTTAGGAGTTTCTTGTAATTTGCTTGACTGGCCCTACATTGCAGTAAGTCGTTATGGGGTAGGAGTATTGCTCACATGTTGAGGATTTGGCTGTTGGTGCTCGTTGAGGATCGGTGCCTTTTATGGAAAAGAAAGAATGAATCCAAACATAACCTTTGACTTGTCACACTTCAGTGTTTCCTCTGTAAATCTGCCCTTTAAAGAGAATCAAGACTCCCACACCATGTTTATAGACTTAGAACAAAAATCCCCACCTCATGTGTGTTCAGTTTTTTTTTCATACTAACAAAAAAAGTCCCTTAAAAAACACTGTGGGTCTTCAGTGAACAAAAAACATACAGAAGAGTGTTGTTGCTGTCTTTAGGGATTATCAAATATTTACACGCGGCATCCAAGAGGTTTATATTTAAACATTTAAGCAAGTTTAATTGTGGAAGCATTGCAGACCCTGCTGTTTGATCATGTTTCTCTGATAGTGGCAAAGAACATTTATTTTTAAAAGATTAAAAAATATGATTTTCATCACACAAGAGTAAACAACGAAATGTTTAAATAATGCCAAGCATTGTCTGGGAAGCAGTTTTAACTGCTTCCATTCAAAATTCCTCCTTTTTATAAATCACTTCGACTACTAAGGCACAGACTATAATTGTTTTTTAACTACTGTATGACTTTAAGCTCTTGCACCTCTTATTTTGTTTTTGCAGTTTAGATTAGGGTGTTTAAAGTGAAGCGTTACTGTAACACCCCACGATGTAGGGTAGTTATTTCAGGTAAGGAAGACAGAAGTTCCGAGCTAGTGAGTGTTGACGTGTTGTGTATTGATTAGCACATGCAATTAAGAATTTCACTGTACTCTGTACACACGACAATAATGTGTCTAATCAGGGCAGTTCTAGGCTTGTGGCAGCCCTGGGCAGAGAAAGAATCTGTGGCCCCTTCGCCCTCCAGTGTCAATATGGTATTTTATGCACGGCAGATGGCGACGTCCATTGCGGACACTTCTCTTTCATTTCGAATAACCAGATTTGTGTACTCGAAATCTCTTCATTTTGCTTAGAATGGGTATGCAAATGTCTTGTGTCCCCTATCCGACCAGATATTCACTATGACTATTGCGCTAACACTAATACTTTATTAAAACTAGGTGAAACATTAACTTGTAAGACGACTCGCCCACTTGCACTAGCTTCACTTCTATATACGCGTGTCCGTAACTTGAAAAGCAAGTGGCGGCCCATGATATCCTCATTATGGCAGAACGTTATAATACTACATATACCGGTAGCTTACTGCTTCAACTCTAGCGACATTAGTAAATACAGCGTACTAATTAACAAGAAACACAATGTTTTTCGGCCACATTGCCATCAGCTGTGTCATTATTTTCTCTTTCTGTTTTATATTCAATATATATTGGCATGGCAGCCCCTGGGATTTTGCGGGCCTGTGCAGGTGTACCCTGGTCTAACCTTGTATGTTGTCTGTCATACAAAATTGTTTTAGATTATACTTTATTATTTCAATCTCATTAACTTTTTGGCATGTCATGCACAGTATAATTTATGCACAGTAATCACCACAGAAATTTATTTCAAACCAAAATAGGTGCCTATTTCAGATAGGCAAGGTAGACTGTTATATGAAATGGTCATATACTGATCAGGAGTGTTTCAAAGGATTGATGATATCAGGGTATCTAGAGACATCATTCTCCAAGCTCTCACACACACATTTAACTTCAAAACATCTTGATCAGTGCTTGAACTGTAACCAAATTACTACTGGAATTCCATATTTTTTCAATGCCTTGTTTCTCCCCATGATGCACTTTAAATTTTCATCTTAAACTTCTTTAAACTTCTTAGCCAAGCATGTGTCTCCCTCTGAGTTTCGTTCGTGTTGATATACATATATAACATAGAAGAGTGGGCGGGGGGTTCCCTCTTCATTTTTTTACAGTTTGTTGATATAAATACATTTTTGTGTACATTTTTGTGCAAAACTGTGGTCAAATAATGTGGGCAGTTTAGTTGAGGGGGGTGAAATAAATAAATACAAGATCAGGGGTTTGGCATAATATATCAGGGGCTTAAGTCTCCTAACGCCACTAGTACTGATCAATGTCTACTATTTTTCTCTTCCTCCAGGAGTACTTAGTCTTCCTGACAGCCTGAACTTACACAGAGATCAGCAGCGAGCCAACAAGCCGAGTGACATGCAGATGTACAGCCAGTCTGAACTCAGGACAATTGAGCAGTCCTTGCTTGCAACCCGGGTGGGCAGTATTGCTGAGCTCAGTAAGTATATTATTCTTAAAGTAGACTGTGTTCTGCAAAAGTGATCTAAGAGCATGACTGTTTTGGCAAGAACAGGCCATTCAGTTTGGCATAGCTTCACAAACCCTAATCACCCAATGCATGCCAATGTCATCCTGTAGAGATGTGAAGATGGCTAAAGTGCCACTGTCTTCTTACCTAATTAGTAATTTGTTGCATATATCAGTGGAAGAAAACTTTTTAACAATAGTGAGAAATTTACTCTTAACAAGCTTCCGTTTGTGTTCCCACGTTCTTATTGAAGAACCCATTTTAAAGTAGTCATTTTGTAATTCTAAACACTTTTTATACTTCAGTAGTTTCTTTATACTGTCTAAACATGGACAGTGTCAAGTCCTCTGCAATTTCTTGTATTTTACTCTTCACATTATTCAGAAAGTAATGAATAATTAAGTCAGACAGAGGATTCTGGTGGACAAGTATTAAATATGCCTGTAAACTAATGGAACTGTACAAAAGAGCTGTTCCTAGCCGCATTCTCAAACTGACTAGTGCTAGGTGCAGGCTGGGCATCTGCCAATGACTCCATCCTTTGTGCAACTGTTAACTCTGCCCATCTCATTTTGTCGTCTAATAGACATGTGATGGGATGATTCATGTTCTCAAAGTCAACACACCTCTTCGTGATGCTCTAGCATCCTGTGTATAGGCCTGCATTGAGTTATGCTTTTTGGTGTTTTGAAATTTGTATTTATGCTTAGTGTTTTTCTATATTTTTGTTTTTCACACATTTCTGAGTTTTAACTGCCTGCTTATGTCTTAGATTGCTCTTTTTGGATGACACTTTTACTTTCCATCTGCTTATGTTGCCACTATGATCCTAAGCAGAAATTAAGCAGACAAACCAATCCCATGCACAGTTCTTCTAGCCCTACCTAGAAATGAAACCCTTCTAGTGCTGCACAATTTCCAACACTGGGTCATCTTCCAGTTGTCTATGCCTGGCACACCCTTCTTTGTAAGTTGCCAATGGAGCAGGTTCTTTACGTACTGTAAGCAGATGATAAACAGAATTTGTCATTGTTTATAGAGGTAGGAAGGCACAATTAATGCACTGCTGGCAACCATTAAAGCAAGATCTATGTACCCAGGCACTGTCAAGGTCTCTCTCTCTCTCTCTTTCTCTTTCTCTTTCTCTCTGTCCCAGTGAGTCCCTTCTAATTGCTTTGCAACTGCCTTCCAGCGCTTTACGCAGTCATTGTCATCGAGGGGGATCTTTTATAAGCATACCAGTGAATAAAATTAGGCCATACATCAGACAACCTTTTCTGTGACAGCAAAGCAGGCAGACCTTTTAACAACCTGGATGAAGGTCCCAAGGTAGTCTGTGTTTCCCTGATTGTATTCCCATTAAAGGGAGCAGTATGCTTTAACAATATTCAAACTGCTTCAGCTCTCTCCTCTTGATCCAGAAAAGCAATATGTATGATATGAGGTCTTTGTCCTACTGAGCCCTCCTCCTAATCAGAGGCTGAGTCCCAAAACTTTGTGCAGGATCCTGTTTTTGGCTGGTTGTACATATGATCTCATTTTGTTTTGGTCATCTCTTGACAACAATTTAAGGTTTGAGTATCAAATGACCATTACTGCAGTTTTATTGACTTTCACTTGTTCATCCTCTTTAACTTCTCATTTTGGCCATGGCTTATTTTTTCTGATTATGCCTATCCAAATCCATTCTTTAAATACAAGTTGCGTGGATGAGCAAGTGTGACAGAGTACAGTCATGTTCTTTGCTCTCAGGCACTGCTTTTATAACAATGTGGGTAAGTAAGGAGGCACAAACTCAGTGGATGACTGTCAGTCAACATGGGTCTGGCTGCTAGTAAGTGTTCTACCACTAGTGCTTAGTTCTCTACACCAGCAGTTTTGTATAATTAGATAAATAACCCCAAGTACTTTAATTCCTTTACACAGAATATAGTGAACTGCAGTTATCCCATGATGATATCTATTTCATATACAAAGACTACTGATTGATCAGGCCAATTTATTATTATACATTCATAATATTAATGAAAAATCTAAATATTCAACATATAATATATTCCAGTAAAAACTATGATCACAGTTCACCTACTAGACTGTAATTTTCCATTATAATTTTAGATTAATTTTGAAAGTCATGTTTTATTAACAACGTAATGCCTAATAGCACCTATTATTAGAAATCAAATTAATTAGCAAACATGAAGCTACATTTTCCAAATGTCAATTAAGAGAAAGAGAAAATTAGCAAAAATGTCCATGGCATGCCAGAATCACTAATACACATATACCGTGTTTCCCCGAAAATAAGGCCTACTCCGAAAATAAGCCCTAGTCAAGATCGTCAGCTGAAAAGTAAGGAGCCTAAGGCCAGGTTTATACTTCACGCGATGCGATGCGTGTGGTCAAAACATCCATTAAATTCCAAGGACACCTTGCCACATCTTTGAAAAGGATGTTTAATGATTACATCCATCAATTCGGGATGCGCCCATTCCAGAAACATCGGCGCAAGACAGAAACAAAATCCCTGGACACGGCATCAGCTCATCGCAAGGTGAACACAAGCACACACATACACTAACGTCATTGTAGCTTCACCAAATCCCCAAACCTTCATGATTTTGGATGGAAAGCTGAGCCCACTGTGGAAACCCACCAGGAATACATGCAAACTCTAGGCAAGGATCAGAAGGGACGTGACTTCCTGCGAGACAGCAGCGCTACCACTCTGCCACCGTGCCATCCCTATATGTTTAACTATTAACAGTATTCATTATTTAAACAAAGTTAACAATTTAGTTGTAAACGTAACATACATATTTTAATGCATTTCATCATGAAAGTGATTTCAAATATAAATCTAAGGATTCTGCGGTGGGTTGGCACCCTGCTCGGGATTGGTTCCTGCCTTGTGCCCTGTGTTAGCTGGGACTGGCTCCAGCAGACCCCCGTGACCCTGTGTTCGGATTCAGCGGGTTGGAAAATGGATGGATGGATGAATCTAAGGATTCTAAATGTTGCAGAGAGCTAGAATATTATAAATTTAATGTGTTCTGTGGCGATGCTGCTTTCCACTGCTGTCAGGTCAGGAGGAAACCCCAGAAGCGCGTTACGATTAAGAACTGGGATGATGTTTACAATGGTCTACTTTAATGACAAATTAAACTACGGGATTAAAAAGGACATTTCGAGTTTAAAGCCGAAATTTCCTCTTTAATCACAAAATAGACATTTTCATTATGCCCTTATTTTTTTCTCTGTGGCTCAAATATGCCGCCGTACATTCTGATGGTATTGAAAGGTACAAAAAAAAAAAAAAAAAAGTCCGCACAGAAGGTGATATGTGAGACTTTGGAGAATATGCGACACCTGAATATAAACGCAACATGAATACATTTGTATGTTGGCATTTTGCTTCACCACAACGAACCATTCATCAGACATCGAAGCAGGCATAGTGATCTGCAAAGTGGCTGGAGTAGCAAGCAATTCAGGCTGGAATTCAGGGTTTGAATGTGAAGAGTTATGACAATATTCCAGAAGAAGATGATATGACTGTATTTGGATAAATGTATATTGTTGTATAGGTACATGAATAAATATGATATCCCCTGAAAATAAACCCTAGTGCATCTTTTGGAGCAAAAATTAATATAAGAGCCAGTCTTATTTTTGGGGGAACACAATATGTCTTCAAAATATATCCACGATTTATATCCACTTTTTTCCAATTAAACCAACATTGTACCATTGGCATTTGGGTGATTTTGCATCGTTCAAGTCCATTGCCCATGCAACACATTCTGTGTCACAACAAACAAGAATAGGCTGACATATCAAATATTTTAAGGCCATATTAAAATACACTAATGCTCATTCATCGTAAGATGTTTAGATGCCATAACTCACTTTGTAATCTCTGACTATATGTTGTGAGGGGCAAATGAGGGAGAGCAGACCCAAAGAAAAGTTGGGTGCCAACTGGGCCACCCCGTTTACTTCAAGCATCCAAAACACAGAACAAAAATGCGCATGCGGTGGCACAACAGAAATCAAGTGTAACAACTGCCTTCTCAGCCTCTGTGACTTCTCTCTTGAGCGGGTCTGGGTCGGAGACTTGAGACTGTGTTCCTCACACTGAAATGCTATCTTTTGAGATCCATTGACATATACAGTATATTGTTTCAACAGGAACAGACAGTTTTTAACTGAGCATGGCTTTGGTTCCCCAACTGGGCAGCTTCTTGGAACTACAGAGGAGAAAAGAAACAGCATTGTTAGTGGGGTTGCCACATTTTGCCCTAGCAGGGGCATGCCCTGAGCCTGGAAGGCGATCCTTAGGTACCCATGCATAACTATGTTAATTTCAATTTAAAACTGTGGCATCAGATATATGGTATTACAAAATTAATTGGCCCATAATTAAAAAAACTCACAATGGAAAATAATCCAATGTAAATCAATTAAGGAAACCTTTTGCTTGCTGGAAACATGTAAAGACCAGATCCATATCCATTTGCATTTCTTCTAATACATCTGCATGATAGATAGTGGTGTCTGTCTGTTAGCCTTGGCTATCCCCTTGTCTTAATGTGATTTCAAGCACCTACTCATCTAGCAGACGGGGGATTCCAAAATTCTGAATAGTGCATTGTATACATTCAATACATCAACAATCAAAAACATGCTTTGTCCAAATAAGTTAATTTTGAGTAGTATAGTTCACTGTCTATACAAAGTTTAGCAGGAGAGGAATAAAATTAATTATAGATAAAAGAATTTTGGATATGGGAGACTTTTGTCAGTGAAGTTTGCAAAATATAGCATAATAATAACATAAAGAGATTTAATTTGCATTGTTTTGCTAAGAAGTTTATTGTGTTTGATTCTTACAAGCAGGATTATTTTTTGTGTGGTCTGTACTTTCCTCCCACGTGTTTGTGTAGTCTAAAGGCGATGGTTGCTCTAAACTGCTGATTAAGGCTTCCCTTGGGTGCGGACTCACCTCCTGTCTGTGATATGTTTAAAGCGCTTTTGGCAGACAGAGGGGCACTGCTGTTTTAAGTTAATAAGAAATGGGACAGTCCAACAGATTTGAAGGAAAAAGCCCTTGTTCTTAAAGTAATTAAGAAACGAGCAGAGTGCTGCATTGTGCTTACATCACATTTATTCATTCTGCAGGGGTGGCAGAGATTGTAGTGCCTGGAAGAGAAAGGATTTTCCTCCTCCCTGTTCCCACACACATTCAGTTACTAGAATAAAGCCATCTTGTTGAATTCAGTATGCGGTGTCTATTGTCTTAAAAAAATCTACTCTGAAGCAGGTAAATGATTAACTGACTGACTTTTGTGAAAGAATGATGAATAACACTCTTACTTTTTTATCACTGGACAACTTTTAAATTTAAAATTTGATGATTCCATGTGAGTCATCTGTAATGTTTAGTCAGAATGATACTCATACTACAATGAAAGGTAAAGCATTAGTGCTGTGTACCTCACAGCTCTGAAGTGTTCAATTCACCATCTCAGATTCATAAACTCTTTATGCACATTCTTCCCATGTTAATTAATTTTTTTTCTCTATTCAGTTTACTCCTACATGCCAAAGACGTGAAGGTTAGGTTTCTGGTAATTCTAAATCTGCTCCATATGACTAATGGTGGACATGCTTGTGAGTGTGCTTTTCTCATCATTTCTTAATCTAGCCATTCTCGTGCTCATTAGTAAAAACTTACATTGAGATAGACCTGGAGCTCTGTGAGTTTAATCTGAATCATTTCTTTTAAATATTTTTAAGTAGGCAATTTTTTTCATCACTGATTTGAATAACTGGTCACCTTATTCTTCTGAGGTACAGGTTTGTTTTTATTTCAGATGTCCATGCTGCCTTGTCATGATTCTGACCCAATCTTCCAAGAGCCGTTTGTCTCTAGACACACCAACCAACTGCAATTATCTGAAAATTGCCTGAAGCACTGGAGATGAATGTTATTTTCAGCATTCCTACGTTCTTGACCTCTTACTCCAAATTTTGACAACCTTATTACTTAGCGATTTTTTACCCTTACTTTTCTCATATTCTGATGCCTACATTTTGAATACATTCCTGCCTGGTAACAAATGTTTTACTGTGGTCATTATTAACTGTTTTGTTGTGTCTACACTTTTTGGAGAAAAGAGAGTTGTAATGATGGAGAAATGTTTAAAGTGGAATAAAGCCACTAGCTAATCACAAAAGGTAAAGAATATAGTCAACCATGCAGCCATAAGAAACATAAGAAATTTAACAAATAAGAGGAGATCATGAAGCCCATTTGTTCAGCTAATAGCTAAGCTGTCCCAATATCTCATCCAGATTCTTCTTACAGGTTGTCAAGATTTCTGCTTCAGCTGCATTTCTTGGTATTTTGTTCCATTGTCCCACAACACTTCCTGGCTTCAGTTTTAAATGCCCCCCCCCTTAGTTTCCCCTGATGTCCTCGAGTACCTGATTCACCCTTAAGCTGGGTCTACTCTATCAATGCCTTTGAGGATTTTACATACCTGCATTAGTCCCCACACAGTATCCTCTTCTTGAGAAATGATTACCAAAATCCATGCAAGTTAAATACAGCAAAAAGTTAAAGCTAATAGAAAAAACGTAGTTGAAGGATGTCTCTGTCTCTGAGTCAAAGGTCAAGTTAAACACAGCAGATGCATAAAATGGCTTTACGTAATTGCTAGATACTGTAAATGTACAATGTATTTGTCATGAATTTGAAGGTGTAGTCAAAGACAGCAACTGCCTCCATATTTAGATTGTTGGCTTGCAAAAAAAAAAAATTAAAAATTTATTATACATTTTAGTCACCGTCAAAATATTCCCCTTCAGATGCAATGCACCTGTCACAGCACTTCTTCCACACCTGTTAAAATTTCCTGCACTTATCTTTTGTTGCCATGTCTGCAGCCTCCTGCAATTTTTTCCTGAATTTCTTCTATGGTTGCAAACCATCTTCCTTCAGTCTCAATTTTAATATCAGGAACATAAAGAAGTTACAGGGAGCAAGATCTAGTAAATTCTGAGGGTGCAAAACAACAACCACATTGTTTTTGGTCAAAACCCTCTTTGGCTGAGAATATGGTATGTTCAGGCTCGCTGTCATAGTGCAACGGTGTGTGCAGGCGCACTGTCCTGCTGCAAAATGCAGTTTTACCTGTGCATTTTTTATTTTTTTGACACTTTCTTACAGTTGCCTCAGCATTTCAGTACAATGTTGCTAATTAACAGTCTCTTGGCAGGGAACAGACTCTTTATTAATAAGTCTGTTAATGTCAAAAAACACAACCATCATTGTCTGGATGTTAGATGTGACAGGACATGCTTTTTTCCACTTGGAGAAAAAAAATCATCAAAGTCACCTGCACAGTTGAAGAATAAATGTAAGAATTATAAACTGGATTAACTCAGCGGCATGCCACTCAGCAGACTAATTAACAAAACTGTAGGCACACGATACCTAGCAAAATAGTCAATGACTACACCCTACTACCGTACTATTGACTAAGTCCAGGAGTTTTTCAGTTTTTATATTGAGTCTGTCTTTACTTAGTGGATGTTCTCCTGGCCTGGTTTGGAAAATTTCATGTTAGCAACAAAAATAGAGTAAATCAGAATTATAAAATGGAGCAGTAAAATAACAAGGTCTCTGACAGACCAATTTAATAAGCAGGTATTACAGAAAGCGGACTACATTCTGTCAGACAGGGCTTTCCCACTACATTCTCAATTTCATCTTTTGCTATCAAGTCACACGTTCAAGGTTCCTAGGATAAAAAGCAAGTGATGTTAATAATCCTCCAAATAAGTCAACATCAATAAATATCCACAGGCTATCCAAAGGTATCAGCTGCATCGATCATTAGTCAAGTCTTAATTTTGGTTTCATTTTTATGTGTAGTATGTATGATCTAAGTATATGTAACAAGTATCATGCTCCTTGCAATACTGTATTTATTTTATGTTTGTTGGCTGTATTCTTCATGGTTTGCTTTTAGTGTTACATCCTAGTCTCTTCATAAAGAGAAACTAATTTTGGCATGTAAATATCTTCTCTCATTCTTCAGTCACTCAGGTGAATCACAACATTGGGTTCACCTCTGTATCCCCAGATCTCCATTCTTTTTTACTTTTTTTTGCTTGGGGTCATGAGTGTTATTTATAATATTACTTGTACTTGTTTTGTTTATATGCATTATACAATTGTTTGCTGCAGTTGTACATAGTATTTTGATAATGCCATCTGTTTTATATTGTACTGTTGGTTGTGTTTTTTTGCATTTTGCAACTGTGGTTGTAAATTCCAAACAACCACATTGCCTGGCAGGAAAGTTTACCTAACAAGGATGTCTTTGGGCCATGGGACAAAAACCTGAGTATTAAAAAAAAAACTAGACACAAACAAAAAGAATTCACAAACTACTCACAGGCAGGGCAGAGCTGGGATTTAAATGTGGGACCCTGTTGCTACGAAGCAGCTGCGCTAACCACTGCACCGCAGTGCCACCTGAGAGTCAACCCACTTTTATGTAATGAAGCACTTGTCGGTAAATGTGAAAATATTCATAGATGATGAGGCAGAGACTTAAGAGAGTATGGACATTCTATTAAGTATTTTTAATATCTCTGTATATCTGAAATGAGTTTATAAGGTTCAGAAAACAGTCTGATGAATACATGGATGTTGTGACTGCTGTGAGGTGGTCAACCAAGAAAGCAAAGGCTTTTAAAAAAGGTTTCCAGCCTCTGAAACAGTTTGATGCATTTAATTAGAAAATAGAATAAGCAATAAATAGTTCTGCCAACAATAGCTTATGCCATTTATTGGACTTGGTCATTTTCCAACTCCAATATAAAACAACAAACTTCAGTCCTTCATTGAGTGTAGAAATTGATTATTTCTAAGTATTAAGGTTAGGTTGCCTAGTATTCAAGATGCCCCTCGGCTGATGTCACAGAATTCTTCCTTTTGCATCTGCCAGAGGGGAACCAATTCTCTCTGAGACTGTCCTTCATTCTGGCTTATGTGACTAGAAGGGGCAATACTCCAGTTTTTGACCTCAATGGGCTGGCCAGACTCCATGAAACATCCAGTCTCCTTCAGGAGCATAACTTTTTTTGGCTCTTCTGATCCTCTCCAGAAAAGAGAGGACAACATATTTTGAGGCATCTGGATGTCCTCATTGATTCTCCCATGGTTTCCCCTGTGCTACTAACTTGGTTCTCACAGGGAGACAAACTGAATTTGGATGAAAGGAATAGCATATTGCTAAATGAAGCAAGTTCAATTGCCTTAAAACAAATTGTGAAAAAAGTTAAGTTTGTTAAATATGTGTTTGTGTATGTGTGTGGAAGGTTTTTTTTTCTATTTGTTAGTCAAGCAGACTGTCTTTATGGCTCCCTACACCGCAAGTGACAAAATGCCTTAAGTTATGTACTGAACGTGCAAAATGATAATGTTGTAGTTGTTTGTAAATTCCACCTTACGATCCCAAATTGTTGCTTTGAAAAACTGAATGCAATCACAGAAACTGCCCTGGGTTAGCAAGCCTTGTTATTACTGTTGCTGTGTTTTATCATGAGGGTACCACAGTGGAACCCTACTTCACCTATAATATCCCCAATTTGACCTCTACCTCTCTATCTGTTAGTCAGACTGCAATATCTTTCCCTGACCTAAGTCATAAGCAGAAAAAAACAAGATTAACAGAGTGCACAGCAATGAAGCAAAGAAGCAGGCACAACATATTTTATGCAATTATAGTAAATCATAAACATAAATGTCCAAAGGTATGCCTAAAGCAGAAGCAAAGCAGTTGATTATGGGTGTGGCATTTACCACAAATACATCCTGGACAGATAGCAGTGCTTCTCATTGTAGACTAGACACCCAGTGTGCTTAGTGTTAAGGTTTTCTTCCATTACGCAGCGAGCTTGTCTGTCTTTCTGGCAGGGTCCCTGGCTGTAATTGAAAACTGTTGATTTGCCTTAGTATTTATGTCTTTTTCACACTTCCTTGTTGCAACTTTTGGGTCAATAGGGTGTCGACGTGGCCTCTGTCCTCTCGACCTATATGGTCTACCTTTCTTCTGAATTCTTCCATTATTCAATGGACGACAGACATCTGTCATTAATCATGACAACAGACTCATAGGACATACCTGGTTCTTTTGCACCTTCGGCCTCTGCTAACATCAAACACTCCTCCTTACTGGCTCTAGCTGGGCATTCAGCAAAAGCAAGCAGCCAAGCAAATCATATAATAGAGTAGTTGTTAGACAAAGTACACGTTTATTTAGTACATGCTTTTATCACTGTTGTATTACATGTCTAATCAATACGTGTGTAAGATATAGAAAAAATATAAGTACATTTGATTCCTAGTCCATGATATTCATAGCCCATCATAGTCCATCACCATATCACACTGCATGCTATACAATGTTGATGACATCAGGGACTTTTGAATTTTGCTAATGGTAGCACAATATTTAGAAAGGTTTACGCCTAATATGCTAAGAAATGCATATGTTATTGACCAAAGTCATGGTCAAGACCTTCTACCGTTGTCATTTACTACAAAAAAATTCAGCATCCATAAGTGACTACCTCTGTAAGAAATTCTGAAAAGTCTGCAAAAGTGTAAAGCTTCAATTTAATAATTTGTTCAATTGTGATTACCTCTGGATTGGTAGAATGGATTCATGGCTGGTCCTGAAAATATCACCTGCAGACTGAATTCCAAAAAAAAATGAGCAGTACTTTGTAGTACATGTGCCTTTGTATATTAGAACATTCACGACAGGTTCTGTACACTTTGTAGCCTATGTAAAGCCTCATACGTAATGTTTTGATTGTAATAATTCCAACACGTTTTAAAGCTAGGACAGTGTCAATATGAATTCATTGCCTAATGACATTTATGATGTGATATACATTAATTCCATTGACCGTAACATTTTGGCTTTTGGTGAAACGAAAAGCAATTTACAGTCTCTTTAGGAAAAACTATAAAAACTTTCACAAGACATGCAAGTCAGTATACAATAACGGTTTTATGAGGAAGGCAGTGACTCAATAGGTCTCTTTTGCAAAATGTTTCCACATGTATGTTTGTTAGGCATACTGTATTACAGAATAAAATGAGACACATTCATTACCAGTGTGCTTGTCTGGAAAAAAATACATCCAGATTGCTTGAATGAGTTTACAATTCTACTAGAATCTTGACCTGAAAAAAATACTGTGACCATATGACTTTGCATTTGGCTCATCCACACTAGCGTCTTGTCCAGTACTGAACCATCTTGAACATTGTGCTCTTAATTTAGAAAACTGTTCTAACACTCCAGGATACATGACTGCATTGCTCACACCATAGAAACCAGTTGAGTTATTTAGCTGTTGATCTTCTTCCCATTCCAAAGTCCTGTTACTCAACTGTTGTCAAAATCTTGATCAATTCCTTGCCCCCCCTTTTCCCCTAGAATAGGTCTCTTCGTGAGACTCCATCCATGTTCACTTTCACCTGTTCTTCCTTAATTGCTGTCGCTCCATTGACAAGATTCAAAATTCCCCCATGAACTCCAGGATATACACACTGCCGTAACTATGATACCAACTCAGACTGCTGACTGTAAATTCCAACTTTACTTTTTCAATTCATAGGTAGCTGTGCTTTATTTGTAAAATCTGAAAATGGAATTTTGTGAACTATGTATAGCAAAGAATATTATGAGACAGTGTGTTCCTTTAGACTTCTATACTTAGATACTGTATGTGTCTTTTACCAACTGAGTAATTCTGTTCTGTAAATAACACAATAAACAAGGACCCCCTTAAAGTTGTCAGCTGAGTTATTAAACAACAGATACAGCAATCGCAACAAAAATATTTATTTTAATGGCACATTGAACACACAAGATGTAGCTCAAAGTGCTTTACAGGATGTACAAAGGAAAAGTTACAAGGACAGAAACAGGTTCAAAGGGCAAAAAACCACCCATCCCCCACTGGGTATTTTACCCAACATAAATGTTCCTATAGCATAATACGTAGTATTATAGTAATAATAATATTATTATTAGAAGGCAATAGTGTTATTATCTCTATAAATGTTCTGATGCTCAGGCTGTGGCATCAGTAGGGTTGGTGTCACCCAGTGCGGTAACCAAGGTTGAATTAAGACCGTCACAGGCCCCTGGTTGACTTAAAGAATAGAACCCCCTTAACAGAGAGCTGATCATATTTTATTCAGTTTCGGGGACCTGGCTATTTATTGCAGCACAGTAATTCCCAGTATTAATGGCATGCAGACGCTTGATCATTTCACCAGTTCAGTGGGGTTCCATTTGGTGGTTTCAGCCAGGAGATGCTTCATTGTTTCATCCATCCAGGTGGTGGGGTGGGATGGATGGGGCTTGTCCCCCTTGATGATTTTATTCTGTGGATGCACAGAGCAGAGTATCTCAACAAAATGCCTCAAGTAATGTACTGATGACACAATTCAAAAGCAGTAGTTTTTAAAAGGCAGCAGAAAGGAAGGAGCTAAATATAAGGGTACCGGGCTTAGAAGGTAAAATTCTGTAAATATAACTGTAAAGTCCCCAAATTGAGGTTTTCAGAATGCATCTTTATTATTCATTCACAGAAACTATCCTGGTGTAGCAGACTGAGTCAGTGATATTTCAGTTCTGATATTAATTTTAGTTTTTATTTTATTTTATAAAATTAATTTTTATTTTTATTTCGTTCTAGTTTTCAGTGGAGTCAACAATTTTTATTTTTATTTAGTTCTGTGTTTAAAATTTTAGTTTTTATTTTATTTAGTTCTGGCCTTTTTATATAATATTAGTACAGTTGTATTATTTTTTTTTTCTGTTGCAAGACCACAAATGCTGGCCTACACATATTTCAATGCAAGTTATGTTTCAGTCAACAAAATACACTCACAGTTCATAATGCCGTTAAACACAGCTTGACTATCAATGAGCAAACAGATTAAGTGGCCTAATGAGTTCAGTCAGCAAGATCAAATAATTCAAACCAAGAAAGCAGTCAGTGCAAGCACATTGCTGTTAAGCTTTTAACAAGCACGCATTTCTAGGGATTTGTTCATGCTGCAATGACATCCATTGCACAGATAGTTACACAGTGAAAATATTCGCTTGACAAGTGCCTGTAATGCAGGTGTACAGACAAGGTCCTCGGCACTATGAGGGGCACCAGCAAGACTGTATGTTAACGATTTCTGCTGCCAGTATTGAAGCAGTGATGTGCGGTGAGGTTCGTGAGGCACTGACTCCTACAGAATCAGATTTACAAATATATGAACCCATATCTTATTCAATATTTGATTGGCAGCATGCACATTGACTACTAGTTATGTTTAATATCACATCAGCATTTTTTACACACATATTTGGCTAAGAAAGAACGTTACATTTATAGCGGCGAGAGATAGCGGAGAAAGCACATTTGCTCTGCACCCTCCATATGTTCTAAATTTGCCGTTGCAATTGTCACAATTTTTACTCATTCAAAACAAATGAAAGACTGTTCAACAAAAGGATACTGCGTGCCTTACCTTGTGCCTTTTCACTGCGGTTTTATGTCCGATCAGTAAGACTAGATATGTCGCACACATTCATTAAAGATATCAGCCAGACTGTGGAAAGTCAGGGTGTATAATAAACATGTCTACAAGCATTATATTGGCAACACACAGAGAGGCAGCAACAGCTACACACCAATTGCATTCATCAACCCGGTGTGTGAGGGATAGCGCAGTCTGAGTTGAGGCTACGCTTGTCGCTACTGCACCTGGCGTTTCTCCCTTATATTTGATCAGGAAATGCGCAAATTCAACGATTTTGATGGTAAAAAAGATAAAAATTGGAATCATAAAGAAAAAATGTATTGTATGTTAGCACTATTAGTTTTTTTAATTTTTTTTTTACTTTTCATGCCTCCCCTGATCGCACGTCCCTGTACTGAAGTGCAGTCATGGTGCCAGAGAAGTGCTGGACTTCCACTGTAGTGATCCAGTTGGTCCTGCACTGAAACGTCGAGACTCTTTTCTTCTTCTCGCATGCTACATTTGCTTTTATTATCATCTGCGCTGTAATTAAATTATTTCCACACGTTACTTTCTTGCTTTCTGCCCGCAAACATCTGTGCAGAACCCGCCATCGGCAACCACATGTGCTTACTGCTTCAACCCGACGAACCAAATGTGCTCAACAAACAAACAACGGTCCTTTACGGAAGTTGCGCCACATGACTATAATAAGCCCAGGGTACAAAATCACTGAATACTCAGGGCAAGTGAACCGGATTGAACGAAAATGCTATTGCTGTATTTTTCATTTTTACTCAGTTTTCGTTCTCATTTTAGTTCGTTCAGTATCACTAATTTTTATTTTTATTTAGTTTTAGTTTCTCTGTTTGTCTTAATTTCAGTTCTCGTTCTTGTAAAACGAAAAACAATATTTTTAGTTCTAGTTCTCGTTTTCGTTATGAAAATATCACTGGACTGAGTTGGTACTGTCACTACTACACTGCATGCTATACAATCTCAGTGGCAGCACTTCAAGACAGGACTTCTGAATCTTGTCAACAGAGGAGCAGCATTTGAATAGTTAGGAAGCAGGGAGACAAAGCTGAAGAATACTTGTAAAGTATTGCTTCCCCAGAAAATAAAATAGTGACAAGGTCCATATGTGTTAATAATAAGGACAAGCATAAGTATTGGCCACATTCTGGACCTGCTGGAGGTAATAGTGAAGTAGAGAATGAAGGCAAGACTAATGGCCATTATGAACAATCCTGTGACACACTAACATTGAGAACTTTCAGCAGAAGTGGCTGGGGCTCCTTCATTCTACGGTAATGCGCTTTTCCAATGCCTCACTGTGATTGCTGTCTAATTATTAGCCAAATCATAATTTTTCTTCTTTTTTTGTAATTCTTTGTATGTTTTTAAGCTTTGGTGTTGCTGTTTGTTATATTTAAGATCTGAACAGTAAAGACATATACAGTATACAAAACCCACATTACAGAAACACATTTACACCAGTGCTCAGATCTAAGTATTTTACAGTTAAATGGGTAACCAATTTTAATTTTCACTATGGCTTCTTCCTTTATTCATTCTTGATAGATTAGTTTCTCCATAGAAAAGTGAACTTTGTTTGCCAACACTGGATTTGATTTACTTCTTTTTTTAAATCTGAAACGTCATAAATCTAATGCAAATAAAGTGACTAAGGGTGGATGCAGTAAAGTGATTTCTGGCCCTTAGAGATCAAGTGACTCAATCTTTGCCCTTCCCCACCATGCTCACACAACTTCAAACTGCTTTTTAGACACCTAACAGATTGTCAAGTCACTTTCTGCCCTGGAGCATGATGAAGTGAAAACTAATCATCTTCAGAGTAACACTAAGCAGCTGTGGCTGCCAGACAGGGCCACTACTACATACTTGCGTCTCAGAGGTGTTGGTGAAACTCCTGAACAATTTCATTGCATAGTGCTTCTGAAGGGTCTGGGAAGCAGACTGAGTACGTCTGCTACGGCCGCCCCTTGTGGATTTTTGACTCTGTTGGTTTCACTTTATTAAATTGAACCAAGTGTAGTTACAAGTGGAAACACAAAAAAAGGGAGAGTATACTTTAATCACTGTGACTAGCACTGGACTGGCTGCATCTTTCTTGAATACAGTACTTTCATCTAAGATTACATTTGACTTTAAAATGTTTGAGTTTTATTAATTAAATTATTTTACAGCCTAATATAGCTTATCTAATACTTCCTAAATATTTTTCATATGAGTTTTTTTCCTTTGCTTTCCCACTGCATTGTCTGGAATGGTTTATGAAACTGGTACACTAAGTACACCCAACAATCGTTACTTTATATAGCGGTATTTCTGCATTGTGTCATTCACAGTTTTCAGTGTCTGAACCCCAGCTCACTCACTATCTGTGTACATTTTAAATGCTCTGTGTCTATGCAGCTTTTTCTCTGGATACTTAATTTTCCAGCAAAGACATTGTCCTTGATTTTTCTGGGTTTCCCCTGTCTTGGCCAGTTGCCCCTTAATGTTTTATCTCCTCCCTTTTCAGAGGCCCTGCATATCCATTGTGGTCAAAACTGTTCTTCTCATGTCCTTCCACCCCACTTAAATCCACATCTTCGTCTGCTTCCCTCAGGAACTCCTCCTTTCCATCTCCAATATAGTCCTCCTCCTAACCCAGTCATCTTCCTCCTGCCTTCAGTTCCATATTGCCAGACCACCACAATGTATTTGTCCTGTGCATTGTATTCATGATCTCAGTATTTATGATCCTGTCAGTCCATGACACTCTGTGATCTGGAGTTAGAATAATTCCACCATCCCTCTTGCGCATCATAAAAGGTGACAAAATTAGGTCAGTATCAGAAAAAAAAAACATCTGGTCTTAAACATGCTTCTTCCAGCTCATTTTAATGAGAAGTACAAAGCATGAGATTCCCATGTGCCCACAGACTGGCGCCCCATCCGGATTTGGTACCTGGCATGTGCAGATGTTACTGAGATAGACTCCACACAGTCCTACAATTGAGACAGCATCTGCAGAAAACAAATGGATTGTACATATCAAGGGCAGCTTTGGGGTTGCATTTGTGATGGCTGCTGCCTCACTGCCGAAGGAATGACAGGTCCAATCCAAGTATGCTGCTGCTGTTCTGGTTTCCTTAGATATGAATGATAATTTAATTGGCAACTGTAAGTGAAACCAGTGTGAGTAAATGTGTGTACTTTGAATTGTAAATCATGTGCTTAGTTCAAAGTAACTATATTACATTATAATTTCTTGGCTTAGTTCTTAATCCATATGACAAAGACATTAATTACAAAGTTAAGATGGCAGTTCCAAGGTTAAATTTCCAACATATTTAGGGGATATGCTGACACACCATGTTCTAACAAAAGGCACAAGGAATTAAAAGGATTATTTAGTGTTGCCGCTGCGGTGGACTAGTGTGTTGTCCAGGGCCATTTCCTGCCTTGTGCCCAGTGCTGCAAGAATAGGCTTTGATCCCCTATGATCCTGAATTTTGGATTTAGTAAATTTGAAAATATTATATTAGATAGCTATGCTTTCATTATCTGGTTCAAACATGTCATTGAATCTCAAATGAATGCCCCTCATACACTGCAAGGTGTACCATTTATGTTGTCTCTCAGACATCATTTGTGCTTTTTATCTTGATTCTCTATGGTGCTAATGGCATATTTAACTTCAAGTGTCTATCCAGTCCTCCAAGTTCTTACCTGCGTCACATGTAAAAGGTGTTCTGTTGATTTTTTTAAACTCTCTTTTTAATCTTTATACTTTTGTGATTATTATTTTTTTTTATTTCTCAAAAGGGATAAGTCTCAAATTTGTATTGGTAATAATGCAGACTTTCTTACAGGTTCCTCAGGGTCAGTAACATTAAAGACAAAAGACAAATCTCTCCTCCTTCAGGATTTTCTGAATGAAAAGGTGTTACTAGTAATTTTCACATCTTTGTTGAAATCCTACCAGTTCAGCCAATTAATTATAGATTTCTCACTGTTAGCATTAGAAACCTTGCAGAAGCCACTCTCTGGGTTTCCTCGGATTTTCCAGGGTGTTTCTCCATATGCTTTAGGATTATCCTGCTGTTCCTTCCCTTTGGTGTTCTCTATTAATTAAATTTGTTCAATGCTCCCTTAATTATTTAATTTGCTGCTCCTTTTTATATACAGTATGCATTTCCCTATTCAGTTTCTCCTCTTATCAAATGATAAGGAGTTACCCTGAACATAAGAGTAAGAATTTTTGTAAGCAAAAGGAGACCGTCCAAGTCATTGAGTTTGTTTGGTTATCTAAAAACTCGGTTGTCCCCAGATGTCATCCAGACATTTTTTAAAACCCAGATATGTTTGTGTTTCAAAAACATGACTCATATATTTGGTCCCTTGAGTCTTTTTCTGAATACATACAGTTCTAAGTGTATGCCCCTTCATTCCCTTTCACCTTGTGTACTGACCTCTACAAAGAGTTTTCCAACTGGACAAGAGTTTACCTCAGTATGGGTGGATCCAGAGATGCTTAGATTTGGACAGTCCTATTCAAGTTCAATGAGGCAAGCAAAGATATACACTGGTGAATGGATTCACTACAAGGATGTAGGCAGTTTTATTACAAGGCATGCTTGAGGAGTGCCTCAGAAAACCTTTGCAACATTTCATTGGACGAAAGAGGATGGGAAACCTATTACAACTCATTCAACCTGACAGATGTGAAAAGATACAATAAACTGAGTGTGAAGCTGACGGACGATCATACTAGGGATAGACGGGAACCGTTACCCAAGACAGGGCAGGTCAGAAGCTGCCAGACTCTTTTAAAGTTCTGTTATCTATAGGGGAGCGAAGCTCACACATTCTGTGTATTTTAAGATATTTTGTGTTTTTTATGTTAAAGAAGAATTCATTATGAATGTTTTATTCTCTTAAATTAGTTTAGTTCTTTGTTAACGCAATGGTTGTTTTGAATCACGTGACCACGACCATTACTTTTGTAAAGTCACTGGAACCGTGTAAATATGGTGGCATTTCAGTTACAAATTATCCTTCAGTTGTATAAAGAAAACACCTCCTTAGTGTCAGGTAGTTTCTTCTGTAAAGTAGGCCATGCTCCTCATTTAGCCCTTTGGTTTGGGTTTCTGACTCTGACCCAGCTTTCTCTTTTTGACTCTGATTTTTGCCTTTTGTTGCCATCTCCTAGTCAGTTCAGGCACTCAGAGTAACCCTTTCACATCGATATCCAGAATTAACTCCAGCATTTGGTTTAAATGTGCCGCCCTTGTTAAATCCTCAATTAGCTTAGAGTCAAGAAGTCAGCAGAGCCAACTGACATCATCAAAATATAGAGCGGGAGATGGGAGTTGGGAGAATGTGAAAGAGAGAAAGTGAGAAAGTTACCCCACAAGGCTGTCAGGACAACAGCCTGCATAGCAAGACCAACTGGGGTGGCATGATTTTTGTTGGGCTTCTGTCTGTTTGATCATTTTCAAAACTATGAGACAGATTGAAATCATTTATGTTAGGTAGAATGCCTAGAGGGGGTTTGGCGGCCTCATGGCCTCGGAACCCCTGCAGATTTTGTTTTTTGCTCCAGTCGTCTGGAGTTTTTTTTTTGTTTTTTCTGTCGTCCCTGGCCATCGGAACTTACTTTTATTCTATGTTAATTAGTATTGCTTAATTTTATTTTTTTAATGTATTTTAGCTTTTTTTCTCTTTCTTCATCCTGTAAAGCACTTTGAGCTACATCATTTATATGAAAATGTGCTATATAAATAAATGTTGTTGTTGTTATTTTGTGTTCTTACTTGGCACATTTCTCCCTTGTTGCTTCTTCAAGAGAGGAGTGGAGGATGCCCTCATATTACGGATATATTGTGAGAAACCTAGGAGAACCCTGTAAATGTTGCAGCAACAGGCAGCTTTGAGGAGGTGCAGTAAATATGTGGCTCCAGAATAAGAAAATAAAAGAGGAAAATGTTTTGATAAATCTTCATCTATACTGACGTTGACATGTGAGTGCAATTGAATATGAACCTTTTCTTGCAGGCGCTAGGCGCTGGCTTCAGACAGTGTGTAGCCGTACCTGCAGCAAATTTAACATCTGTTCTGACAGACTACAGGCAAAATTATAAAAAAAAGTAGGATACAAGCCAAAATCCATCTGAACGTGCTTGAGTTTCACAGTGAGGTAAAGGAGATTTTGAACTTTAGTGGGTAGGTAATTACCAGTCACATCCAAAAATAACTTTTGATCTCATAATGTGGAAAATGAAACCTGCTGAGGACATAATATGGGTATTTAATTCTTACACGGTGTGTGTTTTTTATTCTGAAGTCATCTTAATAAAAAAATACTGTAAAGAAATTATTTACAATTTAGGCATACCATGTAACTCAATACGCAGGAGCATCTACTTTATTCTCTTGACATGCTACAAATGGTGATTATTCTTTATCATATACAAATAATGTGTATTTTATGTTTGCTAAAATTTCAGCTGTGTTTCTAAACTCTCAAAAATTACCTGAAATATCCACAATGAATTTTGGAATGCATTTTTAATACAGAACATTAGACTTGTTATAAACCAAATACAATTCAAAAGAAAGAACCATGCTGATATTTTAATTGCTCTTTAAAATAAAAAGGAAAAACTGTTTTCTGAAAACCTGTACTTGTCTAGTTTTAAAAAGAATGCATGGGGGCAGAGTGGTTATCACTATTATTGCACAACCCCAAGAGACGTAAGCATGAACCCTGGCTAGTAACTCCCTGTATGAATTAATCTGCTTTTCCTCCCACATCCCAAAGACATGTTTGGATTCCCAAAGACATGTCGATTCTGTTGACTGGTGCATTGAGTTTGAGCTCAGCCTCTGTAGAGAGCTGGTCATTTACTTCTGTGTACCCAGTGCTGCAACAATAGTGCATCTAGAGGTGAAGAATAAGCAAAAATCAATGAACTGCTGTGGTCTTTGAGCCTAATTTCAGCGGTCTAGGTACTATATACCAAATAAGAAGAAAGCACTGGGTTAAAACATATAGACTTCCACCTAACAAGAAAAATTTTGAATTTTCCAGCAAGCTAAATCTCAGTGCAGGAAAGATGAATGGTCTGTTGTCTGCTTATAAGAAACAGAGAAAGGAAAAAACATGTTTGACACATTAGGTCATTTTTTGAGAAATATCTTTGTTTTTGACCCATGAGATTTTGGAAAAACAACCTCAGACGTTTAAAAAAATAAGCCCTAACATCCTATAAAGCTCGACCTGTGAGACATCCATCTGTCCGTGTCGTAGGATAATGTCTCCTGCTACACTGAAGAGAACACAGATGAGCATCAGATACCCCAATATAACAATGCAATATAACATTGCATTGATTGCTGATCTTAGTTTTGGTGATTTTTTTGTAAGTTGATATTAAACTAACTGCATACGCATTGTTATTTTACTGACAAACTTTCTATGTCTTATTATCCATCCATCCATTATTCAACCCACTATATCCTAACTACAGGGTCACGGGGGTCTGCTGGAGCCAATCCCAGCCAACACAGGGCGCAAGGCAGGAAACAAACCCCGGGCAGGGCGCCAGCCCACCGCAAATGTCTTAATACATTATGCTTTTTTCTTTGTATTTCTACTTTTCTTTTTTATTCTTTGTATTTATCTTGAAGTAACTGGTTGTATTCTGTTATTATTATTTGTTTGATTCAGTGAAATCCCACTGTGAACACTTTGGAAACAGAATTAATGTTTTTAATAAGGTTCATTTCTTAAAGAATACATTTACATTCCAAAGAAGCGTGTACACTTTCTGGGTGCAAAAATGTTTTTACTCCTCAACAGACATATGGCAGACTTTAAAAATAATACTAACAGTTAGCCTGAGGTAAACTTTGACACAATTATAACTAACAAATGTTCAGTTCTTAGGTATGGGATGCTGTTGTAATATTTCTGTGGATGAAGTCTGCTCATTCTCCACATGCTGGATTTCTTCTGCTATTTTAATTTCCTCCCATGTTTCAAAGACTAGTGTGCTAGGTTTATGACTTTAAATTGGGTGCCAGTTTGAGAGAGTTCAGTTGCTTTGTGCCTTGTACCCAATGGCTCAGGCTCGCATTTTAAAATGGATTGATGGATAGTAAAGTCAGCATTTTCAAAACAGCCTCCATGCCAGGACTTGCACTGGACATAAACTTGGTGGTATATTATCAATAATAAATTCAAACCATTTTCTTCATCTCAGGCCACAAGGTAACATACTGTGCCTGTACTATTGTCTTCATGGTTATTCTTAATGTTAGTCCTGCTGCGTAAATTATCTTTAAGACAATAATGCATCAGACAGGGAATAGTAACAATAGACAGAATGAAGCCAAAATTAGATTCAAATGAAAAAAGACAGATTTGACAAGCACCAGTGGAGAAATGCCACTCAAGTCCCAGTATTGTTCTTATCTGACATGACAGTGATGTAACTGTAAGAGAGAAGCTTAACCTGAGCATAGAACATAAAGGACTGAAGGATACTGAAAAATTAAATTGAAGATATTTCATTATTAAAACAAGACTCTCAGCCGGGAATTTAAACAATCAAGCCAAATAAAACTCTGGGGTATGAGGAGATAATGAGTAAGAACAGGTTAGTAATGGATAAGGAATCAGAGCTGCTATCAAACGCTTCTGCTGCCTCTGCTTCGACAGGTGGGCCGAGTGGCCTTTCTGATTGTATTTGTCCCAATGTTCTAATGCAGGAATTAGGTAAATAGAGGTTGGTGTGCTATGCTGGCATGAATGACCAGTTCTTATTGTAATTGTTCTAATATTCTAAGGCAAGGTGAATGTGATTGTGCTAATTGGGTTCACTTAAATTCAAAGGTTGTATACATCATAAAAAAAGGAAACCATCTGTGAGAAATTTTGCAGTTGCTGGTTTTATTTCTACAAGAAAATGCTTTATGGGAAAAACATCTCCTAGGGCTTTAAACGAAACCAAAATGTGTCTACAATAGCAAATGTATTTGTTACACCATCCCAAACCTCGGGCATCATCAGTGACCTGAAACAAAGAAATCTCCAGTGACAAAACTGCATGATATTGAGATCAAAGAAGTTGATAAGAAACTAGCGCTCATGATGTGTCTCTTATCTTTGAACGAGACACATTTTTGCCAGCTTATTAAATTAGCCTAGCAAGAGTTTTTGTTTTGTGTATATGTTAATTTTTCAATGTGCCTAACAGCATCAATAAATATTTTTTTTTCCGCCTTGTAAAGTTGCCTTTACCTAACAAAATATTATTTTGAAATGAATCTGATTCAGTCCTAAAGGCTTAAAACTGAAACTGCTGAAATGAGTCACGTTCTGCTATGAAATCGATTTGTTGAATGGCTTCTTTCGGTATAGGGTCAGCAGCAGGTGCAAGGCAGGAACTAACTTAGGAAAGGATACCAGCACGTTGCAGAGCGCACACTCCCACACATGTACAGCTTAATGGCAGCAAATGGCATTACATTGTGTTTTTGGAGTGTGGGAGGAATCCGGAAGTTCATTGAAGGCATGTAAAGATCATGTAAACACAACAGGAAAGGCACCCAAAGCAGATTTTGAACCCAAGCCCATGTGCTGTTATGTGGGAAAACTTTATATATATATATATATATATATATATATATATATATATATATATATACTGTGTATATATACAGCATATATATATATATATATATATATATATATATATATATATATATATATGTGTGTGTGTGTGTGTGTGTGCTATAGGCAGGTTCAGAGAATTTTAACGTGTAACTCAAAGTATGATGCAAATTTTTTTAGGAAACAATTTATTGAGATGCTAGTAGGTACAGTTACTGAAATGCTTTGATATTTCATGTTACAGCATCCCTGTATTTTATTTTGCACAGATAAGTCAGCCTCTTTCTGTAACAAAATGCGGCATGTGCCTCCCCTGTGATGAAGAGATTTATTTCTTCTCCCAGCACCTTACAAGATTAGTACTTCGTATTATGTAACCCCCTTGGTGCGCTGGTGTTGTTGTTGTTGTTTTCATGATCTTTGCATCGCTCTGCGGCAAATGCACACACGTATTTAGTATTCTGGTGCCTTAGCAGGCTTATACAACTGGCACTGGAATCACCAGGAACTGTCTTAAATAGCATCCCAGCTGAGTTAAGCAAAGCATGGAGAGCAGGGCTGGAGAGAAGCTATGCAGCCTGTTTGCTAATCACAGTTATACATTAGCAGACGGTAGTGCATCACAAAGTCACACCAATGATATATTGCCAGCACTGTAATTCTGACATTCAATTATAAAGATGTAAACGTTCAGACAGTGAGTGTATCCAGTAAATTCACTCTGCTTGTGTTTCAGTGTTAGAGCAGTACAGCAATGTTTTTCCTACATGATGTAACCCATCAGCCTTATTTTATTTCTTATGTAGGGTCTTTGAACTCACAGTCATAGTGTTGTTGATACTGTTTATAGGGACAAACTCATATCAACTATGCAATCATTAAAGTCAGCTTTAACACACAACTCTGCACACAATCAGGAAGAATGTTTTTGCCCACATACATTCAACTCATGGTTGAATCAAGAATTAGAAGGAGTTGGTATAAGATCTGGATGGCACTGGAGTGTTGGTGGCAGTTTAAAGAAGCAACATTGTCTCCAAACAACTGAACACTTTGTGACAGCAGTCGTAAGCACTTACAGTTTTCTGTTAATGGGTCACTTAGACTTGAGAACGTGCGTCCTGTGATGGACTGGGGTTGGTTCCTGCATTGTAGCCAGTATTGATAGGGTCTGCTCCAGTCATTGTAATCTCCAGCTGGATTAGATGGGTTTGATAAGGCATAGTAATGTGTTTCTTCTGTCACCTCTTTCTTGATAATGCTCTTGAATTAGTGCCATACACCTATAGACTTGTGACAGATGGACACATTACTTTACTTAAGTTCCATTACATTGCCAGCTGCATAGAGTGTAATTTGGGGAAACTTTCATATACAATACAACCTCAATACAGTTGAGGTTGTACAGTACATGAGAGGAATATGTTAAAAGCAGTAATGATCATACCCAATAACCCATAAACAACCAATGTAACAAAAATATCATTAGACATACTCATCAATTTACTGCAGAAGGTCAATATGTTAACTCCATGCATCTGTGAGCTTATGAATTAGTATAACTATAAACCAATCTGTCATATTAGAATACACATACAGAAAAATATGCAAGCAATATTAGAAAGCTACCACTAATTCACAAAGAACAGTTCTATATATTTTGCATAAAGCCTACTCAATGATCGGTATATTAGTACACAAATCATGGCCCAGCTAGGAGTTCTTTTTGCCTTCGGGACAGGGTCATATCCTTCAAGATATTGATTCAACAAGTTGCTAAAACAGTCTTTATGAATTCTACATGTCACAGTAGGAATCGAGATTTGTCTTAAAGAGGAAAAAGCTTATAAGACCCAGGGTATATAGTGCTGCCTATTTCCCAAATAACTTTGGAAAACAACACCAGTTCATTTTCTGAACCCATGTATTCCTAATACAAGGTCACGGGATGCCCAAGTGTATTCTAATAGTAACAGATACAGGGGAGGAACTAATTCTGAATGGCTTCCAGTCCAATTTAGAGCTCACTTTCACATTCAAAGCCAATTTAAAAACCTGACCTGTGAATTTTTGGGATATGGGATTGTGACGATGCGGGTTCTGCTCCATGCTCCTATCCAGCTTTTTGGGAGCTCTTGAACCCGACACCGTCGGTGATGTCACCGATGAGCTAGGCAGTGAAAACATCAACCATGAAGCAAGGGGATGGTGCAAAAAGTGCGAAGTGCTTTTATTAAAAAGATCAACAAAATCAAAGTGTTCAAATAAATAAGTGCAGTGTCTCTCAAAGTTAATAAATAAATAATCCATAAAAACAAGGGAACTGTGGAGGTTAAAAAAACACTAGAAAAAATCCTTTAATAACTGAGGTTAAAATAACATCTGGAAGCTGTCTTTCTTTAAAACTAAAGCCAGGTGCATTCTTCTACTGGCGGCTCCCCTGCTTCTCCCATTCGGGCCCAGCAACAGGGGAGTCGCCCTACCAGCAAATGCAGCTCCTTCTTTTCTGGTCCGGTAGCCCTCCGATCCCCAGCTACGTCGGGCTCCAGCCGGACTGATCCTTGAGATCCTTCCCTAGCAGCCAAGGCGCTCACGCTGGAGCTCAACACGCCCAAAGCCTCCTCAACTCCGCTTTCTTCAATGGCCAGTCGACCCCTCTGCCGGTCACTCCAGCTCCTCAAAACTGCTCAGCTGGAGCCACCGCTTCAATCTGCCCCCTCCTAGAGTTGGCCAAGCATTCATTTGGGGCTCTCCTACCAGCTGCATTAAACTTTCATGAGCCTGCTCTCACTCTCACTCTCCCGCACCGGCTTTCTCCTTCCTGCCGCCATTCTTCTCCATTAATCCCCATTCTTTCTCTCTCTTCTTTCCTTCCTCCTCTTTTTTCTCTTTCCTCCCTTTCATCCACCTCGCGCTTCTATTAAATATTACGGGGACGTGGATCAGGTGTGGCAATTAGCAGCTCCCGCAACAATTACGGATTCGGATGACTCCTCACCTGTGCACATAAGTGAGGACCATCCACATCACGAATCACCTGGGAAACACTCCGGCCACACTACCATGCCCCCTCTTTAAGACACGAGGGCGGCGATTATTTATTTAAAAAGTGGCCTTTGATCTGAGCTGTGTACCCGCTATACCACAGGGATGAAACCAGAGTAACCAGAAAAAATCCACACTTGCATGGACGTACAAAGTCCATGCAAGCAGTGATCAAGTCACAACTAAAAGCCAAGAAGCTGCCCTAGCCACCATGGCACCCATCTCAAAAAATTCAAAGACAAAATCTGAGTATTTGTGGAAATCTAAAAATAGCTGAATTTATTGTTCTGGAACTTTGTGTTACATTTGGACTGCTGTCAATTTAAGAAAGTTGCTTGGAATCAAGACCAGTGGTGGCGTGGGGATGGAATTTGAACCTTGTGAGTTCAACCCTAATACCTGACTCCTTCTAGAGAAACAGACAGCATATTTTAAGTGTGACCCCAAGACATTAAATACAGGATATGACAACCAGCTTGAAATCCTCTGCATGTCTCTCCCTTTTCTTCCTGCTCTAACTACTTCTGTGATGGTTTGGAATGTTAAACAAAGATTGAGCCTTTTCTCTGATAGATGCAAAAAATGTTAATGAGCAATCTGTTCCATCCTAGCTGGAGACAAGGTACCTTCTCTGCTAAGCTGAAAGCGTGATTAATGATTTTTTGACTAAAATCCAGCCTTCTTACTTAATTCCTCTCAGGCAGGATAACAGGCTAGAGACATGGTCAGGAATGGGATGAAGTTGTTGAGTTTGATAGGATAATTATGAGCTCTTTGCATTCAATTTCAGGTCTAATTTTCAGGGAGTGAACTCTTTAATTTCATTAAAAGGGATGATGCCAGGGGCCTTGTATGTGTACTGGATGCCCAGGATAAGCAATAGAAATTGGTACAACTGCAGTAGTGAGTGAGGTAGAGCCAGGGAGGAAGAATGCCATTTTTGACACAGAATTTACCAAAGAAGTTTAACCATTTAACAAAAGAGAAATAGAATGAGAACAGGGAAGGGCAGGCAAGAGGCTAAAGGTTCTCTTGGCTAACATGTGATTAGCTGGGAAACGTAAGGCCTAATTGCTCCTTCAAAGGTGAGGCTAGGAAAGACTGTCAGGTGTCCAGTCCTTTTATGCCCATCCTCTAGGGGGTAGATTTGCATTTTCCTCTTTAAGGACATGGCCAGTTTAAAACCAACAATGCACAATTATGTCTTTAAGGGCAACTTAAGACTCAGTGATGTGAGGAAACCAGTAGCTGCAATAGGAGTTGTGCATGGTGTCCCTGTAGCAAATGAAAGGCTGCTCCTAACCCCCTTGGAAGTAAACCCCATCCAGGGTGGAATAACATTAGGATTTGAGAGAGTGGAAATGAGTAGGTGAGAAGAAGAGTACTTTTTGGAACCAAGCAAGTGAAATGGACACTCCACCTAAAATAAATATATATGCATATTTACAGGGAGACTGTTGTGTTGTCGTCGCACTTGCTTTATTTGCACTTTTTTGCTCCCTGTGTTTATCCATCCCCGTGTTTATTTTGTTAAGAAAGGTGCTAATGTTGCTTACTTTTGGTCTACTTATTCTGCAAGTAAGTAGCTTCCATTAGGGACCTTCCTTTTCCAAACAGCTGTTGAGCCCTTTGATATTATTGTTTCTTGTTCTGAAATCTGGCTAAAATCAATATTAAGCATTTTATATATATAAATAAGTTAATGGAGGTTCCATATTGTAACACTGTTAAATAAGAAAAAGTCCAAAGCTTTTGTGTGAACTTATCCTTCAGTCCACCCATTGATTGGGACAATATTTAACTAATATTGTGTAATGTTTAACATTTGTCTGCATTTAGTGTTATCTGTGTAATCTATTAATGTGCTTTTTACATATTTGTACCATTTTGCATATTTGTGAATCACTTGAAACAGAGAAAAATTACTCAGATCAATACCCCTACAAAGCAGGATGACAGTGGAAGTTAAGATTTGGCTGTTTTTCAATTACTCTTCATGAGCACTTAATCTACTTTGTAGAACCCCCTCTGTGGTACCTTCTCCTGACGTCTGTTCATAATGGTTCCTTAGTCTCCACATCAACATTCAGGGCTCATCACTCCCTGTGCACTCTTGTTTAGGACGGTTAATTTTCAAAACCTTTATAATCTTTACCTGCCTTCCATTGTTTTTTTTTTTTGTATATTGGATTTACCTATACTTACTGCATTCTTCTGTGTCTGCTTGTTATGGAATAAACTGGACCAGCTGATGGCATTTGTGTGCTACCTCCACATGTACCATGAAAGCTGTCTAATGTGCTTTATTGAGACCTAGTTTAAGAATACTGACTTGAACAAAGATACGGAAATAGATGGACTTGTATGTAACTGACAAGAAAGAAACTCAGCTTCCGTTAAACAGACGGGTATCAGTATCTGGCAACGTTGTAATAAAAGCCATCAAATAATATCACTGTGAGAAATTGCATCTGTACTCTGAATATTGAACAACACACTGTTGGACTTTGTCCATGCTGTTATGTGTTGCGTATTCAAAAACTGGAAACCACCATTGCTTACCTCAGTTTATAAGGTTTCCAAGCTATGACTATAGGCCAGTGGCAACTCACTTCTATTCCAATGAAATGCTGAAAACATTTGGAGAAAAACCTTTTTTTTTTTAAATATTTTTATTTTATTAATTTTCATTGTAATCATTCCATACAAACAGATCAATTTATAACCCAACAAATTTGAAGACTAATCAAACCCCATCCCTGAGAAGGAGAGCTTAGCGAAAGGAAAATTGCTTTAGGCTTTTTAATAAGGCAACATTAAACCAAAGAAAGGGAGAAGTAAATATCTATGTAAATAAGAGATGGAGAAGGGAGTTAAATGCAATAATAGTTATTTCTCTTATTCTAAAATAATATTGATTAAATCCTGCCATGTTTTGAAAAAATGTTGTACAGATCCTCTAACTGAAAATTTGATTTTTTCCAATTTCAAATAATATAAAACATCGGTTTCCCACTGACTTATAAGAGGAGAATTAGGATTCTTCCAATTTAACAAAATAAATCTGCGTGCCAAAAGTGTAGTGAATGCAATCACAGTTTGCTTGTCCTTCTCTACTTCAAGTCCATCTGGAAGAACACCAAACACAGCTGTTAATGGGTTAGGAGGGATTGTGATACTAAGGCTGTCTGAGAGGCACTTAAAAATTTTTGTCCAAAATGATGTTAGTTTGGTGCAGGCCCAAAACATGTGACCCAGTGAGGCAGGAGCTTGGTTGCAGCGCTCGCAGGTTGGATCCTGCCCTGGAAACATTTTGGACAGTTTTAAGCGAGACAGATGAGCTCGATACATAATTTTTAGTTGAATAATTCTATGCTTTGCGCATATAGAACTCGAGTGAATTCTCTGCTTTGCTACCTTCCACTCCTTTTCTGATATATTGATTAAGAGATCTTCTTCCCAATGTCCTCTTGGATCTTTGAAAGGTAGGGACTCTAATAAGATTTTATATATTGCGGAAATAGTGTTTATTTCCTCGAAATTGAGCAGTATTTTTTCCAGCATTGTGGAGGGTGCAAGGTGGGGGAAATCGGGCAATTTCTGTTTAACAAAATTTCTAATTTGAAGATAGTAAAAGAAATGTGTAGCTGGGAGGTTGAATTTTGAACGTAATTGTTCAAAAGATGTAAATATATTGTCTATATAAAGATCTCTGAGCATTTTAATCCCAAAACTTTTCCAGGTATTAAAAACTGGATATACTTGCGAAGGTTGAAAGAGGTGGTTCTCTTGCAGAGGTGCCACTGATAAAAGATTTTCCATCTTAAAATGCTTCCTAATTTGGTTCCATATTCTGAGTGAGTAAAGCACAATTGGGTTATTAGTATATTTGCGATAACTTTCATTTATTGGAGAGCAGAGCAGGGAATATAAAGAAGTACTACAGGATTTTACTTCTATTACAGACCAAGCCTGTGTATGTTCATTTATTTGTGTCCAGGCTTTTATGGCTTGTATGTTTGCTGCCCAGTAATAAAACTGAAAATTAGGTAAAGCCATGCCACCTTCTGCCTGAGGTCTTTGTAGGGTCGCTCTTCGGATACGTGGGTGTTTTGAGTTCCAAATGAATGAGGTTATTATTGAATCTAACTGTTTAAAAAACGATTTATTGATATATATTGAAATGTTTTGAAATAAAAAGAGAAGTTTAGGAAGGATATTCATCTTAACAATGTTAATTCTTCCGGCTAGAGTGAGATGAAGGGTTGACCATCTATGCAAGTCTTGCTTAATTTTTTCCATACAGACGGCAAAATTTTGTTGATAAAGAGCTTTATGTTTACCGGAGAAAAACCTTTTAATGGCAGAGACAAAGCCCTTTTAAGATAACCACTGATTTGTTTATTGTGCTAACAGAAGTGTGGAAGATGCTGTGTTGGTTATCTTGCAGCAAATCTACTCTTTTCTTGATAAGCATCCTTTATATATAAGAACACTATTTTGAATTTTTCTTTAGTAGTCCATATCATCTAGACTCACATACTGATTGAGAAATTGAATAATATGAATGTTAACCCATTTACTACATTATGGATACTGGACATTGTTTTAAATTATGTTGAAGATAGCCACACTACTACATTTTCATTTAAAAACACAGACATTAGTATCTGTGTGCACCTTTTGTCCACAATACTCTGGCATTCTTTACACCCCCAAAGAATGATACTTTGGAAATGCTTTCCAGAACCATGTTATTCTGAAAGCAGAGGCTCAGCATTGCAATGTGGATGTGTGAAAATAGAGAGTTTTGACATGGATTATAATCATGCTCTGATTGGTTCATACTTACTATTTAGTCCTTCCCTGATTGGATCATGCTTATTACAATATCTCATTCTCTGATTGGTCACCCTTCATGGAGGAAACCCTGTTCCAACATATCAGGCAGAGAGGAGTTGCTTTCCATGGTGCTTGTTTTGCTGCATTCCTGGGCTCCCCTAAATTGTGTTTTGTACAGTTTGAAAGGTGCCTACATGTGCAAAAGGCAAAAAAAATTACTGGTTGCTACAGTTTTTGAGATAAATCCTGTTGCCAACAGGGTCATTATCAGTTCAAGGAGGGCACTACCTCTTCTAGTGTGCTCCGTGTAACCAGATAAGTCATAAGTGTTTTTGATCATTTTATTGTGGATGGAGATAGTTTTATAAATGATGTGTAATGCTAGTGTAGACAGAGATTCCTTTTGTTTAAAATTTCCATTTTTAAATGAAAATGTGGTAGTATGGATGCAATTTCAGAGTTGTGTTCTTGTCTCCTTTACTGTTTCCACTTTATACTGGTGATCTGAAAGAGAACAGTGACCATTGCTCCATTATCAATATAATGATAACACAATGGAGATAGGGCATCTATCTAGGAAGGATGAAGGTCATTACTTCAACCAAGTGGACTATGTAGTAAGTTGGACAAAATAATAACTGAATATCAAAATTACTAAATAAATGAGATATGACTTTAAGATGCAGAAATCTGTATGTTCACTCCTCATTCTTCTGGTGGGAATGTAGAAATCAAGGCTGGGTTGAAGTGACAAGGCAATTTGGCTCAGACTACACTTTGGTCAGAGTAACATGTTAATTCAAGAGTATTTATTTAACATTACAAAATAACAACACAAAAAATGAGAGTCAAGTATGAACTGTAAGAGCTATATACATTGAGTGCTTAATTTATGTACTGCCTTTAAAATAAAAGGTATTTTAATTTTAAGAGTTAGCGATATCTCAGAATTTCAGTTCACACTCTTTCGTGCACTGTGAGCTTTCGAGCATTTAAAATGGTGCGGGTTTATTTCAGCGCTGCAGGTGAGTCACTGATATTGGCAGTCATTATTTCGATTTTCACACATTGTATGGTATGTAAATTGATTGTAATTTTGTAAAACTTTATTAATTTCTGAAATATTATTGAGATGTCAGTCACAGTGATATTGTCTGTTTCGTGTCTCTTAAGTTTTCAATGCACATGTTTCATTAGAAAAGGCAGGCAGTTTTCATTTTGCATTCAGTTTCACAATTGCAAAACTCTATATGGTCAAACAGAAGCAGTGTAAGAATTTATACATTTTATTGTTTTTATTGCCTAGTTTTGTATTTTATTGATTTTAAGCTTATACTTTTATTTTTTTCACCTTTTTCCCATTAAATATTATTTATTTATTACTTTTCCCATTGTTCAAAGGATGTGCTGTATCGTGGGAGTATTTTATTATGAAGTCTGTGTTGCTATACTTATTGTACGTGGATTAATTGTATCGAGTCATGCCTAATAAGGATATATGGGGGAGGCAGCTCCAAAATATGCCTTGCCTCAGGTTGCATTATTTAATACTTCAGTATAAATACTTAGGAACTGTTCTAGGTAATGAACTAATTTGGAATAATAATAATACCAAAAAAATATTTGAAATATTTTAAGAAAGTCTGTCGTCACTTTCAGCTGCACTGCCCTTTTACTGGCTCAACAAATCAAAATTTAAAAAGCTCCTGGTGATTACCAAACTTGCAGTCAAAATTATTGGAGTTGATGAGGATGATTGGGCAAGTGTGTGTCAGACAGAAATGTTGGAAGAAACTAGAAATCACATCAGCTGATGACAGACTCTCATTTCATGCAGAACTTATCGTTGGTAAATCATGTAGGGTAGTCGCTTTAAAGAGCTACACAAACCACTGCAGAAGTTCCTTTCTTACTGGTGCCATATGCAAAAGAAAATCAGAGATAATATAAATTCTAGGAGTCTTGAGTTTTTCATATGTTTTGTGTAACTGTCTAGTTAAAAACTTACTGTCAGACTGTTAGAAGTAGTTAGCAAGGTACTATATTAGTTATTCAAATGATGTAAATACTTTGGAATTTTGTGCAATATTTTGTCTATGTGTGTGTGTGTTTTTTTTTTGGTATTATTGGATGCAACTGAAAAGGCAAATTTTGAGTAAACATGACTAAATAAAAACCTTGAACCTTTGATTCTTTATAGAGAAACATACACCTATAATACTATTACAAAGAAAATTAAGAACAGTCTATGGAATACAGTGAAGATACAGTAACTGCTGTATCTGACTGAACAAAAATGTCTTTAGTCATGAATTATTTCTTTACATTTCTGTTGAAGACTAGAATTTTGTCTTTGTATTTGGCCAGTCCTATATTGTATAATTTTATGTTCTGGTGCCTTTTATTGTTTTCTTGCTTTGTAGAGTCGTTTGTTATGTTGCTTGATGTGCAAGCTGTTATGTGAAATACAATATTTACTGATTGATTTAAAATATTCACTGTCAATAAAACACAAATATACTGAAAACATGGGTTAGCCACCCCGTATACTTGAAACTTAAATGTAAAGAAAAAAGAAATTATGTCTTTTCAGACGGAGCTTAATAAAGAACTGAGTAGGGATAACAAAGATGGAGTTTATATGTGGTCAGAACAGGAAGTAAGGTCAGGAGAGCAGGGACAGAAAGTGAGGTCATCAGGTGGGGCTTCCTTCGGATGGTCTGCCTGAGGAGGATAGAGAGAAAGTGTTAGGTGACAGTGTCAACCCCTGGTCCAGTGGACAAATACCCTACACATAGATTGTTTAGATGTTACTCCTGTGTCTTCTCAATTAACCAAGATAGAGATTTGGCTTTATCAGGTCATGATATTTTCTGACTGCTTATTCCAGACCAGGGTCGCAGGGCAGGGGCTTGGTGAGGTGTGGGGTGCTGAAGCCTGTCCCAGCTAGCATAAGGCACAAGGCAGGAACAAACAATGGACAGGGTGCCAGTTCATCGCAGGGCACTTTATCAAAAGTAATGTTTAAAATTTACCTATAATAAAATGAAATCCCTTTCTTTGAAAGCATAACATTTAGTCTTTTTGATGCTGCATGCGACTTTTAGTAATTATTTAGATTATTTTAATAAATTGTCTGCCTACAATCCAATATTGTGTTCTGAGGAAAATAAAGGCTCTAAAGAAGATTAACTGATGTCAGAAGTAGTGTTTACAAGTCAGTTCTCGTAAAAAGGCAGAGTGAGTCAACACATGCTGTAAGAAATGGCTCAGGATTTATCAAACAGAAGCATGATGAGAAAACATATAAAATGTTTTTCAGTGTATGTAGTACAAGCTGTGGACTAATAAAAAGTAGGTGCAAAGTGACATACTGCTTATATTAAGTAGTGAATGGTGGTCTGAAATTACCTCAGTCCTATCTTACAGAAGTACTAGACTAATAAAAATCAAAACACAAACCAATTAAACAATATTGTAAATGCAATATGATTTAGATTAAAGAATGAGAGCATATAAAACATTTTTACGTATAGTAAGAAGAAACATTTCACTAATGAAACATTGGTGAAAAACTACATCAAGTCTCTCTTAAATAATGAGTAAGGATATCAATTGATTTCAGATGCATCACTGGACTAATAAAACATAAATGTAGAAATCTGTAGGATTTTTACTAGATGAAATGACGTCAAATGTATTAAACAGAAGCACAGTATTAATAGAATGCAACCACAAAGTAATGAAAAAGTTGTGCAAAATACCATATGACTGAGATTAGATAATGTGAACAGAGGTGAAACATCACAGAATTTATCAAATGGAAACAGTAGACTAATGAAACATTAGTGCAAAATGCTATAAGATTTATGGTGGATTTATGTTAGATAATGAGAACACAGATTAAATGCCAAATAATCTATCAAATAGAAGTGCTGTAATAATAAAACATTTGTGCAAATTGTAGTATGATTAAATTCAGATGAGATAATTAGAACATGGGTGAAATGGTGTCGAATTTATCAAATACTGTTGAAGCACCAGTCTAAAGATGTACAACCTACTGCAGGATTAATATTAGAAAACTAGCCGAGTTACTTGGTTACTTTGCCAGGGATATTTCCTAAGAGAGTGGGCCTCAGTTATAGTGGTTCATTGGATGTATCAGAAGTTAGTTATATAGTACTTCTCTGTATACTGTATTTCTTTCACCCCCCGGGGCAAATATTATTAGTTCACTGGCGCTCCTTAATGTTGAACATGCTGCATACAAATGCCCATAAATAAAACATTTGTGCCGTAGATCATTTTTTTCCTTTTCCTAGTGACTTGTTTTTTTGTCGATGGTCATTACAAAATATAATTTTAGAAGAAACTGTATTCTGAATTCAAACAAATAATTAGAGGGAATAATGGTTACTTTGGGGATAAATATAATTTCACCGTGTAGCAGATCTTGTGAAAATGGTACGTTCAGTCAGATTTGAATGTAATGCTATGATCTGTAATGTTCTACCACTACAGAGTTTTTGAGGGTTCAGATATAAAGCACTATACACTGTATAATGTCTTTTTAAAGTTATTACATACAGCATTGACAATTACAGACAGCACATTTACATGGCCTATGTAATGAATTCAATGTTTTTTGTTCTGTACAGATAAGTTCTTGTGAAGATACAATTTCAACCTCCTCTATGTTCTGTTCAAGGGATACCCCTTTAGTGAGCTGGGTGAGCATTTAAACTGACCAAGGCATGCCATTGCTCCTGACTTGTGTTGTACTGAAGGCTAGAAGTGAGCTGGTGTGCTGTCTCTTATTCTGCTTTGTTAATTGGAGAGTAATCGCACAAGATGGTCTGACCTCCAGGGGGACACTTTAGTTCTGCCCAATACTGCATGTTTTTTACCACCAAGTGCCACCCCCCCCCCCCCAACCTACCATTGTTTGAAGTTTATATATATACTGTAACAGCTCTCGACAATCTGATCCAACTTGAATTTGTATGTGCTTTATACAGCATCTTGTGGAGTAAGAAGGAGCCAACAGAATAAAGAATACTGTGTATACTCAAGGATGCCACTTGCTAACCACGTCTTCTTTGAATTTTGCCAAACTTTTCTTTGTCCACTTCATTTACCACACAGTTTACCATCTTGTCTCTTTTTCATATGCAGGGCAGCTACCCTTCCACAACTTCTGCCAGCCCCATTTCTTTGCAAGATTACAGCCTCAGCTGGTACAGTGATTCTATTCTGCTTGCTGGATTAATTTGCATGAACTACATACCCCATTTCTGTCTGTAATCACAACTGAAGCAAAAAAGGATGAGCTGCCTACGAATGCCCCATTCTTTACAGCTTTATTACTGAACATGGTGGCTGTTCATTTGTCTGTCCAGGATTTTAAATCACCTGTAGCTTGCAAACCTTTTAAATTATTGACCTGAAATTTGGTACACATATACTATATGACATCTACTATCCACTTTCGGGGTGATGATTGACCTCCAAGGTTATTCTTCTTTTTATTTTTATTTTATTTTATTGTAAAATCAACTCTCATCCCTACCATCTTCGCCGTCACTTCATATCTTAAATTATTCTTAAAGAAAACGCACTAAGTAATTGCAACACGAACACTGACTTAATCAGTTTTAACGTGAAAAGATGCTGACGAAAGAAGAGAAGAAGCAGGCCACTAGGGTGGAGAAAAGAAGAGCTGCTCATCCTCTGAGCAACAAATGTTAAATGTACAGAGAAAGAGTATGAAAACTATAAATGCCCAAGTCAAGTGTATTCACTGCACGTTATTGTGCAGTGCACCGTTACTGGTTGAGAAATAAAAACAAGGGTTGGCTAATTTTCTTTTTTCTATAATGTCACTAAAAATGTTTTTGATATTTTTTTGGGTATTTAGTAGTGCTGGGCGGTATGACCAAAATATACGGTATTTTTCAAAATTATACCGGGTTCACTGTATTCGACTGTATTTTTTTCCCCCATGCATGAGTGGATGTTAACCACATTTTCCATTGCAATTACTGCAGTAGACTGGCTAAGAATAACCTACCCCACTGTCATTAGAATTGTACATTGTACAAAAAAAAAACATTTTTAATGTGCACACAAGTATTAATACAGGTTTGCATGGCCCCATAAAGTGATAGTTTTCAAGGGGGTGGCACTAATGAAGAGAAGGAATCACATTGCATTACAGTTACAGTCAAAATATAGAACCTTTTTGTGGAACAAATTTTGCAAACAACTTAAACTATAATTTTGACAACATATTTTCAGCCATCCAAAGAGCTATTTAGACTTAGTAAAATATCCAGAGGTGCTTGTCAAAAGTTGTATTGCACTGAACATGTCTTAGAAAAGGAATGAATGTAAATATTTTTTGTAAACCAACTACGCTTTCTGTTAATGTTAACAATCTCTGTCCACTGACACATCAGCTATATGGAATGTAATGGCATTGGTTATCTTGATCCATCCATCCATCCATCCATTTTCCAACCCGCTGAATCCGAACACAGGGTCACGGGGGTCTGCTGGAGCCAATCCCAGCCAACACAGGGCACAAGGCAGGAACCAATCCCAGGCAGGGTGCCAACCCACCGCAGGACACACACAAACACACCCACACACCATCTACCGCTTGCTTTTTTTGTCGTAGGCAGTACCTCTAGCAACCACGACTACAAGTGACGTCTGACTCGAGTGTCCTCTAGCTTTTTCAGTTTTACCTGGACATGGAGGGTGCCAGTCTTAGTTCCATACATTCATGGTACTCCAAAGCATGTGTGTGGCTAAGGTGGTGCAGCAAATTGCTTGTGTTGCCACCTCCAGCGACAGCTTTAGCTCTACAGCATTTGTAGTAAATAGTTGTTTGGTCCACATCCGACCTTTTAAAACCAAAGTATCTCCAGACAACAGACATGGCTCCTTTTTTCAGCAAAAGTTCTTCTGTGTCATCATGATCAACTTTATTATCTGCTACAGCTTCAGTTTCAGAATGTCCTCTGTCCATTTCCAATGCTCAAAAGCTCCACTAACGCATGTACTCCATTGCATGCGTGTTTAGCAGTGTAGAAGTGAAAAAGGTCCCCCTTAAACAGTTTCCCGCTGCGCCATGTTCCGAACATTGTTTAGGCTATTTAAACCGGTATTGCGGTATAAGAAAAATCCATATCATGACAAAAATAAAAAACGGTTTTTGGTATGAACTGGAATAATTCCCAGCACTAATATTTAGTTTTTCTATTGTTGGGGGGTGGGGGTTGGGGGGGGGGTTACCCCCTGTAATAAGATCGATAAAAAGTCACAAAAAGGTTTGGGGATGGTCACCTCGTATACTTGAAAAAGAGTTGGGGAAAAAAAATAAACACATCTTTACAAACAGGAGTGCAAAACTGAACTGACAAACAGGTTGAAGGCTGTTCTATAAATATGGCTGAATGGAGAAAGAGGTGGAGTTAGGGATGCTGGAACATGGACTGACGTGGCAGGAAGATGGATTCTGGGTACCGGATATGATGACATCAGATAGTGCTGAAAGTGACTTCAACAGGAGCTGGACTGGTGATGTCATGAGAGGCAGGTTCTTCAGCTGGTCTGCAGAAGAAGGAAGGATCACGTGACAGCGCTGACCCCTAGTCCGAGTGAGAAATAACACTATTTGAGCCTGTAAACTGTCTCCTATGTGCACGTGTATCAAACCCAATATATTGATATAATGAAATGTCCTTTCTTTGTGGATACCTACTGACCTCGATATCCCTTCCTGCTAGTTTTTTAACTAAATGGGAAATATTGGTTTTTTTTATAAGTGATTGAGCGAGTGCATTATACAGTACTGTATATACACTATATAGATGACAGCAAAACATACAGTATTCATTGCCATAGTATTTATTTGGTAGGAGCAGGGTGTCATGAACTCCTGTTGTTTTGGTCTAGTTTGGAGTGTTTGGAATTTTCTTTACTTTTGTTCTTCTTCTTCTGTAGCTACTCCTATGTTTTGGGGTCACTGTTTTTGTTGTCTTTTATTTTTTCACATTCTTTTGCCCAGGGTTTGATGATGTAGTATAGTGTAGTTGTGTTGTACTCTAGCGATAATTTTGGTGAGTGAATGTGCTCCGACTCAGGTGTGGGGTCATAAAGGAAATTTTGTCTGAACCTTGCCTTAATAAAGAAAGAAAAGACTGTTTTCCAAGTAAGAACAGAAAATTTTTTAAGAAGTTCAGGTTTCCATTTTAAGCACCCTCAACTATAATTGTTGTGTAAAATTATTTTCTGAAAAGCTCACTTGTTCCAAATTTCACTAGTCTTTTGGTTTTGTTTTTTTTTTTTCTTGTCAGTGTCTTCTGCCCCAGCCATTCTGATAATACCAAAAATAATTAACACAAAATGTCCTGGTCCCCCTAGTCATACTGTGGACTATGGAAACTTTAGAGGAGCTGATTTCACATTTGTGGCAAGATCACACTGAAAATGAAAAGACAAGAAAATGCCATTGGATAGGAATCCTGCGTAGCCATTGTTAATACAGCTGGGCAACATATTACACTGCAGTTTGATGAGGGGAATCCTCGGGGGCAGAGTATGCTTACTGCAGTGCCAGCGATACAGCTGGCTGTCTCACGAATATTGTTCCTAGATGAATAAACAATTTTCTATAGGCCCAAGGTGTTTTACCACCTTCGAGTTATTATTGAATTGCTTACATTTTTTAAGCTGGAGTACTGATAGGTATATTGATTTACTCAGGGCAACACAATGAGTCAGAGTTAAGGATTAATCCTACAAGCTTGTGGCTTAAAGCCCAATGCCTAAGCCCTAGGATGTACTGCTTGTACAAAAAACAGCATGGAACCTGAATAATACATGCTAAATTATCAGGGGGAGTGGTGTCTTTTCTGTACCATTAACTCATTCCATCTCAAATTTTGCATTCAGTTTTAAGGGCATTCCTTGTCTGACACCACTGTTACCATGATAAAGAATTAGAGTGATTTGTTCACCACCTCAGTCTAGAATTGCAAACAACCTAAATGGAAAATCTACTGTAGACAAGAATAGGGAGCTTTGGAAAGACGACATATATAAGAATACTGTATACCTCTGTGATAGAATTACACTGGTTTTAAAATAGCTGAACCATTACCAAAGATGTGTAATGTCACGAGATCAACCATTACGTCTTGGAGGCCTGTGTAACAGGTGAATTGCAAATACCATAAGTAGAGTTCTCATCCGATTTTACATTGCCTTTCAAATGCAAAATTAACATTTTTAGTGAACTTCATTCAGGTAAATTATTTATAACCCTAAATCAGAAAAAGTCGGGATGTTATGGAAAATCATATAAAAAAAAAACAAAAAAACAAAGCAGTGATTCTTAAATTTACTTTGACTTTTATTTCATTGCAGACAATATGGACCCAAAAGATTTCAAATTTTGTCTGGTCAGTCCATTCCTGCATTTCAGGCCTTCAGCACATTCCAGGAAAAGTTGGGACGGTAAAGCATTCACCACTTTATAATGTCGTCATTCCTTGTCTTAAACACTTAAAAGACATTTTGGCACTGAGGATACCAAGCAATAGAGCGTTTCAGGTGTTATTTTGTCCCATTCTTCCTGCAAACACGTCTTAAGGTGTGCAACTGTACAGAGTTATCGTTGTTGCATTTTACATGTCAAAATTCTCCACACATTCTCTACTGGGAAAAGGTCAGCACTGCAGGCAGGCCAGTCCAGTACCCGGACCCTCTTCTTCTGTAGCCATGCCTTTGTAATGTGTGCAGAATGTGGTTTTACATTGTTTTGTAGAAAAATGCATGGACGTCCCCGGAAAAGAAGTCGTCTCGACGGCAGCATATGTTCCTCTAACATCTCAGTGTACTTGTCTGCATTAAAGCTGCCATCACAGAAGTATAAATTTCCCTGGCCAAGGGCAATGACTCCATACCATGACAGACCTTGGACTTGTTGCTGATAACAGTCCGGATGGTCCTTCTCATCTTTTGTCCAGAGTTCACGGCATCTATTTCTCCAAAATAGGTCTGGAATACTGATTTGTTTGAGCACAATAGGCCTCCAAGCCCAGAGAAATCAATGCACTTTCTGGACATTGTTAAAAAAAGGCTTCTTTTTTGCACAGTAAAGGTTTAAGTGGCATTTGTAAATGTAAATCCATATTGTAGTGCTAAATAAAGGTTTGTCAAAGTCATACATTGCCAATGCTGTTATATTAGCTATGGATGAGTGATGGTTCTTCATGCAATGCCATCTGAAAGATCGGAGGTCACGACTGTTCAGCTTAGGCTTACGCCCTTACCCTGGACTCATTTAATGATATTATGCACTGTAATGAGAGAAATATGCAAGTCTTTTCCATGTTTTCTTTGAGGAATACTGGTTTTAAACATTTCAATAATTTTCTTTCTCATTTGTTGAGAAACTGGAGATTCTCTGCCTATCTAGCGCTTTGAGTACTGAGAAAAGCGCTTTATAAATGTAATGAATTATTATTATTATTATTATTATTATTATTATCTTTGCTCCTCAGAGACTCAGCCTTTCATGGATACTGCTTTTGTGCCAAATCACGGTTACAATCACCTGTTGACATCACCTGTTTGAAATCATGTCGTATTTTAATTATTTACCTCATTTCTGGTCTTAATTTGCCCCATTCAATGTGTCGCAGGCCTGAAATGCAGGAATTTATGTATTGTATATTATTAACAAATGAAATTATGTTGACCAGACAAAACATGAAATATCTTGGGTTCATACTGTCTGCAATGAAATAAAAGTCAAAGGAAATTTAAAAATCATTGTGTTTATTTATTTTTTATTTGCATTTTCCACACTATCCCAACTTTTTCTGATTTGGAGTTGTAATAAAACCTGTCAATGCCTGCTGTAACCAGAAGATAAATATTAAAACTGAATTCATGAAGAGTTATGTGAAAGATATAGGATTTTTTTATTATGTATATAATAGTATATATGATGGGTGTTGCAAATGGATGGCAGTGGACAGCTGCCTCACAGAGAACTGGCAAGTGTGTGTGTCACTCTAGCTTGTACTCCCCATGCCTGCATAATCTTTTTCACCGTTTTTACTCCTCCATCTCAATGATGTGTGTTAAGTTAGTTGGTGAATCTAAATTGTCCCTGTGAGAGTGACTGTGGTTTTATGTGCATGTGTGTGGGGGTGGGAGTGGGGTGTGTGTGTGTGTGTGTGTGTGTGTGTGTGTGTGTGTGTGTGTGTGTGTGTGACTGCGTCATTTAGTGGACAGGCACCCTGACAAGAGTTTGCTCCTGCCTTCTGCTCTGGCATTCACAACCCTGAAGTAGGTTTGGAAGATATTAGAAGAGGTAAGGTTAGAAAATGGATAACTGGGATATGGTAGGTTGTGTCCTGTTATAGAGGGCATGCTATTCAAGCACTTACATATAAATTTACTGTTAATGCATATATTTATATTGGTGGTATAAAATTTAATGCAGCACTGCAAAACTGAATTTAATACACTTGGAAAACTCAATTTAAGCATTTCTGAAATAGTGCTTCTGGTTTATGTTCTATCTTCTATTAGCTTTAGCAGCCTTATAGTATTTAAGATAACAATTCAAAGGAACATCTTTGGACAAATTGCAACAGACTGAGGCAAAGACACTCAAGGCAGATATTATTTTATTCCTACAGACAGCAACATTTGTCTGTTAGACTGTGTCTCCATTAGTTTATCAGTCATTTTATATAGTGCCCTGTACAGTATATAATACCATCAATGTCTGAAAAAAGATAATGGTAGGTTCTATTTAATGTGGCACTTGTTTGCATTACTCCACTTCTACAAATTGATTACAGCAAGTATTCATTATGTACACCTGCAAACAACGTACTATACCATGTGAAGCATTATATAATCTGGTTATGAAGCATCATTTTTGTATAGAGTGATACAATTTTGGAGTCAATCTGCTTTCTTTGCACATCTTCTGTATCTAGCAGATGGGTTTCATCATGCAACTCAAGCTTAAGCTTTGATGCTGCAAACTTACTGCCTATAGGACTGATTCTGAGCAGCTTTCTGAGAACAAAGTTGTCCACTAACAGTATCTCTGCAGACCTTACGCTTCTAGCATGCAGCAAAGCAGCACGGATCTTTCTTCAAATTTTCACAAAATATCTGTCATATTTGGTGTTAACTCATTCTGTCAGCTTTATGTTCTGTTATGTACAGATTTTAAGTAAAATCATGTGGTACAAACCCAACTATATCCAGGTCATCATGCTGGATTTAGACATATTGGCCTTGTGCAGATCTGCTACAGAATTATTACACAGTAATATTGAGAGTATTGGTTGATTTGCTAGTGGAGACATTTCTGACAGATTTGTATGCACCATTATGATTAGTTTGTTTTAAGAATGGCCCAGTTGCCAAAGACAATTCCTATTATAGGCCAGCCTAATATCATAATTCTGGAGGCTGACTGACTTTCACAATCACAGAAATCAAAGTAAAGCCTAACAGTCATGTGCAGAGGGGCATATAAAAGACAAAACCCCTAAAACCCTAAAATGTGATCCCCAATGCTGGGTGCTGTAATCAGCTTACCTGAGTTTCACAGTCATCGTCTAAATGGAGAAACTGATGTAGCATTGGGCACACAAGCATTGCACTACTGCAGAGTGAAAAAATGTTACCTGAGTTGGCAAAGCCTTGGTTCCACTCAAATTAAATTTATTTATTTAATTGCATTTTTTATGGTTTTATCTTTTATAACGTGTCTTTGAGTGTCTAGAAATTCACAAATAAATGGAATATGTTATTATTATTATTATTATTATTATTATTATTATTACATGAGAGCTTTAACTCTCTTTTGCCAGGTGCCATTACTCTAGGCTGGTCATTATGGTTAATGTTGTGAGCAGTGCTTTCCTGGCAGACTTCTAATGCTGGAGGACAAATGTATGAGTGTAAAATCTGCAGTTGCTTCTGCGATGGGCAAGTAGCCCTCGACAGACGTGTCAATTGCGTTTCTGCATGTTACCCCGTTGGGGAGGGTCTCAAAAGAGTTCAAAAATCTCACAAGGTATACAGTATATAAAGAATGACCACTATGTATTCATTGCAGAGTCTGTTGTGTTTCTGTACATTCTTGGTGAATCTCAGTTATAACATGTTTGAATGCAAGGTCTGGCACTATCTGTTTGGATTTTACTTGCTCATCCATGGGTGTTCTTCCACTTGACAAAGACATACAATGTGAGCCAAAAAGAAGTACCAGATTTCAAATGTTTATTCTACAAAAATGCTACAAGATAAAATAAATTTCATTACGACACAAGAAAGGGTATGCAAAATATTTCACTGTATTTAAAAATTATGTCTTCAAGGCGGTGACCATCATTAGTGATACACTCTTTGAGACAATTTCTGAACGCTCGCATGACTTGTTTGCCCATTTGAAGGGGAATAGCGGCGATTTCATGGCGAATGGTGTCCTTGAGGGCTTCAAGGTTTGGAGGTCGGTGTGTGTATACCTTCGACTTGAGATAGCCCCACAAGAAGAAATCACATAGAGTGAGATCAGGCGAACATGAAGGCCACCTGATATCACTGCGCAGGGAGATCATCTTCCCAGGAAACATCTCCCGCAAAACTTGCATGGATCTCCGTGCCATATGAGCTGTTGCTCCCTCCTGTTGAAACCAGGCATCCACCACATCCATTTCTTCCAGTTGGGTCCGCAAAAAGTTCTCTAGCATTTCAATGTAATGTTCTGAAGTAATGGTGATCATTGCTCCCCCCTTCTCAAAAAAGTAAGGGCCTACAATGCCAAATTATGCAATGGCATACCAAACTGTAACACGCTCACTGTGTAGGGGTTGTTGATGAAGTTCACGAGAGTTGGTTTCAGCCCAATAGCGAAGGTTTTGCTTATTTACGCAACCATTCAAATGACGATGGCTGCACATGACGATGGCATCATGATGAACGGTTTGCAGAATGTTCACGCACAACTCTCTACAGCTCTCCCAGTTTCTCTCAGTGAGTTCCTGCACTACCATCATTTTGTATGGATGTAAATTAAGGACCTCATGCAAAATTCTCCTTAAAGACGTGTTGGAAATGCCTAAGACAGAAGCATGTTTGCGTACTGAACGTCTAGGAGACTTCAAAATTGATGTCCTTACAGCTTGGATGTTTTCAGGCATTCAAACAGTCCAAGGACAGCCTGGAGATTTTCTGTTCAATGTTGTATCCCCCTGTCAAAATTTAGCCATCCTCTGAAGAATTGTTTTCCGATTTGGGACGTCATCATTAGGAGGAATGCTGAAGTGCATTCGCAAGGTGTGTTGCGTATTGATGATGGATTTGTTGTTTTTGAAGATCACTTCGACAGCGAATGCACGGTGTGCACCAGACCAAGGCATGTTGCCGACTGAAAACCCCAAGGGGTCGCCTATCAAACGACCCCCACCCTGACCCACTCGGCTGCCTCTACCTCGTGCAATTACCTTGAGAAATGTGTTACTTTATTTTTGCTCACCCTGTACTTATCAGGCAAGTTGACAAATTTAAATTGGCCCAGTGTGTGTGTAGGTGATAGTGTTTCTTCTAGGGTTGGTGCCGGGCTAGTATAGAGTGCCCCTAAGTTTGGCTTTGGCTCTCTGTGGCCCTACAAACGTGCTTAAATGGGATTCAGACATTGGATTTCCTGGTGTTTATTTGTCTTAGTTTATAAGAATTCTACCCTTCAGAGTACTAGAAGGAGTGCCTTAATAGCTAGACCAGCACCCCAGTTTATTCACTAATGATTTCCTTTCCCAGGTAACTAAAGTGTGCTGCTTTTATGCTGGCTTATGAATTGAAGGTATTCATTTTTATCCCAAGGACATTTTGCATACATTCAGTTATATCTGAGTCACCTAAAAACTCATCTTTACATTTCTCTCATTCTTGACAGCATTATTGTACAAATATGGACAACAGTACAGTAGATTCAGGTTTAGGAATATGGAGATGTTTCATTATAGGTGGATATCTGAAGGTTCAGCTGAATCCAACCTAATAAAGGTCCAATAGTCTCAACATCATATATTTCATTTTTATTTTACTGTCAGGAGTAGAATCAACTTTCACCATTTTTTCCTGATATATGCAATAAGTGGGTTTAGACCTTGGATATCCTGAGGGCTTTAAACATGACCGCTATCAGAGATTTAACTGGTTCTTGAGTAACACAGAACACATAGATGTCATTTCTGAACTTTATGATGCACATTTTATTCCACTGTTTCCTCTGCTTAGATCTACATAGTTAGTATAAGAAGGACACAACGCAGCTAAAAAAATGAGATATGAGCTTGACTTTTTCCAGTAATGCTGGGTATATGCTGTGGATTGTATTTTTTGAGTTTAAGTAACCAAAAACTAGGAGGAGATGTTAAAGACATTTTTAAAATAACGATAGGTTTGAATTAGATTGAAAGCAGCTGTAACTTTAAAACAAGGATGTCGGCTTAGGGTTGTAAAGCGAGTTTCACACACAGTGCTTTTTCACTTAGCAGTTTATTACAAATATATGGCACCAGCTGCTTAGAAATGTGGTTAAAACAAGTACCTTGGGGTTCCTTACTAAATATTATTTGAAAGAATTCAATGAATAGGAATAGAGACATTTTGCCTTTAATGGGTTCTTTTCTTAACAAAACTGAAAACACATAAATTCAGTATTTAAGGACATTAATTATGATATTTTTGCAGTCTTTCACCTTCTTAAGATTAGGATTTCTGAGACTAATACATTCTGGAGTTTTTTGAATCTGCTTTATCCATTATATGCTTAAACTGGGATTTAACCCAGCAATTCAGACATGAAGCAGGAACTTATTCTTGGTTGGACAACAGTGTGACATTTGTATAGTCCTCTTTTCTGAAGTACGGTTTTAGGGAGATATAATACACTGTGTAAGTTCTTCCCAGTCAGTAGGTAACTTATGCTTTGTGAATTATGTTGGCGGAAATGGGATTTTATCCTGTGGCTTGGCCCTTTATTATCTAGTATATTACTTCTGCAGAGCACTGTTGCAAAATTCATTGTATTAAATAAATATTAATTGGATAACCAAGACGCTTCATGCTGGCAGTGCAGGAACTGCTACTGCCTCCAAGTCTGATGCTGACCCAGGATGTCACCTACAGTATATACATTTTACTCATTTATCCCTCATCCGTTTGACTTAACTATCCAAAAATATGCTGACATAACAATCAATGTGTTTTTGTGCATCCTGACATTGCCTGATGTCTGATGCAGGGTACTGTCATGATTTGCAAGGATGGATAGACGGAGTAACTGAAACTGTTGTGTAAAAGTATTCTAGTGCCTCCTCTATTTATATCCAGAAAGACATTGAAACAATCTCTGCATGCAGTTCTTATCATGTGAAACTTCTTGTCTTTAGTTCTAGCTGAACTAGGCTTTGAAAAAACACAAAGAACTGATTAACTCTCACACCCCCACAAATCAAGAGCCAGCTTTTTAATTTTCTTAAATTGTGTGTGCTGCTACAAAGCTCAGAGTAGTTTATATTTCCTTTTTTACTTTCCCTTGATACTGCAGTTTGACAAGCAGCCAGTAATAGCTATTTTCTTTACCTCCCAAGGGGTGCCATGTTATAGTGAAATGGGCAGAATGCAATTACGCACCAAATTGCGTGTTCACTAGGTGTCTGTGGATGTGGTCTTTCCAGTAAAGTCTCTAATTTGTGTATTTCTTTCCTACCGTCACTTGTGTGATGTACTCCATAATGTAGTACTTATTATAGAAAGGAACTTATGTCATGATGTTTAAGAACTACAGAAAGGTGGCTGAACTGGGAACTACAAGGATGTCAGACATAAAATCCCACTGCTCACTGATTGTGTGATGCTGAACAAATCTATTAACCTGCCTGCACTTAACTGATAAAAATATACATCACTACATGCTGGAGAAATGAGTTTGGCTCCTGTCCAGCCTCACTTGTATGTAACTCTTGTCTAGATAATTAAATCCAGACAGTATTCTTTTCAGCGCCTGTTTTTTAACCAATGCACAGTCCTGGGGAGCCAGTGTCTACTCCAGCTCATGCCCACAACACACTCACACAGGCTCAGTTTGAAAAATATAAATGTACCTAATACAATGGGCAGTTTTCCTAGTGTCTTACGTTTCAGATGTTGTTTGCCATGACAAATCAGAAGCATCTGATTAAAATGCTAATTACAGAAAACTTGCACTGTGATGAACAAAAGAGATGGTCATCTCCCTTGAGGAGCTGCAGCTGGCATAAAAGTTACCCATGCATGGAGCAGCAAACTGTCAAAAATGATCTGCTGTACGCCTACAGATGTTTATATTGTTGACATGAGTCATCTCAGAGGAAAATGATTGTATTTTTTTGTTCAAAGAGCTGAAAATTTTCTTCACACTTCTGGAACGTGAGTTAAGGATTCTTTGGAAAATATATGGCTACTGATGGACATGGAATGTTGTAGTGCTGCACTTCCTTTATTTAACTGCTATAAGAAGACTCAAAGTTATTAATATTGCGTATTTGGGTGACATCTTTATACAAGGTGACTCACATGATCGTTAAAACACTGAGCACAAGCAGGTTGAGAAGCTTGCTCAGGGTGAGTCAGAAGAAAGACTTCTAAACTGGTGCTTTAATGTCTAATGATTCAGCCAATACCAAACACTGCCTGCACTGTAAGAATGAAAATGGGATGCGAAATTTCTGTTCTTTTCTTTAGTAAATGAGGTGTATTTTTGTCTGTTGTTTATGAATACTTTAGTCAACAGTTTGGTACATAAAATCACAAAGAATTGATATCACTTCCTATTTGAAATATCATGCTCAAAGTTGGACAAGAACCAAAATCATTTCGCTAGCATGATGCGATGCATATTCCTACACGTTTAATGCGGTCAGGTTAATAAATTTGCCTAGCATCACAGTCAGTGGGATTTTAGTCTGGCACCTTGTGGTTTTGATTCCAACCAACTTTCCTCAAGTTTCCACTATAAAAATTATATAATGATTGGAACATTTCCAAAAATATTTTTACTTGGAACTGCTAGAAGTCACAATGTGTTAAAAAATTCACACATGTCCCCACTTCATACACTGTCATGAGATACAGTCATGCCCATAAAAATGTCATGAGGTTGTACTGGCCAAGGTATGTGCCTTCTTCCTTTAGTTCACTTCTTGGAGATTATCATCCTACCAGCAGATGGTGGAAATGAGCCATCACTGTTGTCGTGACCAGGCTTTTGTTTTTAATTTTTTATAAATTCTCCTTGATGTCAAAAAATTATTAATACCTTGTTTTAGAGGTTTTAAGCGGTCATGGGATCTCATGATCACATCTGTTTTTGTGCTTGATACATTTTTAGCATATATGAAAATAATTAGTGCTATCCTGTGATACCATTTTGTCTTTCTTATAGGCACTAAAGAAAGTATTGTGGAGTATTTATGCTATGCTAGACAAGGTCAACCAGAAGTACATGGCGCATAATATATCTGGGTCAAGAGTGTAAAGTCACATTGTGTACTTCCTGGAGGAAGTAATCCACTAACCTTATAATGGCCAAAGTGGTGTATGGCCAGGTGTAATAAAAGTCAGGAATGGCCATAAAGGATTGGGGAATTTGTATCCCGTATAGTCTTTTGAAAAAATAAAACAACGTCCTTATAGGCAGGGAGTTCAAATAGAAGTAATACACAAATGGCGGATATATACAGTATGTTGAATAGGGATGGGAATTGATAAGATTTTCACGATTCCGATTTCATTTTCTGTTTAACAATTCGATTCTTTATCGATTCTCCTATCGATTCTTATTTTTAAAAAAGGAGAACACACAGGTCGATTAGCTTAGAACTTTGTTTTATATCTTATCTTTGAACAAAATAGAAATTTAGGAGTAGCATGACCTTACAAACCCAACAGTGAGATCTTAAGAGATCCACAGCCTACAGCTCCTCGATGGGGTGCCACGGGGTCCCCAGAAAAAAATTTGTAAATGTAAAATAATAATAAAATAAATATTCTTCTGTAGCAATAACAATGTATAACATAAATTATTCTGTGGCAATTACACAAGAATGTCCAGTAACATTTACACTCTCCTTTTTAAAAGTGTATATGAGCTGAGCACTCAAAAATAAAACTACATCAGCCAGCAACAAATACAATCAACTCAAGTCCAATGGAACTGTGCACTGTGCAATTCTGCAACCATCAACTATTTTGACAGCTACATCCATGTTGGCCGCATTATCAACAGTGGCTGCCACAACCTTGTCTTTGATACCATACTCCTCCAAGATCTCATCAATCTCCTCTGCTACAGCTGTCCCTGTCTGTGCCTGGTACACTGGTTTGGTTTTGAAGACTTTTTCTTGAGCCTGGCCATTCCTGACATAATGCAGCGTTACTGTGAGGTAATGATCTTGACTAAAACTTGTCCATCCATCTGCAGTGACGGCTGCCTTCAACACATGTTTCAGCTCAGAAATCAGATTTGCCTTTTCAACCGCATACCAAACAGGGATCAAGTGGTTGGTTAAACTGTCTCTGTTTGGGGCTTTGTACTTAGGGTTCAGAGTCTTTGTCATTTCTCTAAAAGATATATAAATGGAAACGAATGAAACATCTGGCAAGAGGAGATCATGCAACTTTGACATTCCCTGACTTAGCCTACAATTAAACACATTCACTTACCGAAAATCGGGGGCATCTACTGTGGCAAATGGGTTCAAGCCTTTTACCACAAACTGAGTCACTGCTCGGTGACATTCGTCTATCCTGGCCTGTGTCATTTTACTTTTCCCTGCCTCTGTGAAAGGAGAAGCTACCGGTAGACTGCAGTGAGAACTGCCAGCATCTGAGACAGCCAGACTAACATAATATGCAATGTTAGTTGATTAGTTACCTGCCGTATTAACGGGAGAGGACGTGCAAACGTTACCGCTGCTGCTGGGTTGAGATTCACTAGTCCGGAGCGGATCAAAAACACGACATTCATTTAAGGTTATCGCGTGTTTTGTGAGCAAATGCTTTTGCATATTCGTAGTGTTTCCTCCCTTTGATGAAATATCTACTTTGCAAGTATTGCAAGTTGCCCTGTTGTCATCCTTTCTCGTAAAGTATAACCAAACTTTTGAGCATTTGTGCCGCTTAGGCGCCATGTTTCCTGCTGGGTAAATGACGCTACGCAACATGGCGACGTCATTCGAGGCGACTGGAATCAATAGGGGAATTGTTTGCAAAAATGGCAAACAATTCCAAGGAATTGAAACAGTGGGAACCGGTTCTCAACAAGAACCGGTTTTCGATTCCCATCCCTAATGTTGAAGACAGAAAGAAGAGGGAGCTTATGGAACCGGAACTGGAAATGATGTCATCAGAAGGAGGGAATCTTGGCAGGTGGAAATGATGTCATTATGAGGTGGGTTTTGTTGAGGGTCTGTAGTGGAAAAAGAGGACCAAGTATTACTGGACAGCACCATTCCTTGGCTCAGCTGAGAAATATTTATTTTTAAAACTGTGAACTGTCTCCTAAGCACATGTGTGTGACACAGTAGCCCAGACCTATTAGGTCAAGCAGCCTGAACAGAAAGGTAGTGAACAAAAGAAAGAGCATTGGTCTGGATAGAGCCCTGATGATAAATAACATTAAACGAAAGGCTGTAGGTCCAAAAACCACCATGTGACTTACAGGTTCGACTCTCTGTGCACTGCCATCCAGTGTAAGGCGGCACAGTGACCAAGGTGAACTCAGCCTGGGAGTTAATACCTCAGCTGTTTAACTGCCGATTTAATTGCCAAAGCCTCCCGTTCCACCACCACATACCTGATTTCCCAGTCCAGCAGTTTCCAGCTCAGGAACATAACATGGTGTTCAACACCATTGACGCTTTGGCTCAGCACGGCACCCAGTCCTGTGTCCGAAGCATTGGTCTGGAGAATAAAGGCAGAGAAAAGTTAGGAGCCATTAAAACTAATGCTGACATCAGGGATTGCTTAAAGTCACAAAATGCAGCATTGGCTTTTTCGTCCCATACCACATAATTTGGAGCCCCTTTCTTTGTAAGATTTGTCAAGTACGTCACTCTCTCTGAGAAGTGGGGTACAAACTGGTGGTATGGTGAGACCATTTCAGTATGGCATCTACTTTCGAACACTGTGGTCGTACCAAACCTCTGCCCACTAAGAAGCCCAAATATTTTGTCTCCTTTAATCCAAAGAAACATTGGTAGAGCAAATTTTCATACATACAAAATAAATAATAAACAGAACTGACAGAAAATAAAGAATTATAGAAAGAATAAACATAAATTACAATAATAGTTAAAGAACTAAAAATAAATGAAAAAGAAATAAAAAAGGAATTTCAACATAAGCCATAGGGTATCCCGGCTAAAACATAACACTGGATGTCTCTGATTAGATTCACTCCAAACCTTAATACTGTTATTACCTTGTTGCTTTGAAACATTTCTAGTTAACAAATTCCAACTCTGCTTTTTGACATTGATTTAAGATTAATTAACGTTTTGGCTCTGGTTATGTACATGTGTTTACCGGCTATCAAATTGTTTGTACTGGAGAATAATATCTAGCATAAAGTTTCATAATTTTTTGTGTCTAACAATGTCTAACTTAAAATAAATGCAAGGAAGCTTTATGAGCCACACCTCTCTTGGGGGCGGCACGGTGGTGCAGTGGTAGCGCTGCTGCCTCACAGTTAGGAGACCTGGGTTCACTTCCTGGGTCCTCCCTGCATGGAGTTTGCTCCCCGTGTCTGTTTGCTCCGGTGTCCTCTCACAGTCCAAAGACGTGTAGGTTAGGTGCTTTGGCGATCCTAAATTGTCCCTAGTGTGTGCTTGGTGTGTGTTAGGATATAGCGGGCTGGAAAATGACTGACTGACCATTCTTGGGGACATTTACAACTTCAAAGATTAGATAAGACATTTTTTGTTGGGGTAAATAGACCAGAGCTTTGATAAGAAGAGCACTTGTGCCATTTTATGACATTCTTGTTTATTGAAACTACAGAAAATGCTGGACTTGGGGAGCTGAGTTTGCCTGAGCAGTTTCCTCAGTGGGTGCTACATCCCCACACTCCGAACCAGCTGAATTGGGAAGGGGGTTGAGACTGAGCTGTTCCATTGGTGAGTCAGGGGGATCAGATCACAAGAAGTGGGGACTTCACTCTCTCTCTCTCTCTCTGTCTGTCTCTCTCTATCTATCTATGTTTCTGCCATTCTCCATCCTCAAGAGAGCAGACAAGATGATGACCTGAAGAGAACTGACCAGAAATGAGCTGGCCAGAAAGAGTCAAGTTTATGTGCCACCTGAAGCTATTAGCACAATCAACAACAACAACATTTATTTCTATAGTGCATTTGCATACAAAGAAAGTAGCTCAAAGTGCTTTACACTGTCAAAAAAATTAACAAGAAAAGAAAAACAAGTTAAATTAGGCAAGATAATTAACAATAAATAAATAAATCTGCAGGCACTTACATAACATCGATATATAATTAGTAGAAAAATAGCATCCTTATATACAATATCACATTGTAATTCTCTATAGATGAGTACAAAGATAAGGTCAAATGGGCAGGAGGACAGAAAAAAATTTAAAAAATACTCTGCAGGGGTTCCAAGGTAAAAAACCCACAGCCCACACTGGCAATTCTACCTAACATAAAGGTGTTTAAATCATTTCTCATTGTTCCCAAGCTTTGTTCCAGAGGATTGGCTGCAGAGTGCCCCCATCAGGTGGTGGTGGCACAAAACGCCACCACAGAAGTACCGGAAAATTTAGCAGAGAAAAGTGGAGATTACTAAAGATTGCAAATCCCTGAAGAATATTATTCTTTGTCTATACAGTCTATTAACAGTACACCTAAAATGTAACTACAAAAAAGGCAAATTAAAAAGGTGTATTTTTAGGTGTTTTTTAAAAATGTTCCACAGTATTAACCTGGTGTTATCTCTATTGGAAAAGAATTCCACCTCTCTATTTGACTCCGATTTTTGTAACACATATTGTGCCTTGGTTATTTATGGTTACGAGTCACTGCTTATTACTTTCATTACAGTTCATCTCCAAATTACGTTTCTAAATAAATTCTGCTGATGCCCAGTGCAGTCAGCACAACTGCAGTTTTTACTTGAAGAAAGTTACTGGCAATTTGCTGCATTCATTTGCCATGGAAATTGCCTGGGTTAGTACTTGTGTCATCTAACATTTCTCTATAGTCATAGACACACGCAAATGAATTTTTTGTTGATGAATCTACAGAAAGACAAGTTCACTGTTCATTGGCTTCCAAATACATATAAAAAGCAATTAAAGATTAGACTTTCGTAATAGTAAAAAAGCAACTAAACTCCTTAAGTGTGTGCTGTCGTACACCAGGTTACAATGCAACCAGAAGAAACGAGCACAGTTTTCGATGTACAGCATGGTATGAAGCAATTAACACAGACACACGTGTTGCTTCATCTATTACACACTGTGTGTCCAGTTTTTAAACAACTACCATTTCAGAGATGCTGTAGTCATTAGGCACAATTTAGAATTTAAACCATCACAGAACACAAACATACATTTAATTTTGAGGCAGCATTTAAACTAACTTTTCATGAGAGACGAGGGAGCATTTAGAAACATCAATGTAGATAGAAAACAAATACACACAAATGATATGGTCTTTTTTACATTGTCATGAACATCTTGGGATGAAATTCAAACAAAGTGCTGGTTACTATATGCAGGACAAAAAGCAGAGTAAGCAGATTTTCTGGTTGAGTTAAATCAACAGAGGCTTTGTGTGAGGCTTGCACATCATCAAAATTATGCAGTCAAAGAGGAGGGGGAGATCCACTGCTTTCAGCAACCTGTGTGTTATTTTGATCCTTTACTCTGACAGCTCAAGTACTCGTGAACAAACTGTAGCATGGACTCTTCCAGTGAGGTGTGTTTGTGTGCCCAGTGGGCTGAATTAATGTTGTATCATTGTAATGAGAAGTCAAGCAAAATGACACCTTTTATTGGCTAACTAAAAAGATTACAATATGCAAGCTTTTGAAGGGGCCTGATTTGCCTTGAAAGCTTGCATACTGTAATCTTCTGAGTTAGCCAATAAAAGGTATCATTTTGTCATTTTGCTTGAATTCCATCCATAATGGCTAACACGGAACAACACCCTAGTCCTGTTGTATAATTGGGAAGATTGATGACTGGCTCTATTTGTTGGCCAGTGTGACAGACTACATAAAATCTGTTTAAAAAAATGGATAGATCAATAAGAAAAAATACATTCTGAAATATTTATTTCAAATGGCCATGCACTGGAAAATAAATGAATATTTGAAAATATTATTTTATTTTTATTTATTTTATTTAACTGTATAAAAGCATACACACACACAAATACTGTGCCTGGAGTCAACTTAATTGGGCAGGATGGTAAGAAAAGGCAGATGTTTAGCATGGAGATCTGATCTCAGAGGACTATATCCACTTGCAGGTTTTCAAGTTTGTATTCTGTAGTTCTGCATGATGGACTGGAGCCTATCTAGGTTTGTATTCTTTCTTGTTCCTGATGCTGCTCTACCCACAATCCCAAATTGCACTAGGTGTGTTGGGCAATGTTATGTTATTGTATAATAAAATTTAAATAAATTTGCCTGTGTGTTAAATGGTTCACAACTTATTAAATTGACTGCAGCAGTTCGTCTACTGCACTTAATCCAATTATTATTGCTTCCACCTTGCTCAGAATACAAGGTTCCTGTCCTCTTCTCCCATCCCCTACCAGTGACTGATTGAGTGATACACTGGCTTTGCTCATGTGGCACAAAGTGGTAAATTATGGATAGCTGGGGAGAGGACGCAGGCGCTGGCTGTTCGCCGCTTCTCCATGCTATATTCATTATTTAAGTATTTTTATTACGTGAATGTCATTTTGATTGTAGCTGATTGTAGCTGTTTTCTGGATACTATACATAACATTAGCATTTAGCGGCTGTAATTTGCTGTTAATGCCTTACAGCATTTAATATCGCTGCTTTTGGAGAAATCCTACCTGCGGCAGTTGTTGGCCTGTCTTGCGTTGTGTCATCGGCGCTGGCCTGTATCAGCCCGCTATTACATTTCCTGGATGTCGGCTCTGCCGTTGGGGATCTTGGTGAAGGAAGGAACTCCTTATACTACAATCCACTGCAAGAAACCTCAGTTTTGCAAATACCTACCGCCTTCGCCCCCCTGTGACCAAACTTCATACAATGGGTGACCAAGCCTTTGCAGCCGCTGCTCCGCAGCTCTGGAATGCCCTACCAGAAAGCCTAAGAACACAGCAGATTGTGGGCTGTTTTAAAAAACAGTTAAAGACTTTTCTATTTAGGAAAGCATATTAACAAGAATGCTATGATTATTGCTGTTTTATCTCTGTTTTTATCTTGCTTTGCCTTTGTTTAAACTTTTTATGTAGCACTTTGAGATTTACCGCTAATGTAAAGTGCCTTATAAATAAAATGCATTATTATTATTATTATTGTTGATAATGCTGCTTGGAAAAAGGATAAATTTTTTAATGAAAAGTGCAACATAAACTCTTTTAGGGTTATTTATTTTGACCCTTTTATCCCAGGGTGAATGTTTTTCCAAAAAAGTCAATTTTCTGAAAAACAATGGTTTCACACATAAATCAACATAAAATACTTACTTATGACAAATGTCACTCAGCTTTATGTTCCATTAGCCCGTTCAGTATGTAGATTCACAGACATACTACAGTACATACCTGTTTGTCTCAACACTCATAAGCTAAAATGCACTTTCTAGGAAAAAAACAGCTTGAAGTAGTCGAGTGGCTGGTAATCCATGGGGTACATTAGTATGTCGTGTTCTTTGATGAAGTCCAGTTGCCAGTTTGCATCCCATGGATCTATGTCAGTGTAGTCATCCCAGAGCGAACATTGCCATAGACGTGCCACTTACATGAGCGTGTTCAGCACTACAATCAGTTGGAGACCAATGAGTTGAGGAAGGTACCTGCCTTTCATTTTCAATTTCGAGATCATTTGCAGCAAAATCAGAGTTCGATAAGCGTCTGTGTGTTCCTCCCAGGAAAACATTGCTGTTTGCATGTCAGTTGTACGATCAGCTGGGGTTCAATCAGCTGATGCAGGTACCTGACTTCTACTTCCGAGCTCCAGATCACTTGCATCAAAATTGGAGTTTGATAAGTTAGAGTCTGATTCAGCAATAATACACAAAAAAATAATATGCGGTGAGTATTTTGCTTTGTGCATTAGCTTCACTCTCTTTCCCAATGTCGATGCCATTCTAGACGTTGTTTACTCTATGCTACTTACTTACACACAGGGATTCAATGTCAAGTCGAGTCTAACAGTCCTCCTAGCAAAGAGGGTCTACCCATAATGTAACAGTGACTTCTATCAACATTTACAGCTTTTTTTTCGCCCTTTTCCCCTGATCTACCCTTAGGGCTACGTGTTGACATCCACCCTAAAAGAGTTAATAAATAAATGTTCTATTCATTCAAGCTGAACAGAACAGTGAATCATGTCTCTCTATTATATAAAAAAAATCTTGGGACGAGTCAAGACTTTTTCAGAGAGATGATTTCACGTCCCGCGAGATGAGACTTTGTGCCAGGAGATTTAACCATGCTCACGGTCCACTCAAAACTCATTTGTGTGAATGCTATTGTCAGACACAGTTCCTGTGCTCTCAGCTTTTATAAATGTTTATGTTTTACTCATTTTAATACAAGACATACAATCTATTTGTTTCCTTACGATGTAGTCCTTTTCTGGATAATAATTTTATATGTTCTAGATGAAATATCAATGACTAAGCAAAGAAAAAAGGGCAGAGTGTCGAAAAGTGGCCAAAGAGAGTTGGAGAGAAAAGAATTCAAAGAAGAACAATAATAATCTAACTGCAAATTTGGAAAATAAGGAAAGTTATAATCAGCCCGGACCAAGTGGAACTGAAAACCTAACAGGTCCAAGTGGGGGTGGAAATAAAAGACAAAGAGTAAAAGACAAAGTAGAATGTCGTAAAGAAGTCTAAAAAACGTTGGCGCAATACACATGCAGAGCAGGTTAGAGATGATGAAAGTACGAAAATTCGAAAGTCTCAAAAAACTGATAGGAAAGATTGCATTAGTGCTAACAAACAGAAATTGTTACTCGGTGAAATAATGGAACAGCAAAAAGAGATTGAATATATGGACATAGATGATATGACAGAAGTATGTAGATATCGTTTGGCTTTAAAGTTTAAGTCGGACACTTGTAGATCGTCAAATTCATGTTACCATCAGGGAAAAGTAGTGTTTCTTCCCAATGAAGAGGCATATCCGCGAGAAATACGAGATTTGTTATTTGGTGAAATCCACAAACACTACAGGCAAAATAGCCGCATCTACAATAATCTGTTCGTGTTCGCATCCTTCAGTGCTCAAAATGTAGATTTACACGATTTAGGACCATACGCTATAAGAATCTGTGGTCCCGCAACAATTAAAGCTACTACAAGTTTAATTTCGAAGAAACCACAATTCAGTCAGGTTTATATTATGATCATGGCATTGAAAGAGTTAAACGATCGGACATATTAAAAATTCTACAGCCAATAATGGATACAAATCCATATGTCCAAAAGTATTGCACTTTACATGAAATTTATCTGAAAACCACGGACAAAGAAGTTTTCTTGGATTTCTATATGAATCCAAAAGATCATGCTCGCATATATAATAAACCAAAATGTGACGAATTGTCAGCGATAATACTTTTGAAAGATGGAGATATCAAAGACAGAGTTGATATTCATGTTTATCCAAAAGCACAGTGCGATTTATTGCAAGTGGCAGATCCAGGAAATGACTAGCACATATGGCCTGCACGGGGGTTGGCAAGCAAAGCGAGCAGGAGGCAGAGCCCCCTAGTTTCTTTAAAAAAACAATACTGGTTAAGCTAATTTCTTAATGTTTTGAGAAGCATTATACTGTACATACTGTAGTCAGACTTAGGGCTCCCACCGCAAACATGAAGTGACCCTGTCTACCGATATGTAGAAAGTGGTCTGTTGTCCTTTCTTATTCAAAGAGTACATTTCAGCTGACATTCAGAGTGTCTGTGTGTTCTTGAACCACATTTAGTTTACTTCCGCAACACTCCCCCTCCCTGCCAAAGACTATATTAGTGCTGTTCTCTCTTAACACTTTGAGGCAAATGCTCAAATGATAACATTCACAGAGGCAGTGCTCTGTTCATCCATCTTGATAAACCACTTGTATTTTGTCTTATCTGGCTGGGGTGCTTGCAGTAAATAGAACTCAATGCTTATCTCAGCAAAAGACTGACTGAATTCTATCCTTACCGTAGTATGTGCAATGTCATTTGTGTTTGTTTCTTTTTTCGCTTTTGTTCGAAATGTGCTGTATTGTAAATTTTACATTATTATTAAACAGGTTCAGTTCTTGGCCAGATCATTGTCTTTATTCTGTCCATATCTCTCCCCGTATACCGTGATGTACTGTTCTCTAGTTATAACGCTGTTTCTGAATGAACCAAAGTGAATTTTTTTCCCTGTTTTTTATAATTTTATTGCATATTAGAGTTGATAATTGAGCATAATGTTTCAAATAGATTAAGACATGAGAAAAATAATTATTGAAGATTGCTGTGCAAATTAGTTAAACACACATCAACATGGAAATTGAAAGGCAAGCAAAATAATTGAATCACTAGCTCCCATCTTCTGTTCAGTTTGATTATTTTTAAAAACAGAATACATTTGGCATGTGGATTTTTCTTGTGGTTTCAAAGAAAGTAGTGCTGCAAGAGGGAATATGGGTGGTAAAAAATGTGGGAAAAAGTATTCCCATCGATGGAAAAGAGACCCTCTTTCTACTTTATGTTGCCTGGATAGGCTTTTACCCTTTACAGTCTTGTACAGTGAGTCCAGAAAATGGATGGATTCATAAGAAAAATCATTTGTATGTTGTTGACATTAACAAGCTAAATGCGGTCATTGTTTTATTTTTCACCAAATAAGTGTATTTTTGCTCCTTGACGCTGGAAGAGGATCTTTCTTATTTAAATGGAGGCACTGTGACTCAGTTGAATAAGATGATGCCTGTTTTTGTATTTCACAAATGAAGTAACTGAATATACTAAATGTTGCATTGTAATTATCTGTAAACATTTTGCCCTCTTTTTAGCAGACATTTTGAAAGCAACTTCAGTTCTGTAAAATCAGCTTGAGTGTTTAACAGGAAAAGAATAAGTTAAATAATACAGAGCAAAATAAATAAAAAATCACAATAAGTGTAAGTTGTGGTTATTTAAAAGAAATGCAGCTGTTGGTAAGAGGGCATATTGTGTGGGCCATGGCTTGTTAAGTTTATATCAAAGGGTGCCAACTGTGAGCTGCAAGTGGAGCAAGCAGTCAAAGAATAACAGGATTAAGCAAAATGGTGTCATTTTTCTTCTTTATGTCTGTGGCAAAATTGTAATAATGGTGGCCTGATAATTTTTAAATATGCCTCATAGTTTTAAACATTATGTGTCAAGTCAACAGCCATGAAAGACAGAAATTAATTGTATGACACCAGGTGTTGGATGAGAGATCTAAATAAACATTACTGACCCTGAAGATACTCTTTAAAGTAGGGATTTTAAAGCTTTATAATAATAAAACAAAAATCTGAATTATGACAGTTATTTTCCATTTGCATTAATGAGAATGTCTTAGTATAAAACAGTCAACAGGATCAAATGTAGAGCAATACTTCTAGGGTACAGGAGAAGTGTACACAAAATATACTCTGAATACACTTGCAGATCAAAAGCAGTTTTACTAATGCGGATAACAAGATAACTATTCAAAATTATGAAAAGGCTAATCATAGAAGTAATGCGCAAAAACAGATCTTCAAAATATTTACAGCTAGCATAGCACAATGCCAAAATTATTCTTTTACAATTAAATGCTAGCCAAAAGGGTTGCTGAAGCTGCATCTGTGCATTACACCAACAGATTTAGCCCACAGATAGTCTTATAGGAAAAGCTATCTAATATTAAAATCATTAGCAAAACGAACGTGGCATTATATATTTACTGTGATACAGCCCATTCCTTGTGGATTATTTAATAATAAGCATATGCCTGCATGGTTTATTTTAACTGGCTTCTAAATAGATTTTTTTTGATCTTTTGATTGTTGGGTTGAACAATTGTGTAAACTGGTTCTTTTGCATCTCGTGTGGAGAATGGACTAACATTAATAAACTGACCTATCTTTGAGAGAAATTGGGTGACTAACTATCACTCTCTCTTCTCTTGTTTAACCTTTTCTTGCCATTTTCTTGAAACCTGAAATTTGGCTTTGACATTTCAATTTAAGCAAAGCAAAAATGCATCTGACATTGGCTAGTAAGTGTTAGGCTGCCAGGTCCTGGAAATATTTCCAGCCCAATGACAGCTGGAAACCCACCTAATGGTGCCATTGACCAGCTCAGTGATTGATGCTGTTGTTGACGAGGTGGAGTTTAAATATCCAGGTTGGGTTCCCCTTGGAGTTTTGTTGCTGTTGACGTACTTCCCCCTTGGGGTTTTGGCACTTGGGCAGCCATATGTAACTTTTTAATATAGCACAAAAACCTGCACACTGCCAAATCAAAATTTTCATCTGCACAGTGCTTTCAAAAGTAGACCAATTTACAGTGAAAACCACGCATCTGGTAACCCAGAGCAAGTATGCGAATTACTTCCCTATGATTCAAGTTTGTGAGGATCAGACTGAACCATTCTTGCTTAAAGGCTGGGTAGAATGTAGAGACAGCCTGGATTGTTACTATTGGCAAAAAAACGTATGTTTCTAAACTTTAATAATTTTTTAAATGTCATTTTAATATCTGGCAAATAAAATTATGTTCCAATATTTTTGAGTGCCCCTGTCAGACAGAGGCCCATGGAATTTTTCTAACTTTAAGGTTTTAGAGTCTCATTCATGGTGACAACACTTGTTCTAGTTAATGACTCCTGTCCAGCTTTTCAGTTTTTTACAGAGGATTCACTGAGGATTAAATATTAACAGTAACTCATCACATTTTCTCTAATGCAGGCAGTGTATTGTAGTGGTTAAGACTCTGGACTTCAAACTCTGAGTTTGGGATTTCAGATCCCATTAATGACACTGTGTGACCATAAGCAAGTCTTTTTACCTGCCTGTACTCCAATTGGAAAAAGAAATGTAACCATTTGTATCTCAAATATTGTAAATCTCTTTGAATAAAGGCGCCGGCCAAATAAGTAAATATAATGCACATGAATTTGTTGGTATAGCTCTAATTTAGGCAATTTAGGGAGGTTGGCTGGTAGTTGTACTCTGTCTAAGCTGTGGGCTGGGTGGTCCTCTTTTGATACTCACAACTGGCATAACATGAGCTACAAACAATATTATGCGAATAGATGACAAATAACTGGCTACTGGTTATAATATTAGTGCTGCCTACTCTTTATAATATTTCATTATATTAGACTAAAAAAGACTGAGGCAAACTCTCAGTTAGTCAAATGTAATAGTGGGTAGTGCATTTGTTTCCATATTTCTATCAAAGAGGAAAAGGCAAGCTAGGACCATTAAGTACCTGAGCAGTTAGGGCCATGTCATTGCATTGTCATATCTGATTAAAAAAATTGAATAACAATTGCATTCGAATTTTGTAGGAAGTCTACTATTAAATAGGAATGCACTCCATAGTGCCACTGGTTCAGCGTAGTAGTAATGTTTTTATTTATCTTTTTCCAAACATGTTCATCATATATCATTAGCTGCCTCCTGCCTGTCAGTGGCAGCTAATGCTCTTCCTACTGCACAATCCTTGCCACTATGCTGGTGTTTAACTTATTTGTTTGATGACTCAGCCATAAGTAATATAAAAAAAAACAAGACCATGCAAGTAAGACAGCATATTAAATTTAAACATTTAATTGTGTTATATATGATAGAATTGGAATTGCTTTTTCACAATGACTACCCTGGAATCCTAGAATCCTAAACTTCACAGATTATGGATGATACAGTAGTTTTTGATTGCTCTGAAAGAAACACTGAATGGAAATGCTGAACTAAAATACAATATGAATTTTTTCAGACTGATAAAAATAACCCCAAGAACATGACTTTCCCCCTTTATCTGAAATATATAGAATGGCACTAAGAGCCGGAGATGATGCTTCATTTAGACATTTTTTGAGTTCTAGGGAATAGTTTTTTTGCATCCCTGAGTTTACTTCACACCTCTCACTGAGGGCCTTAATGATACAATAACAAGAATGGCTTGTCTTCTGTAATAACATATCCATGTACACCATGCAGAGTTGTACCCTAAAGCTACACTAGGGGATTCAACTAAGAGATAAACGTGCCACACCTACGTCATCGCCATTACAGTATGGTATGCTAAACAGCTCTTTTAATGGCAGCAAACTGGTAAAAGATAAAAATGAGTAAAACTCCATTGGTCAGTATGGGCTAGAACTGCACAGCACTACACTATTTAGCTGACTTGATAAATTTAAAATATTTAAATCAATGTATGTTGCCTAAAATTCACCCCAGACTTAGAGACAAAATGCAAACAGAGTAGTGCACTGGTGTCATAAAAACTTCTGCATCAGGACTCTTTGTCATGGACTTTGTTTTATATTTTTTCAGCCTTTTCCTTGACATCTAAAAGTAACTGAGATTTCATTTTGGAGGTTCTACAGGTCAAGGAATTAAACAGTCAAATCATTTTTTAATTTAAATGTTTTTGAGGGTGTATGTTTTCCTGCTTCTCCATCACGTTTCTCTTACAAGCACTGCCATTTGTTGCTGTTTGTGATGCTGGTTTGACAAAGCTGTTACTAAGCTCACGACCAGAAGTGTGTAAGGTGTGACATCATTGCCGTGATGGTATAAAGATCATTCACTTCCTAATTGTCCAAGTTTTGGGATAAGTCAAAAGGAAAAAAAACCCTTGCATTATTATTGTTAAAAATATTGTATCTCTGGCTACAAAGTTTTTACTGTTATTTGTCTATGACGTCTTGCGTTTCAGATTAGGCTATGTGAAAAATTGTGGTCCCTACGTTTCTCAAACTACAATTTTTTCTCATGTCTTGGCCTTTGTTTATGTAATTCCTGCCTTCTAAGTTACAGGCTTGGCTCGCAATAGAAGTAAAATCCTGCAGTACTTCTTTATACTCCCTGCTCTGCGCTCCAATAAATGCAAGTTATCGCAAATATACTAATAACCCAAATGTGCTTTACTCACTCAGAATATGGAACCAATGTAGGAAGCATTTTAAGAAGGGAAATCTTTTATCCGCGGCACCTCTGCAAGAGAACCACCTTTTTCAACCCTCGCAAACATATCCAGTTTTTAATACCTGGAAAAGTTTTGGGATTAAAATGCTCAGAGATCTATATATAGACAACATATTTGCATCTTTTCAACAATTATGTTCCAAATTCAACCTCCCAGCTACACATTTCTTTCACTATCTTCAAATTAAGTTACATCCTTGGCTTGTTATTACAATTATAAATCATCTTCTTATTCCATTTTACTTTAAACCGCTGCCTCGTTGTGCAGCCATTACACTCTTTTTCTCATCGATTTCACTGTGGAATTTGAAGATGAAGACATGAAAATTGATAATTAAATAAAGTGAACTATAGGCTGTAAAACTACTAGAGTTCTAATTAATAGGTCAATCATCTTGTGTCTGTATTTCCCCTAGAAATTCCCATAGGCTTTCTCCCTTTGTTTGTATTCCATTTGAACATTTAATTAACTCTTTATCTTTTTCTTTTGTGCTTGATATAGTTTGCTGTCATTCTAACCCTTTTAAATGTGTTATAGCTAAACCCATCCTTTCTCTTGCTTTGTCTCTTACTGCGTTACTCATCCAGTGATCAGTCCGTCTGTCTGCTTGCATTGACATTCGTCCACTTCTTCACCTGCCTTACCAGCTCAAACCTAATAAAGTTTATGAGAAGAGATAAAGACAAAAGCTCATAAATATCAAGCGCTGACAAGCTGCATTCCATATTAATCAGGAAATTCTTATGTCAAGTCCTTTTTTAAATGTGCAATCAATTCACTTTGCTTGTGTCAGTGAATCTTATCATCTTGTCTGCCTGCTTGCCTTAAAGTACATTTAAAACTCAGCCTAATATATTTCTGAAAAATATTTCAAATTTCATGTGGATTACTCTACTATTTTACGTGAAACTGATAATATGAATTAATAATAAAGCTTACCAGTACCCTGTGGATGGTCTGCAGAAGATTGAGAGAGAGAGTTAATGCAGCTCGCCAACCCCTGGTCTGGCATGGTAGTACCATTCTTAAGGCCTTTCAGCTGTCTCCCTATCAAATGTGTGTGACTACAGACACATACAAAATAGCAGATTGAGCAAAGTGTATTTTTCTTTCAGAACAAGTGTGACTTACCGGCTTCAGTATTAAAGATGAGTATGGAAAAGATACATAATGAAAAAAGCAACTTCACTACAACAGAACATGGCAGCCTTATTCATTAGCACAACCCTTATCAAAGTTCTTAGGTCAGGGCCTAATTTGCTTATTAGCATGCCTATCCACTTAAATTAAAAGAAAAAGAGAGGAGTGATGTTTACCTTATATGTATTTTCCTGGCAGCTTACTACAGAGAATGGCATGTCTTTTCCCTTCAAGCTCCAGCCACTTGAAGGATATTTGTAAAAGCGAATAGCTTTCAAGTCTTGTTGCAGAGAGTGTTTGATTCCATACCTTTAAATATTAACTGTGGTATCCAGGATATCCAAGGTAACAACAAAATGCATGTGCCTTTGACAGCCTCATATGTTGTACATTATGCTTCTGCGTTAGGAATATAGTATTCTTGTTTTTATTCCAAGTACATAGACCATTCTCCACAACATATGGGCGCACAAACTAGAAATCTCACATTAGTTTCTGTAACATTAGTTTCATCTCAGTGCTTTTTGAATTGCTTCTCCATTTAGAGAAGCACATTCTAGCTAGCATGATTAATGGTATAACATTTTGCCATTTTAATATCAAATTTTCAAATATCCTGTCCTAAGAGTTATATCTTGTCTGACTTGTTATGAGATGTGTTAAAATTTGCTTTGCTTTTGATTTTTAGTCCTGAGTACTTATAAAGAAACATTCTAAATAAATCCACAAAACAAATATTTAATTGTTTATATACATTCAAGCACACATTTACATTGTACCACATGCTTTCTCTAAATTCACAATATTGCCTTCTCTTCTGGACCTATACAACACTTTCCTCCTCAGAATGCCAAACAACAATAATAATAATAAATTGTTTTATTTGTATAGTGCCTACAGCCATTCTGTACAGTTGCTTTTCTCACTCTTCCCTCCAGTTACAGGACAACTTGGCACCCACTCCAGTAGATTCAGAGACAGTCAGTGCATATAGGCACACACATAATTAAGGCAGAAACCTGATTTCTTAATAATACACATTTACTTGGACAAGTAATCTTGTCAAAATGCTCCAACGGCTTTAAACTGCACAAAAATTTCAACATCATCATCAGCCAGCCTTGAATCAGAAAGTAATCACTGTGCAAACACATGAGCAGGGTGACAGAGTGCAATGGGTAGTGTAGACTACAAAATCCTTATCAATAACCCAGTTAAGGATTTACATGGCCATGTAATCGGGTTATTCGCACAGGGATCTACCAGATTTCTTAGAGGCCAATAACCCAGTTTCTCTAAACAGAATTATGTTTATGTGGCATATTTCTATACTTTCTACTCACAGAACACAAGCTGGCTGAACAGCCAATCATAGCAAATACTGCATGTATTCTAGCACACTGTGTCTTGTATCGATTTTAAAGGATAAGTGTCTGTGAGTTTGTCTGTGTGTCCATCCAGTTGCAATGTGTCTTTCATTCCAACAGATGGCGCATCCCCAACATTTTTAGTCAAAAAATGCATTGTATTTGTATTTCCAGTCGATGTCACATCACAAATATTAATACTGCTTTTACAAATCCTATAGCAAATGCCAAATAATAGAAACATGTGTATTGCATTGCATTTGAACCTGTCTTAGTATACAGTAATTGTATTTATGCTGCATTCCACGTATCCTTTTGTGGTTGTATTTGTGTGTATGACCATGAAAGTTTTTAATCAACTGTGACTGTAATGTGCCAAATAAAACTTTAAAAGACTAAATATAAAGTTTTACACATAGAAAAGGGGGAAATATGAGATTGAGGTGCAAGATGATAGGTGTAGTAATACTTTATTATATTAAAATAGTTTTTAAATAACAACCAACATGGGATCATATGTGGAAGATTCCACAAACTATTATTCAGACTTCTTTAAATGCCTTTTTTTTCAGTTTCACAACTGAACTTGTCATTGGGATTAGAGGTAACTTGCAAAACTGTATTTTAAATTGGTTAATTAGACAAAGAATATCATGTGAAATAGTCAGCCTTGACACACAAAAAAGAGGCTTGGGGCAGTCACTCATACACTTGAGCCTGGCTGTAAAAGAGAAAAATAAGATGCACAGTTGTGTACAGGTTTGAGTCCAAAACAGAATTTATCAATTGAAGGTAGTTGGCTGGGTTTTAAGGCAGATAAGGGGAAGTGATGTCATCAAAACAGGAGCCAGAAGTGACGTCATCGGCACAGGAGCCAGAAGTGATATCATCAGACCCAGGCAGGATTTCTCGTGTTTGGTCTGCAGAGATAATAGAGAGGATTATTGCACTCTGCCAACCCCTGGCCTGGCGTGAAATTGCCCTCTTTTGAACCCTTTAGCTGCCTCCCATGCACACACGTGTGACAATAGATAGGAGGAGACTGCTCTACATTGGTGTGGTCATCAGTGGAATCCCTTCGGGGCACTGTGCTTGGACTGTTACTTTTTGTAATTTATATCAATTACACTGTCTCTGACCATAGTAAACTTATGAAATTTTCATTTCACACCAAAGTTTACAGGATAGAAAAATCAGAAAAGGTGTAAAACCAAATGATGTCAAAAATAATTGTTAGAGGGTTAAAATAAGACATGGTGGACTTTTAGCTACTGTGTCTGCTAGTCATGGTGTTGACTGGGACCACCAGATAGTAACAGAAGCTTGTGGTATTTGTAAAATATTTCCTCGCTTTAGTCTTGTAGGCCAAAGACGACTAATATCATGACATGATAATGGAAATCAAATCAGACCATGAATCTAGAGTAGCTTCTGATGATGGACTGTGCTCAAATCAGGGACAGAAGAACTTATTTAAACATGCCAAATGTAAGAGAGGGATTTGACTAATTAAGCCAGCTTTATAGCTCAGTATGAGTTTCATTATATAGTGTGTGTTATTTCTCTCATTTATTTACCCTTTCGGTGTGTCTGTCATTCAAATGAAATAGTTTGGGTTTTATCCTACTGACTGATTTTGTCATGTCATGGGTTGTGGTGTCACAGCTGCCAGGTGGCAACCTTAAAAATGATGAGCTCAGACCTTCTGAGAACTGACAGCTCAGGTCTAGTTTTACAAATTAAGTCTTCTGGCTTCAAAACACACTAATAAAACCCATTGCAACCAATGATTATTGGTAATATAAAGTTATGTAAATACTGTGCTGCATTAATGATCATAGGTGCTGAGGTGTAATAGCTTGATCTGCCCTACTTTACACGTCCACAAGGGATCTTCTCATCACATTTTATGTGTCCTAATTACTGGAATACACAGTGAAAATTTAATTACCATGTAATCAAATAATATGAAGCAGTAAGTGACCAAGCTTGATCTGAGGGAAGGAAATGAAATGCTGCCTCTTTAATTAGCTGTCATTTTGTATCTTATAAAAATGCAATACACGGACTTTTTCATAACCTAATTTCCTAGGGCTCTCAGTCTTTTTCCGTACTTTTCCCTTTTTTAAACCTCTGTATTTTCAGTATTTATCGGCCAGGGGCTTTTTTTGACATCCTGATATTTTAACATTAATATCCATGTTTAATTAGCAAATTTCCAGATCCTAATTTAATAGTTTTAGACAGCATTCCTACTCCCCTTACCAGCTAATAACTGCTAGAATATAAACAGAAGATTTAAAAAATTCTGCTTATATCACAAATTGCCATCTTTGATTAAACCCTGATTGTTTGAAAATTCGAGTGTGTTTATTAGTGCCAAGAGAGAGAGACCAAGCCATAAGCACCTAACAAGAGTATATATTTACATATTTCACCAACAGCTTTATCTAACATTTATTACAACAGTTCAGATAAAATAGGTTAAATTAGTTTTTTTATTTTTACAGCTTATCTGGAGCACAGGTGGGTGAAGTGACTTGCTCATGGTCACGCATTTTCAGTAGTGAAATTTAAACCCAAAACCTCATGGTTCAAAGTCCAAAGCCTTAACCACTATCCCACACTGTGTGCATATATTGGCTGAGCTTAGACATTTGAAAATAACCATTGTCTTCCATCACAACATTCGGGTTCCAGGTTAGTGTTTGACTAAGAAGGTTTATTCCCCCTGTGTTCCAGTAGTAGATGTATCTTAAAACTACCATGTCCTAAAATCATTGAAAATATTAAAAAATATTCTGAGGTTGTTCAAGGTAAGATGCTGAAATAGTACTATCTAAGAGTGTACTGCATTAAGTCTGTTTTTTCTTTCAACTTTTTTTTGACCTGGTAAGTGGTAAGGCTTTGATAGAAATGATAGACTTTCACAAAGCCATAATGGAAGAATTTCTTTAAAAGGGAGACAAACCCACAGACTTGGAATTAAACTGAGAGAGGAATGGAGCTGCTCTGTAGACAATTCTCTCCTAATCTGTTCTTCCTCTATGAGGTTTTACGTTTCTGAGGCTCTTGGATCACCCTGATGCTGTCATGCCTCAGGTCTCTGCACATACTCTGTCACACCTTTCGACACACTGTCCAACTGAAGATTGTCTTTGGCCACGTCATTTACTTGTAGTTTCTTGACAACTGAAATTACCGTATTTTTCTCTCCTTAAGACGCACCTGACTATTAGACGCACCTGACCATTAGACGCACCTAGGTTTAGAGGAGGAAAACAAGAAAATATATTCTGAACCAAATGGTGTACTAATATATTTAATAAAATATAGCAGAATAATATTTCAACCATGTAAAGTCAACAGCAGTATTAAGAACCATCATCACTGTCATTAACAAACGAGGAGAGACTTTAAGGTTCAAGCACTCTTCTAGTTTTCTGGAAACCCCAAGAACTCCTCATTGCTAGCTCAGTTGCTCACAATCACTTTGCAGGAGCACGTACCTATCACGCGACAACCTGTCCAAAGCCACCAGGGGACAAAGCACGCTTGGACCAATGCTCCCTGAAGTTATATCGCGAGTCTAGTCCAGTCTGTATTTGTAATGCCACAAAGCCCTTCATCTCGTCTTTTGTTGTGGGTTTCCACTTTGAAAAGCCCGCGATTCAAAAAATTGCTCTGCATACCTGTTTGTCTCGTCTGACAGTAGCTGAAAGGCAGCCTCTGGAAAGAACAGCCTCAAGTAGTCCAGCGGCTGGTAATATGTCAAGTCCAAAAGTAAGCCATGCTGTCTTGTGAAGTGTGGTAGCCAGTTTGGCTCCCACGGATCAATGTCTGGGTATTCCTCCCACATGAACCTTGCCGTAGGTGCATCGGCTACGCGAATGCGCTCAGCTGGGGCAGCATCGGCTGCTGTCCGATCAGCTGATGCCAGTTCCTCACTCTCTTGCTTAATCTCCTGATTACTGTCAACAAAATCAGATTCTGAAAAATCGGAGTCCGACTCAGCGATAATGCTCAAAACATTGTCTGCTGAGTATTTTGTTTTCTGTACTCGCTTCGCTCCCTCATGAGATGTCGATGCCATCTTGCCTTTATTTACATTTGTTTACATTTCGTAACTCACACACACGCAAGGATTAGATGCCGAGTCAATGAATCTAACATTCCTCCAAGCAGAGAGGGAATGCCTGTAACGTTTTGTTGCCATTAACAGCTGATTGTCGCTCTCTACCCCTGAATGTCGACTTTTGTCAAGTAATACACATCACGGTCTGTGTCACAATATTCGCTCCATAAGATGCACAGACATTTCCACCCTTCTTTTGGGGATAAAAAAGTGCGTCTTATGAAGCAAAAAAATACGGTATTTTAAATTTTTAGTGTTGGGTTCTTGTTTTAATGTTTATTTGTTTGACCACTTGCATTTACAGGTTTTTCAGACATTTAATTTATTTTTGTGTCTGACCTTTTTGCCTTTTTAGACTGAACATTTGAACATTAAACATTAAAACAGTGTAGATGAGAACAGGCCATTCAGCCCAACAAAACTCACCAGTCCTATTCAATTAATTCTTCTATAAAAACAAGTCTAGTTTTGAAAGTTCCTTTACTATCTACCATGGTACTTGGTAGCTTATTCCAAATCTCTGTGGTCATTTGTGTGAATAAAAACTTCCAAATGTTTGATCGAAATTTACCCTTAAAAAGTTTCCAACCGTGTCCCCATGTTCTTGATGAACTCATTTTAAAATAACAGTCTAGATCCATTTTAGTAATTTGCTTCTTACTTTACTTTATACACTTCAATCATGTCACCTCTTAAATTTATTTATTTATTTAATTAATTCTTTTAAACTTTCTTCATAATTCATCCCCTTTAGCCCTGGAATGAGCCTGGTCATTTTTCTGTGGACCTTTTCTAGCACTGCTATGTCCATTTTGCAGCCTGGAGACCAGAACTGCACACAGTACTCCAGATGAGGCCTCACCAATGCATTATAAAGCTTTAAGTGCATTCTGGCCTGTTCTGCTTAACTGGACTAGCCTACAAAACTTACCCATGTTTTATGGCCATGTTTGTTGATCTTCTGGCTTATAGTTATGCAATTTTGAATCAGTCCTCTATCAGTGTCAAAACTTCTTCAATCCTCTGATTGCTTACAAACTGTCACCCATCTCAAAATTGGCTAACTATTAGTATCAAGAGAGGGTAAAATCCTGTCTTAGTGTGGGCTGAGCATGCATCCATGTGGCAGGCACATTCAGAAGACATGAATTTAGCATGCATGCACGTATGTTTTTGGGTCCTGCCCTGCAATCAAGCTGACATCATATTCATGATGGTTATAATAATCCTATAACCCCTAGCATAAGAGAATAGATTGAAGTATGTTCCATCTTTTATAATTTCATTGCATTTAATTTTCTATTGCAAATAAGGGAATCATTATATTATCAACTAATATACTGGTGGCACTATGCATTCATTTATTTAAATTGGCTTCATTGGATTAGTTCTGAGGGACTATTGATGTAGCCATTTCATTTTGTTTGTTTGTCAGATTGCATGTAATGTTTTAGAGTAACAAGTGGGTTTTGTACAATACACTCATTTATTTTTGCCAGAAAATAAAATAAACTGAAAGATGTACAAATGAGTGAAGATTTTTCCATCTGCCTTGTTAATTACGGTAGTTTATTCTTATATTATCCAATCCAAATAGCATCACAAAACGATCAGATAGTTACTTCAAAAATGTCATTGATCAGTCGGATTTGTTAAAAATTCCAAGAAACTGTTTTCTGTTATGATTCTTGGGATTGGACTTCTAGGAATCATTTTTGCAGTGTTAAACAAAATATACATTTTTGTTGTTATTCATTATATTTAGAGGTATTTTCAAACATGTTTTATTGTTGGCACCATCATTTCCTGTTCAATTTGCATCATTGCCTTCGTACAATAAAGTAAATAAAAGACAATAAAGTCCATTACTTCCCATGCTGATATTACAATGTTGACATGGTCACCTGAGCAGTATAAAAGTTTGGATACTAAGGTAGTCACATTTTTGTATAATTCTAAACAAATTGTTCACACTTTGCAGATATATGTTTGGTGAATCTATTTTTTGTTTTGACTTTTTTTCTGTACTTTGAATTTTGATTTAGTTGTTTTGGTTCATAAGACCCTTTCAACCTTTCAAGGCCCTTTGAACCCAGCCTGTTCTCAAACTGTGATTGTTTTGTTTTCTCACAAAAACTTAATAATCTCCTCATCAATCCTCCTTCAGATTTCGTCATGAACCTTTCAAAATGTATGTAACATTTTCCTATTTTTTAAAGTTTGTTTGGTCTAGCCTAAAACAGTATTTTGAAGAGAAACAAGCACACTTATAATACACAGAGTTCAGCTGGTAGGTCCTGCACATCCTAGGTAAATGGACTCACCATAGGATAACCTGACACATTACCAATTGTTGACCAAAGGAATACTGTATATACGCACGTATAAGTCAGGTCTTGAAACCCGAAAAATCGATCATAAAATCAAACCCCGACTTAAACGCCCGTTCAAAAATAAAAATATGTTGTTTTTTTTACATCTTCTCGTATCAGTTTCTCAGACGCATCGAATTTTGTTGCAGCAGCATAGTTACTAATTTCTTTCGCTACTTCAACAACGTTTAATTTAAAACCAGCTTCATATTTTCTTCTGATGCTCGTAGATAAGGGATGCTCTTACAATAAAGGTGTACAAGGGTGTGAGATACAAAAAACACAAATCAGTGCAAACGTTGCTTCGGAATAGTTTGGGTATTTCCGTGTGGTCACATAGACACAATAGAGAGAGAGTGAGGTTAGGAGCACACACTGATACAGCACATTGCCGCACCCACATAGAAAAAAAAGGCAGTGTGCTCTGTGGGTACTCTCTCAGGTGGGCGTTAGCATATCATAATCTCTTGGACCAATAGCGTGAGTTTTCCGTATTCGACTTATACGACCAACATTATAAAACACCAGAAATTATACAGTAAAATCAAGTCCCGACTTATCTGTGAGAGAATTTATCTGCGAGTATATACGGTAGGTAGAATTTGCATTCAGTTTGCAGTGCTGTCATGTCTCAGCCAGGGATCCTCAACTGGCTGAGATGTAAACTGTTTTACATTTATTTATGGCAATGCTTCTTTTGTTTATTTTTTGCATTGTGTCCTATGCCTTGTTTATGTTCCACGTGTTTTGTGGATGGTTCCACAAGAGGCTGGACCATCATCAGAAACTACCTTCCACCCTATAATTTGGAGAGTCTCTATAGTTCCTGGTGGGTCATTGAATGTGCTCTGGGAGTTCTGGTGAGTTCTTCTGTTTGCTGCGCTTTTATGAATTGTTGTGATTTTTTTCTGGGTTCCTGACTTTTTGCTCTGTTTTCTGACTATTCTCTGGATTTGTGGTTTTGTTTTGCTTGGATTACCTTGTGTTTTAGGCAACTCCATTTTTCCATTGTGCTCTTTGGAACTCTACCGTATCACAGAGCATCTTTTGTGAAGAATAAAACCTATTATTTTTATGATGCTTATGTGTTTGCCCGTTTGTCTACCCAGGGTTTGCCGGTATATTCCCCTCTAGTGGGTATTATTAGAAGTGCTTTTGCAACTTTGTGAGACTTAACATGCCTTGGGACTCCAAATTCATAAGAAGTGCCATTTCAAGATGAAATGATTTTTCTGACCTGATCTGCTTCAAGGCCATGGTCACATGATATCTGTAAAGTAATCTGTAGTTTTATATTGAAAACAATAACTCAGTTTTAGGTTTTCTTGGTACATCTGGTAGATGTGAGTGATAGATTAACTGGAGACTTTAAACCAGCCTATATGACTGAGTATTGCAGAGTGAAATGATGTGCTCTACAGTGAACTGGTGCCCCATACAGCTTTGGTGCCTACCTTGTGCCTAGCGACTGTATTCCCTCATGTCTGAAAATTAGATCAAGCATGCTTTGAAATGAGTAGAAGGAAGACTACAAAAAAACTTTTATCCTTACTAAACTATAAAAAGGATTAAGCCACTTGTTTTAATGCTAATTCGGTCTCCTCATATATTCCCAAAATGGAGTTTTTTTAAAGCTACTGTGATTCATTTTCAATCAAATGTGTCATTGATTGGAAAAAGCTGCCAAGGATTTTATCACATTTTCATGCAAAGCTTTCAGATCTGCCATTCTTTTTCTCCTCAAAAGATGCCAGCAATTATTTAACAAAATGTGGATTTACTATGCACTTTTTATCTATCACAGATGAAAACTATGTAGTATAGTTTATTTTTTTTACATTCACAAGCTTCATACTAGACGCTTTTCATCATTGCATGCTGCATTCAGCTTAATCAAACCTAGGAAAACCTCAGGAACACACAAAGACCTTACTTTTTGCGTTTGCCTGTAAATTTCACTTTATAGATGGATTCATTTTATTGTTGCCTTTTGTAATTTTAAAATTCTCGTCTCCCTGGGTTGAACAGACTGAGTCCTTATTGTCTGTGCAATTCAGACCTTCCTGGACAGGCTGCTTTTCAGCTATAACTCTTCAAAGAATTAGGTTTACTTTAGGGATACTATGTTGTCATCTTCTGAAACATTTTACAGTTCTTATTGCTTTATTTCATTTTACCTTAAGATCGATTTGCATTTTAATATACAGTAATATTTGAAGAGAGAGCTACTATTCATCCATCTTGAATAGCTTATGAGATGAGGACCCATAGAGCGTATACAGTTAAAGAAGACATTTAGCAGGTTGCATTCTTTAGTACAAATATGAGCAAGGCCACAGTCTGAGTTAAAAATCTTCCACCCACAAGAAAAGATTGTCTTTTGAGCAAACGTGAAGGAAAATAAGTAGTGTTTACAAAGAACTTCATTAAAAAGAAAACATAAGTGCAGGGTGAAGTCTTAAAGTACCGAAGAGAACCATGTATTCAGTCATTATTGCCTGGGCTCACTTGTTCCGCTTTAAAATCATTGGAAGTTCGCAGTGTACAGGGATGTTCAAAGTGCCATGACAATTGTTTATAAAAATTGTTACTGTAGAGTTATTTGATCAATATTTTTCGTATCCACTTCAGTGGAAGCTGGGAGGGGTAAAAAATAGAAAAATCCATAAACAGACCTACATTGATTTACCATTGCTATCTGTTCTTTCAAGAGTGAGGAGCTCAGGCACAGCAGGATTATTTCAGGTACCACCATCCTGATTGAAAGATTTTTAGCCTTACAACAGTACACACTGCCATTACAACACAAGTAGTGCCTTGACTCTTTACTTTCTTCTTAAAAACAAGCAATCTACAAAATTCACTACTGTTATAAACTGTCTGATGTAGAAACAAATAAGTGATGTTATTTTTTTGTTTTGGTCAGCGTCTTGGTCCTTCCCCGATATACTACATATTTCACACAATTTTGTAATGGAGCTGAGGGGATCTGCCTTCAAGTTCAGCGTGGGAGTTGCTGATATGGAGCCAATTACGGCTGGTACACCACGGCCCACTTCAAGCCCTGGTTATAAATAATGGTGAAAACCTTATTTCGGTAATTCAGTAAGAATTCTGCACTGTTTTAAGAACAGTTTAAGCAAAAAATGATAAGGAAACAAAAGTAAGTTTGTGTTTTCTTATGTACCATAAAGAAGTTGAAAACACACCACGTGATTGTGTGATAACTGTTCAGCATGGTGTATAATCATCAGCAAGATGGTCACTGCTATACTGTATATTGAGTCCCAAAATGCAGAATTGCTTCCAAGGTACTAGTTGAGAGATGGGCATCACATCATGGTGGTGCTGTTGCCTCACTGGTCCTGGGCACTGAGTTATCATGCCTTGTGATGCCCGAGTTTCCCGCAGCTGGCATACTCCTGTTGAACCTGGAATATCGATAATCACGTGGAGTGGGCAATGCAGATACATAGCAACATGAGGTTGGTGTAGAAGTGCTTGATGCTTTTATTAAAAACAATAAAATGTCCAACATTAGTAAAGTGCACTGCTGAGTTCTTTTATTATTAAACAATCTGTCCATCTTTTGTGCAGATTAAAATTTACAATAAACATGATTAAATCCAATAGTAAGATATCATCCAGAATCGGGTAGCCCTTTAAAATCACACTGTCCAAGCCCAGCACGTCTTTCTCCAGCTCACCCTTCCCCAGTGCCCTTAAGGAACTGCAGTTAGAAAAACAAAGAATAATGTAACCTCCTGGCCCACTAGTAGCAGTTAGATGGAGAGACTGGCTTTAAGCTTTCACTAAAAAAACATATTTATTTTCATTAACTCTTTTAGGGCTGATGTCGACTTTTGTCAAAAGGAGGAGTTGACGATGGTCATCAATTGTAAACTGTGACAAAACTCACCGTTGTGTTTCAGTTGGACTCTCATTGCTAGAAGGAAAGTTAGCTTTATTGGTTTGGCCGAGATTTCCTGCGCAAGAGTGAGTAGCAAGGCACAAACAATGGCAAAAATGGGACTGACATAATGGCGAGAGATCAACGCGAATGCGTAAAGCAAAATACTCCGTGGACGAAGTTTTGCCTACTATCTCTGAACTGGACTATGACTTGCTGGATTCCGATTTTGATACAAGTGACCGAAAACGAATGTGAGGTTCCAGCTTCAGCTGACTGGTCCCCAGCTAGTCGTGGTGCTGACAATGTTCACCAGATAGAACTGCCACTTAACAATGATAAGAGATAGAAACGACATTGCAATGCACCGAGACCATGATCACTGCTGCTGCCATCCCAGCCTCATGAAGACAGCCTGGCAGCAAGCCTGTCGCCCATTCTTGTCAAACTGGCAGCCGCAGCATGCAGCAACAGACGTTTTATGTTGATTTCTGTGTGAAACCATTGCTTTTCAGAAACTACGTTTTTTGGAAAAAATATTCAGCCCTTAAAGAGTTAAAAACAATACAAGCAAGTATAAAGTGATATATAGAATGATATAAGCTCTATGGGTAAAGTTTTCATGTAGTCCCATTAGCAACAGCAGGACACTGGTGACCATTACAGGTGGTCTTGTTCCCTAGTTACAGAGTTTTAGTTCTCAGTCCAAGCAAAGACAAAACTCTTTGTGTCAGTTTTTATAAAAGGCAACAGCTGACATTTTACAGTCAGCCAGAAAACATTAAAAGTATGTACAGAAAAGAGAGCAGAAAATGATACAAGACATCACTGTCACTAATAAGCAAAAAAAGAAATAAAAACAACTTCCCACATCCACCTCAAGGTTATTTCTCTGGGACTCAATTCTAACTAAGCATAACACTCTAGAATCTGTCTTTTTGTTCCAGCTTTCTCAGCATGCACAACACTCCTGTTCAGTTTGACAAGACTTCAGAGTAAAGGCTGTAAAGAGAAAGCCAGACAACGTCAGTATTTTTGGGTACCTTGCGGCCAACCCTGTATAATTGAAAAAAATGATTTAAGGAAAACACATGTAAAATTCAGAACGAGTCTTCTGTGTCATTCAGGTCAACTGCCCAAGACTGTGGCTCTTCCTCTTATGGGGCTGTCTGGGGTGAAGAGGTAGGTCGAGGTTGACGTCAAAGGTGGCAAAGCCGTCAATCTTCCTTTCTGCACAGACAGAAAAAGAGATCATTATTGTCCCCCATCACCTCCCACCTCAGTGGAGAATTACCATCGTCCAAGCCGTTAAGCTGTCCCCCATGTACACACGCGTGACAAGGCCTATCACCTGGCATCATGTTATTCCTGGTCTTGCTACCTGGTGTGAAAGCTCAAGACATGATATTGTAAATTGGATGAATTCATCCCCTGCTTGTAACAGTTCAATTGGAATCTAACGGATTATGTCCCATGTGTGCCACACAGTGACAGGAAGCCTGTTGTCTTGGGTGCCTCAGTCCTCCTTTCTGGACATTTTCAATATCCACTTTATTTAGCTGGCATTGATACATTAATCTTGGCCTTACAGGAGAACTGCTGTGTCCAAGCACTTATCAGAAACACACCTAGAGAGAGTCTGAATTATAAAGTCAAGCATATTTGCATAATGTGAGAAAACCAAAGTTGCTGAAAACAGGCAACAACAAGGAGCTAACGTTTGACTGTAGCACCCTGTCTCTCAGTGAGTCTTCCTTTCTGTTCAACATTTGTCTTCCATTTTCTCAGACTGTAGTTGCTTTTATTTGCTTGAATATAATGGGTGATGCAAAGGACATCCTAAAAGGCTATTGCGTAGCCTCCTTGTTAGCCCTGCCAACACCTTATGAAAAGCATGTGAAGCTCCATATAATGACTAGAATACAGAGATGTGTAATACAGAAATTATTATGCTGTGTGGAAGATGTATTTATAATTATTATTCATAACCAGCATATAATGATGTAGTATTTAGTGGTTCTACCTCAAAGCTCCCGCAAGGCAGGATTCAAATTCCAGTCTGAGTGTTGTCTGTGTAGACTGTGAATATCCTCCCCAAGTCTGTATGTGTTTTTCCTTTGTTGGTCCAGCTGTGGCATCAAATTAAATACAGGTTATCAATGGATGGACTAGAGCACGTGGGGACACACAGACAAGACTGGTGCAAGCAGTGCTTTGTGCTGTTAACTTAAAACTAGCCGTCTGCTGCCGGTCTGCCCATGTAGTGGTGAAACAGAACAAATCAATAAACAAACAGGTATCACTAGCTAAGTGCAGGCAAGGTCTACTCCAAAACACAGAGGTAGACCGACTTGAACAGAAGAGGGCCACAGCCTTTGTCTCGGATTAGCGCAAATATATCGCTCCTGCAAGCGAACTATGATTCTTAGCGTGATGAGAGAAGTTGCAAAATCAACCGGAATGTTCAAGCTCATTATAGAAAAAAACCCAATCTAAATCTGTTAAGTAGTTCTCTCGTTCGCTAGCTAAGCGGCGGTAAGTAATGCCTCAGATTTGTGCAAATAAATCAGATAGATAGACAGACAGAAGTTGGATTTTATATATAGAGAGATAAGGTACTTTTCAGTAAATAAATAACTGTATTGCAGATTCTTCATTAAATAAATAATCCATAAAAACAAGTGTTCGTGGGAGATAAAACCAATACATAAACATATCCAAATAAATAGGTTAATATTCAAAATTTTGGAGAGATATAAAACCTTTTCTGTTCTTTGTTTATCCTCTCTGTCCTTGTCAGATCTTTGGGAGTCCTCAACCATGTTGCCCATCAACACTCCTGGTCCACCAACGCAGACCTGAATTGTGACAGCATGTACCTTGCCTTCACCAGATGCCACTATGTCATACACCTCCCATAACACCGCTCATCATATCCTGATCTAACAAGAGTATGAGCTGCACCATCTCCACAGTCACAGTTCCGATCTAACAGATGCCACCACGTCTTTTAACTCCTTCCCCCAACTGTCCTTAATGGCTTCCCCTTATCTCGCCTCCTCCACCACTCAGCTGATGAGATCACCACCACTTCAGACAATCTGCAGCACTTGGTGACTCCTTAATAAAATGTTCAATCAAGCCAATGCTACCCTTTTCAAGGTGCTGAGTCTCACACTAGCGATTGCTCCCCTGTTCTCCATCTCTTATTCTGACAATCTTCTTCTTTGTCCTACTCACACTCCTTTATACTTTGTGGGTGCAGATGCTTTCCTTAATGAGTGTCAAAGAACAAACCAGTTGTGCTGATCGTGTTTGCAGGTGAATGTGTGATCAGCAGGTTTCCCTACTATACAGTCCAGGGCCACACGGCAATGCAAAAGCAAGCACCCACAAGCCTGAGACGCATTGTTTTTATTTAAAAATGCAGCACTGCCACAGATTCATAACTTGCTTCACCACAGCTGTAGATTTCCTTGCACATCCCATACACATATGGGTTAGATGAATTGGCCTAGGGGGAGTGAATGTGTGCGGGTGAATATAGATATGGACTTGTTGTATCTAATGGGCTGATTCATGGAGAGGTAAGCCTCTGACTCCTATGCGTGTTTTAAGTTGATTACACAGCTTGCAGAATGGATGGATGGATGAATCACAAGTACCAGCTAACATATGGAGTAACAACTTAAATGAAACCAAATCAAGTACTGCTACATGATGTGTTCTGCTGTTATGTACACATTTTAAGCTTTGTTGTTTTATGAAGTAATACAATTTTTTCTTATTTTCAGCTCTTAATGTATTTACAAATAAAAATGCAGAGTTAATGTAGAGTGAAATTACTTCAAACAGTTGAATTACTTTGGAAATTCAAAAAGGGAAAGAAGCAGAAAATTTGCAGACTCGCTGTCACACTCAAAGGCCGTTAATTCCTGACCACTGTTCAACACATAGAGCCGTCCTTGTGTCACAGTGTGGTGTCCTAATGAGGCTTTTACTGGATACCTGGAGGCTTTTACTAAAATGAAACCTAATTTGATTTCGGAAAGGTAAGGTTAGATGGAGTGATGCATGCAGGTGCCAAAGAGGGATGCATAGTTTGGGCTGCCATAAATTGAAGCACAGATTTTTCCATTTCTTTTTTTCATATTGAGGTGAGACTTTTGAAATGATGCTTTATGGTTAGAAAAACAGCTTCTCGTTTCTGACTTATTTTGTTTGTTTTATGGCTCATCTTTTCCTCATATTGACAGCCACAGAAACAAAATAAGATAAGTTGGCTGAAGAGTATTGACTTTGAAATGAAAGGGAAGAGCATCCTTCAGGCAACACCATCAAAGCAAAACTGGCCGCACAGGGAGCTTCAAACGTGTCATCCGCTGGCCTGAAGGAAAACATCAAAACAAAAGCTCTTTGTTATCCTGCTGCAAAGGTGCCTTGTTAAATGGAAGGCCTATAATACCTTCTCTTTAAACATGGAGGTTTACTTTAGCTGGAACACAAGCTCAAAGCTTAATATTACAGTAACAGCCATACCTTCAACAACAGAGTAGTCTAGTAAAAGCAGAGCTATCTGTGACTAGAAATGTCTCTAAATGGGAATGCCCTTGTTCATTTTGGACACTCATTTAGGCCTTGTTCAAAAAAGAAAAGAACAGGGTCCCCCACATTCCTCCCAGAATCTATTAGCGCAGCATTCTTTTTTTTTTTTTTCATATTTGCTGTTCTACTGATGAGTGAATTCTTTACTGTACTGTATAGCCTTGTTTCCTCTGTTAAGTTCTTTGTGTTAATGGTAGTATTGTATATAAAAAAGGCTGATATTGATGCTGAAGATCTGAGTTAGCTCAACGATCCATGGCAGTTCTCAAATCGGGAGCGGTCAATAAAATGTCTTGAGGATAACCCATGCAATAAGGACACATGACAACAGCAGATGTTGTAAAAAGTGCTAGTGCTTTTGTTTCCAGCGTTCACCAATTAAAAAAGTGCAGTGCAAACTTCAAATAAATTAATATTTTCATTAAGAACAGGTGTTCTTAAGTTTCAAGTTTAAAATCAACAATAAATAATCCAAAGAAAAAAAAAAAAAGTTAAATTCCCAGGCAGAATCTGTTAATTCTTTTCAATCACCATTGAGCCCCAGTGTTTTTTTTCTACAACAGACATCTCCACTTTACCTTTGTGGTCTCCTCAGTGTGGAGAGATTTCTACCGACAGGTGCAGTCAGCTGTCAGATGTGGCTCAGGTCCTTGCTGCCAATTCTTTGGCATCTGTGAGGCACAGTACTGAGCTTTGCTCCTTTCTCCATTCAGACAAAGTCCCTTGGGCTTGTGTGGGAGCCACTCGGGGCAGAAGGTCACTCCTGCTCCCTGATGCATTCAGCAAGAGCAACCCCTTTACCCCTTAAGTGTCAGCGACACACTCCTCTGCAGGGCTCACATTCCCAACTGCCACCTTCTCTCCGTACTTACACAGGCTTTCTGATTCTGCCCTTCTCCTTTTTCTTTCTCTTTCATTTTAACTCCTGTTCTCTTTCCTTTTTCATTTCTTGTCCATTTCCTGTTTTCCTGCTCAGACTTCCTTTATACAGCGAAGGATGCAGATACACTGATTACTGACTCCAGAGTGCTAACAAGTCAACCATGTGATTGCACGATCAGTCAATCATCCCATCAGCCTCTTGAGTTGCTTCACCACACTACCATGTACATCTGCATTCCTCCAAAGTCCTAGTTCTCCATATTTATTTACTTATAAAATACCAAACACCACGGATTCCTCTCATGATATTGATACAAATGTTATCCATCCATTTTCCAACCCGCTGAATCCGAACACAGGGTCACGGGGGTCTGCTGGAGCCAATCCCAGCCAACACAGGGCGCAAGGTAGGATCCAATCCTGGGCAGGGCGCGAACCCACCGCAAGACACACACACACACACCAAGCACACTAGGGCCAATTTAGAATCACCAGTACACCTAACCTGCATGTCTTTGGACTGTGGGAGGAAACTGGAACATCCGGAAGAAACCCACTCAGACACGGGGAGAACATGCAAACTCCATGCAGGGAGATCCCGGGAAGCGTACCTGGGTCTCCTAACTGCGAGGCAGCAGTGCTACCCACTGTGCCACCATGCTGCCGCCTACAAATGTTTAGTTACTTAAAAATCAAAAGACAATAATAAGTTGGCACCCTATTGAATGCATCCAGTCCTGACAGAATAAGCTGATTAACCAGAATACAGCAGTTTTTAAATGGATGAAAAAAGAAAATTCGTTAGGGATCATGAAGTTGTAAAGATGCTGTGCTAAAGCCCTACTCCCATCTCTCATTTATAAATGGACAGTTTTACTTAGAGACGCACAGACAACTTTGTTTTCTGATCATGGCTCTAGACCGGACCAATTGTTGGCCTAATGCTAGCCGTTTCTCTCCTGCCCACATACACATCTGCACTGTTTTATGTAAATGTGACATTTAGGGGGATGGATTGGGTCCCACCACTCATGATAAAGCAATCTCAGCAGCTAGAAATTAGATGAACTGCTGAATATGTGTGAGAACTTACTATATATTAAAAATGAACGGTAAAGCACAACACTGTCAACACTGAGTCCCAATCTTCAATTTTTCCCTTTATTTTATTCATTTATGCAATGTTGCCAAAGGCTAAGAAAGAGGCTCCATTTGTAATTGTACACTCCTCACCCTTCCATATGCTAGAAAATGGGAAAGTATCTCTCGTGCATAAAACTGCTCCTTTGGACTCTTACCAATTGTCAATTCAATTTCACTTGGCTATGTATATCTGGACTAATGAAATGTTTTAGGTAAGGCTAAGTGCTTTTCTTTTTTTTATTATGAGTCTCAATGGCAACGTCAGCCACTGTCAGTATCCGAGATATGGAGGCCAAGGGTGTTGGAGTGTCAGCCATAGGCCCTCTCCTCATAAGAAATTCAGTGGAAAACATTGCAAAATTTAACAAAAATGTGTATTTCACACAAAAATAGGAAAGTCTTGTGGAAATCAAATAGTGTAATTGAGACTGGTGAAAAAAACTTGATGGGACACCCCACATCCTGATCCACTGAAGGACTTTGGACATGTCACTTAACCTGCTAGTGCACTGTTTTTAAAAAATGTCAACTGAAGAATTTTTGCACTGCAGTGCATCACAATGAATGAATGTGGCAACTAAATAAATACATGTGCATTAACCAGAGTAAATAGTGTCCCATTCACAGTTGGCTCTTGTCTTGTATGCGAGGTTGCTGATCCATTGTGACCCTATAATTTAATTAAGCAGGTTTAGGAAATGAATGGATGCCATTTCATGTTTAGACACTTGCTTACTCATAAAAGATCTTTTCAAATACATGTAAATGGAACAAGAAGAAAACTTTCTATCTGTTCCCTGAACTTATTTTATGACATGATTTGAAAATATAATGAAACTTTCAGACTGATTCCCAAAGATCGTTTTTATTATTATGACATAGCATACTTTTCAATCCAGGTTAGGGTTATTGGAAGCCTGAGCCAATAGTGACAGCAATGGACACAAGGTAGGAGTAAACCTTGAATGGGATGCCAGTCCAGGTCCCAGTAATGCACATAGCCATACTTACAGTTACCGAGAGCCAACTTTAGCATTGGCAGTTTACGTGTTTACCTTTGGAATTTGGGAGGAACACTCACAAAGAGAAGAAGAGTACATAAAGACTGCACATAGGAAATGACAAGATGTAGAATTCAAATGGAGAATGCTCAATAAGTGAGCCAGCAGTGCTTATTACTGTGTTATCATGACACTAGTTATAATAATTATGACAAAATATAGAAAATGGAGTTAACCGAGATCATATGTCCATACATCTATCAATTTTGTAATACATTTTTCATGTTCAGAAGAAATGAGGTGCAAATTAACCCTAGATGATATGCTGGCCTTAAGGCGCCACTAATGTCCTAAGCATACACCCTTGAACATAATGGTTCTTTCATGGCATGTTATGGTTCTTTTCTGGGTTTCATGGTTCCTCATAGAACTATTGCTTGGCAAAGCACCATTCCATTCTGGGAAGGGTTCTCTGCATATGAAGTTGGTCCTTTGTGCTTTGAAAAAGTTCCTAATATGTAGAAAAACCCTGAAATCTTTAATGTATGGTAGGGTACCAAGCAGGACATTAACTAATTAAGAAAACTTGGACTTAACCTGTGTTATTTTATGCATGAAGAGACCTTTTAAAAACATGACATACTGGTATAGATAGATAGATAGATAGATAGATAGATAGATAGATAGATAGATAGATAGATAGATAGATAGATAGATAGATAGATAGATAGATAGATAGATAGATAGATAGATAGATAGATAGATAGATAGATAGATAGATAGATACTTTATTAATTCATAAGTCTAGTCGTGATTATTCATGCTATGGGGACTGTTACAGATATAAATGAAGATGCATTCTGGAAATTATATGTGGATGGGTCTTTCGGGAACCCAAAATGGTTTCCCTATGGCATTGCTCTGAAGAACCACTCTGGTACTTGTATTTTTAAGAGTGCTGAAGTAGGATTACTGTGTATCCTAAATAGAAGGTTTTTTTTAGGCCTTGAAAGCCCCCAGAATGTAGCAAGATTAGCCGTTGACAATCTTCAGAGAATGTGTGTACCTGCATAGGGAGGTCTAGGTTGCCAGTTTGTTCCTGTATGTCTAGAGCAGTGATTAATTTTCTTCTTAGGCCCTGTTACACACACTCTTGTGGCAGTCCCAATTCACTAATGTGTTTCTCCTACTCCAACCTTACGGTATCTACTGTGCTGCTTTCTTTTGTATGTCAGACAAATGAATCGCCTTGTCAAAGCTCACACACTAATCATAGCACTTGACAACATAACACTTTAAAACATCAACCACTGGCAAACCATTCTTTTCACTTTCCATTTTGTTCATTTATTAATTGTCTGCACCTGGTTAGTTGGCAATGTTAGTTGCAAGGCAGGAACTAGCTCAGAGCAGGGTGGCTTGTCTGTCACCGAAAACACTCAAGCACAAATTCAGTTTCACTCATACTTTAGTAATGGAGGGTCCATAATTACCAACCTCAAGAAAAGTGCAAGAGGACTCAGGGACAAGATGTGGACTTCTCCTAGACAAAGACTGGCTGAGTTAGAACCAGTTCTGTGAAACAGCAGCACTGGCCCTTTTGATTAAGTGTTATATATTTAACTCTTTGAGGGCTGAATATGTTTTCCAAAAAAGTCAGTTTTCTGAAAAGCACACAAAGCAATGATTTCACACATAAATCAACATAAAACGTCTGTTGATATGTGCTCTGGCTGCTGTTGGTGTATGTCCAGCATCTCTGGCAGCAGTGGCTGCGCAGGGGCGCCTCAATGGCCAGCAGGAATGCACTGTGGGCCGGCAGTCTGGCTGTCTTCGCGCAGCAGGTGGGTGGTGGTGGCAGTCACAGTGTGACGCAATATGGTTTGTACCTTTTGTCATCATAAGCGGTGGTCCTCCCAGGCGAATGCTGCTGTAGGTGTATCAGCTACATGAATGTGTTCAGCACCACGATCAGCTGGGGACTGATCAGCCGATGCTGGTACCTCAATTTTGTTTTTGATCACCGTCTCCAGATCACTTGCATCAAATTCCAAGTCCGACAAGTCAGAGTCTGGTTCAGTAATAATTAATAAAACGTCCATGGAGTATTTTAATTTGCACATTCGCTTTAGTCTCTCGCCAGATATTGATGCCATTTTAGAGGTTGTTTTGCTCTTCGCTACTCATGCATGCGTAGGAAATCGAGGTGAAATCAGCAAAGCTCCTTAACTTTCCTAATAGCAAAGAGAGTTGAATTTAAACGTAAGGGTGAGCTTTGTCACATTTCACAGCCGATTACCGTCCTCTACCCCTGAATTTCGACAAAAGTCGACATCAGCCCTGAAAGAGTTAAAGTACAAATCTGTTCCTAATTACTATTAGTATAAAGATATTTATATCAACTAATAATTAATCATTAATAGAAGATTAATAATGTACAAATGAGTACGCTTTTACAGGATAATAATAATGAATATGAATATGTTTCACCCATAAGCACTTTTAATGTAACATTTTCTCTTGTTAGATGTTCTTATGCCTTTGTAACTTGATTAAAAGCTCTAAAGCTAAAACTTTGATGATCAATTTCCATTTCCTGCATTTAACATTTACTTCTCGAAAAAGTGGCATGCTCAAGCATTTGTGTTTCTTTATCCATACACAACTTACCGAACAGGGACAGTTTCACTGTTATGCAGCAAAAAAAAAAAATCAGTCTCTTCCTGTCCACCTTCTGCTTATTTCTCTAAATTAAAAAAGTAATCTGTCAACCAAGATTCTTGAAAAATACATTGTGTTATTTTCTTCACTTGATCATTTATGCAGACTGATGCTTTGTGGAGTATTTAGCTGTCTCGCCACAGGTTAGACACCATTAAACATTACTAATCAGAACTCTCAACTGTGGTTTGTAACATTGATCTCTCCAATCCAGTAGAGTTTAATGGAAATCTTCATTTTGTAGGTGATTTAGTGTCCCGGGCAATGCATCATCTCCAGCCTCTGCATCTGAAGAACCATGGCAATGGCACTCCAATGCACCACAAGCAGGGACCAGCCTACTGGGAGCCTGAAGCCTTGTACACCCTCTGCTACTTCATGCACTGTCCACAGATGGAGTGGGAGAATCCGAATGTGGAGCCTTCAAAAGTTACCCTGCAGACAGAAAGGTAAGATGCTTACTTTGATAATGCCCTACCTATTATGCTGCGTGCCGAATCTTTTTTAGGCCAGCCTGTGAAATGCATAGTTGCGCCCACTCTCCAGATACTCTTTTCCACATATTAGTTGTATTTCGTATGTTTGTTTTTATGTGTTACATTATTTTCTGTCCCTGCTCTCTATGATGCTACCTAGTTGCTAGCCAAGTGATGCAAATGCTGCATGACCCGTGACATCATGATGACCATGTCATGAAGTAGGGGTTCTTAAACTTTATAATCTGTTTACTCAAATAAGAAAATCAATATCATACTGGGACACAAGAAGAGGATTATTAGTTTTTACTTCTCATGTGAGTATTACTAAAAGAGAAGTGAAAAGCAAACATATTGTGAATAAAACTAGTTAAAGTCTCTGTATTATATAAAAAAATCTTGGGATGAGACAACACTTTTTCAGAGAGACGAGACAAGACATTTTCAGAGAGATAATTTCACGTCCCGCAAGACGAGACTTTGTGCCAAGAGGTGAATTGAAAACCTAACAGGTCTAAGCGGGGGTGGAAATAAAAGACAAAGAGTAGAAGACAAAATAGAATGTCGTAAAGAGGTTCAGAAACATTGGCGTGATACACATGCAGAGCAGGTTAGAGATTATGAAAGTACTAAAATTCGAAAGTCTCAAAAAACTGATAGTAAAGTTCACATTAGCACTAACAAATGGAAATTATTACTCGGTGAAATAGAGCAGCAAAAAGAGATTGAATATATGTACATAGGTGATATGACAGAAGTATGTAGATATTGTTCAGCTTTAAAGTTTATGTCGGAGACTTGTAGATTGTCAAATTCATGTTGCCATCAGGGAAAAGTAGTGTTCCTTCCCAATGAAGAGACGTATCCGCGAGAAATAAAAGATTTGTTACTTGTTGAAAGTGAAATCCACAAACACTACAGGTAAAATATACAGATCTACAATACAGTGATCCCTCGCTATATCGCGCTTCGCCTTTCGCGGCTTCACTCCATCGCGGATTTTATATGTAAGCATATTTACATATATATCGCTGATTTTTTTGCTGGTTCGCGGATTTCTGCAGACAATGGGTCTTTTAATTTCTGGTACATGCTTCCTCAGTTGGTTTGCCCAGTTGATTTCATACAAGGGACGCTATTGGCAGATGGCTGAGAAGCTAGATTGCTTACTTTTCTCTCTCTCTTGTGCTTTCTCTGATCCTGACGTATGGGGATTGAGCAGGGGGGCTGTTCGCACACCTAGACGATACGGACGCTCGTCTAAAAATGCTGAAAGATTATCTTCACGTTGCTATCTTTTGTGCAGCTGCTTCCTGAAACGACATGCTGCACGGTGCTTCGCATACTTAAAAGCTCGAAGGGCACGTATTGATTTTTGACTGAAAAACAAACTCTGTCTCTCTCTCTCTCTCTCTCTCTCTCTCTCTCTCTCTCTCTCTCTCCTGCTCCTGACGGAGGGGGTGTGAGCTGCCGCCTTCAACAGCTTTGTGCCGCGGTGCTTCGCATACTTAAAAGCCAAACAGCCCTATTGATTTGTTTGCTAGAGATTGTTTTCTCTATCTATGTGACATTCTGTGCTCCTGACATGCACTCCTTTGAAGAGGAAGATATGTTTGCATTCTTTTAATTGTGAGACAGAACTGTCATCTCTGTCTTGTCATGGAGCACAGTTTAAACTTTTGAAAAAGAGACAAATGTTTGTTTGCAGTGTTTGAATAACGTTCCTGTCTCTCTACAACCTCCTGTGTTTCTGCGCAAATCTGTGACCCATGCATGACAATATAAAAATAACCATATAAACATATGGTTTCTACTTCGCGGATTTTCTTATTTCGCGGGTGGCTCTGGAACGCAACCCCCGCGATGGAGGAGGGATTACTGTAATCTGTTTGCATTCGCATCATTCAATGCTCAAAATGTAGATTTACACGATTCAGAACCATACGGTATGAGAATCTGTGGTCCTGCAACAATTGAAGCTACTACAAGTTTAATTTCAAAGAAACCACAATTCGGTCAGGTTTATATTTATGATCATGGAGAAGCGATGCAACAGAGAATCGAAAGAGTTAAACGATCGGACATATTAGAAATGCTACAGCCAATAATGGATACAAATCCATGCGTTGAAAAGTATCGCACTTTACATGAAATGTATCTGAAAAACATGAACAAAGAAGTTTTCTTGAATTTCTATATGAAACCGAAAGATCACGCTTGAATATATAATAAACCAACATGTGACGAATTGTCAGCGATAATAGTTTCGAAATACGGAGATATCAAAGGCAGAGTTGATATTCGTGTTTATTCAAAAGCACAGCACGATTTGTCATAAGCAGCAGATCCGGGAAATGACTAGCGCGTAGGGCCCACATGGGGGTTGGCAAGTGAAGCGAGCAAGGGGCAGAGCCCCCTAGTCTATTTAAAACTCTAATTACATTGTGCTGTATGGTTTTCTTTTTTCTACTACAACTGTTGACTCTTCATGAAAATCTAAATTATTGGATAGGATCTTCCACTCGTAAACCCTAAGTGCCAGTGACAACAACTTCTACAAGCCTGTTCCATTTGCGGACACAACAAGCTGGATCTGCTTTATTCAAATGATAATATATTTAATGCTAACCTGTGGCACAAATGAGCAGAATTGACTGTCTTACTGCCACCCACAAGTAAACTATTGATAGCAACAACTCAGAAATTCTTAGGTTTGTTTTTTGTAATAGTTATGTTTTTCTTGAGCTTCTATAATTAAGCATTTCACTACAGTTTGTAAAGTGTGTATAATTGCATGTGGTAAATAAAATATAAATTGATTTTGCGTATTTTATTATGAGTAATCTCATTTAGTTTTGATTATATTCTAATTTTGCATGGAATAGAAGTATTGTGATTCAGGGGAAGCTGGTACAGTATACTGTAGATTACTCCTGCTTGTTTTGCAGTTTATTTGCAATTTTCAAGCAATTCATTTTTATCGTTATTTTTATTTATTTTCATGCTGCCATTTTATTTTCCATGGCCACCACAATTTTCTTTTTTTGTGGACTGACAAACATGTTAGCAACATTGAATCATTTCCACCACATGATATCCAAAAGTTATGCAACTTGACATCATCATTAGGAGGGTTTTGAGATGGTAGTGGCATCCATGATTTTGTACTTGTAAATGAAAAGCTTTCACAGTGCTATAAAGTGCAGTTCTGTATCAAGGAAATTAGAACTCGTGTGTTAACTGACTTTGAGTTTTGGTTAATTTATTGGACTCTAGTTATTAGGTTTTTGAAAGATACTTAGGTTTTGACTTTTATAATCATTTGACTACACATTTGCCTTCCTCTCCCTTTTCATTGCCTTTCCTCCTTTGGCAGTACAAGAAGAATGCTTATTGTTCTGACAATTGTAAGATGGCTGATTCTTTTCAGATCTGCTTCAGTAAAGCCAGACTTCATTTTTGATCATTGTGAGCCATTTTATTTGCTCCATTTTTCTGTGCTTTTGCACATTGTTTTTGCTATATGTTTTTTAAACTTATTTTTTCTTGCTTATTGAGTTCACAGCACTGTGGTGGTTGTACGTGTTAGGAGTTTAATGCAAATTAGACAGCTGTCCACACTGACTGCAATCTCTCATGAGCTGGCATTTACCTTCCTTTTCAGGATATCAATATTGCCTGTCAGAGCTTTTTTGTTTGCAGATTTCTTTGTCTCCCTGTCACTGTTTTTTTTTCGCCATATTTTATGAATAATAGATTTTTTATATCTGCTGTATGTGGGTCGAGCAATAGCTGTGTCTTTGCAAAAGGCTTTTGTTTTACCAGTTGATACACATCTCCATCCTTAAATATACAATATTATGCAAACTTTGTCCAGTGGTTGAAATAATGAGATTGAGGGTACAAGAGGCTTACTTTTCATAACAGGCTGAGAAATTGACAGTGTGGAAGGAACTTGGAATAGGGCCACTGTTCTCTTGGACTGAAATGATTTGTTCATCTAGCGAGAGTCCATGTAACTGTAGCTGGCATTAGCAGTGGGGCAGTATGGCCAAAAATCCATGTCACAGTATATGTAAATGACAATTTTCACCATTTTGGTAAATATCGGAATAATGTTACAATTTTCATAATTAAGACATAATTAAAAAAAATGCAGATGCAGTAGTGATTAATTATACACACATGTGCATCAGGGTAGCATGGTGGCGCAGTGGTAGCTCTGCTGCTTCGCAGCAAGGAGTCCAGGGTTCACATCCTGGGTCCATGGAGTTTGTATTTGGGGTGGGTGTGTTGGCCCTGTGATGGACTGGCGTCCAGTCCACAGTTTGTTCCTGTCTTGCACTTGATCTTAATTGGGACAGGCTCCAGCAGACCCCTATGGCCCTGTTCAGGACTAAGCAGGTTAGAAAATGACTGACTGACTAACGGCTGCACTACCTATTGATATACTGTAAATGTTGTTAATGCTTTTCTACTCAAATAGATTAAGTAGCAGATAATCACGTTCCTTGAACCAATAAAGGTTCTGTTTTTTTCTCATTTACTCATGCTGCTGCCAAGTAAACACAACACAAGACATGGCTTCTTCATGTCCTGCATTCCTGTATGCATCGACTCACTTATCAGGTATCATGGCACTCTGGGTAAATATTTTTAAAATAGCTGTGCTACCCATCTAAGATAGGTTGAAATCTAAGTGATCGCATAGGCCTCACCATTAACATTTGCATTGAATCCTGCGATACATATGTCTGTGTTATCTATCATTTGATATGGGATCCAGGGGTGTTTGTGATGCACCATCTATTGGAATGACAAATGCAATGTATTTTATTACTAAAACTGTTTGTGATATGCATTTATTTTGGAATAATGGAGACATATCAACGGGACGGACACCCAGACACTTATCCTTTTATTAAGGTGGGTAGGTAGACTAACTTATTGCACAGATTTCACATGCAAGTACATACAAAAAAAAGTATCACCTTTAAGATACAAATACACTGACAGAAAATTCCTTTTTACTTTTGCATGATGAACATTACAAGAGAGAGACAACTTGAAGGGTTCAGGTAACACAGATGAGCCCTGTGTGATTGAAGGTTTTGAAGTAAGGTTTTCAGAAAAAAAAGATTAGCCATTGACACTTTTGCAATACTGTACATCTTTTCAGATGCGACTCCATTGACTAATCTGTTGTGGTGATGGAGGCTGTTTTATGATGGCTTCTTGCAGGAAAAGGCAGGTTTAGGTCACTGGAACCAGAAGTGATGCTACTTTTCCTCACATCAATAATCCATTCTGAAGACAAAACAAAACAATAGGTGTGAGGCAACAGCACTAACTCTCAACCCAGGTGAAATTACCATCAGATGAACCCTTAGATCGTCTTCCAATTGGATGTGTATGCCAATGTACAGATTTCTGCTTTTTAGATTTTATCTTTGAAAGTATTTGCAAATTCTCCACTGATTTTTAGCATTTCTGCAAAACATTTTTTTCTAAATCCATACCCGGAGAATTTGGTATACTGGATCAGCTGCTTGATTGCCCAGTCCTCTAATATGCAGTCCAATGAGGTGACCCAAGACAAAATGAAGGAAATATATCTGTCTTTTGGCCCTGGGTATTTCTGGGAATTCCCCAAAAGGAAAAAAGAGACTATTACTGTGATTTTAGAATTCTGGTCTGATTAGATTTCTAATAATGATGAGTGTGTTAATCCAGTAACGTATCTCACAGAGGAAATTTATCAGATAGTGACCTTGCTCTAATGAATGATATAATTTCCTGCCAATCCTACTAAACAGAATTTCACTGACTTAATTTAACGTTAAAGTTTTATTCACTAGGTAAATTGGTTAGAGACAGTAATGGTTGAAAAAAGTGCTCTGTCAAATACAATTGATTTTTTGATTAATACTGTAAATTCAAAATTTTTTTCAAGCCTTATTCTCCACCAAGCAACCTCTATAGAAATGGCTTTGATTTAAAAATGTAATTGATCTGACTGAAAAATAGTAGTAAACTTAACTGGTTAAAGTGAATATGATTTTTTTGGCAGTTCTTCATATAACAAATTTCTCATGATTACTCACATAATGTTATTTGAAGTATTATTGTTGTACAGCACACATAACATCATTGTATGTTAATCTGTATATTATGACCTATGGGGGGATGCTGTTGTAGCCCCCAATCTACAGAAAATCACAAAGAAACTAACAATAAAAGGTAATGAAGATTTTATTAATACTTAATAAAGAAGGTTACATGACTATTGAGGCAAAACACAATATATGAGCCAATAGAACAATAATGAGAAGATCCTGTACACATCCACCTGTTTACACCTTCTACCTTTATCTTTTCTTGCACCTTTCGTCTTCTCCTTCCCCCCTACCAGTTGAACTCTCAGTCACACTCCTCCCTATTCCAAGTTCACTGACGCCATTTCTACTGACCTCTTTTATACCCAGTGGATACCCTGGACTACTTCTTAGGTCATTTCTGGTCTCCTCTGAAGTATCTCCATGTCAGGCCTTGCTCTACAAAACCTCTCACTCTGGTATCCCTTACATACTGCTGGCCCATTTCCAACCAAAAGGCCAGACGAGCCTGCAGGGGCCTCAATGTGCCCTCCTCATTGTCCTTCCACTATATTTATATCCCCTGAATAATTCAAGGGACATTTTTTTCCTGCATCACTACCTGATATCTCTACCAGGGCAGATAACGGGGGGGCTCCCTGTCTGGGACGTGTTTGTGCAGCTGTTGATACAGGCCCTGACCACAGCCACTTTTACTATATATACTGTGGAAGATCAGACAGACAGACACCGTTGGTTCAAGCACCACACATGTTTTATTTACACTATTTACAATTGGTATTGTCCCGTACACAACCCAGTGTCTCAACACCAAACACCCTCAAGTCCGGGCCTCTTAAAAGTCCTGACTTCACCGCCTCCACTCCTCTCCTCCAAGCTTTGTCCTCTTCCACCCGACTCCGGCTCATGACTGAAGGGAGGCAGCCCCTTTTATTCCCACCGCCGCATGAGCACCCGGAAGCACTCCGGATATCCCTGATAATACTTCGAAGTGCTGACATCCAGGGTTCCTCAGTCATCTGGGCACCCCTGGTTGAGCTTAGGGTTGAGCTTCCAAGCTCCATTCCCGTGGCCCCCATACCAACCAGGGCGGCTGCCCTCTCGTGGTCTGGGGGAGGCATAGTCCCTCACTCGGTCCTTCTCGGCGTCCCGGCTGAGCACAGCCCCCAGCCGCCCGCCACAATACTTATATACTTATAAAAAATATACAAGTATATGTAATTACCTGCAAGTATACATAATATTTGATTTGGCATAGATACCTATGACTATACATTTATAGTAAGTGTTTTGCAGGCTGTGCACACTTTTTTGAATGTATCATTTCTTGTTATTGTAGTATTGTCAACTCTTCTAGAGAGGCATTCAAGTAAGAATTTCATTGCATTATGTAATAAATTTCACTTGAAATGCTTGTGTTTGGATGGGGAACTCTAAATTGACTTGATGTGAAATTCCTTACTATAGGCATTTATCCATCCATCCATCCATTATCCAACCCGCTATATCCTAACTACAGGGTCACGGGGGTCTGCTGGAGCCAATCCCAGCCAACACAGGGCACAAATCCTGGGCATGGCGCCAGCCCACCACAGTGTGCGCACACACAAACACACACACACACTAGGGACAATTTAGAATCGGCAATGCACCTAACCTGCATGTCTTTGGACTGTGGGAGGAAACCGGAGCACCCGGAGGAAACCCACGCAGAGAACATGCAAACTCCATGCAGGGAAGACCCGGGAAGTGAACCCGGGTCTCCTATCTGTGAGGCAGCAGCGCTACCCACTGTGCCACCCCATAGGCATTTATGAATGGATGATACAGTGTGCTTAATATTACTAGAGTTACATTTCGTGTTTGAAATATTAAAACGATATTCACTTTACTTTTTTTGTATAATAAAAAAATAAACAAGGTAAGGATTAGGAGTCAGTGAGTTGAGCTAAAGGTGTCATACAGATGAGGAAGTGTATCTGATGGCGGAGCGCCACCGTCCACTCAGCAGCATGAGAGTGTGATACAGATGTGGGCAACATTTTTGCTTCAATAAATGAAGATCTATTGCAGACTCTAGCCTCTCATAAAACAGCAGATGTGCACCAGATGTAGCGACTGCAAACTTTGTTTTTGTTTATTGTGGTTTTATTTGGTTTGGTATAATAGTGCAGGTCATTTAAGGTATGTAATGATCACGAGCTTTCTTTGAGATATTTTTTGTGTATAGATTCATTAATTATAAAGTTGTAAAAAACTGAGTTAAGAAACACTAAAGTGCAGTTGTTAGTAATCACAGATTTGAAGAATCACTTGTATAGCTAATTCATGTACTGCTTATTTACTAATTTTTACTGCTTTCAAATGTTTTCTGCAAAGCTCTTAAATGTTGTGGCACACCTTGAAGGTTTTAATCTCTCTAGTATCATGTTACCTGAAAGCTCACTGGACTTCAGTGGATGTCACACACAGACACAGACAAACAGAAGCAGAGTAGGAAAGCTGAAAGTATTTGTTCTGGCTGTTCAGTAACCCTCTGACCTGTAGATAAAATCTGCTCCTGAATCAACCAGTTTGACTGCCAGTGGTCCTATATAGGGCTACCACAATGTAGTCAACTAGAAACTTTAATCAGATTGTATTCTCTTAATTGACTAGTTGTCCCTTCCTCTCCCCCATGCTGCATGCCAGCATGTTGCGACATTCTGGGCCCTTTTTTGAGTAGGCTTATCATGGCGGCAGTTGTACCACATTTAGAATGTTCCTTCAAAAATCAGTCAATTTTTTCTTCTAAGTTCATTGTATTGAAAAAAGATGCATGAGCACCTGAAGAGTAAGCACTGCTGAATGTATAGGAACAGACAAGACAACGATACTGTAAGTAACCCACTTACTTTTACTAAGTTTTTCGATAATAGTTCTTTGAGTGTTTTGAAGCTCGTTGCCTTGAGAACCTCATGCTGATAACGAGCGCCAGGATGAAGGTTAGAGCCACGGTATTTCTTTGGACAGAACAGATAAGTAGCCTGCTAAATACAGTTGTTGTTTGTCACCATTGCAACCCACGAGTGGACTGAAGTAAAATAATGTTTCAGTACCAAGGCTTGCTAAATACGATAGACTAATCTGTTAAATGTACTTGCTGGCTTTGTTTTGGGTAGAGTTGCATTTCCATCCCTTTGTCATATAATTATGCCAGTATCAGTAACTCTTTGTCACCTCCATGAAAAATATTCAAAATCGAGCAGCATTAACATCCTATGTAAACAAAGGTCTGCTTTTTAAAGTATTTTTAGTATTTTCTTCTATCATGAAATTGCAAATAATCACATTCAATAAACAATCAGGCTGACTCCATAAGATTATTTTTTTTAGTCAAACACATTTGATGCAGGTGATCCAAACTGAAAGGCAGTATGCAGCACAGCAGCAACCAGCTTTCTTTCATAGTGAAGCCTCTGCTGGAAAGATGGCTTATTTGAAAAGACACTCCATTTCTACTGCAGTTTAGATTGCAAAATGCACAAATCGTGCACCTTAACAGTATCCTGGCTTTAATGTTAAAAAGGTAATCGTGTCTTATAAAGAGCCATGTTCTTTGATAGAAAGGCTGATGACTGGGCTGCGTAATCATCTCGCTGGAAATGAGCACTCTGGAAGAGCCATGTGTGATTTATACTGAATGTGTGAACATCTTCTCCAATGTCTGAAACAAATAGTACATTGTTTAGCAGAAGAACTGCTCTGTGAGAACTTTTGTATTGCACAGAAACTTTGCACATGATCTTTAATGTATTATTAATGCCGGTAACCTACTAATTATGATGGGTTGCTTTTGAAGGAATTAAAATTGCAGACAAACATGAAGAATTTAATGTGAATTAACAGATTTATGCACATTTTGTCAGCCTTGATCGTCACTGTTTTTATAAATAATAAATAAATGTTTAAATGTGATGATAGCAATAATAAACAACAAGAATTTTAAAAATGTTAGTTAGTTGTGCAGCCATTGTCTTTCAGAACAAAGTACAAAGCTGTACCAAAGTTAGCAGTACAAAAATGAACTGTTACTAAGAAATTTAACTTATACTCATTTAATGTTGTGCGCTTGTAGAAGTATCGAATATTGGTTTTACCCCTTTCTTTAAGAGATATGAGTTGCTTGTTTCCTGCAATATGATTTAATTTGGTATCATTTATACTTTGCAAACACTATTAAACCACTTTATGCCTAGCAGCTATATTCATGATGTCTATGAATAACAACCATCTCAATGGAATTGTTTAAGAAATACATGTGGAATGATCCATTGTAACACTGAGGTCCGAAAAGCCCAATTATTTGGTCTTGTTTCACATTGGGTTACTAACATCAAGTTAAGTAAATAAGTCCATTATTAATCAAAAATTCATTCATTTCTTACTTTTAGCCTTTTTTGACATAAGTATTTTATTGTTAATAGTGTTGTCTTGTTTTTTTTTAATATCTTGATGTAAATTAATCAGTATTTAAATACAGCACACATTCATTAATTTGCCTGGTTCAATTATTTGGACAAAATTAGTCATTAGATTAATCAATTAATTAATAAAATAGTTGAAAGAGTAATCATTTATAAAATAATTGTATGTGGCAGCCATTGTCCTATACTGTTTACCAATTGGGGAAAGTGAGAAAAGTCTTAATGCAGAATGGCTGAGTTCTTTAGTTGTTCTGTTTCATTTCAAGGCAGTGTGTGTTATACAAGACCTGAACAGAAAACAGCTATGCGGCGATAATCTTTGCAGCCTTAACCACACTCTGCAGGGCTTTACGATCTTGAGCCAAACAAGATGTGATGCAGCCATTGATGAGTGCCTTCTCTGTGCACCTTCCAAAGTTTGTGAGAACACATGGCAGAAATCCAAACTTTTCACAAATGTCTGAGGAAGTGGCTGGCTCTTTGGATCACTGACATTGAGGGTGATATTGCTGTCCTGGCACCACTGCATTGGCAAGCAGACCTCTTCCTTGTAAACCATCTCAACATTGTTGGTGATCAGGCCTACGATGATGGAGTTTTTAGCAAATGTTACTGAGTTGGAGATGTGTAAATAAATTTTGTAGAATTCACCTACTCACCTACAGTATAAGTCCTCGAAGGACACAAGTTCACAGCCATGGCCCAAACTCATGTTTTTAGGTTGTTCAGAAGGAGTGAGTGTATATGTATGTGGGATTGTATCCTGCGATGAACTAGCCTTCTGTTCAGATTGAAATTCTTCCTTGTGCCCAATGTGACTGCAAAGGATTCCAACTCCAAATTAATAAGTGAGTTCAGAAAATAGATGTATATTATAATATTATACTAAGTATCTATCTATCTATCTATCTATCTATCTATCTATCTATCTATCTATCTATCTATCTATCTATCTATCTATCTATCTATCTATTGTACTGTAATAGTATAATGACGTTATACTATTGTAGTAATTTAATTAGCAGTTATTATAATTAGTAGATAATACGTAATATACATGTGTGTTTTGTATTTATTAAAGCACAAAACATTATAAAAACACATATCAAAATTGTAGAAGAGATATGCTTCATAAATAGCCCAAAAAGAATTTAACTTTCAACACACATCCAATAAAAAGAACAATATAAATAGAGAAAATCTTCTAAAACAGATCATTGTATAGTGTCTTTGATCCCACAATGTCCCTCATAATTTGTTCCAATTGTTCTATCCACATTGCACACTTTGGCTAATCACTGCTTCTAATTCTCCATCTTGGGCTGCCACTAATCCTAGATATGTAAACTTACCCTCTCTTTCCAGTATGTCTCTCTGCGGGCTAACTTCTGAATCCTAGAATAATAAATGTCTCCCTAAATCTGTTTTAAATGCTTCTTTGTTTTATTTCCACATTAAACCTCTTATATTCTGACTTCTTCCTGTTTATCTTCAATCCTCTATCTTTCAAAGCACTTCTCAATTCTTCCAATTTTCTCTTTACTTTCTCCTTTTTGTTACTCCAACACATATCTTTGTGCCCAGGTGGTCTTCTTCCTGTCATCCTACCAATCACATCTTTATTTACTCTGAATACAACTGTGCTATTCTTCTCCCACCATTCCTCCATACTCTCAAATGACTTCAGTTAGTACTTTCTCCCTGAACCTGTTCCTAAGTGCTTCCTCTTTTAATCTCCAACACTTTATCCTTGGTGCTGCTTGCTCTGGTTTTCTTCTCTTGTTGACTGTGATCTCACAGTCTATCACCACCACTTTAGGCAGGACTGTCACACTTTATGACCTTTTATTTCTTTATCACTTTCAAATCAGATCTTCTGCACATTAGAAAGTCTATTTGATTTTTCCTTCCTACACTACTGTAAGTCATAAGCTGATCAATTTTCTTTTCAAAAAATGTGTTAAATATTCTCAAACCAAATGCCATGTGAAAATCTACTAACCTCTCCCCTTCCCAATTTCTCTCCCCTATACCTCATCCTCCATGTCCCCACTCTTTCATCTCTCTATTCTCTCCCCCATGCCCATTTAGATCACCACCAACAATCACCTTTTCTACCTCTTCTTCCGCCCTTCATCTATTTGCACCCAGAAAACGTCCTTCTCCTCTTCCTCACAGTCCACTTGAGGAGAAAATACACACAATTAAATTAACCACAGTGTCACCAAGGCCCAACTCATCACCCTATTACTCCTCCTTTTCACTTGAAGAAGACTATCTTTTAGTTCTTTGGATACTGCTATACTGTACCTACCTCATTTTTGTCTTGCTTGTTTGCTCGTCTGTACAACAACTTACAACCTCCTTCCATGTCTGTTGCCTTATTCCCTTTCCATGTAGTTTCCTGCACACACAAATCTCCCACTATCTTCCTTTCCCTGAAATCTGCTAACTTTCTTCCTTTCCCAGTCATTCTCCAAGCATTTAGTGTCCCCACTCTAACCTTCAACTTACCCATTTCTTTCCCCTTCCCTGTCTTCTTCTTCTGGACTAACTTCTTTAGCCAGGCCCACTCTTGACACAGTAGCCCTCACTCATTTCCCACAGTGGTCGGGTGCTTATCGTCCACAGGGTATGCTCTAACATTTTCTGTAGCTGATTTTATTGATTCCATCATTAAGGTTTTGCGTAAAGTTTTATAGCCATGTGCCCTTCCCAACACTGACCCACTCTGTTTATCTGGGCTTGGGACCAACACCAAGTTGGGCTGGTTTGCCCCCTGGGTTGCTACTTAAGGCCTTTGTATAGTACTTTATAATAAGTGTATTAAATCGAGCAGATGTTAAACAAACCATGAGACAATTATGCCATGGCTACTAGACATCACAACATCATAACACTCAGAATGTACAGCAGGGGCACAAAATGGCACTTATGGTGACATCACCAACAAAAACAATAAACAAACAAAAAATTTGGCAAAATTCCTTAGCAACACTATGAATTTTGTAAATGCTAAAAATGTGCAAAGTTGATGCAAGTGTTGCTCTGGTGAGAAGGAGAAATGTCTTTTCTCTCTCTCTCTCTCTCTCTCTCTCTCTCTCTCTCTCTCTCTCACTATCAGTAAAAGCCTTTGATGAAATGAACAGCGTTTATCTTTTAAGGTCATTCTATACTGTCCAAATATAGAACCAAAAAATGTAAACGTTGTGTGACATTCAGGTCTTTATTCTGTACAGCTTGGTACAATTTTTTTACATCTTTTTGGTCCCAACACAATGATTCTAACATGGCTCCTGCACTATGAGGAATTCACTTCATCTTTTATATTGATGAGCACTGTAGTACTATGGTGTTGTACCGTGTTAGCCATTATGAATTTAGTGATTGTCCAAAGCTGCCTAAGTGAACCAACAGAAAATGGCACAACTCCCTGCCTACAGTAAAGATGTACAACATGTACTTACATTTATAATACAGACCGTGTAATTATACCACACTGCCGACTAGAACATTGCATAAAGTGATAGTTTTCCTGCAGATCATCTAATGTGGTCTACCTAATTCTCTGTATGAAATGTCCTGATACTGCACTCTATGCGGGAGAAACTGAAGAAACACTCCGCCAGAGAATGAATGTACACAGGTTCCACATTAAACATGGCAACACAGATGTTCCTATAGCAGCCCACTTCAACAGCCGTGGACACTGTGAGAGGGACTTTAAAGTCACAGTGCTTATGGGAAACTTCAGGACACAGCAAGAGAGAAAAGAATGGGAAATTAAACTCATGTTAAAATTTAACACAATACAACATGGTTTGAATAGAGAAGAGTTTTATGGCCAAATATGAGGATTGTTTGCATCTCTCGGTCTGACATAGACAATCTGTTTACAGACCCACATTATATTGGAAAACTCATCAGAAACTTCAAAAGATTTTGTTGGACAGTTATCTTATCCAAAGATTTTGACCATACATTGTTCTCCTCTCTTGCAAAATGAATCTTAGCCTGAAGAGGTCTATTAATTTTTTACATTTAAGATATCTCATTTAAAGGTTTTCCAATGTTGTATCTGTCCTGGTGTCTATATAAACACAGAGAACTCCAGTTTCTGTATTACATCTTGCCTGAAGAAGGAGTCTGAGTTGCCTCGAAAGCTTGCATATTGTAATCTTTTTAGTTAGCCAATAAAAGGTGTCATTTTGCTTGACTTCTCACTAGATTGATGAGCACTGAGAGTGTTGCTCATGAAATGATTTCAAGTACAGTAGAGTCAAATGAGTCAACATGGACCTAAAATGCTGTTTTCATCCTTCTAATATAATATTTAATGCAAAGATGATCCTAATACCAATTTAAGTTTAATCACATTAGTAAGTTTCTTTTTTTTTGTTAATTCAAATCAGCTAGGGGTTATTGTGCCCTAAATTAAATTGCCTAAAATAAACCATCCTTTTTATGGTCATCCTGACTCCAACATTTCTGTGACATTTTTACAATTCTATTAAATCAATAATAATCATAATACTTTAAATTAATTACATCATTGATCTGTAATCATTTTATAACACTTTATAACATAATTAAAAGATTTAATTTTCTGTCTAATATTTAAGGGCCTATTCATTTTATATTGTGAAGAACTGTGGATAATGAGGTTAACCAAGACAGCAAATCCATATATCTATCCATTTTCCAAAACTAGTTTTCCTATTACATAATCACGGAGCAAAGGTCTACACAATCAGCAACAGTGGCATATAGAGAAAACTAACTTAATCACTCATACTGTGTGAACACTGAGTCCCCATCTTTTGGATTTGGGGTAACTGGAGTGCCCTGAGAAAATTCTTGTGAGCAAGGAAAGGTTGATTGAGAAATGGATATGACTGGGAGACTGGGAACATTGACAGAAGCTAAAGTTGAAACTACAAATTTGCCCAGTAGGTCACTGCTGCCAAAACACTAATCAAAGAATCATAGTTAGGAGACAAAAGCAAAGAGTTAGAAACCATGAACTCTAAAGAACAAGAACTAAACACACACACACAAAAGATTGTTTCTTAGAAATATCTGGAAACTTGGACAATGACTTGTCTGATGTGCCACTTTTTATATCTCCATGTTGTTAATTATGGTATTTATAGAGCAGCCCTCCATAGCAACTGACACCACATCTTGACAGCAGCTCAACAAGGCAGTGCCCATAAAAAATAAAACAGTGACAGAAATGGCACAGTTATTTAATTAAAAACACAAAATAATATCAATAATAACAAAAGAGTACAAAATATAATCCAACACTCTAATGCAGTTATGAACAACAAGAACTTGAAATATGTGATTTTTTTAAAACACAGAATCTTACTACATATGGGCATTTAAGCTCCACATAAGAAGTCCTGGAAGTGAATATAGATCCCTTAATAAATAATGCATTCTGCTTTATGTTGTTTTTTTTAATTATGTAATTAATGTATTTTTCCATATTTTATTGGTAATAGCTTTCAGCATTTTGAAACAGATTCATATATCTATTGTATGAGGTATTGATTTAAAATATTTTTTTGCTTAATGTGTGTATTATGAAACCTTATGTCATTGTTACTGTCAAATAAATCTGTGCTTGTTTAAACTGAATGTCATATGGATTTGATGGGATAAACACAGTACAGTGCTGCTCTTAGCTTTTTTTTTTTTGCTTTTTTTAATAAAATGCCACATTTGCTCTTTCCGCAGTAAGGCTGACAGCTATTTTGCATTCAGACATACACATTTTAGAAAACCGTTAGAGGTTACTTGCACTTTCATTCTGGGAATTAGTTTTTCATCAAGACCTGAGTCGATCCTGTCAGGATCTTTGGTGTTTGCGCAGTGCAATTTTGCAAAGTGCCATTTTTTGTTTTGACTTTTCTATTTTTCATTTTCTTCTTTTTCGTGTGTGTTTCTTAGTGTTGGGAGCATTTGTGTGATGAGCACAAAACCCTTAGTGGTGCTTCAATTATATGCAAAAATACATAAGGATAGCTCCTCTACCAACAAAGAAAGAAAGAAGACTTTCTTCTATTTATTCTTTTATTTATTTGTTTTTATTTCTTTGTTTTCTAGTCTTAGGGACCTAATGCCATAGATTGAGTTGGAGCACCAGGAAAATTTAGCACGGGAGCCATTTGTTATAATTTGTTTTTTTTCTGTATGTTAAACATCTCTTGCCAGTCAGAAACTGTGACCTTTTTTGTTGGGTTCCTGGAAATTGTCTACATCATGCTGAGGGTCAGGTGTTCTGTCTTTTTAAACCATTCAGCCATCTCTCAGGTTGCTGTTTTGGTTTTGTCCATGAGGCTGCTAATCAAGCTTGTCCCTGGTCTGCGCAATGCGTATCTATTATCTCATGCAGCATTAATCATGCTTCAGTGATGGCAAGACCCAAGGACATAAAAGTAGGTGTCTGGCCAGATGTTATGCTAGCAAGGATTAGCAAGGATAATTTTGAGTAAGATCAGGAGATAAGAAATGACAGAATAGGGGTCAAAACCTAGAGAACAACAATCACACATCAGAATCAAAACAAGGGAGAAAAATCATGGTCAAAAAATAACTGAGGAAAGGGTCAGCACCTAAAACACTATCTAGAGATTAGTTTTCAGAATTCATTCATTCAACAAAAGGGGTTTTGTATCTGCAAACTCCAATGAGGAAGTGTTCTTTAAAGACAACCTTTTAACCTGACATGTCGGTAGTAGGAAGTCAAAACCTCTGAGCCCAATTTTTGACACCGGAGTGCATGCCCGAACTCATCATTATATACAGTGCCTGTCAAAAAGCAGGTATCATAGCTTGGTGAAAGGACCTGCTGAAAATGCATATGTCTACACTGAAAAATCCTATTTATAATTTCAATAGCAATATACAGTTTGTCCCTTTTCCATATTGTTTTTATTTAAATCTTGAAGATCACTATTGAATGTGCAGTTAGGCCTACAATGTGACAATCTGCATAATCAATAGGAAAATAATATAGGTGATTGGAGTAGTTTAGCCAAATATATCATTACTCTCATTACTCTAAAGCATATCTACTCACTGTCTGTGTCTTCCCCTGTATTATGGCTTGCATATACAATCTCAGCTATGTGTTACAAGTACTTAGATGTGCTTAGGGTGCCCTGCTCAGCCTGTTAATGCCTTCACTAGTAAAACTGGTACTGCAGATGACATGGGATGAGAACAAATTTTAGCATTTGTGACATCCAAAGATATTACAGGACTCAGTATTTGTACTAATAAATCTGTGATACCTGGACACAGCTCATAAATATTTCTTTTTTATTAGAGTCCTCCCTGGCACTGCATTATAAGCAATAAGGACATTCATTGTTATAATTGCACTTGATTAAGCTCTAGGCATAAAAAGAAAAAAAATGGCTGGAATGTCTGTTTTTATTTTCTGGAAATTTCATCATCTTTGACAAGGTCAAACTGGATGGAGCAGCTCTCTAGTTCATAGCAGCGGAAGTTAACCAAAGTGACGCGATCTCTGGGATTCTGCTGCCAACACTGTTTTGGCTTTGTCAGCTGTAGAGGAGAATGGTGGGGGTGGGAGCACAATCCAGCAGTCAGCACTTCATAATGACATTTCCAAAATTCTCCTTGCATTTATAATATTTAACGCAGTAGTTTCGCAGTTTACTTCTGCTGGAGATTTGCAGTAGGGTTTATTATAGAGATCATTTCAAAATGTTCTTGTCTATATGCATTTCTTTTGACAGGAAGATTTCAGGCACATGTTAAAATATTAAAGAAACAAATACAATTTGATAATGTCTGCACATTGGAACATTTGTCTTCAAGTCCACTGAATAATACTTATCAACTAGAAATAAGCCAAAAAGTAATTTAAAAAGAAAACAAAGTGCACTGCACATGTCTTTCTCGTCTCCATTACTTGTGTTGTCCAATAGCCAATTACATAGGCCTCTGAAGAGCTCACCCACTAAACTAACCATTGTGTCTTTGCCTCTCCAAAAATACAAGACAGACTTGTTGAAATTTAATCACTTCACCCTCGTGTCCCACTCAAAATGATTATATTAAAGTGATTTTCTCAAATTTCCCTAAAATCGCTTCACCAAAGGTAGTCAAAAGTTTTTAATTGAGTTTTAAATTTTCACATCGATAAGTGCAGAATCTCCTGACATGACCTGGTGTTATATTTATAGTCTGAGGTGTACAGGGTGAAGAAAAAAGGAGTCAGGACTGATCCTTGTGGTGTTTCAGTGTTGCGCACATCTGAAACACAGTCCTTGAGTTTAACAAACTGCGGCCTGCCTGACAGATGGTCCATTACCCAGGATACCATGGGCTCATCCACCTGCACATCTTTGATCTTACCCCTTAACAGGGATTGCTGGTTGGTTCTAAAGGCACAGGAGAAATCAAAAAGCAAAATTCTCACAATGCTGCCAGCTTTCTCCAGGTGAGAATAAGCCTTGTGGAACAGACAGATAATTCCATAAATCATTCTCTGTTGTTCACTGTCACTTTCAAATCAGGTGGCATGGTGGTGCTGGAGATAGTGTTCCTTATAGCACTTAGATTACAGCTGGTTCCTGGCTAATATATCTTCTTTTTGGAGTTTGTTCTCCATGAATTCATATGGCTGACCAATTGTTGTCTTTCACAATCATGTGTAAAAGAATTAGTCTCAACACACAAAGAAGGTTTGGGGCAGCCACCCTTATATTGTCCCTGGCATGAATAAAGGAAGTAGTGTTCTGTTTGAGTTCCAAAGCTGAACTCATTTCAGTGGTGAGATGATGGTGATTTTCAATGCCAAAAGCAGAAGTGATGTCATCAAAAGGCCGGAACAGAAGGTGACATCATTCTAGGTACCGGAACCAGAAGTGATGTTGTTCTGGGCACCGAAACTGGAAGTGGTGTAGTTGTTGTTAAATCAGATAGATTTTCCTGTATTTTGCCTGCAGAGATAACAGAAGTAGGTTTAGTGCACCCCACCACCCCCTGGCCTGGCAGGTAATTACCTCCACTTGATCCACTCAGCTTCCTCCTAGTCGCACATGTGTGACACCTGTTATACATTACTCTGGTGATGGACGTATGTGTTCTTGAATGTAGGCATTCAATCTTGACTAGACAAGATTCCTGTCATACACTATACTGCTGACAGAACAGAATCCAAGTATTTATGACCCAAAAAGGATAAAGTATGTCAACAAAACAGGTGAATGTTGGGAACTTAAAAATCATAAATACACGAAGACAAACATGAGTGAAAGAGCCAAGCATTAAGGCACTGTGTGGATATTATTAAACAGGTGTTAGTCCACCAAATATATAAAATGTGAATGATTAAAAATTCAAAAGTAAGATGAAGCGTTCATTTTACAAATGCAACAGGGATGGTATATGAATAAAATTAAAAGCAAATACATTACAAAATAAGCTGGGATTGCAAGTACATTTTTCTTTGTAGAAATTAGATTGTTTTGACAGATTCTGTATTTTGAGTTTACAAATAAACATACTCTTGATACTGGTTCATATATATATATTTAGAGCACTTTAATTTCTCTTTATCTCATTATTTTCTCCTCCTTTCTGTCTCAGGTATTTCTAGTATACCCTTGTATTACCATGAGGTGAGTGGGACTTGCAAAGTTTGTTATTGATTCTTAATGGACACTTAATGGATTAAGTCTCTGGATGTACCCTAGACACTGAAGGCTGACACACCTTGGTCCCCAGTTGTACCCTAGATATTGAAGGATGATACACCTTGGACCCCTGTTGTACCCTAGATACTGAAGGCAGATACACCTTGGTCCCCAGTTGTACCCTAGATACTGAAGGCTGATACATCTTGGTCCCCAGTTGTACCCTAGACACTGAAGGCTGACATACCTTGGTCCCCAGTTGTACCCTAGATACTGATGGCTGACACACCTTGGTCCCCAGTTGTACCCTAGATACTGAAGGCTGACACACCTTGGTCCCCAGTTGTACCCTAGATACTGAAGGCTGACACACCTTGGTCCCCAGTTGTACCCTAGACACTGAAGGCTGACACACTTTGGTCCCCAGGTGTACCCTAGACACTGAAGGCTGACACACCTTGGTCCCCAGTTGTACCCTAGACACTGAAGGCTGACACACCTTGGTCCCCAGTTGTACCCTAGATACTGAAGGCTGACACACTTTGGTCCCCAGTTGTACCCTAGACACTGAAGGCTGACACACTTTGGTCCCCAGTTGTACCCTAGACACTGATGGCTGACACACCTTGGTCCCCAGGTGTACCCTAGACACTGAAGGCTGACACACCTTGGTCCCCAGGTGTACCCTAGACACTGAAGGCTGACACACCTTGGTCCCCAGTTGTACCCTAGATACTGAAGGCTGACACACCTTGGTCCCCAGTTGTACCCTAGACACTGAAGGCTGACACACCTTGGTCCCCAGTTGTACCCTAGATACTGAAGGCTGACACACCTTGGTCCCCAGTTGTACCCTAGACACTGAAGGCTGACACACTTTGGTCCCCAGTTGTACCCTAGACACTGAAGGCTGACACACCTTGGTCCCCAGGTGTACCCTAGCTACTGAAGGCTGACACACCTTGGTCCCCAGGTGTACCCTAGATACTGAAGGCTGACACACCACAGTTAAATCCACTTACCCAGTGGTGCATTACTCCCTTCCATGCTGCTTACTATGGGAGAAATCTCTCCTCAGGCGCTAACCATGTGGGAGAGAAGTAGCTATCTACCCACACCAGTTGCTCTGTATTTCTTAATTCAGTCACTCAAGATGTTCAGAGTATAGAAATTTCAAAACTAAGCAATGTTTGTTAAAAATACAATAATAGCAGCAAAAAATGTAAATGGATGGAAATTTCCAGCTATAAAGCCCTAAGATAGGTATACCCTTGTTTCAAAGTCAGAAAGCTTAAATATTAATTTCCATAAGGATAAGAATGCTGAAGAGTAGCTCTAAATATCTGTGTGAGGGAATGAGAATGAAGGGAAGGCAGGAGGCTTGTCTTTCAGGTGGATTACCTTGACTTAGAAGTTAGGCTAATGTGTAGATGGTGTCATCAATATCTAGGTTGATGGTTCTCCCTCTATGCCTAAATGGCCCACCCTTGATGTTACACACAGATAATTGATTAATTACTCTGGTGATAGACAGCCTGTCCAAAAAGCTTTAATCATCAAAAATAGGTGCAGGCATCTTATTTTGTCACGACTGTTTATCTATACTGTAGCCAATTCCCATGGGATAGATACATCCCACCTGCCGTTTAAGCGGTATTGAGTGATCATTCTAGTATAAGATTATAAAGTGAGTTGCATGCTGAGATTAAATGAAAGAAAATGTGTTGCTTGTAAACTTACACAAATAAAACAAAGTACACGGTGCCACTCACAGGGTGCCACGGTGCTGATTTGTGAGTAAAGTTCCAGAGTTCTAATAAAATTTATAATTGCTCATCTGAACAAAACTTGCAGAGAAAGGCACTCCATTGTGGCCTCCTAAGCAAAAAACTTCTGCAGTCACAAAGTGGTATCTTCAGGACATGCCCATTTTAAACAGATGCATTTTATAAAAATGAAATTGCTCTCTTGTCTTATGGTGCAATCTTTCCTATTTACTGCTAATAAAAAGAATTTTCCTTTTACAAGATACTCAACCACTGGCTGGATGGCTGTCAGGTATGAGTTGGAGGTGTTTTTGTATAGCACAAAGATGCAAAGATTGCTCAGTTAGTGCTTGGTCCCTGAGGGGACAGAAGCACTCATGCAAACAAAATACACAAAAAAGAAAGATTAAGAGCAATCGTTGTCCTCTACACCATATTACCACATAACAGGAACTCAATTAAATCTATAAAACAACTGAGAATCAAGTGGAAAAGCCCAGCCTAGATCAACATATCCTAATTGAGTAGTTTGCACAGGTACTGTATATATATCAATAGATATACAGTACACCAGATAAATTAATTACTGGTTGGATCCGTCTGTTTGTGAAGTTTTTCTGTTTTGAATTTTACATTGGTATGTCTTCACATGAGCCCATATCATACTAAGTAGAATGCTTCTAACAAAATCCAGCAAAAGTAAGCCCTTTAGCAAAACTAATTTCCCTTAATGGGACCCACGTACAGAGTGCCTAGACACAATTTATCATGTGTGTCTTTATCATTTGGCTAAGGTCATCAGCATTGCACAAGTCTAGGCTTGCTTTACACATTAATTTGAAGTTGATAATAATAGTAGAGGACATTGTTGAGAGGATAGCCCTGGAAGTGTATCAGGCCCTGGAAGCAAACACAGATCAAGTCAGCCTGCTGCACAATATTTTTTAATCCAAAGTTTATAAAGGAATGCAGCAAAGCAAAAAATGGAGCTGTAGGGAAGGTTGAGGAACGATGAGGCAGGCAGAATGAGTACTTTATAGAGTGGAGGGCAATTTTATATTAAAAGTCATTTGAAGGTAAATAATAAGGTGTGGTATTTTTTCACAGCAGCACACAGTGTAGTCGTTTGACTTGGAAACTGAAAAATGAAGTAAGCTGTGAAGGTGTAGGACAGATCTGAAAGACATTGTTTTTTCTTGAAGCACTTGTGGATTTAGGAGACTCTCCTCACCTCCCACATGTTACTGTCAACAGGGTGGAATTCTTGGCACAGCTATCTCTCAGTCTGAACTGGGATGAAAACATAACTTCTCCCATCAACAAAACTCAGCTGTGTATATTTTTTCCATTAACTTAAAAAGTTTAACCTGCCCCAATCAATGCTAGTAGAGCTGTTACTGGAAAAACTCCTACAAGTCTGGTATGGCAATGCATCTACTCACTCGAAACATAAACTGCACTGTGTAATTTGGACAGCAGAAAAAACTGTGGGCCTGAAAGTGGACTCTATTGAGTTCCTGCATACATTACAGGTCAGGAAATATAATCAAAGACTGGCAGCCATCTCTTTCAGCCTTTAAAATCAAGAAAACTTTTCCAGTCACTAAGAGCAAGATCTGTTCTACACATAAAGAGTTTCTTTCTTACTGTAGTCACTCCCTGATTCTTCTATCATTTTCTGATCTCCATACTGCTCAACCCAGCCTTAATGATATTTTTATAAGGACCTACAATTCTACATTGTCAGACTGTTTGATATATTTTTGCAATTGTGCAATATATTATTAATCAGTTCTAGTGAATATAATATTGTGATAGTGTTATGTATTGTATATTGTACTGTTAATTGAATTTGCTTTTGTTATGTGTATCAATGTAATGCCTGGCAATAAAGTTCGGGATCAAACTGTTCACGTTAATTTAAAGGTTTTTTTTTTTTTTTGATTTTATTAAAATCACACAACATTCCATACAATAATTTAAAGTTCTTCTGTTGGCAGAATCTCCTTTTACTTCATGTATGTGATCTCAGTTGCCTACCTATGTTGGCAGTGTTTGCAGGTTTTTCCTGGCTATTTATTTCTGCATTAATCTATACCTTGGTGAATGCTCTTTATGCCTGTTTCAGACTCCAAATGCATTTTGGATAAAACCTCACTGAGTTATGCTCCTTGCATTGTTTCCTCAGTCTTGGCTTGTAATATACGTGAGTGCAGAGCAGTCTCTCGATTGAATCAGTCTGCTCCTCTTTCAGACAGGCATAGCAGACAGGTCAACAGCTCCTAAAAAACTGGAGAGCTCATGCTTGATGATATGTAAGCAGAGAGATTGCAAGTTTATTTGTTTTGCATAACCAAAATTTGCAATTATGTTGATATTGATATTGTTGTTCCTTCAAAGACATAAAGAAAAGACACAACAATGAATGTCACAGTGTTATATTTCAGCCAACATGTATTCCCTGGCTTTATTTTCCTTTTCTGTGTTATCTTTTTATTATTTTTCATGTGTTTTATTATATTAATGTTTTTTGTAACCATTTTTGCACTTAATTACATACCATCTATGCATATTTTCTCTTATGTTGTGTGTGTTCTGTGGGTGGATCCCCAAGGGGCAGGGCCGCAGTGATGTCACAGCTGAAGGACCGCCTTCAACCTGTTTATTGTGAGGATGAATAGCAGATCCTTCAGTGATTCATTGTGGTTACTTGAGGTTATTTTTCAAGAAGTACATTTACTTTATTTTTCTGACTTTGGAATTTTTGACTTTATGATTATTGTGTTTCAGATAAGGATGTGTTTGTTTGTTGTGGTTTAGGCAAACCTTTTGGCTTCTTTTGGCTTTTGTAATTTTTTTTTTTTGCTATTTTTGAATAATTTTAAATAAATATTGTTGATGGACTGGTTTCTTGAGCCAGAGGTTTAACAGTTCTCCTTTCCACTGAAGGTACATTTTATATGATTTGAGGTATTCAAAGTATAACTTTAAAATCCTGGACCAGTAATTATCAAGAGTCTCCAAATATTCCTAGAAAATCCACCAATAGTCTGACTAGGATAAAAATTTGTCTTACCTCAGAGTAGGACATAAAAATTATTTATGAGGCGTCCTGCATCCACTCCAAGCAATGAGTAGCAAGTCACATTTGAGAAAGATAGATAGATAGATCTTTATTGTCATTGTCACTTTTACAAAGGAACATCGAAATTGAAGGTGCTGTCGATTCAGTGTGAGGCATAAGAGTTAAAAAGACAAGAAGAGAGAAAATAATAACAAACTGAATAGTAATAAAAGTACTTTACAAAATATACAAATTGCACTTGTTATATATACAAATTGCACTGGTTAAATGTACAAATTGCACTGGTTGACTTAAGGTCTATATTGCACATTGAGAGAATGAAACGGAGCAGTTTTATTCTGAGTTCAGGGCCATGATTGCTTTTGGATAAAAGCTATTTTTAATATGGTTTGTCCTGGTTTTCATTGCTCTGTATCTCTTGCCCGATGGCAAAAGCTGGAAGAGGCAATGACCGGGATGGAGCGCTTTCCTTTCTGAGGAAGTGCAGCTGCCGTATGACACACACAGTCCGTACGTAAGCACACTCGATGGAACAGTGATAAAAGGCAAGGAGCAGATTTTTGGGGAGATGGTTCTTTCTGAGGATTCTCAGAAAATACAGTTTCTGCTGCGCCTTCTTCTGCAGCTCCTTAGTGTTGGCGCTCCAGGTCAGGTCATCTTCCAACTCAATGCCCAGAAACCTGAACACCAGGACCCTCTCCACACAGGCCCCGCCAATGATGAGTGGCTGGATGTCAGTTTTGTCACGATTTTACAGAACCCTTTGTCATAAATTTCCAATCATATTTGACGTTTTATAGTTTCCTGATACTAACATTAAGGCTTCACTGCAAAGATAATAATAATATTCAAAGTATTAGGAGAAGAAGAACATGTAGGAAAATATAATAAAGTAAAATACTGAGCCAGCCTGCACATGATTGTTGCAACTTCATAACAACATTAAGAATAATACTGTAATGAGCACCAAAATGCAAGGACCAAGACATACACACTGAATGAGAGTTAAGCCTGATAATGGGCACAACAGCGAATGACTGAATGATCCACAGCCGTACTTTCAAAAGTATCATCTAAACACTGTTATGGCCACAGGAAACATCTCATAAAGTAGCATTTGAATAGCCACGGCTATAACTTCTACAGTTGTGTGCCATATCCCTTTCCTTATCCTATGCAAGACTCGATTTATCTTAGACTGCTGCATTTTTTAACCTTCCTGGGCTTGTAAAGTGTAACACAAATGCCCCCAGGCTTCATGTAATGCAAAGGTCATAGTACCTGTGTGATAATTTACTGTGAATCACCCATTCAGCCCAGGTTATTTTTGGAGTAATATACTGGCTATACAATACATTTTGTATCCATGACCACTCATGTGTTGATACTGTCGCTTGTGATTCACATATGCATGCTTATCTATATTTGGCTAAATGATCTTCATGTGTGGGCTGCTTTGCATGAATGCATCTTGCTTTAATACTAACTCACATGGAGTTGTGGGGAAATGTATGAATCTATGTATTACTTCAGACATTGTAAGGGTGTTCAATATTGGATAAAAAATTTATGAGAAGGTTGGTTGTAAACATGTCCAAATCATTACTATCTCAAAGCTGTATTTTTCTTTTGACCAAAAGTGTACTGTTACCAACACTTTCATTTTGACAGATAGTGCATGGTGTCTCTGTGTAGAGGGAGCAATCACATTGATGTAAAATATTTGTTACAAATTTTATTCTACCTCTGTCTAATCAATATCTTTTTATGAGTTTATTGTTGCCCTGCATTTCTGAAATATTTAGTCTTTCCTGGGATGTGTGTGCTGATCTTTGCTTAAATACCATCTTCTGGTAGCTCCTAGCAGCTTAGGACATCTCACAAGCTCTATTAATTTCTGGTAAAGTCATGAGTAGTTTTCTAAATTAGGAAATTTGATAAAATGTTTTTACTCCATCTCCTAAGAGTAGGACCAAATTTGAGTCACTCTGAAATTAGATGCTTGGTAAATATGAGTACTGTTCTCAATTGTTTTGGGCCTGGATAAGCCAAAGCCTGTCAGCAAAGTTTGTGGTCAAGCTGCCTGTGGTGAGGCCTCTCTTAATCAAGCCAGTGAAGATTCTGGCCTGGTTCTATGGGTGTTTTGGAGGCCTCACATCATGTCACCATTTTGTGTGTTGCTTATCATAATGTGCTTTCTGTATTTTCTATGGACCAAAATGCTTCACCTGAAACTTTTAAGAAAACGGCCATTATTGCATCACCTTGATTACCAACGCATTTATGGTGGAACTGAAATGAAAATGTTGAATGCAACAAAAATTTCTGTCAAATATAGAACGTTTGTATTAATCTTCTTTTTTAAATCTAGGTTTATAGAAATTTTCAAAAAATGGACTATGTATATTATATTCAAGTCTTCTCACCATAGTTTGCACCATGGTTTCCAGATTACGCTGCTCTTATTTTAATTATATCATGATCACCACAATAACAGAATTGTATCATTTTGGGTCAGGTTCCTAATCCCATGATGCTTTCCTTGTTTTCTATATCTGGCTTCTGATTTTTTGGCCAGTTTATTTAGTGTACCCTTTGATTCTCCTTTTCCTTCTTATTTGAAGCTTGTTGTTTGTGACTGTACTAATGTATCAACCCATAGGTGTTTAGAGATGCCAAGTACATATATTTTAGGTGTAATGTAATGTGGTGAGGGGTACAGTGTTTAGAATAAGAAGTCTTCCAGTACTGGGGGGTATTTTTCGTACGTGGATTACTCGTTTAGCCGGATGTAATTGTTGACAATTTGGCCTGATCCTGGATCTGTCAGTTTTTTGAAACTCTTGCTGGAAGTGTTGTCATAGCAACACATCCTTATCTTCAAACCTGCTCGGAGCACGTTTGTTCTACGTAAACAAGGATTAGTTTACACACGTAATCAGTGACGGTGCATGGAAGACATCCAGTCATGGCTTCGCCATTCATGAATGAGAGACCAAATGATATTGGTGCGCAAATTATACGAAGAGAATTTCATATAGAGAGGGTTTTGCGCGATCGGCAAGATGCTTTATTGCTCCTGGAGGAAATTCTTTTCGAAAGATACTGCTTTAGCTGAGGGGGAATATTGTACCTCAAAGATTTATTAGGACCTTATATTCGAAGTCAAACCAGGCAAAGTCGGGCTCTCACAACCACACAGACAGTATGCATTGCTCTGAGGATTTTTACAAGCAGCACTTTTTTATATACTGTAGGCGAAGCGGAAAATCTAACTAAAAGTGCAGTTTGCCAGGCAATTCGTAAAGTCTGTTTGGCTCTGAAATATTTCCTTCGGGTTTTCATAGTGTTTCCTGGACACCTGTGTGTGCAGACAATAAAAGAGGCGTTTCATGCCATTGCAGGTAGGTAATACACAGGCTAAAACACCAACAGTTCCATGAAGAATCTCAATCAGCCTAACATTCTCATTACCAGGATTTCCAAATGTGATTGGGGCACATGGGACTGATCAGAGTGGAGTTTGATCAAACATTTATTTGGAAAATGTACCTCTCCTCCTGATGAATAATCAGACACAGTGTCTTCATCAAGTATTTGACCTTCGTCAATATCTCGTTGGTCAGACACAGGTTCAAGGGATATGACATTCCCTGCAACTGACCCAACAAAAGAGAGGGCTATATGGAACATACCTATGGCACACATGGAGGACAAATATATGCAATGACCATCCTTTACCTGAAATGAAGTGAGCACTGCATCCTGCCACTGGTTCTGAGGAGGCGCTTCCCCCTGGAATGCTCTCAGAAACAGGGCAATGGGCATTTTGCTGGAGAGCCGACTCTTCTGCAGGGGTTAGGTCTGGACCGCGTGGACCTCCACCTGTTTTTTGCTTGTCTGCCTTCTTATTGGCTTTAAAATTAATGTTTTTTATATTATATATGATTTTTTATGTCAACAATTCTTTAAATAGTTATATACCAATATTTACCAGTTTGAAGTATATTCTTGTACTTCACTTTAACCTGTTCCCATGTTCTCCATGTGCTCACGTTTGATCTGGAATTATGACATATTAAATAATAATTAATCTGACACATAGGAAATGAAACGCTGCATTCAGTAAGTACAATGCACACTACTTAGCGTTTAATTTGTCGGCCACTTTTTGCCAGCCGTCTTTTCTGGTCTGGGCTGCTTTTGCAGTGTTACCCCTTGTGCATATTAAATCTTGAAATTCTTCATGTCCTTTGAATAAAAGGTCTTGCGGCGCGTGTGTGAAAAAAAAAATGCGCCCGTTCTTTCGTTATTTTGTTACAGCCTATCAAAGACTTGCTGATCGTGTTTTCTAGACTCAATATACAGTATATGGGTTTTTCACTCAGCGCAGGCGCGCACATTCATCTCGTATGATTAGATCCAGCTAAACTAATCTGATACACGGCTGTGTTTGAAAAACCGACTTATCTGGATGAGTTTCACCGGCCTTAACTTATCCAAGATGAGGCATCTGATTTCGGATGATTTAAGCGATGTACACAAAATACCCCCCAGTTCATTATTTGACAAAAACATTGATTAAAAAATTCAAAAGCACACTCCAGGTGTAACCATCCTTTTCCAGCCACTTTGAAATTCTCTAGAATGTTTCATTGAGTTTGTACACTTTTTGGACCTGAATGACTGCAGAAAATAGGCTTGTGTAATTAATCTTCTATTTTTTTTTCCTTTAAATGACTTGCTGCTCTTATAAGCTCATGTCAGCATGGCGTTCATGTTCAAGATGATATATTTAATACACAGGTTATTCTTCCATATTTGACACTCCTTCCATTTTGCTTCATCTTTGATTTTTTAATCAATCGGTTTCAATTAACATGGCCCAAGCAAGTACCATGAGCTGTTTCATTTGCCCGATGCACTAGGAGTTCCTGCTTTAATTTGTATGAAAATCTGAGGAAACTGCAGAGTGGAACAGTAAACTTCTGTCCTGCACTACAATTCATTATTTTCTTTATGCAAATTTTCAGGATGAAAATTTCAGTGTTAACATTTTCTGAAGAAAAAACAACACTGATATTTTTTTTTTTTTTTTTTTTATATTTTTATTTTATTAATTTTCATTGTAATCATTCCATACAAACAGATCCATTTATAACCCAACAAATTTGAAAACAAATCAAACCCCATCCCTGAGAAGGACAGCTTAGCTAAAGGAAAATTTCTTTAAGCTTTTTAATAAGGCAACATTAGACAAAAGAAGGGGAGAAGTAAATATCTATATAAATAAGAGATGGAGAAGGGAGTTAAATACAATAATAGTTAATTCTCTTATTCTAAAATAATATTGATTAAATCCTGCCAAGTTTTGAAAAAATTTTGTACAGATCCTCTAACTGAAAATTTGATTTTTTCCAATTTCAAATAATATAAAACATCAGTTTCCCACTGACTTATAAGAGGAGAATTAGGATTCTTCCAATTTAACAAAATAAGTCTGCGTGCCAAGAGTGTAGTGAATGCAATCACCGTTTGTTTGTCCTTCTCCAATTCAAGTCCATCTGGAAGGACACCAAACACAGCTGTTAGTGGGTTAGGAGGGATTGTGATACTAAGGCTGTCTGAGAGGCACTTAAAAATCTTTGTCCAAAATGATGTTAGTTTGGTGCAGGCCCAGAACATGTGACCCAGTGAGGCAGGAGCTTGGTTGCAGCGCTCGCAGGTCGGATCCTGGCCTGGAAACATTTTGGACAGTTTTAAGCGAGACAGATGAGCTCGATATATAATTTTTAGTTGAATAATTCTATGCTTTGCGCATATAGAACTCGAGTGAATTCTCTGCTTTGCTACCTTCCACTCCTTTTCTGATATATTGATTAAGAGATCTTCTTCCCAATGTCCTCTTGGATCTTTGAAAGGTAGGGACTCTAATAAGATTTTATATATTGCGGAAATAGTTTTTGTTTCCTCGGAATTGAGCAGTATTTTTTCCAGCATTGTGGAGGGTGCAAGGTGGGGGAAATCGGGCAATTTCTGTTTAACAAAATTTCTAATTTGAAGATAGTAAAAGAAATGTGTAGCTGGGAGGTTAAATTTTGAACGTAATTGTTCAAAAGATGTAAATATGTTGTCTATATAAAGATCTCTGAGCATTTTAATCCCAAAACTTTTCCAGGTATTAAAAACTGGATATACTTGCGAAGGTTGAAAGAGGTGGTTCCCTTGCAAAGGTGCCACTGATAAAAGATTTTCCATCTTAAAATGCTTCCTAATTTGGTTCCATATTCTGAGTGAGTAAAGCACAATTGGGTTATTAGTATATTTGCGATAACTTTCATTTATTGGAGAGCAAAGCAGGGAATATAAAGAAGTACTACAGGATTTTACTTCTATTGCAGACCAAGCCTGTGTATGTGCATTTATTTGTGTCCAGGTTTTTATGGCTTGTATGTTTGCTGCCCAGTAATAAAACTGAAAATTAGGTAAAGCCATGCCACCTTCTGCCTGAGGTCTTTGTAGGGTCGCTCTTCGGATACGTGGGTGTTTTGAGTTCCAAATGAATGAGGTTATTATTGAATCTAACTGTTTAAAAAACGATTTATTGATATATATTGAAATGTTTTGAAATAAAAAGAGAAGTTTAGGAAGGATATTCATCTTAACAATGTTAATTCTTCCGGCTAGAGTGAGATGAAGGGTTGACCATCTATGCAAGTCTTGCTTAATTTTTTCCATACAGACGCCAAAATTTTGTTGATAAAGAGCTTTATGTTTACTTGTGATATTTACCCCTAGGTATTTAAACTGATCTGCTATGGTAAAAGGTAGGGTGTCTAATTTAATATTATATGCTTGTGAGTTCACTGGAAAGAGTATACTTTTATTCAGATTAATTCTAAGACCAGATATCTTTTGAAATTCTGTTAGTGCTGTTAAAACAGCAGGGACAGTGTTTTCTGGGTCCGATATATATAAGACCATATCATCTGCATATAGAGAAATTTTCTGTTCCAGTCCTTCTCTGACAATCCCCTTTATCTGATGAGAATTTCGGCAGTGAACCGCCAGTGGTTCAATAGCGATTGCAAACAACAGTGGCGACAAGGGACATCCTTGTCTGGTACCACGTTCTAGTTTAAAGTAGTCTGAGCAAATTTTATTAATACAAACTGAAGCTTCTGGACTGGTATACAGTAGTTTAATCCAAGCACAAATATTCGGGCCAAACCCAAATTTCTCCAATGCAGTGAAAAGGTAATTCCATTCGATCATGTCAAATGCCTTTTCTGCGTCTAATGATAGTAATATCTCTGGGGTGTTTGATTTTGCTGGTGAATATATAACATTAAACAAGCGTCGGAGATTTGAAGATAGATGTCGGCCTTTAATAAATCCAGTTTGATCTTGTGATATTACCGAGGGCAGCACTTTCTCCATCCTTCTAGCTAGGATTTTTGAGAGTATCTTAACATCATTATTCAGGAGTGAAATTGGTCTATATGATGCACATTGTAACAAGTCCTTATTTTGTTTAGGAAAGACGGTGATTAATGCTTGTCGAAATGTTTGAGGTGAACAACACTGATATTTGAGGATTAGGAAGATTCCTTTAAACATGTGTGGAAATATTAGTCAGTTTGTTAAGAATGCCAAAGACGAAATAAGCCCTGAATGTGTTGGATATACTGTTCTGCAATACTGTGTGTCACTAAAGTCATAAAATCAGATGAACATGCCTCCATTACCCACATGTCTCCTGATCGACCCATGCTGCTTCTCTACCTCCCTAGGTCAACTCAACAAGTTTGAGTTGTGACAAGTGTAGTCAGCACCAAAGTACTCATTTCTTTTCTCTGTCTTAGAATTTATGCAGTTAAATGTTACTGATCATTCTATTCCTTGGATAACAACTCTCATTCCTGATTCTGCCAGTTATTCTTTATTGTGTAATTCTTGCTATATACCTCTTAGGAATAGCAGTGTATGCATAATAGTAAGCACCACTGCCTCAGAGAGATAGCAGGCATTGATTTGCATGTTCTCCCCTTGTCTACATGGGTGTTTCTGCGCATCCTAAAGACGTGTCAGATTAGGTTCATTGTTGATTCTATACTTGTCCCATTTGAATGAGTATGTGTTTGTATTGGTTGTAGAGATCTGTTTCTACTTTGACATTAAAGAGCATTTTTCTGTAAGACGAGCCAAATTAAATCAACTTTGATTAAATGTTGTGTAGTAATAAAGTGTGAGGGGGGGTGAATACTTTTTATAGGCACTGTGCCTTACACACCAGGGTAGACCAAAGCTCTCAGTGAACAGGAATGGGAATGGGAGATGGACATTTCTAAGATGGATGGACGGATGGTTATTAGAGCTTTGATTTGTGAGAGTATTAGCTAGAATCTGGTATGTCTTGTCTTATGATTTTGTAGTCAGTAAGGTGAGAGGACATGATGTAGTGTGCCGCAAGTCTTTATATCGCCCTACAGTCGGCAACGGACTCTGTGTGCAAGGGAGATACCGTGTAATAGCATGTGACCTGTCAGGCTTGTTAAAGTTCAAGATGACAAGGGGCTGGGAGCAGGGCTCAGCTGCTTGCTTTGTAGAAGTCAGCTGCTGAAGACTTGCGTAGTGATGAACATGATTAAGCCTTGAGCTATTTTTGGATCATAGTGGCTTAGGTCTAATGATCGAAAACTAAAGGATATACAACAAGCAGGAGGAGAAGGGAAAAGCAGGACGAAGCTAACATGCCACTTGTTTTGAGACCTCTAGGGATTTTTGGATAGGGTGTCCACTTTTATTAGACTCCAGTCACACATGTTATTTGTATCATTATTATTCCTTTTGTACTTGCACTGTTGACAAAAAGCCTTGTTTTCCGTCAGTAGCCTGTCTTCCTCTCATACCCTGAGGAAGGGGTGCTAATACTCGCTTTGTATGCTTATACTATTTGTCAACTTGCTTGCTGTATTTCAGAAGCAAAACTCTTTAATTTCATGTTTCTGTCAGTACCCTGAGACTTGCAGGCTTCCTGCATTATTAGCTAAGTCTCTTCCCGTGAGCCATTTGGCCTCAAAACTGACATGTACTTGATAAGGTTTTATACAGTACTGTCGAGCCATTCGGTCTTATTTCAGCCTGCTGCGTGAACACTGATACAGAAGCTGATCGGGAGTGCACTCTCTACATGCAAATGCTTTACTTCCAGCAATTTCCTTGCAAGTCATTTCAGAAAGCGGGCTATAACATCAGGAAAAAATATTGCAGCTGACAAATGGTGTAGATGTGAAGAGTTTGAAAGGTTTGCCAGTGACTGTAGATTCAGATTAAAGAAGAATGGAAATATTTTCTACAAAAAATGACAGTCAGTCAGTCATTGTCCAACCCGCTATATCCTAACACAGGGTCACGGGAGTTTTCTGGAGCCAATCCCAGCCAGCACAGGGCACAAGGCAGGACCAAACCCCGGGCAGGGCGCCAGCCCACCCCAGGGCACACACACACACACACACACACACCAAGGACAATTTAGGATCGCCAATGCACCTAACCTGCATGTCTTTGGACTGTGGGAGGAAACCCACGCAGACACAGGGAGAACATGCAAACTCCACCGGTCTCCTTACTGCGAGGCAGCGGTGTTACCACCGCGCCACCGTGCCGCACACAAAATGTGTAATATAGTATATCCTCATGTATAATGAGACAGAGGAGTGCACTGCATTATAAACCTGTTTGATGATTAACAGGTCATTATTTTATATTGGTTAATTATTTGAAGTGTTTAATTGAGTAATAATAAAATTCAATAAAAGGTGTTTAACAACAATTTAATTGAGTGCCCTTTTCATAGCAGTAAGCTCCACCATTCCCTCCATTGTGTCGTCCACTTGCCCTGATGAGGATGGCAACTGTAGCAGTCTGATAAGGGTACACCAATACCTCCTCTTCTATAAGAGCAGATAGTGTCTTCATGGGGTGATTACTCCCCCTGCTGGAAGATCTAGTTTATGTAGATTATCTTGGATAGTCAATGATTTAGTCATTAGACTTTACATAGCACCTTTCATACTGACTAGTGATGAGTCAACTCCATAGTGTTTGCTTCGCCCCAAGTTCAGAGAAACCATGGAAGTGTTTGCTAATATCGCCAAGTTCAGCGAAATTCATTGAAGTCAATGGGGAAGGACTAACTGAACTGGTTTTGAGTGGATTATAATGGTGCAATCTTCTTAAAGTGTCCCTGAGGACTAGGGTAATGGCTGGACAACAACTACTGGACCAATTATTGTGGCCAAGAAGGTGACCGGAACTGAACAGCAGTGCCAACCACTGTATCACCGAGTTTCAAAGATCAAAGAAGAAAGAACACAGTCAGAGACCTGCAAATGTATATTTCATCAAAACAGTCAGTCTTTTAAAGGCAGAAAATTCGAAATGGCGTGTCATGATTGAAGCCGCTGGCTCGTTCTAGTTTTTGAAGTCATGCTGAAGGCTCTCCAAACTGTTTGTGCTTTGCACTTTTTCATCTTTCAAAAAGTTAGAAATGTCTTGTAAATAGTAACAAATCTTTCATTATTATTATTTCATTGAGTCTCTGTGTTTGGGCATGTGGACAGGCTCCTTCAAGGTTTGTTTTTTTATCTCCACGTGGCTATTTATGCATGCATAGGGCATGCGCCTCCTTCTCGTATACTTACATGAAATTTGAAGATCCACCAGCACATTTGGCAACAAGCAGAGATACATTATGTTTCATAAAAATACAATTTTGACAAACTGTATTATTTACTTATCTGTTCTACCACTAACTAAGTCTCATTGAGTCTGTAATGTAAATGATTAGCATTATATACCCGGGGGACGGTCCTATCCAGTGTTGGCTGTTACAGGTCCGGGGGATGTCTCATTGGCTGCGCAAAGCATTATGGGGCAATGGGGAAAAAAGTTTTCCTAAATTGGCCAAATTATCAGTAAATAACTGTATGAGCAAGGGCAAATGTGGAAGCAGCAAATTTGCTGCAAATAACACTTTGGCAAAATTCGCTAATCAACACTAATACTGACTATAGACATAGGATGCTATACAAAACAATTAAGAATGTTTCAAGACCCGATAAGCTGAAGGGTACTTACTGTATATTTAGGGATGGTTCTAGAAATTCTTATGCTGTGTTTCTCTTTTATCTAACTTCTGCCTTTGACACTGCATAACACAGTGTGTTCATGAAATTAAGTGTATAGAGCATTGGAAATGGAACACATAAAGTGAATTGGACCCACTACATTTGCTTACCACAGCGACAGATCGGTGGATGATGCTGCTTCCTCTTTGGCCTTTTACACCACCCTCAAACACATGGACAACAGGAACATTTATGTCAAGTTGTTGTTTATTGACTTCAGCTCTGCCTTCAGCACAATTGTACCTGGTAAGCTGGGGTCAGGGCCTCTATAGTCTCACTGAATCCAGAAGCAACCATGAGTGAATTTTGCTTAAAACTGAGTGAGACATTTAGGCATTTCACTGAGTGTCACATTTCTTAACCAATGCAACACCTCATGTAAGTGGTGCTCAAAGCAGCGGTGGTGATTTTAAACTGTAAAGATCAGAGGTGCTCATATTAATCTGGTCTGACAGAAAGCAAGCTTCTGTTTACGATGAACCAGCTACAGTTGAAAAGTCTTCTGAAAAAATCCTATTAGACATTGTGGGAATATCCCGAGAAAACAAGTCAAAAGACAAGAAAAAGGTTTGGGGACTGTCCCTGTATATTGCCCTAAGACAATATAAGAAAAAAAACAGATGAAAAATCTTCAATTTGAAAATACAATTGACAGTTTTACTCTGAGAATATGATCATTTAAATACAGAAAGGATTATGGGAAAAGGAAATGGTTGGCATGAAGTGACGTTAGGAACAGGAACCGGAAGTAACGTCATTGCAGTGAGTCGGAAGTGATGTGATCTTGAAGAGCCGGACGTGATGTCATTGATGATGGCCAGAAGTGATGTAGTCACGGCCATTTTGATACCTGGAAGCAGAGGTAATTATTTTTCTTCAGGTTTTCTGTAGAAAGAAGAGATCCAGGTAAGTACCACGTGACACCCATATCTTGCGATAGTTCACTCACCTTTAGGCTCTTTGACTGCCTCCTAATCGCACGTGTGTGACAACATATAAATGTGTGTTGTATGTCCAGAGAGCCCATTGCACATTTTAAAAATAAACATAACCTGTTGCAACAGAAAAACGTTTCCGTAGCATCAGATTATATATTGGCATTCAAAGACACCAATGGACGAATGGTAACAGTGAATGATATGTTGTCGCAGATGTGCTCTGTGTTGTTCAGAGTTACAACGATACTGTAGGAGTCAATGAAAGCTTGAAAGAACTGGCAGCTATATTCATGAAAATGTGAAATGCAAAATGTGCATTTGAAATAAACAGTGTGTCACACCCTGTAAAAAGGACTGCCATTAAGAGGACTGATATGAAAGAGCCACAGAACGCCCATAGATGCACAGATGAGGCTGCACAATATCCACCTTCTGACTGCATGTCTAAATTAATAACTAAGTAAATTTAACATTACTGTCTAATTGGAAATGCAAAGATGCCATGACTCAATATCCCCACCGTTATAACACGTTGTATGTCCATAGATCACAGTGCTTATCTAAACTCAGTTTGCTGTTGTTATGTCATAAAGTGATGCCGTAGTTAAAATGACAGAAGGATATCATAGCACACAAAGCCGCTTCTCAAACGTGTGGAGCCCAGTAGATGTCTGTCTGTCTGTCTGCCTGTCTGTCTGCCTGCCTGCCTGCCTGCCTGCCTGCCTGCCTGCCTGTCTGTCTGTCTGTCTGTCTGTCTGTCTGTCTGTCTGTCTCTTTCTTCTGTCACAGGGCTTATTACAATGTGCAGATTAATCATTAAGCTTCTGTTAACTTGTGCTACTGAGCTCCTAAATGGAAAATAGCAATTTTAGATTTTTATTTTCTCTGTGTCAGGTCCTTTGTTCAGTATCTTCTGCTCTGTCTCTGAGAGCATTTAAAAATGCACGGACTGGAGAAATTGTGGCCAGGTATTTTAGGAAGAAGCCCTGTGGTGTGGCCTTTGCATTGCAGGATTTCACAGTTATTCACTACATACTTTTATACTTTTTAACAGATTGTCATTCTTATTTGAGAATCATGTCCGACCCCGCAAGACTAGGGCCTCTATAACTCCATTTGCAAATACAGTAGGTCCTGGACTTCCTACTAGGCAGATATCAGGTGGTGAGGGTGAAGAATGAAACTGCATTCCCTCTGATTCTCAGCTCCTGTGACCGTATGGCAAAATTTAGCAGTAACAGAATCATCAGGTTTGCCAATGATACCACAGTAATTGGTCTCATCAAAAATGATGATGGATCTGCATAGAGGAGCAAAGGTACTGGAGCTGGTGGAATGAAGCTACAATAACAACTTCAGCCTAAACATCAACAAAACACTGAGATGGAAAAAGAACAGTGGATTCATCGTTTTTAATGCTTATCAGCACCTTAGAGTGCTAAGGAAATGAGACATGACCAAGGGGACAATTACCAGCTGAGGGTGTTCTCACCAGTAATATTATGGTATAGAATGGCAGAGCCACAGCATAGGGCAGGAGAATCATACAGAGGGTTGTGAGGTCTACTCAGAATATTGCAGGGTTAGAACTACCTTCAGCTGACAGCATCTACCTAAATCACTGCTGCAGCAAAGCACAACATATATTACAGGACACAAATCACCCCGGGCCACAAACTATTTTCTCCTCTGGAGTCTGGTAGAAGGGCACTGACAACTAAATTCAGGAACAGTCCCACCCCTCCAAGCCATTCTCATTAAGAAAAGTTAACCAGGTCTACCTTTGGCACATGCACTTTTCAGTATTACTTTTTAATACAATATTGACTTGTTGCACCGTTTTGTTTTGCAATGCACTGTTGTCTGCCCTCTGCTTACTTACCATCTGTGAAATGAGTATTGCTGAAGGAGTGAGAATTCCAAGCATAAGCTGCGCATGCTCAATCATGAATCTTACATTTTGACTGGAATTTTGAATATTAAATTTTCAGGACCCGAGTGGCTGGACCAGGCCAAGGGGACGCCCACGTAACTCTTGGCTGCAGCAGATAGATGGTCATTTCCAGGAAGGTTAGACTGGACTGCATGTCTGCCTTGGGGGTTGCCAACTGGGATCCCGAGCTGTTTTGTTGTGTATTGAGTTCAGCATCACACTGTACCAGTGCATGCTCCCCAACCTGACCTGACCTGAAATACTGTGAAGGACTTGCTGTAAAATGACAATGCTACTTTAGCTGGTGTATCGTTTTTGATGGTGAATACAGTTTCTTCCAGTCCATTTGCTGTGGTTCCACTCAGAGTTTAGTATTTTTAATATCTACTCCAGGTACTGGATTTGCTAGCAAGACCTCTTGTTACATTAGTGTGCTGAGGACATACAGCTCTACATGTAGTTTTGGAATGTCACAAAGGAATCAGTGCGCCTTCGGCTTAATGTTAACCCAACCAACTAGTTTCTTGTGGGATCTTCAGTCTAACTCAAAAAAACACAAATAACATTATGTTTCTTACTTTATTGACATAATGACAGTTGCACTGAACATCATTTGGAGAGCTCATATCAAATGAAAGGATAATGCAAACATACAACATAAAGACAATGATAATATATTCTTAAACTAATTTATCACAAATATCTTTAAGATATATTCATCAAATTAGTATAGAAAACTCTTAAAGTCTGCATGATTGCATCTCACAGCTTGTGGGTAACTACTGCTATTAAATTTGTGAGTCTTTCACTAACCTCGACCATTTACCATAGTAAAGGAGAGTGAGTGCAAGGTGGGAAGAGTGTAAGGGTGCAGCAGTTCAGAAAAGAGGTTTGTGGTCTTACATTTCGGTCTGGAGCAGTAAAGGCTATGCACGGTAAGAGTTGCCAGCCAGATTAGAGTTGCCACTAAATTTCTGTATTGAGTTGCTTTTAAGTAGGCCCTTTCTGTCTCTTCACACTGTCTGGTATTATGCCACATGCTCTAACACCTCAATCATACACTCTTTTTTCTGATTTTTATTCTAGTTTAATGTCATGATATTTACAGCCTGTTCCCAGAGTCTCATTATTTCCTTGTGGTTTAGTATGAGTTTGAATTATCTTGTAAATTTACTTAGATACTATCTGCCCTATAATTTTCTTTTGCTTTTTATTGTATTGTACTGCCATTTTCTTTAAAAAGTGCCCTGTAATAAGTCATATAAAAGGTGCCATAAAAATAAAAAAATTCTTGTGAAGCAAAGGGGTGGCATGGTAGAGTGGTTTTTAGCTTTACCCACCTCCAGACTTCTGGGTTCAGATGCTGACCTAGTTACTGTGCGTGTGTAGATCTTGCATATTCTTTCTGTATAAGTTTCCACCAACATATGTGTTAGGTTAAGTGCCAGCTCAAATGGGTCAAGCACAAGTGAGACTAGATGTGAGTGTGGAATCCAATCTAGTGTTGTTTCCTGCTTTCATAGCAAAGCTTAGGCTCCCTGAGATGATGAACTAGATCAAGAGGATACAAGTTACACACACATACAGCATGATCAAGCCATTTTATATAGTACCTTCCAACATTACAGTTTGTGACACTAGAGGGTGCTGCCGTTCCCCAAACCCGATAGACAAACATCCAGGACACCAGGTAAAAGCACAAAAAGGTAATTTAATTTGTTCCTTTTCTGAAATAGTGCCTCTAAACACCCCAGCCACCATTCACAGGCAAGTAATAATAGTAAATTACAATAATAATACACAATTCTCTCCTCCACACCTCCCAGCAAGTTCTGTCAACTACTTCCCAACTCCAGCTTGCTTGCTGGGTTCCCAACAGTCCTTTATATAGTCCTTGACACAGAAGTGTTTCTGTTCTTCCTCCCACGTGACTTGCCAGCACTTCCGGGTCAAATGGAGGGCTTGAGTTTTCTTTTGACCGGAAGTACTTCGGGGCTTCTGTCCCCGTGACTTGGGAGTACTTCCGAGCTATATGGGAAGCAAAAATCCCCCTGCCTCCCTGCAGCGTCTCCTGGCGGTACCCACAGTACCCAGCAGGGCTGTGAAGTCAAACTCCATATCCCATGGTGCCCAACGGGAATCTGGGGCATCCCTATGCTGCTGGGAAATCGCCATCTAGCGTCCTGGGAGATGCAGTGTCCCAAAGTAGCTGCATTCCTACATCCTTTCACTCTTTGGGCGTGCCGGCCTGGTTGAGCTGCCAGTCGTCCATCACAAGTTCAAGATAAGTAACAGAATATGTAAAACTATTGTGTAAAGAGATTCAAATATTACATTTTAAAAATTATTGAAAATTGGACAGTACAACAAAGAGGCAAAGACAAATAATGTGTTGTGATATCTTTGCACAACAAAGCAGAAAATGTCAAATCAAGGTGATCAGGCCTTACAATAATACAACAGCCAGATTAGAATCTCATTAGTCTAAGCCTCAGAATTAGGCCTTACCCCAGACAGCCTTTGCACCAGAGCCCACAGGTAGGATTCAAACTTGCTTAAACCTTCAAAAATACTAAATAATATCCAGGGAAGAGGAAAAAAAATATCTGGCTAAGCAATTAAAAAACAAACAGACAAATAAACAATGTTCCTCAAATATTTAACAGTTTATTGAAGGGTTCAAAAGGTTTGAACAAAAGACAAGGCAGACCAAAGGGCAAAAAAACTTAATAATTTTCAAAAATGGGATCTAATAACAGTACCTTAGGGTGATGAATGGGCCAATAAGTCCAAAAAACACAAGAATCACAAAAGAAATTAGAAATCACAAATGTCACAATGTCAAAGTGGATCTTACATCAGCAGCTTTTCCATTTATACTATAGGGCAGTCCCATGGCTGCATAATCAGGTGGCCCTCTCTCCCACACTCAGAATACAAGGAACATACTCAAGCAACTTAAATACACAACACCTATATATACTAAATAATAAATATAACAGTATTAGCAAAAATGCATACGAAAATGCATTAAAAGTAATATTCCAAAAATAACAATAAAGCAGAAAATAAACATAGGCTGTAACATAACATAATGGTTGATGATGAAGTAAAATGAAGTAGCACAGTCAAAGTATAGGTTGCAAAAACCTACTTAAAAGTTGAATCAAGAATTGAGAGTGATAGTGTTTAGCTGTTCATCCCAAAATCCATTTTCTGAAACTACAATTGCAGAGCTATGACGGACCACAGCAAATACTGAAAGTATCAGGTACAAAGAATTAGGAATTAGTTTGAGAGTTTATTACAGGTCACACCCACTACTGTGAATATTTGATTTAGTTTTAAATAATGGAACTGAAAAAAGCAACCTACTATAGAATAATGAGAAAATCTTGACGCTTACTTGGTGGTCCTGCTTCAGACTTCATAGCGCTAGTAGCAACCACAGGAAGTTGGTGAGTCTGTGCATGAATTAACAGCATCCTGGTTCTCTACCTATTTCAAGCTAATTTTTGCTGCTAATCCCTCTGTAATGCTTGATTTGCTCTGTGTTTATTAGCATTCATTCAAAACACTGATAATTATGAACTGTATACTGTAAACCAGCTCAGCAGGGCTGGCAAGCTGAAAGGTGACCTCAAGAGTGGTGTTAATGTCCCTTGCATTTATTTAACAGTGGCAAAAACACTTCATGCCAGCTAACAAGAGAAAGAAAACAGGCTAGAAAAGAAATGACTACTTCATTGCACTCTGTAAAAACATTTTTCTATTGCGTTTAACTGGCTTTTCAAGTAGGAAATGAAGGTACGAATGTATTTCATGTTCATTATAAGGTGTATCCAGACAATGGAAGTTAAAAGCTAAACCAAGCAAAGAAATTCTTGAACTTTTGAAGCATAATAACTGCAACTATAGTTACTGTCCACTTTGAAGGAATAACTGCCTTAGCAAAGCGTGCTGCTTACTTGAATTATAAGTGCAGCGTATTTAGTGCCTTTATGCACTTGAAGCTCAAGTGTTAAAAATCCGACACTGGTGATTTATGAGACTAAGCCACCACAAGAGTTTGTGAAGCCCCAACCCCCCCACAACTGACCAACCACACCCACTTCTCTTTTTGAAATGTTAAAAGAGTCTGCTCTCTTCTTAGCTTAGCTAGCAATATGAAAAACACCACAACAATTTTTATTTAAAAATCACTTCTTTCACTTGAAAAGACAATTTAAATATGCTTACCAGGCCCATTTTTTTCTTCTTAAGAGGTCCATGTAGAACAGTAGGTTGAGTCATTAAAAAACTCAAAACATGATTCAATTAATTATGGAATATTGGCATGCTTTGAAATAAAGCTAAATAGTACTGGTCAATGTAGTTGCCACACAAGCAGGTGAAATTAAGTTATGACTCTTGTGGTAAAAGGCCAGGCTTATATACCAATAAGCCATATTTTCTTATCTTTACTCAATGAAGTGGTATACAACAGTGTTTTGTTCAGAAAAGGCCATGATTTACATGTACTCCCCATAGTACTTGCATCTTTGCCATTCACTCATCACTCACTGTCATGACAGGGCAGAGGCTGGCTACCTTAACTTCAATATCTAAGTTTTAAGAGGCTGGCTACCTCGGTATCAATGCTTTACCAAGGACTGGAAGCCACTCTGCTAATGAGCCACATTCCTGTTGGGACACCAGAATTGCTACATTTTGAAACCACCTTAGCAAAGGCAAAGAGCTGCTCCAAGAGTTGCACTCCTGATAGGACAATGCAAATCTCCTGAAAGCGCTGTACAAATCTAGTAGAGCAAACATGTAAGACATACCCCAACAAAGGCCAGGAAGTTCTACTGTGGACAGGTTGTTTACCTTACCACTACCTTTGAAAGGCCTGAACAAATAACAATCACTCAAACAAGCACACTTCACTATCGTATTCATTATTGGGCAGGTGATATCAATAAACAAGGCAAGTTTCATGGAAAGTATATTCAGACTTTAATCATTGCTTATGTTTATTTGCAGAGAGACCAGGCATTAAATACTAGAAGCCAAAATTAGAAGAAAACATACAACCTGAACATTTCAAATCAATGTCTGCAAAAGTGGGCTTCACTTCAGTATAACTGGAAGAGACATGTCCATGAAATTTAAACAGTCATTTCTTCTTAATCCAACCAAAGTGTTCCTTTAAATTGTGTGCCATTGCAAAGTCTTCCTCCTGGTCTTTTTCATATGTGGCGCTGCACTTCCATCTTCAGACAGCCTGAAGTTCCGAGCAGCTTCAGAACTGCGTATTTCCCTCTTTCTCTTATAACAACACTGTTATATTGAAAGCTGTGTGTCATCCCTCCATTTTAAAAGCCATATGTCGTCTGCTGCTCTCCAAAGCTGTACAGAACCATGCCCACAGAGGTGCTTTCTTTACACACTGTGCACACTAGTTAGTTTATCTGAGCTTAAACATAAATATGCTAATAGATAATAATACTAAGTTCATCCAAATGTTTGCTTTACATGTGCATATCCTGCCCAGAATTATTTCATTTGTATCACAGGTTTCAGCACTCTTTTCAAACACATTGACTGTTACTGTCAATTCAAGATAAAGAGCTGATCTAATGGAGACCTTTTCTTAAGTGGTCTCAAACTTGGCCAACAATGTGTTCTAAAAACTTTTACATCTAATCCTCTGTATGTCAATTTTTTCTGCCTCGTTGAAGTTCCCTACTGTAACAACTCTAGGGGGCTTGCCAGCCACCCAACCTGGCACAAACAGATGGTAGAGGCACACTGATAAAACAAAGAAACTTTTATTTTTCTTCTCCACGTGGGAAATGTCTTCCCCGTTTTCCATAGGCACAACTCAGTCCCACAAGCACAATAGTAATACTTCCTTTTCTTCTCTCTTTACTCTCTGTACCACTCCTCCTCGGCAAGCTTTGTCCACCTTCCACCCGACTCTGGCTCACTGAGTACTATCCACTGGTCCCTTATATAAAGCCTCCTTCAGGTGTTTGTCGCCCTACTTCCGGCAGCACTTTCGGGTGTGGCGGAAGAACCGCCCACACAGGCTCAGGAACAGCTGCAGTGCCTCCTGGTGACATCCCCCGGATCCCAACAGGTCTGTATCGGACTCCATCTCCCATGAAGCCCTGCAGAAGTCTGAGGTATGGCTGCCACCCAGGGGGGCCGCCATCTAGTGTTTCAGGGGAGGTAGTGTTCTGTCCACACTGGCTCCCCCGGTCCTTCCATAGCAGAGGTATCACAGCCGGGCAAGGGCCCTGGCCATCTATGTCACTACACATGCCCTCAGTGCAGACAGTATGATGCCTTTTTTCAAACCCTTTGCTAAACTCCTATTTAAATACACACAATCAAAACTAATGGTAGTTTGTCCATATGAGATCTGTAATATACATAGTGTGATGGACGACCGGCTATGGACTCCAGTCGCCACCCCCAGGCTGCTAGGAGGAGCCCTCCGGACAGCATGATGGTGCCCCGAGTTCCAGCAGGGCCTCATGGACTTTGTAGTTTCTATACACAGCCCTGCTGGATACCTTGGGGACCACCGGGAGTCGCTGTAGGGGGGCTAGTGGGCTCTTGTGTGCCCTATAACCCGGGAGTGCGTCACAGTCACGTGACTGGAGGAAGCGACGTGCTCCCGGGGTGAGGAAGAGGACTGTTTGCCCTGACCCGGAAGGAAAACGGACTTGTGGGTTTGGCCAGGAACCACTTCCGGGTCAGGGGCTATAAAAGGATTGTGGGAAGCCCAGAACACTGAGCTGAGCTGGGAGGAAGGGTGGCAAAGTGTCTGGGAGTGTGGAGGATTATTATTGTTGTTGTTGTTGTTATTATTATTATTATTATTGAGTATTGTGGAGAGGAGGGTGCTTTGTGCACAATTATTATTATTAATAAATCATTATTTGGACTTTTACCTGGTGTCTGACGTCTAGTCTGAGGGTTCAAGGGGTCACAGAGACCTTAAATCTGTTACAATAGTTATACTTCTGGTCACAGTTTATTTATTAAAAAGCTACATTCTGCCTAAATGAAACAATTAGATTATATATTACATGTCTTATTTAATAAATTAAAAAAACATACATTTCATCTTTATTATAGACAGTATAATGCTGCCATAACCATGGACAAATTCCTGCTGATGGGCACAGAGCAAGTTAGGGTAAACAAAATCAGGAAGCAGTTATTTTCACTAAGTTTATGATAAAAGTGACAGAATGCAAGCAAAAGAAGAAGGAATCTTTGAGAAGGATACAGTGGATATAAGTAGTGGGCTTCTTTTATCTTATTTTTCAGGAAGGTATGAATAACCCCAAATGGGGTGAGGTGCATTAAGGGTCTTATTTGTCTTTTTTCTTGCTGCTGTTGCAATAAACTGCACAGATACAACTGCTACAGGAGGTTTCTCTATTCTGAGCGTAGGTTTACTACTTATTTTTTTTAGCACTAGACTTTGTAGGATTAGGTGAAGAGCCTGGCTTGGTCAGTTCAATGAATTACCAAGCAGTCATCCAAAAAGGGGTAGGATGAGACCAGACAAGGAATTTACTGAGAATGTGTTATGAATGAAGGTGTTTGGATCAGCAGAATTAATTTTTGCACATGTTTTGCCTTTTTATATTAGTTTGGAAGATGTCATTCATGTATGTCATCATCTTTGTGATGTTTTCACATCTCCATTTGATAAAGAAAACATTCTAACAGGTGTATCACCAGGAGGTCTTCCACTGACTATGACTGCTACCATATTGTGTTGTGTATTGTGTCATCACATGCTGATGATAGTCTGTCTTTGTTATGTTCTTGTTGAGGATAGATAGAAAGGTGTCTTGTTAGGTTGAATATTGTATGTGAAGCTCTTACTGTATGAGTGTTTAACAAGTAGAACATCTTTCTTTATGTTGCTATTGATTTGATATACCCAGCTGTGACATCCTAAATTTAATTATTTCCTACTTCTTCGAATGGTAGTCTTTTAATAAGTATTTACGCCATGCTCTTGTACAGAATGCATACTCGATTGTTTTTTTTATTTCTTCTTTTAATTTGGATTACCACAAAAAAATTGAAGTTAATGACAGTATGACATTGTGTGGATTGCCAAAGGTTTCTTGCATTTTAATCCAACTCTTACTTCCCCCACATGCTGGCAAACTTGATGTGACTTTGAGTGGTGAGACTACCATGAATGTCACTGAAGGGTAATTGCCTCCTAAATGCTCTGTTGGGTGTGTTCTTTGGATTTTTTTAATGCCTCTTTGAGCCATCACATCTTTTTTCCTAAGAGAATTTATGATCCCTGACAGGTTTTGGAACCTTTTTCTATTCTCTGGCACATTGACTATAGATACACAGAAGAGCTTGTACAGCTTTTGTTTCACTGGGTTACGGCCTTTCAAAATTCTTCTTGGAAGGTTTCTGTCTATTCAGGTTATGCCTTCAATAACAATTCCCGTATTGCCCGTAAATTAAAGTTTGGCTACCAGTCAAGGTAACTCTGAACTGCTTCACCATTTTCCAGATTGTGCACAATGTACTTGACTTAAATGGAAACATCACTCCAGTGAAATTTCATAAAATCCTTTCAGATGTCTTAAAGCAAACATTCTGACAGGAGTATCACCAGGAGTTCTGCCAGGTTGCTACTTTGCAAAATGAGACATTCCAATAAAGTCTTCTAAAACTTTGTCTTGCAAATGTTAGGTCACTGTAACATTTCACACGTCTCAAGCAAAAGTATGTGGATGGAACGTGGTGAGAAAAAAAACGTGAACAATGGCCAGAGTAGTTTAACATTATTTATGAAGCACTGTTGACAGTCTTAACAGTTAACCAGGTATTAATAAAATAAATTAAAACAAAAACCTCTCGATTACACTAGCTTTTACCATTTCAGAATTTGCATGAGGCTTGTATTCAACAATAGGTACTCAATGTATTTGAACTATTTTGCCGTTTTCTTGTCATCCACATTTTTTGTCATTTCACTTTTTAGAATTTACATTCTTTAGCCTGTTTCCTGTCCCTCACTCCAGTCCTAGGGAATTAAAAGCGGTCAGGTATTCCTTAATTAGATTAGCAATTACCTGAGAACCCCTATTTAAGGCTATCATGTTAACTTCCTTAGGTAGCTTTTGAGTCTGGTTGCTTATCCGGTCTTTCAGAGATTGATTTGTAGTTTTTGATTATTGAGGTTTTACATTTTTGTGGTTTGTGACCATACTACCCCAGAAGAGGCAGTGAGAATTTGATGCAAGAACCAGGAGAAAAACATAGTTAAAACAACTTGAGGATAAAGCCAGAAAAGTAAGTGATCAGATCATCAAAAACGAAATGCTAACTAGACTCGTGAATCAAAAGGCAGAAGCTAAGTTTGAAATACTGTGAGACATGAATTCAAAGAGTTTTATCACAAGTGATTAGAGGTTTATCCATCAATCTAAGATATAGATATAATCCCCATGCAAATCTAATTATGGTTGCATCAAAGATACCATACATGTCATACTTCCTGGAGAATTCTGGAAAGTATCTCCAAGGAAACGGCCAACACATAGCCTCCAAAATGAATTGAAGATGGTGTTGCTGTGAAACAATAATGAAGCTAAACTTTTTAATATTGCTCTTTAAACAGAAAGAGGATGATTTAATTGAATAGTATGACCCAACAAACCCTAATAGATATACACCTCATTTAAATACATCCATAAAATAACTCTAATTGTAACAGTGTCACAATTGGATTTTGCACTTTGGCTTCATTACTTAATTTCTTGTTAATTCTTTCAGTTCTTTACTTTTTTGTGTGTTTTGTTTGTTGGTTTGATTTTTTCATTTAGCATTTTTGAAATTTTAGATTTTTGCGTATTATACAGTTTATGTTTAAAATTTTGTACCACTGTGTTATATATTTTGGGTTTTTGTATCATTTCCGGCTATCTCCCGGGGGTTGTGGCTCATAAATCACAGGTAAATGTAGTGATGGGCTTAAAAGGTCACCCAGTTGACCTCTGGTTTTATGACTTTAGCTACATACGTAGACTGATTTTTCTGGCATCTCGTTTTCGTTTTGGCGCTTCAGTTACGTCAAACTCCTGGTTCTGACCCTTTTTTCTGTCTTTTGTTTATACTCCTGGTTTAACTTTTAAAATGTGTTGGCTTGCTGACATAACACAATGTAGTACTGAATTTGTGCTTTATTAAAATTTATAAATTAATAAAAATATAAAAGTGTTATGGTTCAATCAGAGCTCTGTTTGTGATCTTTGTTTTATTTGATGTTTGTATATGATGTTATTTTTTGTGTTTATCCTGTTGAATACTGGCCTAGTTTACTTTTTTGAGTTTCAAGGCCTAACTTGAGTTTTGAGGCCTGCTTCTGATTTGTAGGCCTGTTTTCAAGTTTAATGGGCCTAATATCAAACAAAGTTTTATTTTATTTTGTAAAGGTGTTGTTGGGGTAATACCATAAAAACTGGAAAAACACATAAAATCTGAAAGAGTCTCAATTGCAAGGTAGGATTTTGCACTTAGCATAAATTTTAATGCTATTTGCATGTTCCCAGAGCAAACACTTTAGACTGCACAAAATGCAGCATATCTGCACAACAAGAGTCCCCAGTCTACGTTAGTGAAGGCAGGAACAGAGCAGCCTTTATTCACTTTGATTTGCACAGGCTCTCCAGATGGCATATTTCTGAAAATATCTTCTAGGTAACAGGACAGTATGGGTGAGGAGCATCAGGTATTATGAAACATGTAAGTCTCAGGATTGTTGTGTGTATCATGGTGAGGTCTGTGTGATTTCATTTTGTAAATTTTAATGTCTCAACTGCTAATTTCTGGTTCTTCTATTGCTGCCAATATGAGAGTTGTTGTTTCTAGGGGTGTGGTTTCATGGGTTGTGACCAGCAGGTAATTAGTGTGGCGGGATAAAAGGTTGGCTGGTGTCCCCTTTCATTATCTAATTTGAGAATACAACCTCTTAACAACAAAATCGTTTACATTTTGTGCTTCTTGCAAGTTTACTTCGGTTTGACTTCTTTGCCTGTTTTCTTGACTGTAAACTAACACATTTCTCTAAGTAGTTTATGTGTACTCATGACTGGGTAAAATAACTAAAGGTGAGATAACCACTGTTTATTCTGGTAAGAGTTGAGAAGAAAAGACCATAATTTTCCTTCTCCACTGTCTAGTTCCTCCTGGTGATTGTTATTACAACATTACATAGTACTCCTGGGTACTCCCGACTTATCTAAGTGTTGTCTAGACACATTTCTCCACTCTTATCACATTTGACCACTTCTACAACTCCTCACTTAGCATGCACCCAGAACATATTGTTGTTAAATGGCCAGCTTAGATGGGTTACCTTAGATTTGGAAAAGCCCACACCTCTACTCTGAGATTCTTCATTATTGTTGAGCTACTAATTTTGCCACAGGGAGGAAATTCTGCAAATCTGTGAAGAATCCTCATTTTAGCTCCTTAAACCCATGATCTTATTCCTTTGGTGACAAGCAAAAATGTATTCCTATAAACGATAATGGGAATGTAGACTAATTAATAAACCATAAGCATCAGATCCAAGTTCATCTCACAACGTATCACTACACTAATCATAAGACCAGGCCACCTTTTTATAGAGTCTTTCTTTGTCTCTCTCACTCTCTCTCTCTCTCTATGATATGGGCTTACCTGCCCATTTTAAAGCAAATTACTTTTCTTTCTATCAACTGTAGCTTTTTTTCAGGATTTTATCCTCCCTCCAACTGGATGCTGCTGGCTTAATAGCTAATACCATTATTGTATATTTGACTGTTACATTTATTTGAGTTGAATTACAAGACCAGGATATGCTGAAATAGTTTGCTTACATTTTGTTACACTTGGGGCAGAGGTGGTTTAAGTGACTTATTCAGAGATACACAGTGAGCTATTGGAAAGAACCAGAATGGCTGACATTTAGTATAAAGCCCATTCTTTATGCCTCTGCATCAGAGACTCCCAAATGCTCTGCCAGTTATGTTTCTACTATTCCTTAAATGATGCCTTACAGAAGACAAACAATTCACCATCAAGTGTATGTTGTCACTAAGGTCAGGAGCTTGTCGGACTAGCAGATGCTTTATTATAGAGACCCTTCAAAACGTTAGTGGTGCAAGCTAAAAATGAATAGTAAAAGACTAAAATGAGTTTAGATATTCTCCTTTATTCATTAGATTTCCAGGTTTTCCTATCTGAATAAATTGTATCTGAGCAGAGCAGATCAAAGTTGGATTGCTCACTTGAGCCAACTGGAGCTGTGTTGGAGTGCTTCAGCGTGTAGGAGATCTTGATGACTAGCAGCTGCCTGTCTCAGCAAGGTGCTTAATGGGAACATAAATACTTTCTTAAGAGGAGTGTCAAGTTATTGCACTTTGAAGCTTGGGCAACAGGTGACTCTGATGAAAAAGCCACACAAATCTAGCACTTTGTCTATCAGACCTTCTGGCTGCTTGTGTTTAATACCATCTGTGCCGTTGTGATAGATGGCCAGGAACCCTGCCCTGCCGGGACACCTAGAGGAAGGAGGAACCGGGAGAGCGGCACTTCTTTTCCCTGGGCACCTGGACTGTCCTTGATCCCTGGGGGACAGCGCTTCCGGGACACCAGGAAGTGCTGATAGACCAGGGATGGTTTATTCCCGGAGTGCTTCTGGGTGCAAGGGCAGCACTTCTGCCACACTGGGGAGTCCGGCAACTGGAGCACATCCGGGACAAGATAAAAGGGGCTGCCTCACTTCATTCGAGGAGCCAGAGTCGGGAGGAAGAAGGATGGAGCTTTGGAGATAGGAGTGGAGGCAGCTGAAGGAACCAAGGACTGTGCAATCGTGTAAATATTGTAAATACTTGTGTAAATAAACGTGTATGTTGTGGACACTGCATTGTCGTGTCTGTCTGTAGCCGGGCTACCTCTTACACCGACTAAGATGGGCTGAAATCTAATTAATCAACGTGGACATCAGCAGGACCATTATTAGTGCAGCATGTCTGTCCAGTTACTATGTCTCTCTTATGTTTTTTATGCACCATTTGTTGAACATCAGAGAGATAGAATCCAGATGGACACACAGACACTTGTCCTTTTATTATGGTGGATATACAATTCATTTATGCATGACAGACAGAAAGTTTGATAAGCTAAAACATATCAAATAAGAGAGATGTCTTCCATTCATTTTGTGTATATTGTTAGCTGGTTAGTAGCTGATAGCCATAGCACATTCACAGATATGTGGGTTTGACAGTTTTCCACCTCAAATGAGGAATTTTGACTTAAGAGATAAATCAGAAACTGAATTCCAGCTTAGTTTATTAGCAGTTTGTTTGGTTTGGCAGGATTAGTATAGAAAGACAAAGTTGAATTCATTCTGTTCATTTTATTTGGCTTTAATCAGAACCACGTTCAGTTCCTTTAAAGTACCCCATTCATTGCTAGGGCCAGGAAGTCTAAAGATTACCCACCTCAAAGTTTATAAGCAGAAGGAGGGAAACGGTGAAATGTTATATGTGAAAATGTGTGAGCTTTGTATTTTAGAAACACCAAGGAATAAAGGGTAAACTTGTGCCCAGAAGAGAGGTAGCTCATGAAAGCAAAAAAAGTACAGGTTGTTAGAAACCAGTGGAAGCAAATAATGAGCTTGTTCCTTTCTACAGTTAGCAGTTTAGATGCACCCATTGAGACCAGTCAATTCAGTTTGGTTTTACACTATCCTATACCCTCTGCCTTATACATTTGTGGATGTGTTTGGGAATATCATATAAAAGTAAGGGAATATTTGCTTCTGACCTTGTCTCGTCTAAATTGTAAAAGATGTCATAGAACATCCAATGACATCTATCCTCTTAAGATATTGCTATGATGTGCAGGGCAGTGATTCAGTGCTCCTGTCTTAAATCCTTATGAAATCTAAACCCAGTTGCTGTCAATGTGGAGTCTGTGTGTTCTAATCATGCCTGTGTGGGTGTTTCTCTTGATGAATGAAGATTGGTGTGTTAGTGTTCCAAGTCCTGTGTTCATTCCTGCCTTGCACCTAGTGCTTCCAGGTAGTAGTAGGAGATATCCCTGAATGAACTGGTATGCTAAAAACTATACAAACACATTGAAACATGTGCATGTGAAAGGAAGCTTGAAATGTGTTGAAGGGAGTACAGGAAGAGGCTACTTCTTGTGGTGTGTTTGCTTGGCAGCAGCGGCTGTGTGAGTGAGTGAGGGAAATTGAAAAAGGAGATGAAGCTGTACTTGTACTTTCTGAAGAAAGGTGGATACCTGCAGTTGACTCTGTTTGAGTAGCAGAGCATTAACAAACATTCCTAATGGATAGGAATCAATTTCCTGCGACTGTTACATTAATCAGTAATACATGTTATTTGTCAAAAATAAGCTTTAGTCTGACGTGTATACAAATACATTATACCAGTATCTAGAAAAACCAAGATATGGATGGTAGGCCATACCACCTACTCTTACTACATGGGTAGGCTATAGTCACTGGAACCTGATATAAGTTAGGTGGATTCAAAAATGCATGGATGGTTAGTGCTAAGTCATTTTGAATCATGCCTGAAGATATCCATCTTTCATGTCTTCTTGTCCTTTCCAAGCATCAGAGCCTAGAAGGCTTATGTTTCCATGAAGTGTTTTTTTTTTACATAAGCTTGATTGTACAGTATACTGTGCATCATGCCATTGTACAGCTGGGTCTTGTCTAACTTCTGTGTCGCCCAGCTCATGGCAGCGTCTCACTTCACATATTTTATTTTACATTCCTTTCTTCATGGTCCAGCTCTCTCAGCCACATGGTGTTACATGAAGGCCTTGCTTTAACTACTCAGACATTTATTGATACTGCAAACCTTCTAGAATACATTTTCTTTTCCTTTTTCTGTATCTGCAATATGAATCCTTAAACTATAAAATCATTAACATAACCTACTTTTAATTATCTGTCTAAGCTAAATATATACATTAGCTGTTTCTTTACACAGGCAGCTCTGAGGCACAGTGTTTGGCAATGCTGCCTTTTCTAGATGTGGGTGGAATTTGCACGTTCTCAGAATGTCCATGTAAAATTTTCAGCGAGTACTCTGGTCTTCTTGCAACCCATTCTGAATTGCTCTTCTACAGGTAATATTTTCCAAGACTGCTTAACGTTTTATGTGCAGTCTGCCAAGGATAAACTCAGATGCCCAAGCATTTTCTACAGGATTTCAGGGGATATATTCCTCACACTTTCTTAAAGAGAATGTTAAATTTTCAAAAGCATGAAGCACACCAAATCATAGTAGCATATCGAAAGCAAAGGTGAAGTAGCTGAGACATTGGAGTTTAAACTACAATGTGAATCGGAGTGTGCCTGTGTATTTCATTTAATCTGTTGCTGCTCCAGTTATAAAATACATGTAAATTAATGTAACATGTCCAAAGCTGACATGTTGGCTCAGATATTAATAATTGTAAAACATCTGACCCTCATACAAGTACCATCCACTTCACCCCTAAAAACATGAATGGAAATCAAATGCAACACAGGGCTTTGGAGGTGGGAGAATAATCCAGTGACACTAAAGTGAGTTGTTTGGCTCTGAAGCCAAATTTTACCAGATTGTCTAAGGTGTTGTATCTGTTGGTTAGCAAATACAGTTTGCTGAACATTACAGGCTTACTCACTGATTCTTAAACCTTAATTTCTCTTGTTATTAATCACTACGTACTTTTAAAAAGATTCATACGAGGGGGAGTCAAGCTAAAGTTAGAAAATGGAATTTATCAGAAAAAGGGACGAACCTTAAAAAAACTGATGTCATTTCTCAATGTCATCACCACCCTTCTCAATACACTTGCGCCACCTGCCTGGAAATGCCTGGAGTCCAGCAGAATAAAAGGTTTTGTCTTGTCCTTGCAACCACTCGTGTACTGCTTTCTACACGCCGTCATCTGTCTTGAATCGTATGACCACCCAGATGTTTTTTTAGCGGTCCAAAAGGGTTGAAATCACACAGTGCTAAATCTGGCAAATGAGGATGTGACAATACCTCAAACTTCAGTTTCTCCAGACAAGCCTCGGTGTTCTTAGCAGTTTGTGGGTGGGTGGGCATTATCTCGCAGCAAAAGGACTCCTTGAGACAGCAGTCCCTGGCGCCTGGATCGAATAGCAGGCTTCACATTGGTCTCCAGCAAGTCACAGTAGCTTGCACTAGTAACTGTAGTACCCCTCGTCATCTAGTGTTTGACAATAACTAGGGTGCACAAGTGGTTGTGAGGCCAAGACAAAACCTTTTATTCTGCTGGAATCCAGGCACGTCCAGGCAGGTGGCGCAAGTGCATTGAGAAGGGTGACGACGACATTGAGAAATGACATTATCAATTTTGTTAAGGTTCATTCCATTTTCTAATAAATCCCATTTTCTAATTTTAGCTTGACTCCCCCTCATAGTAAGAACTAGCATCTTGAATTTATCATGATGCTGTACCTAGTGATTAATTGTAAACTGTAAATTTCCTTGAAACATTCCCACCAGGCCCCAGGGAGAGTGGAGGGGTCAGTGTGGGTGTGATTATCCAGATGTACTCAAGCTGTGAAGCAGTCCCAAAGCCACCTTGTGAATTATTGGGTCACTGATCCTCAAATGGGAATGAGATGGAGCTAGTCCGCCAAATATATGTTCTTCTTTAAAGTACATCAAAAGGAGAATAAATTATATAATACGCATTCTGGTTTGATGACTCCCCCTCTCTTTCTCTCTCATTTCTCTTTCTTTCAATCACACACACACTGCTAGTCTCCCACCAGGCAGCTTTTTCTCATTTCATCCTCCACGCTTCTCATATATACAAGCACTGAAACTTTAATATTTTCCACAAAAAATAATGTATTTTATGAAGGCATCAACTTTCTGAATCTCCCAGTGCCACCTGCTCCACATTTTGTCACTTTTGGTAATAATTTAAGGAAAATTGTGATATTAGATCTTTGCGGGTTTATTTACTGTTTTATTTGTGCATGATTTTTACTATGCATGTGGATCGATGGAGTTTGTTGGCTGTTGGCACACCAGTAAGTGGGACTTTTTGCTGTTTAGCTGTCCCCAAATGGACAATCAACCTCTTAAAGGTGTGCCAAGGACATAAGAGTAGGCAGTAATCTGTGGATAAGAGAAGATGAAAGAGAAAAGTGAAGGAAGAAGATATTGGACTGGATCTAGAACCTACTGAGGGAAAAGGTCTAATCAATGGACCTGCTGGTCAAGACTGATCATCTAGGAAACCAAAGTCAGAAAATTATATAGCAAATGGTGTGTGAGAGACACACAAAGTACCACTGACCATGTTATGCCATAGACATAGATGGTTCCCCATTTCAGAATGTAATACTTGTTTTCAGTTTATTGAACATTCCACCTGAGATAAGATTTATGGGTCATTGTCAATTAAGTCCCTGCTATATGCCGGCCACCATATGAAGCTATTTTAAGTCAAACTGACAATATATTATGAATGCTTGGACAAAATATTCAAATATTTCAAATTATTCGTATTATTGAAAAGGTTTTAAATAGTTTAAGATTTGTTGAGCACTGTATTCTCATGGAAGGTCTTCTGGAAGCAATGACCTGGAATTTACAACTGTGGAAGTTCAACATTAATCCATGCCTATGTGTGATTTCTTGGCAGACATCTTCTGTACAGATACAGTGCTCAATCAGTCTTAAAATACTAATGACTTCTTCATCAGTATCATTTTTCAAAGAGCTCTTGTCCATCTGAGGATTTCCAGTATATCTTCAATAAGTCGCAAAATAGTATAATGCAGGGGTATCGAACTCCGGTCCTGGTGGGCTGCAATGGCTGCAGGTTTTCACTCTAACCCTTTTCCTAATCAGTGACCAGTTTTCAGAGCTAATTCACACTCCTTTACCCTTCATTGTAAATGCCCTGTTTGTAAGGATTCAGTCCTCTGAATTGACTTGTTTCTTCATTAAATGACAGCCAAACAGAAATGAGATGTGAAACGAGCCAACAGATGACCGGCTAAATTGGGATTTCAAACTCCAACCAATTTCACTCCAACCATCTCTTAATGAGAAGCCGATTCTTACTGTTAATTAAACCCATTATTCAATTCTATGGCTTGTTGCTGCTCTCATTCTGCCACAACAGACATTTCCAAAACTGTTTATTTTCTGTTTTTTCTAAGAACACCGTCAAAATGTTTTGGTGAGCTGAGCAGATCAACCTTACTGAGACCTTCACCTTTCTTTATTTTTAGATATTGTGTGATGGGCACAGGTGAGCTGGTCATGTTTTAGCACGTTTTGTGTCTGATTATTGTTTTGCTGCTAATTAAGGAAAAAGAGACAACTAAGGGGCCTGAGTCAAGTTAATTAAAACTAAGGCAAAAGAAGTTAATTAGCAGCAAAAACTGGTCATGTAATGAAGAAGAAGGTTAGAATGAAAACCTGCAGCCACTGTGGCCCTCCAGGACTGGAGTTTGATACCCATGGTGTAATGTGTTAAATGATCTCTTTCTGTTTAGTCCACAATACTCACTATGCCAACCTTTAATTTCCTCTTCCTTGAAAAGTAAGTAGCATTGATGATCTTTAGTAGCTTACTGTCTACAATCAGTAAAAAGTTATTGACAGCAAAGGATTAGCCAATAGGAACAGGTTCAGCCTGGTGGTTTTTGTTTTGATTGACACATGATGAAATTTTCATGGACCGAAACATTTTGAAATGAATGGCAGTGGCATTAAAAGACTTCTTTGTATATGTGCAGAAAAGTCACATTGTTAAATAAAATGCTTTTAAAAACAAAGTAATTTTGGGAAAAAAGAACTGCAATAATTAAATGCAAACTACCATCAAAATCAAATGATTACATTGTATTTCCTGATAATTAGCTGACTTTGTTTAATTAATGTTTTTTAAAATTTATTGACTCATTTATATATATTGATGTAGATTTTCATATAATTATTTACTTCATAATTTCCATATTATTTATTTAATTTTGACACAAATGGCATTCCATTTAATTTGAGGAATAAAAATAATTTTACCTTAAAGTGGTAAATCGTGAAAAATGTTTTTTCCTCATAACACCCTTTCCTCCAAAAGCCCTTTTGGTCTTGGCTACTGACAGCAATTGCAGCATTACCAATAAAAAAGAAATTGAACAGCCATTTTTTGATAGAATTTTTGCATCCCTTCAAAACTTACTAATACCACCTCGATTTAATATGCGATAGATCATACCTATGTGCCTTATGCAGTAAAAAGTATTAGATTTCAGAAAGCTATTATTAATAATCCATTAAATACAGAAGCTGTCTCTACTGAGCACTAAGTTTTCTGAATATGTTTAGCGGCCTCAAGAGGCTTAGATAAATGAAAGTGCATCATTAGATGTTCATCAGGCATATTTTTTATGCTTATGCAGGCTTTGCAGGATGTTAACTAACACAGGGCCAATTGAAACTGTATGGCATACAGTAAGGTTGATGGGAAGTGCTTTAGTCACTGCATTCAGAATACGACCTAATAAAATGATGAGATAAAAAGACCATCTCCTTCCCAGAGAGTTTGAAAATATGTGGATGAGTGACATATGTTAAGAACATAGGAAGTCTGATTCAGTCCATCAAGATTCTTTGCTTTGCTAATAAGTTACCATAAAGTCTCATCTGGATGCATTTTAAAAGATTACAGCTTCAATTATTGTACAGTGCATGATTCTGTAGGTTGTTCCACGTTCCCACCATTATTTTTGTAAAGAAGTTCTTCCTATATTTCATCTCAGGTGCACTTCTCCTTAAGTTCCTTAGATGTCCTTGATCTTTTAATAAAGCCACGAATGTTAAGATTACAACTTCAACTATTGTACAGTGTATGATTCTGTAGTTTCTTCCACAGTCCCACCATTATTTTCATAAAGATTTTCTTCCTAGATTCCATCTCTGGTGCATTTATTCCTTATGTTCAATAGGTATCCTTGAGCACTGGTGTTTTAATAAAGCCAAGAATGTTAAGATTACAACTTCAACCACTGTACATGTCATGACTCTCTAGTTTGTTCATGAATCCTACCATTATTTTTGTGAAGAGGTGCTTCTTAGATTCCATCTCAGTAAGTTCTATCGGTGTCCTTGGGCATTGTTTTTTCAATATTTTTAATAAAGCTAAGAAACTGTCAGCTATGCAGCTGAGAGGGCTGGGGAGAATGTCAAGCACTGGCCTGTTATATTTGTTTCATGGTCACCACTACAATACATGTAACAATACGAGGCATGTAATTGCTTTATTGACTCTGAAATAATGAAATTTGTGTGGTAAAAGATTACATCAAGTGCTATGTCTCATCACATGTGAATTGGAATAAAATCAACTGTTTATAGTGACCGTGATGGCTTTCACAGATTGTGACTGTTGAACTAACATACTGTAGTACTTCCTTTATCTTTCTGCTTGTGGAGCCTCAACATGTATGGTCCTCCTTGAGTTAAAAATGACTTTTCCATTCTGAACTATTGCGATCAAAACAGAAGCAATCAAAAGTGCACTTTTTGACATGGCCTTCAATAATTAAGAGGTGATAATCCAGATTGTCTGTGCAGGGGCACTGAAGCACACAGCTGTGTACACACCTGGCTTTAAGTTGTAAGAAAGCCTTGATCCCAGGGCACTTCCCCTGTAATCTAAACATGTATGTGCCAGGGCTGCTTGTTATTGGCTTTCTGAAACTTTTCTTGCCACTTATCATCATATTTCCTCAATTATGCTTTGAACTGCCCTTTATAATGAACATTGAAGGCCTCTGATTCCAACCTTAAGTGTATATTTGGCTTCTTAAGGCTTTGAAACAGAACTTGTGGGAAGTGAGAATAGTATTCTTTCTGCCTTACTTTAACTATTTCTGACTAGAATATGATGAAAATGTTTTCTAAGAAAATAAAATATATGTGCCTAACATAATAGCTGGATTTCTTTTTATTTAAAGAGAGGGTCTTTCTGTTGTTTGTGTTGTGTGTCAATGCAGAGTGCATAGTTATTCATAGTTAAATGTATTAGTGGTGGGCGGTATGACCAAAATTCTATATCACAGTATTTTTCTAAATTATCCCGGTTTCACGGTATTCAACGGTATTTTTTTTCCAAATGCATGAGTGGATGTTAACCACATTTTCCACTGCAATTACTGGCTAAGAATAACCTATTCCACTGTCAAGAGTATTGTACATTGTACAAAAAAAAAACATTTTAATGTGCACACAAGTATTAATACAGTTTTGCATTGCCCCATAAAGTGATAGTTTTCAAGGGGGTGGCACTAATGGAGAAGGTATCACATTGCATGACAGATGCAGTCAAAATATAGAACCTTTTTATTGAACAAATTTTGCAAAAACAAACTATAATTTTGACAACATATTTTCAACCATACAAAGAGGCATTTAGACTTAGTAAAATATCCAGAAGTGCTTGTCAAAAATTGTATTGCACCGAATATGTCTTAGAAAAGGAATAAATAGTAAATATTTTTTGTAAACCAACTACACTTTCTGTTAATGTTAACAATCTCTGTCCACTGACACGTTAAAGTGACTTTTTAAACAACTTTTTCATCATTAAACTGCATAATATTTAAACTAATAAATAATAACAATAAAATAAATAATAGTATTATTACTGATAGTTGCACTATTACTTCAAGCCCAGGTGCATTACACAGTATTCACCAAATTAAAATAAAATAAAACAAGTGCAACTTGGTGATGACATCTTTACCAACTGAACCATCATTTAGGCAAACTGCATTAATATGGACCTTGCTTCAAGCTAAGCTATACTGGGAAGAAAAAAACAAACTATATGTTGTAGCAGATACGCGTGTTGTCCACCTCTCGAACCCTCAGGTACCACTCTTCAAACCAGGTGAAAGTACAATAACTATTTTTATTATTGTACAGTGCACAAAGCACTCCACACACCACACTCATATACTCAATAAACAATTCTCTATAATAACAATCCTCCACTCCCAGACACGTCGCCACCCTACCTCCCAGCTCAGTTCAATGTCTGGGCTCACCCAGAGTCCTTTTATAGACCCTGACCCGGAAGTGGCTCCAAGCCAAACCCACAAGTCCGTTTTCCTTCCGGGTCAGGGCAAAGTCCTTTTCTTCATCCCGGGAGCACATCGCTTCTTCCAGTCACGTGACTGGGATGCACTCCCGGGTTATAGGGCACACAAGAGCTTACTAGCCCCCCTACAGCGACTCCTGGCGGCCCCCAAGGTATCCAGCAGGGCTGTGTCAAAACACTACAAAGTCCATGAGGCCCTGCTGGAACTCGGGGCGCAAATATGCTGTCCGGAGGGCTCCTCCTAGCGGCCTGGGGGTGACGACCGGAGTCCATAGGCGGTCGTCTGTCTCAATGTCGAGAACAAAGTCAACATTTCCACTTTATTCTTGCCGTTTATGTCGAGATTAAAGTCGACATTTCCACTTTATTCTCGCCATTTATGTTGGGATTAAAGTCGACATTTCCACTTTATTTTCATAGTTTACTTCATAATTAAAGTAGAATGTCGTAAACTAAACTTCTTCCTAAAATCAATGTTTAATCAATTACTTAATTTACCCCGTCATAAATTAATGCAGCACATTAAATGCTTTGTGTTACGTTCCCCGACCCAGTGGTTAATCACTACGCTTCTTAAACTGACTTCCTCCACACTAAGAGAAGACAGCGATCACCATACAGAATCCATTCACTTCATGATATTCCTGCTTTCTGAAAATTTAGAATGCTAAGATAAATACTCGATATCATTTTCATGATGAAATGCATTAAAGCAGGTATTACACATGCACGGTAGTGAGGCGGTAGTGCTGCTCCCTCGCAGTAAGGGGTCCCCAGGTGTATGTTCAGTGTAGAGAACTTTATGGCAGGTGTGACGAGACTCCAAAAAACTGGATGTATGATAGCTATCGCACAGGTTTAACTTAAATATTGTGTAAATGTTGGGTTTGTGATCTGCTGGTCAGAGACACGAACACAGAATTCAATGCATGTTCTTCTGAGCGGGCTATCTTTATTGCATGCATGCTGTCTCTATCTGACGTACCAAAACCCCAGTTCCTATGCTTCCTTTTTCTTTCACCACATAACCAATCACCACACGATAAACGTCTTTGTGAAATTAAAACTAGTTATAAACTTAGCCCACGGAGTGTTCAGAACTTTTAAAAATATCTTCGTTATACATGTTTAATTATGCCATCCATTCAGAGTTGCGCCCATCTCTGAACGAGTCGCCAGCACATCGCAGGATGAATACAAGCAAAGCATACACTAGCAGGGTCAATATAGCACAACAAAACCCCACATCCTACATGACTTTGAAAGGAAACTGAAGCACACCGAGTAAACCCACCAGAAAAACATGCAAATGCAAGGCAGGCATGCCGCCGTGCCCCCATATGATTAATGCATGCTTTAATGCATTTCACCATGAAAATTATATTAAGTATTTATCTTAGCATTCTAAATGTTCAGAGAGCAGGAACATCATGAAGTGAATGTATTCTGTGCGGCGATCGCTGCCAGCGCCTCCTCTTAGTGCAAGAAGAAGTCAGTTTAAGAATCACTTAACACAAAGCATTTAATGTGCTATATAACTTATGACGGGGTTTGAGAAAATCTAGTAAATTAAATATTCATTTTACGATGAAGTTTAGTTTATGATGTTCTACTTTAATGACAAATTACGAGAATAAAGTCAACATGTCGACTTTAATCTTGACATAAACGGCGAGAATAAAGTAGAAATGTCGAGAATAAAGTAAACATGTCGACTTTATTCTCGTCATAAGCGTCAAGATTAAAGTGGAAATGTCGAGAATAAACTCAACATGTCGTCACACTATTACACAGTACCCAGGTACATTACACTGTATTGAAAACAAATAAAACAAGTACAACTTGGTTTGCAGTATTATCCAGTAGTATAGAAACAGTATTTTCACATCTGACCTTTTAAAACTAAAGTATCTCCAGGCGATGGACGTGACTCCTTTTTTTCGGCAAAAGTTCTTCTGTTCATCATGTTCAACTTTATCATCAGCTTCAGTTTCGGAATGTTCTCTGTCCATTTTCACCGCGCAATACTTTTACTACCGCTACCTATTTGGTGGTGTAGCAGTGAAAAAGAGCCCTAGTGCAACAAATCTGTGTTTAGCGGTGTAGCAGTGAAAAAGGTCCCCACTTGAACAGTTTCCCGCTGCGCCACATTCCGAACGTCGTTTAGGCAATTTAAACCGGTGTTGTGGTATAAGAAAAATCCATATCATAAAAAAAATAAAAAACGGTTTTCGGTATGAACCGGTATACCGCCCAGCACTAAAATGTATTAAATCAAAAGGTTTTAATGTTGAGTCACTTTGACTGCATGACTTCCATCTTTTTCCTACAAATTAACTGAATATTGACAAGATTAAATAGAAAACTTGTGGTTGCCAAGTTATACATGACTGTACTTCTTATCTCTATTGTGATACTCTTACCTCCCTCTGCAGGCCATTCCTCGTACTGCCTCCTCTGATGGAGTGGATCAGGGTCGCCATTGCTCATGCTGAACACAGAAGGAGTTTCTCAGTGGACAGTGATGATGTACGGCAAGCAGCAAGGCTCTTACTCCCCGGAGTGGACTGTGAACCTCGTCAGCTCAAGTAAGTATCTTTTTTCTTACACTTTCCGACTTTGTGTTGTAGATATTTACCTCAACAGGTACCTGATTTGTAATTCCCAAGATATTTTGTATATCTGTCCATGTTTTCTTTCATCTGATAAGCTCCACTGTGTACAGTACAAGAAACTGAGATTACAAGTCAAGTCAAGTTGGGGAGCATGCACTGGTACAGTGCGTTGCCGCACCAACTACATGACGAAACAACTCAGGATCCCGGTTTGCAACCCCCCAGGCAGACACGTGGTCTAGTCCCATCCTCTGGAAATGACCCTCTATTTGCCACAGCCAGGTGTTACGTGGGCGACCCCTTGGCCATAACTGACGCTCCCTCACAATGCAGGTAATGTGTCTCATTCGGGACTCCATGAGCAATCGCTCATTCGATACAAAGTCAAACCAGCGGTACCCAAGAATTCTCCGAAGAGACACAGTACCAAAGGAGTCCAGTCTTCGTCTCAGGTCACTGGATAGCGTCCATGTGTCGATACCATATACCATATTCTGACTATGCCCTATTAGAGTCCAGACCCTTAACTTTAGGATTACAGTCCATCCATATTACCAGGCAACTGTACTAGTAATAGAGGATATATTATAGGCATTAAAATCATGCGCTTAAACTGATGAAGACATTATGGTTTTATATCAGGTATTTAGTAGATTGTTGTACTAGTACACTGATTGATCCTTCCGTATGTGCACTTTCGCAGTAAAGCATAACAAAGCGAGCCACAGTGCACTTGAATCAGGAGCCAACTCAAGGACACATCTCCTTGCCTTCTCATCACTGAGTAAGAGACTTTCAGACTGGTATGATATTAGATTAGATAAACTTTATTAATTCCATGGGGAGAATAAGATGCATACAGCAATAGAAACATACAAAAACAAGGACACAGACTCACAGGACAAATAATACAGCCAATCAATCAATCAGTCAATCAAAAAATGCATATTTTGAAGATATTTTAAAACAAACTAAGCATATGTCAGGAGAAAGCATTGAATTGCCTAATAGCATTGAAAAAACCCTCAGAGGTGCTTCTTAGCACACCGTTGTGGAATGAGCCTGTGGCTAAGAGAGTGGCTTCTGGAGGGTTACAGAGGATTTCTCATGATGATATCCAATTTGCCACCATCTTCTTTCCAACAACAGCTTCCACTGTGTCCAGGGTTTGCCCTGGGATGAAGCAGGCTTACCTTGTAAGTTTGTTCACGCATTGTGCTTCTTTTGAGCTCAAGTTGCTTCCCTAGAAGACTGCAGCATAGAACAACACATTGGATACTACAATCTGATAGAACATTTCCAGCAACTTGCTGCGTACATCAGAAGACCTGACTCTTGTGCTATTGGCACACACACACACAATGGGCCTTTTTTGGGGGCAACCATCTTTCTACATTTCTTTGTCTTGTGGGCGGAAACCCACGAGAACACAGAAAGAGTATCCCAGCTCAACCAAGATTTCACTTCAGCTAGAACTAGCTAACAGCTACGATATTCTGTGAGAGATCATATGCTTATGAATTAATTTCTAATAATGATAGATCATACTCCATTTAATGATCATTTATTGGACAGTCAATTTATTTACCTCACTGATTGGTTGTGGAAATTCCTATTATGTGATTTTATCCTCTTAGTTTCCTGGCAAATTATTAAACAACTAGCTGTTTAAGCCTGTGCTGTAAAAAGCCTGGGCTCTGAGCAACAATTGAAATTGTCAGAAAAAAAATTGAAAGTCAGAGTTGGCGGTTTTGTTTTGCCGACGTGCTCGCCCTCCTTGTTCTTTCAGCTTCATTCTATAGCCTCATACTTCTTACTTTTTTCTTCTTCTGACTCGTTAACTTGGGGCCACCTTGCTGGCTCTTTGAGCTTCATGCTGTAGCCTCACACTTCCAGGCCACCTCGCACTTCCAGGCCGGACAGACAGACACACACACTTCCACGCGTAGACGTTTATATATAAGATGCCTACAATTGTTTATCATTGTACACAGCAGTGATTATTACCTAAGGAATGTGAGAATGTTGTCATTTGTGTTCATTTTAAATCAGGACTTCCAAGCTTATTTTTAATTTTCACGTATGTGTGGCAAATTGTGCAGTCTCTAGCTTTGGACCACATCTTATGCTAGATTTGGCTCATTAATGTTTGCTACAAGCATTGCTGTTGTAAATTGGCTGCTGAGAAAGGAAGTTATTACAATTTCTTTTTCTCGTAGTCTGTGCGGAGCGGAGGTAAGGAACACCCTGAGGTTGGTGCGTGAGTGAGAAGGGCCTCTCCCACCTCCCCTCGGCCCTCTGCATGTTTCTTGACTTGACAGCCCAGTCCACTTTAGCCTTGTGCTTAGAGTCATTGTCATGTTGAAAGATGAATCTTCTCCCAAGCCGAAGGTTCGTAACAGACTGGAACAAGTTCTTTAACAATATTGTGTGATATCTGTGTCTGTCCATTGTCCCTTTAACTCTACAAGATTCTCAGTCCCATCACATGAAAAGCATCCCCATAGCATGATGCTACCACCGCCATGTGTCGCCATAGTTAATGGTGTTCCTTGAGGCCACGGGCAGTGTTAGTTTACACCACGTGTACCTCTTTAAAGTCTGGGCAAAAAGTTCTATTTTGGTCTCGTCTGATCATAAAACCTTCTGCCACTTCTTAACTGGGTCTTTCTCATGCTTTGTAGCAAATGCTATACATGCTCTTATTTGAACCATCTTAAGGAATTTCTTGTTTCTCGCTACCCTCCCATAGAGGCCTGTTTTATGGAGAACTCTTGAAATTGGGGACCCATGCACCTTCATTTCTGTTTCAGCCAAAGACTTCTGCAGACTTCTGAGAGTGACAGTTGGATTTTTAGTAGGCTCTCTCACCAGTCAATGTCTTCCACTAATGTTTAGGCCTATTCTACCAAGAGTCTTGGAGCTGTGATGAACCTTTCATTTTCTGATGATGGATCCAACAGTGCTCTACAGGACATTCAAACTCTTTATATTTGTTGTACCCATTTCTTGCTTTTTGCATTTCAATCAATTTGTTTCTCACATCAGCAGAATGCTCCTTTGTCTTCATGTTTGCAATGATTGTTCAATAAAGACTATGGCCCACACAAAGAGAGCTTTTTATATCCAGAAGGATATACAAGACTCAAAAGTAGTATCCAATTATGTTTAACTATGGTCAAATGACTGTTGCCTTTGTGTCGTTTGTGATTAATTTGTCATTTGTGTAAATCTGGAGCTTCCAAAGCACTGATGTTTAAATACTTATGCAAACACTAACTTTTGAGTTTTTCTTCTTCAGTTAAATATCTACAAGAAAAGGTTTATTTTGACTTTGGAAATGTATTGTTACAGCATAAGAGGTCACATTAAAAATACTGAATTGATGAATATGTCTACAAATCTTTTGTCATGCATAAAATTATGGTGACTTTCAAGGGGATTGAATACGTTTGCAAGAGTAACATGTATATTATATGCAGTACTGAGCTCCCCTAGTCAAACCTTCTTCTATGTTCCTAGTTTCACATCTCTTTAAAACTCCAGCTCTAAAAGATAAAAACTAATCGAGATTCACTCAGCTTTTGACTAAAAAACCATAGCATGTAGCAGTAGAGATTTTCTATGTAATCTATTTGCTCTAGGAAGAAAGTCAAAACTTAGGAGCTTTATATGTATATTGGATATTTGAGTGACAGTTAACAGTTCTGTTTGTTTCATGAATCCTGTCATTCTAACTGAACTACCTTGAAAGGGTGATATACTGTATGTAGATAAAATATTACCATAATCATTATCGCATATTTGGGTTAATGTGGTTTCCTGTGTCTCAAAGCACTTGGACTTAAATCGGTTTATAGAAATCAAATATTTTAATTCTTACAATTTCAGCATAACTTAAAAGAGCATCCCAACCTCAGCCTTAATTGAGTTAATTTGGTTTACTAATGGCAATGCATGACATCTGTCAACAGTCTTGAAATAGGAATACCTTGTCTTTATTAAGAAATAAATTATTTTTTTAGGACAGACGACTGCTTCTGTGCCTCCCGGAAGTTGGATGCAGCCACCACAGAAGCCAAGTTTCTTCAAGATTTGGGATTCAGGATGCTGAACTGTGGCAGAACAGATCTTGTAAAACAGGCAATATCTCTTTTGGGTCCTGATGGTATCAACAGCATGAGTGAACAGGTATTGTTCTGTCAAATGATATTTAAGAGGATCACAGAAAATCAAATAATCCTCTTATGCTGTATTAACCACTTGTTGCACCCTTCAGTCAACCTTCTGTGTAACAGTTTAAAGGCACTATATTAATAAAATGTATTTGAATTCGTCTAAATGAGCCATTTTTATGCCCCTGAACAGAAGGATGTTGTGTGCTCTAGAACTTATCCAGGTGAATACAGTCTCACCTGATATGGTGTGTTATAAGGTGCTGAAGAAGCAGGCAAGACATCCAGTAGGATCCACAAACGCACAGTCATGGCAGATAAAACACTGAGTGGATATGAAGAGTATTTTTTCTGATGGAAAGATAAAAGTCATTTTTGGTCAAATTTGTTTTTATATTCTTCTCTGTGTGGCTCATAAAGCCTAATATACAAAAAAAAAAAAAAACAAGCTGTCTAGACGTATTTTTGTCAGAATGTGGTGTTTACTGTTTTAATGAGCTGTGACTAGCAGAGTGCACTCATCAGACCAAGAAATAAAGCGAGGGAGTACATTTTTAACTCCATAGTTTGTGGATACATTCATTCCTGAAATAGTCAGATCTCTTTTTTAGATATCAGATGGGGCTGTTAGGAAAATTATGTGCCCAAGTAATAAGATACATTTATAGAATTCCTCCTCAGTTAGTAGAGTGGGGTTCTCCCCAGCATAGGTGGGCAACCATTTAGACTGAATTCTAAACATTTCTGTAGTCATAAACAAACTGTCCTGCCTCCACTCTGGCACCAGTTTATATCTCTCTAGCTTATGTAAACTTTATTTACTTATTTGTTTCATGTGATCAATGACTTGCTGACCTTCAGGGACCATGTTGTTACTCTCTTTCAGATTCACTGTATAAGATATATATAGTGATAGACTAATGGATGTCCGAGAGGTCATTATGAAAGTACAACATTGATGAATGCACATCCCTGTTAGGATGTTTCCTAATCCCTTTCCCAGCTGGGATAAAGATATAATGGATGATCTGAGGGAGACTGCATTCCTAGAACAGTTCCCCCAGCAGAATAGGTGGAAGTGCTCCTCTGGAATAGGCCTGGTATGGACACTCACAGGGCTGCCTGGGAAGTATAATTCAGAATGGAATCCCTATTGCATTTCCCAGGTGCCTCCAGGGAGCACTCCCATGTTTTATGACACTTCTGCCTAAACTAAAAGTGATCCTGGGTGACCCCAGAAATACACCCAGGCTCAGTATAAAAAGAATTTCCTCACCTCACTCTGGGAGCTAGAGTCAGGAGGAGGTGAATAAAGTTTGTCTGGAAGGAATGGAAAAAATGAAAATGAGGAAGAACTGTATTTTGGAAGTAAACCAGTAAAAGAAACATGAATAAAAGGTATTTTGGAATAGTGTGTGGCTGGATTAGAGGTTTTGGGCTCTGAGGCTCTACCTACAGGTTACTATATATATGTATATATAATGTCATCAGGTGAGGGAAGGACAGAGTCCACAGAAGACATTTTGGGGAACAAGCCAGGTCCTCCCTTTTAATCTGTTGTTGGTTCAGACAAAACAAGTGCTCAATTGTGCATCAAAAGAAACTAACAAAACAAAGAGTATTTCTCAAGGCTTAGTGTATTCACTGGTTCTTTCTTAGCAGATGTAATTTTGGAGGAGCTCCATCCAGTGGCTTCCTCAGTCCAAAATGAGACGCCACTTTCCAAAGACGCCCAGACTTTATAGGACTCAGACCAGAAGGAGCGGGGTTAGTTAGCCTCACTCTGGAGGGCAAAGAAGATAACATAGTTCGCTCTCTCTCTTGCCGCGGTTATATTACAGATAGATAGATAGATAGATAGATAGATAGATAGATAGATAGATAGATAGATAGACAGATAGATAGATAGACAGATAGATAGACAGATAGATAGATAGATAGATAGATAGATAGATAGATAGATAGATAGATAGATAGATAGATACTTTATTAATCCCCAAAGAGAAATTCACATACTCCAGCAGCAACATACTGATAAAAACAATATTAATTAAAGAGTGATAAAAACACAGTGTAAGTTAAAAAGTGCAAGGTGGAGAGTGCAAGGCAGGTATAACAGTCAATAACACTGAAATTGAAGAGTCGCATAGTGTGGGGGAGGAACGATCTCCTCAGTCTGTCAGTTGAGCAGGACAGTGACAGCAGTCTGTCGCTGAAACTGCTCCTCTGTCTGGAGACGATACTGTTCAGTGGATGCAGTGGATTCTCCATGATTGACAGGAGCCTGCTCAGTGACCGTCGCTCCACCACAGATGTCAAACTGTCCAGCTCCGAGCCTACAATAGAGCCTGCCTTCCTCACCAGTTTGTCCAGGCGTGAGGCATCCCTCTTCTTTATGCTGCCTCCCCAGCACACCACCGCGTAGAAGAGAGCACTCGCCACAACTGTCTGATAGAACATCTGCAGCATCTTATTGCAGATGTTGAAGGACGCCAGCCTTCTAAAGAAGTATAGTCGGCTCTGTCCTCTCTTGCACAGAGCATCAGTATTGGCAGTCCAGTCCAGTTTATCATCCAGCTGCACTCCCAGGTATTTATAGGTCTGCACCCTCTGCACACAGTCACCTCTGATGATCACGGGGTCCATACCTTGGATGAGACCGTAAGGATCCTCCGATATGCATGTGTGACAATATATATATACTGCGGTGGGCTGGCGCTCTGCCGGGGGTTTGTTTCCTGCCTTGTGCCCTGTGTTGGCTGGGATTGGCTCCAACAGACCCCCGTGACCCTGTAATTAGGATATAGCAGGTTGGATAATGGATGAATGGATGGACAATATATATATAAATATATTAAATGTTCCTTTAATGATCACTCCCTGAAGCCTACCCAGACTCCTCAGTGAGAGTGAAGGGCTGGGATTCAACCCCAGAAATATATATGTTTGAAGTGAACATGACAGTCTTCTTTTTAAATTAATTTTAAAGCTGAATATTTTAGATCTCTGGTTCCTTCGTTTCTTTGATTTTCTTTGAAGATGACTTCAAAATGTTCAATTTTGTGCTTAAGTCAAAGAACTTTATAAGTAACTAAACTTGAACTAAACCCATTAACACCATTTCATAATATAGGCAACTGCTGTCATTATTATGCGCCTTCCATTCCAGTGTTTACTGTGACTAACATGGCATCAATTGGTATTGGTACTTAGTGGCTAGTTCAGAGCATGAATAAAAAAAGATAAAATTTCATAACTTATAACTTATCCACATGCCTCTTTTTTTCATAAAGAAGTAATTAGACGCATCAATACTAAACACAAAGAAGATCACAATTTGTATTACTTTGGTTTCCTCTTGTGAAATCAAAGTGACATAAATTCAAAAGAAATTCATTTTCTATTAGACAGATTTCATTACTAGTGTTGTTACTTTTAGTTGTACATCTAATAGTTGAATTATTTTCAAAGAAAAGACCAATTCAGAGATCTCAAATGATATATTTTACAAACTGTTCAGCTAACAAACTAACACAATTTGCTAAATAATTAGACAGCAACATTTAATCAGGTCTGATTGATCAACACCTTTATTTTTGTATTTAAATCCTAATTCAATTCCTTAATACACTTAACTCAGGACATGGTTCAGGCATCATTTAGTGCATGAGAGAGGGACTTTAAACAGAGATAGAGCTTAGTGTTTTTGTAACGACTCGCTCAAAAAGAACACAAATGAGTTGCCACACTTTCCAGACCCACTATAAATCTGAGCTATTGTACTGTATGTCAGACATAGTCAACATCTCGCCATATCTAGCCCTCCTCATCACCCTCCAACAAATTATACAAAAGACATCTAAAAAAACATATATATATACAGTATATACAGTGGGCATAGAAAAGAATCATCCCCTTCGAAATATTCCCAATTTGTTTTGCTTTACAGCCTTAAATGAAAACACACAAAAAATATTTTTCCCAGCTTCACTTACTCAATGCAACCTATAACATCCAAGTGAAAGATATCATATACAAAATCAAAAACAAGACATACTGAGATTAATAAAGGATCACCAACCCCACCATGTGAATATTTTGTTGAACCACCTTTTGCTTTAATGATAGCCTTGAGTCTGTTGGGATACTTCTCTATTAGCTTTGCACATCTAGATTGAGCAATATTTGCCCACTCTTCTTTACAGAACTGTTTAAGTTCGGTCAGATTGGATGGTGAGCGTTGGTGGACTGCTATCTTTCCACAGATTTTCAATGGGATTTAGATCTAGGCTCTGACTGGGCCACACAAGGACATTCACTTTTTTCTCCTTCAGCCACTGTGTGGTCAATTTTGCTGTGTGCTTCGGGTCATTGTCGTGTTGAAAGGTGAACATTCTGCCCATCTTCAACTTTCTGGCAGAAGGTAGCATGTTTTCCTCAAGTATTTGACGATATTTTGCCCCATTCATTTTTCCTTCTACTCTAACGAGAGCCCCAGGCCCTGCGGCAGAGAAACACCCCGACAACAGGATGTTGCCACTTCCATGCTTTACTGTAGGTATCGTGTGTTGTGGATGGTGAGCTGCATTGCATTTCCGCCAGGTGTACTGTTTGGTATTGAGGCCAAATAGTTTGATTTTGGTCCTGTCTGACCATAAGACCTTTTTCCACTTGGCATCTTCAAGGTGCATTCTGGCAAAGCTCAAAGGAGCCTTAATGTGGCCTTTCTTGAGAAGTGGCTTCTCCAATTTCACAATTGTGGAGCACTTGTGAAATTGTTGTCACATGCACACAATGACCACTCTTTGCCATAAAATCCTGTAACTCCTTCAAAGTGGCCATTGGCTTCTTGGTAGCCTCTCTTACCAGTTTCCTCCTTGCTCTTCCATCCAGTTTAGAAGGACGGACAGATCCAGGGAGGGTCCTAGTAGTACCAAACACTTCTTTTATTATGGACTTTACTGTGCTCATTGGGATTGATAAAGCCTTTGAGATTTTTTTGTATCCATTTCCTGCCTTATGTCTGTCCACAACTCTATCCCTGAGATCTTTTGAAAGAGGCTTGCCACCATAGTCAGGTGTTTGCTGTCAGTTGCACTGCCAAGCAAGGGAATGCTCCAGGAACAGCTGTTTGTATGCTTCACTAATCACACTGATTACAATTGATCAGAGGTGGAAGGAAGCCAGTAACCATGGTCTGCAATGGAAATGGTGGTTACTTACACCTGATTGAGTTTACAAATATTGTTTAGGAGGGGGGTGATCCTTTATTAATCTCAGTATTTCTTGTTTTTTATTTTTTTTAATTCTTCTGAACTTTAGCTGTGATATCTTTCACTTGTCCTAAATTGTCCCTAGTGTGTGTTTGGTGTGTGGGTGTGTGTGTGTGTGCCCTGCGGTGGGCTGGCGCCCTGCCTGGGGTTTGTTTCCTGCCTTGCGCCCTGTGTTGGCTGGGATTGGCTCCAGCAGACCCCCGTGACCCTGTAGGTAGGATGTAGCGGGTTGGATAATGGATGGATGGATGGATCTTTCACTTGGATGTTATAGATTGCATTGAGTAAGTAAAGCTGGAAAAATATTGGTTTGTGTGTTTTCATTTAAGGCACAAAAAAAATGGGAATATTTCCAAGGGGGTGATTTTTTTCTATACCCACTATATATACAAAAGAAACAAGCAGTCATATAAACAAACCATATGATACAATAAGCAAAGCACATAATGAATTGTTTTCCCCATCAAAACCCCACCACCCCCTCACATATAAAATAAATAAATCATAAAGGCAAAGTCCACTAATGCAATAGAAAGACAGTCCAGTTTTTAGAAGATAATGGAAGAAGCAAGGTTGAAAACATTGAAAAGCTGGCATGACCCCATCTTAAACTAAAGTGGAGGTAACTGTTTGAAAACAAAAGGCAGATGGCTCAATCCCCACTGAAATAATTTCACTGTGTGTGTCGTGAGGTTGCAGCAAGCCATGGGAGCACTGTCCAAAAGAATATTTCAGGTGGTCACCTTATTGACTGCATGAGATGAGATCTGGAGCAACAGTGAGATGAGCAAAGGTAAAATCCTCGGCTGAGGGTGGCTGAAGTCTGGATATTGTCAGGGATGGAAACTAGTTTGTGAATTTCTGGATTCAACTATTTTTTGTTAAGACAAGTGTCTCCGTGTGTGTATTTATGTATAGTTGTTGAATCTCTGTGAACTGCATTTTTTAAAATTCTGCTCCAATTTCTGTAGTGGCTGTCTTGGTACGATTATGCAAATATTCTTTTTCAATAAACTTCTAATATATAGCATTGAGTTCAACTTCAGAGTTACGTAATAAACTCGCAAGTTTACTTTTTGGCACTAGTCTCTTTTTGGTCCCACTAGAACTCAGTTGACACAGAAAAGAGTTAATTTAACTGTTCTGTTTGATTTTACTCAGCACCTAAGTGTTCTCTCAGCATGATTTGAGAACTTATCTGCAATAAATTTTCTATGCTCACATCAGCCTTGTTTTCTTCTGTTTAAAGTACATTAATCATACCCTTAGTTTCTTGTTCCTTACTGTTAAGTGACATCCAAATAATGGTGTGCGTTCCATATTAGAATCGTAATGTCCTTGAGATGCTTTTTGACATAATAATTGATGAAACCCTCATTATGTATTTTCACTTTTCATTTCCAGGGCATGACTCCACTAATGTATGCATGTGTTCGTGGTGATGAGGCAATGGTGCAGATGCTACTTGATGCAGGAGCAAACATAAACAGTGAGGTAATGTTTAATATTTGTTTAGTAGTTTATTATCTATTGTATTGCTTATTTATTATATAGTTTACTCTATGAATGAAATGTGGCATAATAACACACTATATTAATCTTAAACTAAAACACTAATGAGTTAGTCCCTAGCACTGATTGTTGGTGTGACCTTAACAAGACATTTAACCTTGCAATATTTCAGCTGTATATTTTATTATTGTTATTATTATCATTGTCTTCTACTATGTGTCTGTCATTCCAAAAGATGGACCATCACAGTCATTTTAAATAATAAAGTGCATTACATTTGTCATACCAACAGCTGGCACATCACACAAATTAACACTGCTTTTATGAATCCCATACCAAATGGCATATAACTGAGACTTATGTATTGCATGGTGCAATGCAAATATTAATGCTGAGGTCTATGTTGATTGCTTTGATTTCAACCTGTCTTAGATGGGTAGCACAGCTAGTTATCAATAATTTCATGGTACTATTTATGCTTGTGTATTACCAGTTAGAGATCCAAACAAACAAAAAGTAAAACAGGAAAGCAAGGTGAGACTCCAGCAGAGTCAGAGTCTGCTCTATTGCCATAATTATTACCCATCTCACGCCATTTCTTCCAGTGATAAACATGGGTTATTTTAATAGTAGTAATATTGGTCTGTGAGTCTTGTGTACTGCGTTTCTTACTGACTTAAATATGCTTGTAATGATAATAACTATGTTGTAGAATTTTATAGCTCTAACTGCAGAACCAACATTCACTCATTTTCTTAAATAGGATTTTGATATATCCTTATCAGTTCTGACCTTAATTTGCCTAGAGATTTTAATAAATATAATTCACACAGTAGACCATGTAATTCTGTTTAATATTTACTGTTAATGGAATTGATAAATCATGCAAAAGCTGATTGGCACATGCAAGTTTAGAATTTTACTGTACTCTTTGCATGTGACAATAATGACCCTATACATCAATAAAATTCTAGATTAAATTAAACACAACTGAAGTGCAAAGCTACAACTGCAAAAGTTAACAGTTTTCTTACAATAACTGCCACCTTTGCTTTGCTCTTCTGCATGCTAGTTGCTCATCTTAATTTGAGAATAGTAATCAAAAAAATGCAGATTGTTTAACTCTAGGAAAAAAGATGCTGTTAGTTGTGCCGCACCTACAAATAAAAATACTATGTACAGCATTCAATGAAAAGATGGGTTTTGAGTATTTCATTACTGCATGCTCTTGTAAATTACTATTGCAGCTCAGGGACACAGGTGCACTTATAAACATAAGAGGGTGCTCAAATAAGTGGTCTAAGGAATTCTATCCTAAAATTCAAGGAATTGTTGCAAAAGTAAATTATGACTGGGTCATATAAATTGCTCAGTACCAACTACTGAGACTTGGGGATGGAGATAAGTCTAAGACGTGGAATGCCGAGGAAGCATTACAATCAGAGTAATTTTCAGACAGTGTGAGGTGAGATAGAGAATAATCTTGAACTTTGTCACCGTGTTTTTGAAGTGGTTAATCCACTCCACCAGATCATCAAAGGAGCAACATATAAAGGACAGCAAGACCTTGTTTCCATCTTTTGACATGAATATACAGTATCTTTTAGGTAAATAATACATGCACATATTTGTCTCCCCTAATAAACACATTTCTCCTAGCTCGCAGAAATAGGGAGGGAAGTTTGTATTTGCATATCCTTGTAATAACAAAATAAATCTTAATGTTCAGGATGCCTATTTTGCAGCATATTGATGGAGGACGTCCCTAATTATATTCCTCTATAACTGCTATGAGGGAATGCAGTCATGCAGGTCAATGTGCCATTTTAGAGGCAGCTAATGCTCTACATTCACTGCTGATATGCATGCAGAATAAAGTGTCCAACCAGCCTCCTAATTTAACGTCATTCCTGAACAAGTCTTGATGCAACCTTGGACAGTTGCAGCCGATTGCAAGTCATTCACACAGCCACACAAAAGGCCAGTTAGACTTAACCTGACCTTTAGGGAAACCAGAGTATCCAAAGGATATTTCACACAGACAAGGGGAGACTGTGAAAACTCCATGCTGTCAATGTCTGAGTGCAGGACTGAACCCAGCATGCTTAATCCAAGAAGTGGCAGACCTACCTTGTTTGCCATCCATTTTGAAATGTTTATTACATAATTCACTAGTGCAGTATTTCCCAGACTTTGTAGTGTCACAGCTCAGTTTTTTCACAGTTTCACCCTCCATGAATTTAGCTGGATTGCCCAAGTGGGGGGGCGTGCAGTGGACCCCCTTGGTGAATTAAGCACGATTGTTGTTGTCCCAGAGCAATAGATGAATCACTCATGATCATCACATGAGGGTCAAAGTTTCATCAGGAATCAGCCATGGTCCACCTGCAATAACCCCACAGCCCACTGGTTGGGAAACACTGAACTAGCACTAGTATTCTTCTACGTGAAGCCTGAAAACCATGAGGACTGATTTAGATCATTTATGTTAGGTGGAATTCCTAGTAGGGGCTGGGTGGTCTCTTGGCCTTGGAACCCCTGCAGATTTTGTTTTCCCAGCCCTCTATAGTTTTTTTTTGTTTGTTTTTTCTGTCCTCCTGGCCATCGGACCTTACTTTATTATTTGTTACTTAGTATTGCCTAATTTTATTTTTATATTTTTCTTTTTTCTTTCTTAATCTTGTAAAGCACTTTGAGTTACATTATTTGTATGAAAATGTGCTATATAAATAAATGTTGTTGTTGTTGTAGTGCATATGAATACACAAGTTAGCATTCCATGTTAAATGTTTATGCTTTTGTTAGTTGCCTTTAGTTTAGTTAAAATATCATTAATAATGAGTAGTGAGAAAAGCACTATCTAAATGTAAAGAATTTATTATTATTATTATTATTAATAATAGTGCCATATTTTTTATTTTCAAACAAAAGAGAAGAAAAACAAAATCTAGTATGACACAAAGCCTGCGGAAAAAGTCCATAGTTTTTTTTCTTAAAGGATTACTACACTAAAAAAAGATTACTACAGTATTTGTCACTCAGCCAGACTTTTTTATAGCAATGGACGAGAAAAAATTTTTTAACTCATGGTTTCATGAAGATAACAAAATTCCTGGTACAGTGGGCTTCAATGGGGACCCAGATTGAACAACATTATACAATATCAAAATGTCCATGGAAAAACCTTGAACTATTTGATTCCCAAAATCCAACTGCAAAGTATCCACTAATGTGCTTACGGCAACCCAGACATACTGCATATGCAAATCTTAATCAACTGAACAAAATGTACAGTTTTGCTAAAATGTTTACCAAATCATGTACAGTGGGACCTCGGGTCACGACCGTAATTCGTTCCAAAACTCTGGTCGTAACCCGATTTGGTCGTGACTCAAAATAATCTCCCCCATAGGATTGTATGTAAATACAATTAATCTGTTCTGGACCGTACGAGCTGTATGTAAATATATATATATGCTCACTGGCACTCTCTCTCTTTCACTCGCTCGCTCGCTCGCTTGTGCTCTCTCTCTCTCTTTCTCTCTCTCTCTCTCTCTGTCTCGCTCGCTGCACAGGGAATGCATAGGGAGAGACTGAACACATGTGGAAATCATCGGCGCATACGAACCAGAAGGGAAACTGGCTTGTTCGACACCCGAGTGTGTGGTTGTGAACAGATGCAAAAGTTTGGCAAACTTTTTGGTTGTAACCCGATTTGTACGTGGTCCGAGACGTTTGTGACCCGAGGTTCCACTGTATTTGTAAACCCACTTTTCAGATTTGTATTTTTAGAATGTTAGATTTTAATAACTGTACGTGGACTAAATATTTTATAAGCTTTCTAATGTAAAATCTTGGTAGATAGATGCCTGGTTATCATTGCAAAAACAATAAGAGATGCTGGGATGACTAAAATTGATTAATTAACTGACTTTATTTTTATAAATCCTGCTATATGTTATTGCATTATTAACTGTAGTAACTGATCATTTTAAAGATAATTGAACCATCAGAAGTAAGCACTGGACTGAGGACTCCTTATTTCCTTATGCTACAGAGTGTTTCTGTTTTCTGGCTGAGCCCAGCATGGCTAATAACAGTTAAACACACACACGGGAATACGTGAAGTGCTGACATCTTTAAATACAGACATCTTTTTAGAATCTCAGGCTGCATTTCTACACCACATGTCCACTAGCTCCTTTGATCCGAATGTTATCTAGACTGTTTGCGTTTAGGCAGCAGCTTACTGTAGTGCTTCATACAACCAGGCATGAAATTAATGGTGTTTGCCATTTTGCAAATACCAATGAATCTTTTCTAGCTATTCTATTTCTGTACCTGCACTTTTCTGATCAGAGGGGAGCCAAATCATTTGTATATTCTTTGTCATATAAAGGGAATACTTGAAAAAAAGAAGAAGACAAAACATTTATACAGTTGCTCCCAATCTAGCAAGCCGTATAACAAGGTTTATTTTCCTCCTAGTAAGTTCAGGTCACAAGAGGTTTTGGTATTTACCAGTCTGATTACAGATCTTATGATTACAATGGCTAGATGCTTCTATAAACACAGGATACCTGAGACTACAAGGACTTTTCAAATTTAAACTGACTTCAGCATGATACAAAGTGGCATACCATTGTGTAGCAGTCTCTCATACAACTTTCCTTTTTTTCGCTTTTAAATACCTGCACATCAACAGTTTAACACTGAGCACTCTATTACTATCAAGTCGATGTCCTTTGGGATTTTTAATAGATAATAGATTGCTTTTGAACACAGCAAAACAGCAGGACACAGTATGTATACTTACAGCACAGTATATATAAAAATTACTTTTAACTGTGTAAGAGTAAATTTGATACTGGCATTTTTGCTCTGTCTGGTATCAAGAGATGAACATTTTGTATTGTGTAGCATTATTAACAACATTTAGTATCACAAGATATTTTATAAACCAAGCAGGATTAAAATATATTAAACTATGCAATGATCAATACAGTGAAATTTTAAAACAAACACTGCTTTATAGTAGGAAAAGAGGGGCATATTAGAACAATTTTTACTACTCACCAATCTGCATTTCTGATTTCACATCCTTACCTGGGCAGACTCAGTGCATATATATGTTGTGCATTCTCCACATATCTGAGCAAATATTTCTTCAGATTAGCTTAATTTCCATGTTAAATTAATTAGCTTTCTAAGCTGGGCCATGCGAGTGAGTGTTGGATGTGCACATGATATTCAGTCCAAGGCTGCTTCCTAACTTATGTCCAATGCTGTCAGGATAGGCTCTCTTATACAGTACTAGTCTCACTGAAGCCACACATATAATATATAGTAAGTCTGGAGATAACCATGAGTGAATTTTGGTTAAAACTAGGTGAGAACAATAAGAGGGCTCACTGAGTGTCAAATCAATCCAATGCCTCATACAGGTGGCACTCAAAGTATGGGCAGTGATTTTGAACTGCAAAGTGCTGAGGTGCTTTCATTAATCTAGTCCAACAGACAGCAAGCCTCAGTTTACTATGAGCCATCTACAGTCTCCTAAAAAACCCTATTAGACATCTAAAAGTGTTTAGCGTCTGCAGAGAGCATATTATGCGTTTTGAAAATAAACATAACCCGTTGCAAGGGAAAATCCTTTCTGTATCATCATACTATACAGTACAATTGGCATTTGATGGCATCAATGGAAGAATGGTATATGTGAACAATACGCTGTTGTAGATGCGGTGTGTATGCTTAGTTGTTCAGTGTTACAACGACAATGTCGGAGTCAATGTAAGCTTGAAAAGATTGACAAGTATGTTTGTGAAAATATAAACTGCAAAGTATGAATTTGAAATAATGGTGTGTCACATCCCATCAAAAGGACTGCCTATAAGAGGGCTAATAATGAGGAACTAAAGGAGATGCAGATTTCAGTACTCAGGTTCAAGTTCAAGCACTTTATTGTCAGTGTGTAACACAACAAAATTACTTTTTGTGCATTTAAAGAAAAATAAACATAAACATCCAAATCAACAAATCTGCCTAACAACACGTGTAAAATCAGGGAGAAAGCTGCACAGCATCCACCTTCTGACTGCACATCTAAACAAATAACCAAAGAAATTTAAAGTTACCATCTAATTGGAAATATAAACATGCCATGACAAAATAGCCACTTTGTTTTTACACATCGTATGTTGGTAAACCACAATGCTTACCTAAACTCTATTTGCTGCTGTTATGTCATATAGTGATGCAATAGTTACAGTGCATCCGGAAAGTATTAACAGCGCATCACTTTATCGACATTTTGTTATGTTACAGCCTTATTCCAAAATGGATTAAATTCATTTTTTTCCTCATAATTCTACACACAACACCCCATAATTCTACACACAACACCCCATAATGACAACATGAAAAAAGTTTACTTGAGATTTTTGCAAATTTATTAAAAATAAAATAATTGAGAAAGCACATGTACATAAGTATTCACAGCCTTTGCCATGAAGCTCAAAATCGAGCTCAGGTGTATCCTGTTTCCCCTGATCATCCTTGAGATGTTTCTGCAGCTTAATTGGAGTCCACCTGTGGTAAATTCAGTTGATTGGACATGATTTGGAAAGGCACACACCTGTCTATATAAGGTCCCACAGTTGACAGTTCATGTCAGAGCACAAACCAAGCATGAAGTCAAAGGAATTGTCTGTAGACCCCCGAGACAGCATTGTCTCGAGGCACAAATCTGGGGAAGGTTACAGAAAAATTTCTGCTGCTTTGAAGGTCCCAGTGAGCACAGTGGTCTCCATCATCCGTAAGTGGAAGAAGTTTGAAACCACCAGGACTCTTCCTAGAGCTGGCCGGCCATCTAAACTGAGCGATCGGGGGAGAAGGGCCTTAGTCAGGGAGGTGACCAAGAACCCGATGGTCACTCTGTCAGAGCTCCAGAGGTCCTCTGTGGAGAGAGGAGAACCTTCCAGAAGGACAAGGTAGAGTAGCCAGACGGAAGCCACTCCTTAGTAAAAGGCACATGGCAGCCTGCCTGGAGTTTGCCAAAAGGCACCTGAAGGACTCTCAGACCATGAGAAAGAAAATTCTCTGGTCTGATGAGACAAAGATTGAACTCTTTGGTGTGAATGCCAGGCGTCACGTTTGGAGGAAAGCAGGCACCGCTCATCACCAGGCCAATACCATCCCTACAGTGAAGCATGGTGGTGGCAGCATCATGCTGTGGGGATGTTTTTCAGAGGCAGGGACTTGGAGACTAGTCAGGATAAAGGGAAAGATGACTGCAGCAATGTACAGAGACATCCTGGATGAAGACCTGCTCCAGAGCGCTCTTTACCTCAGACTGGGGAGACAGTTCATCTTTCAGCAGGACAACGACCCTAAGCACACAGCCAAGATATCAAAGGAGTGGCTTCAGGACAACTCTGTGAATGTCCTTGAGTGGCCCAGCCAGAGCCCAGACTTGAATCCGATCGAACATCTCTGGAGAGATCTTAAAATGGCTGTGCACCGATGCTTCCCATCCAACCTGATGGAGCTTGAGAGGTGCTGCAAAGAGGAATGGGCGAAACTGGCCAAGGAAAGGCGTGCCAAGCTTGTGGCATCATATTCAAAAAGACTTGAGGCTGTAATTGCTGCCAAAGGTGCATCGACAAAGTATTGAGCAAAGGCTGTGAATACTTATGTACATGTGATTTCTCAGTTTTTTTATTTTTAATAAATTTGCAAAAACCTCAAGTAAACTTTTTTCACGTTGTAATTATGGGGTGTTGTGTGCAGAATTCTGAGGAAAAAAATGAATTTAATCCATTTTGGAATAAGGCTGTAACATAACAAAATGTGGGAAAAGTGATATGCTGTGAATACTTTCCGGATGCACTGTAAAATGACAGAAACCTATCGTAGCAGAGAGAGGCACTTCTCAGACGTGTGTGTGTGTGTGTGCGTGTACATGTGTCTGTCTGTCTGCCTTTTTCCACTGATGCCGCACTCATTACAATCTGCAAATGAATTTGTAAGCTTCAGTTACCTTGTGCTACTGAGCTCCCGAATGGATAACAGCAATTTCAGCTTTTTATTTTTTCTCAGCGTCAAGTCTTTTGTTTAGTATCTTTTGCTCTCCCCCTGAAACTCCGGTGGAGGTTTAAAATGCATGGACTGGAGGAACTGAGGGTGGGTGTTTTAGGAAGAAGCCCTGTGATTGTAACCTTTGCTGCGCAGGATTTGGTCACTTTTCACTACAAACTTCGTAACAGGTTGTCCCCAGATGTGTATTTTTGTCTGATAGTCACATCTGGCCCTGCAAGACTAGCACCATACTAAGTTGTGCAATGGGTAGCTGGTTGGACAAGGAGTTTGTAGACAGACATGAGTAACACAGAACAGGAGCCCAGTTAGGCCCTCTATGAGAGAGAAGTAATGTACTTGACACTGACCCTGCCTAGGAACAGTATTGACATAATGTTTACTCTGTGAGCTCTGACATAGAGGCAGATCATGGGGACAGACAAGATGCCTGGAGAAATCCCCTAGAATGCCATGTGGCAATTTATGCATATTATTAAGGGCAGGTATTATGGAAGCCACCAGTGGTATCTGACACTATGGGTATAAAATTGGGACACAGTGATGCATGGATAGCTGGGGCCACCAGAGTGAGCTGGCTAAGAGGTTAAGACTCTAGGACTTTCAGAGAGCAGTCCTTATCCCTGAAGTATTTTGAGGGACTTGCCTCACAAATAACCCCTGGATGCTATTTAATGGATGAACTGGTTAACTGTCCACGGACTGAGCTAGGCTGGACCTCACTGGCAGGAGGAAAAGAGGTGACGATAAAGAGAGTATGTGAAAGAGACAATAGTAGGAGCAAGTTCTATGAGTACTGTGAAATGTACAGTACCAGTAACAATACACAATACACTTGACTTGAGCATTAATAGTTTTCATACTCTTTCTCTGTATGTTTAGCATTCATTTACTCAGAGGTTGATGTGCTTGCTGCTTCCTGAGCAGCTCTTCTTTTCTCCACCCTATCGGCTCGCTTCTTCTATTCTTTCGTTTGCATCTTTTCCTGTTAAAACTGATTAAGTCAGTGTTTGTATTGCAATTACTTAGTGTGTTTTCCTTAATTTTTCACTTAAGCTAGCACTTAAGTCTTCAATTTGCCTCAAGAATGATTTAAGATATGAAGAAGTAGGGGAAGTGACGACAAAGGTGGTAGGGATGAGAACGGCGCCCATACACATGCGCCGCATGGCTGCCCTGCTGGCCACTGCCAAGAGTTGATTCTACAATAAAATAAAAATAAAAAGAAGAATAACCTTGGAGGTCAATCATCACCCCGAAAGCGGATAGTGCCAGGTGACAGGTGATTTAAACTCCTAGATAGACAAATGGACAGCCACAGTATACAAGGAGGCAAACCACTGGACTAGGTACAGTAGACAGGGTTGTGAAACTTTTCTAGTTAGGTCCAGAATGACAGCAAAGTTATTTCTTAGCTCTTTCTGTTTTTCTGTTTCAAAATACATTAATTTTATCCTCTTCAGCATCATTCTGGCTCATGAGAAATACTACAAGTGCATGCCATTCCATATTCCAATGGGTTATACAATAAATAGATGGAAAATAGAAAAACATTAAGACACCATGAACTAAGGATAATGAAAAATAATTAAATATATATTTAAAATAATAGTAAAGCATGACAAATCCAATCTTATAAAGAATAAATGAGAAAAATAACCCAGAATGCAGCAGATAAAGGACAAATGTCTTGATTTAAATGTTACAACTGAGGAAGTCTCATGCACAGATTTACAGAGCGACTTCAAAAGAGAAGAAAGCATGGATTTTATTCAGTGTTCTCAACTTTTGTGAGGTAAAGATTTAAAGTAAGGAGCTAAGACAGCTACTCTAAGGTACAGATGTTTCCAAATGAATAACTGTCAAGTTTCATTCGAGTTTGTGTTGGTTTAGAGTTTTCTGATTTATTTTTCTGAATTATTTTACTTTATTTTTGAATTGTTGGATTTGGTGGGCAGTTTTAAAATGTTGCAGGCTGCCAGCAGTTTTAACAATCAGGTAGACCACCAGGGCAGTTGTAGAATGAACCAGAAGATAAACGATTGTCAACAAACAAAGCCAAATACATTACCACAGTAGCAAGAAAACCTGGTGACAACATCCAATACATAAATTAAAACCCAAAGTCGTGAATTTGGAACCTAAATCTAATACCATCAATCTCTATAATACACATAGCGCACCATTTCATAACAAAAGGCATTAATGATATTATTGTTTAGCCACACTGGTCACAATTAAACATGTTTTATCACATGTTTTGAGGCTAAATGCTTTTTTATTTACTTTATTATAAATATTTTTAACTTTAAAATGAAAATTTTGCCGGTCCTTAACTGTTTTTTACCATGGCCCCCTTGCAATTACTTCTGCCCAACACAACCACCGCTGTCAAAACCCCCTGCCACCACCCCCGCCTGCCATGCACAATCACTAGTCATTGCTGATGTCTCTGGCTTGCTTTAGTGTTGGATTTTATCCTGCCCACTACTCCACTAGTGCAACTGGTAAACTGTTTCCCACGACAGACACTCCTTCACATTAGTTTTAAATCCATTCTAAAATAATATGAAAATAATGACAACGGCTTCAGAAAGCAGACCTTCATGTTTCTGAATGTATATCCCACATCTAGTTTCTTAACAGCACTGTGTTTACCAGGATTAATGCACCACATACTAAGTAGTAAAGCAATAAGGTACAGCTTAACTGTGAAAATAATGCCAATCAATTGCATCTCCCTCGAGTTAATATTGGCTTTGTTAAATAATTGCAGGGGTTTCACAACCTACCAATTTTACTGTGCATTTGGGAAGATGTGTAACCAGCTTTTACTCTTATTGTAAGAAGTATCAGTGTAAAATAAATCTTGAACAATCAAATGTTCGATACAGCCACACACTGTGAGGAGGTGTAATTTCAGATGATTGCCAGTTTCTCTGCTTGTACACTAAGTGATCTCCCATCATGTGCAATGTGAGAGCCGTGGCATCGGTCTGATGGATGCATGGATGGATGGATGTAGGAGGAAACCTCAGACAGTAAACATTGCATTTTAGAAAGTTACTTTTTAATTATCATTATCATCAGCATTAGCTGCTGAAAATGTCAAAAGATATATTTTCTTTGTGGGATGTGATTAACAGTGCCTAAGTCTATTGAGTTACATCAAAAGGACATGTAACAAAAGACTTTAAGTTCATCTCCCTTGTCAGCATGGAATGTGTTATTGACGGACTGCCTGTTTTCAAGCTTTGTTGTGGTTTCCTGAATTGTGTGACATGAAGCTAGTTAGCAGCAGGGAGTTTGTAAATACATTCCTGTTCCACAGAATTCTGTACACATGGCTCTGTATATTCTGTTTTATGTAGCAGTGCAGTTGTAGCTTTGTGAAGACACTGAAAAATATGTTAAGTCCCCAAAAGAGACTAATCGAATGTTGAATAATTAAGGAAGAGGAATGTAAATTAGAAATTTTCTCCTCTTTAAAATATTTTAATTAGGTTGAGAGGGGGTATCTGGTAGCCTAGAGGTTGCTTTAGACATCCATAAGAGAGGCCTGCGTGCTATAGGAGACCTCCAGGCTGGAGAAAGCACACTGAAAGCATGAAAGCATGAAAAGGTCCTGAAGGTACAGGAGCACCAGCATGAGCGAGAGAGAGAGAAAGACAGGAGAGAAACTTGAATCAAAAGAGTTCCTGTATGACATTTGCCACTTGTGGTCCCTGACTACTTTCATATGTTACATTCCCACCGTACAACAGGAACTGTAGCTTTTATGCAAAATATATGAAGTGCAAAGAGTGATGCAGTGTTAAGTGACGTACATTTAGGAGATCACTGGGGACCCCCATACCTTATTTCGTCAAAGCAATTGTGACATCATGGGTTTTATAATTGCTTTGATGCATTGTATAGCACAGTGCAATAGGGAGGCAGCTATGAAGAGTGATGTGGTGCAAAGTGCATTGCAATTGGATGTTTACTGGGAAATCCCTGCACCTTATTGCTTCAAAACAATCACAGCTTCACAGATTATTGCTATAATGAAGTGAATGGTGTAATGCACCAGGGAGGCAACTATGAAAATGATTTGGTACGAAGTGCAGCATTCCATCTTTATTGATAACTCTTCAAAGTCCAAACTACTAATAATTTGTGAGATGGGTCAGTGCATGTGGTCAGACAGTTGGTACAATTCATATTCGAGCCCTACCAACGAGAGTTCCTAGTCGAACAAAAAGTATGTACCCTGGTATAGGGGCTAAAAAAAGGTACCAGGAACTACAAACGGCCCTAGTTCCTATGGTGGGAAAGCTACAGATTTCCTGAGTTTCTAAAATCTCACTGGGGTTTCTGGGGTGGGAACATATCTCAGGGGGTAAGTGTGTATTACATCCTGGGACACTAGAGAGTGGGAAACCAAGATGGGGCACCTGACTTTCTTCTTGAAAAATGGAATGTTGTTAAGGTGAAACACCTATGAAATCAATACTTCTTGAGCAGTAAAGGGCATATTGTCTCAGATGAGAATGTCTGGGAGTGTGCTGTGCTGTAACGTTATTAGTTAATGTAGCTGGGTTTCTGCTTCGGAGGCCGAGGACTTTTAAGGAGAATACAAGTTCAGGGAAAGCAGGCATCACTAGAGAAAGTCCTAGGCTGGTGTTAGTGGAACAGATGAAAGGCTGTCCCAATCCTGGAAATCTCAGGGTTTAGCCAAAAGTGACATTGGCATGGGATTTAAGTACAGCATATGGCCAGATGCTGTTAAGAGTAAAAAGCTGGGATGAGAGTACATGAACATTAAACTCACTAAGGACAAGGGTCTGAAGAGGAAAAGATGGCAGGTAAAGGAAATGCTTGGTGTAGAACTGTGATGGGCATGTGGATGAGCCACCTCACCAGACAGATGCACTGCAAGGCCTGTTTAGCTAGGCCAACGTACGCAGCAGGTAGTTTGTATTTTCTTTTGTTGATTTGTATTTTGAGTTCTTCATTGTGTGTATCTTTAGTTGTAGTTTACCATGTTCAGTAACAGTGACACTTCTCTGTATCTTTTACCTTATGTGTCATGTTTTTAACATGAAAGACAGTCATGAGGGCTCCCAACTATTATAAATTTCTTGCAACAGCTGTTGACTTTTCTAGTATCACTATTCTGCACTGGCAAGAAAATGGTTGCAGGGTGCTAGACTTGTGAGTACAATTCTACTTCCCTTGACCAAATGAGATATTTTGTTTTACTTTAATATTTCATATTTTAACCCTCTAACTTATTCTTGCATTGCAGGTTCCTAATACAGTGCACAAATATCCTTCAGTTTACCCAGAGACGCGACACTGGACACCGCTAACATTTGCTGTGTTGCATGGCCACATCCCAGTTGTGCAGGTTAGAAAATTTAAGTTTTCTCTCTTTTTCCTTTTTTTGTTTTCCACAATTGTAAAGTAACTGCATTAACTTCCTGCTCACAGTCCCTGAGTTTGCAAACTATGTGCTCAAACAGCTGTTTGTTACCTGATTGTTTTATCCAACTGCATAGGAATGAAAAAAGCATTAACTTAAGTCATCTCTACTTGGAGACCTGTAGCAAAGTAAGATGTAGAAGCTCACTGACTTCTGTCTAGCTCCACAGTGAATTTGATTTACGGATGAATGACAGATACATGCAGTTAACTTAAATATGGTAGAAAGTGACTGGCTGTGTATACTTAGTTAATTATGACACAAGGTTCTACAGTAAACATTTTACTCTAGATGCATTTCTTTTAAAGTAGTCCTTATTTGTTCTTTTCCCCCAGTTATCAGTGTGTAGCTCTTAAACAAATTAAAAGCCCAATTGGCAACTCAAAGGTGCTTCCACATATCCAATTATCAGAGTGAGAGTTCTTCAGAGTAGATCTTTAACCTGAAGTGACCTCTCAGGTGGAGTTCTAAGCCATTCTTTAATCATAACTGAACTTCTTACTTGTCCTCCTTTATACCTCTCTGGAACTACATGACCACAGGGGAAGTAATCTTGCTTGACCTCCAACCTTTTTTGGGTTGAGCGTCTTCCCTGGGACATCCAGTCACCTCTTTGAGATAACTCTTTCTGATGCACTTTGGTATTTCCCTGAACACACAGGGATAGGTAATTTGATAGACAATTATAGATACTGTAGATATCTGAAAAAAGTTAAAAAACTATATTAGAGAGTCCAGAACTGAACACAATGATAGGCTGTATTTGAGGAAGAGTAGCTAAAGATATTCAGTTACTGGACATCCCAGACTTGCTGGTCTTGATATATTTTTTTGAGCCAAGCACTTCATAAGAAATATTCTGTCAGGTGTAGGTCCCAAAAGAATTCTCTGTCCTAAAACTCATTTTTGTTTTTGGTTTTCTTTGCCTAGTTACTGCTGGATGCAGGTGCAAGTGTGGAAGGATCTTTGCAAGATGGAGAAGAAAATTATGCTGAAACTCCTTTACAGTTAGCTTCTGCAGCAGGTAAGGTTTACAGTAGACCACTAGATTAATATCAAAGGAAAGTGATATTAAAATAAGCAAATACAGACTATTAATCAACAAACATGGCATGGAACGTGTTTACTGCAGTGCCCTGCTCACTTATCCTGATTGAATATTTTGCTTTAAATTACTCAGGGATCAGCAAACCTAAGACTTAGCCAAGTCATACTCAGCATAATTGAAAAAAATAAACAAAGAAAGCCGGATTTCTACAACCCTGGAGGGAATACACTGCACTTACTGTATAGTTTGGCATGTCCACGGACACTAATAGTGAGTGGTGAACAGATTCTGAGATCATCCAGATGCAGTATCCCTCAGCATAATACATAGGTTCACTAATGACTTAATTTGCAGCATTATAGTGTTCAAAGTAGTTCCCAGTACCCAGGTGAAGAAAGAGATTGAATTTTAAGGTTTATTTTTATATTGAGAGTTCCACAAAATCATGACAATGAAACACCTCCATGCGCCTTATCAAATAATGTACACATCCTAGCACATAGGTTTAGGTTTAGGTTTCTTTATTTAGTCATGTTTACACAAGAAAACATGAAATTTGCCTTCTCAGTTGCATCTAATAACAGGTAACAGACAGAATGAAATAAAACAGACAAATAGAAATAAGAAAGGTTAAGGTAAGGCAGTTAGATATATATTTACACCAAAAAAAAAAAGGTAACAGGATATATATCAAAACCTTAAACATTATCTCCGATATTTCTTATTGAAAAGTCGTATGGCACTAGGAAGAAAGGAGTTTCTGGAGCGATTTGTGTGGGTTTTCAAAGCAACTATCCTTCCTGATTTACTGAGGTTTAGTTCTACATGTAATGGATGTCTGTCATCAGTTGAGATGATTTCCAGTTTCTTTAGCATTGCCCTCTGACACACACTAGTCAAATCATCTACATCAGCCCCAATAACTTTAGCTGCATACTTCGTAATCTGCTGGAGCTTTTTTGAGTATGCTCTTGAACTGACTGTTGTGACTAGGCTGTCCAGCTTTTAGAGTTGTGGGAAACAGAGCCAGTTTGAGTTTCGAAGCTGCATAATCTTTTTCAAGTTCAAGGAGTTCAGAACCTATCCCATGCGCCTCGGAAACATAACACATGTTTAAAATGTTTGAGGAAGCGGGGTTACCCAGAGGAAACAAACACAGTCACAGGAGGATTATGCAGACAGCAGGCCCAAACTGATTATATTATATTATATTATACTAGCAAAATACCCGCACTTCGCAGCGGCAAAGTACTGCTTTAAAATTTTTATTAAAAAGAAAAGTAAACCTTTTTAAACTGAGGGAAAATATACCAATAATTATTTGTTAAGGATCTCTCAACGTATAGTTTGCCATGTGAAAAGCAATCTTTCATCAAATCAATGCCAACCTTTTGTAGGGTCTGTCCCTGAGACTTATTAATTGTCATTGTGAAGCAGAGTCTTATTGGAAATTGGAGGAGTTTGAATTGAAATGGGTTTCATCGATAACTTCACATCCAGCTTTTGAGAGTTTAAACATTCATAAACATCAAAGTGTCCACTACTCAAACCATCACCTGTGAATCTAAGATGTTTAAGAGGCATTGGCGGTTGTCCAAAGGTGTAAACTATTTGGCCATTTCGGTACACTTGAAAGCGACAACCGAACAATTCAGTGGCAGCCATCAGCTCACATGCAGAACCATAGGTGAAGGGCTTAAGCATTTCACTCTTATAGTGCTCCTGTGTAGTATAATTATCTCCTGAACTGTCACCAGTCCACACCTTGAACCTGTCCCAGTCATTCAATACATAAGACACAATGTTCCTCCAGATATCAAGAGTGAGCCTGATATGGCCGTGCAATATGTAACACAGAGAATGGAAAAGGCAGTCACCATCTCCGGGTGTGGAAACCACTCAGTAAGTGACAGTTCTTTGATCGATGGTGATCACCTCGATAGACATGTTAATGGGGGTACGGTTGGAACAATAAAGGAAATGCGTACCTGAACGATGTAAACTAAGTCTAAAATACCTACACAATAACTATAATCGTAATAAATGAACAATAAAACAACGGAGAAGCCGTGGATTAAATAAAAAGGCTGCAGTTATCAACAGGGAGACGTAAATACCGTGGCAAAGCAAGGAAGGGAATGAAGAGACCTGAGCGACGGACGGCCTTATATAGGTAGGCAGCCAACTACATGGGAGGCGTGGGGATGGGGGACCCAACGCCGCCTCACACGGCGACCGAGCTGCAGGCTATTGACGTATATATGTACGTAAGTAGGATTCAGTTAGCGTTGGAAACCCGCGTACCAAATTTCTTGAAGATGGGCCCATAAGTAACAAAGACTGTTGGAAAGTTCAATATGGCGGCCGACAGTGGCGTCATACCACCGAAATAAGTGCGTACATCGGTTTCGGTTAGCGCAGGGAAGCCACCTCCCAAATTTCGTGAAGATGGGGCCATAAATAAGAAAGTTTAACATGGCGGACGTTGTCAACCGTTATGACGGTTACGCGTAAAATTTCAAAATGAAACCTGCTTAGCTTTTGTAAGTAAGCTGTAAGGAATGAGCCTGCCAAATTTCAGCCTTCTACCTACACGGGAAGTTGGAGAATTAGTGATGAGTGAGTCAGTGAGGGCTTTGCCTTTTATTAGTATAAACTAGCAAAATACCCGCGCTTCGCAGCGGAGAAGTAGTGTGTTAAAGAGGTTATGTAAACATATATATACATATACATATATACATATATATACATATCTACATACACACATATCTACATATACATATATATACATATATATATACATATACACACACATACACACACACATACACACATACAGTATATACACATACATATACACACACTACATACACACACACATACACATATATGACAAAAGCTTACTTACAAAAGTTAGGCGTAATGGTCATAACTGGAACCTCTTTTTTGTCCATATACTGTAATGGTAGGCAGCAAGATGGCCGTAGGAGACTGAGTTGCGTGTCGCGTCATCACGCCTCCCACGTAATCACGTGAACTGACTGTGAACTCAGTACGTAGAAAAGAAGGAGGAGCCCCAAAGAGCACAGAAGAAAACATTCATTACACAATTGACAAGGCAGCGAAACAATAAGAAGCGAGTGAGTGACGCATACAAGCATCTTCATAAGACACGAGGTATAAAAAAGCACGGTGTAAACCGTAAGTCTAACTTAACTTTATAGAACCGCTCCCGCTGCCGTTTGCAATACCATATTCGCGAGATACAAGTTTTAATGAGAAGACACGAGGTATAAACGAGAGTTTGCATCACTTTGTAACAGAGTTAAAATTGCTGTAGCGAGAAACTTTTAACTGCCGGGTCTTAGCTAACATTAAATAAACCCGTGGACATCGCAACATCACACAAGACAGTGGCTCACGTGAAGTGACTGAACGCAGCAGGAGTGATCTCTTCCATGAATCAAACCTGTTCAAAAAACACATTACACAATTGATAAGGTAGGAAAAGAATATGAAACAAGGCACGGTATAAACCGTAACTTTAAGTTTATAGAAACGCTGCCGTTTGCAATACCATATTCGCCCCTGCGAAGCGCGGTGATTTTGCTATATATATTAAACTATTTCAACCATTGTATGATCTGCTTCTCGCAACTGAAAGAGGGCACCGTGACAGAAGTTAGCCGACTTGCTCACCAACCACAAGCGTTACCTGGTAGGTAACCACCCATACAATCAGATTGTGAATCAGACTACGAATGCCTGCAATGTAATTACCCCGATCTATATGCTGTCAAATGAACGAACCTCACGCCGTGGCACAACGTTAGGGGCTTCGCCTCTACGTCCGAGGATCGATTCCCGTAAGGGAGTGCAGTGACTGCGTACTCCTGATGAGCCCACAATTACGGCGAAACACGTGTCGCATACTATGCATCTTCAAAGCACGGTGTAAACAGTAAGTTTAAATTGAGTTTATAGAAACGCTCCCGCTGCCGTTTGCAATACCATATTAGATGACTTTGTAACAGAGTTAAAATTGCTGGAGCGATAAATTTTTAACTGCCGGGTCATGTCGCGTGTTCTTGGGTAGGTACACCAAAAAAATGTATACATTTATGCATGTAATGGGCAAACAAAAAATGTACTATACCCGAAAGCACTACAGTAGTACTCAATGTATCTTTACTTCTTAAATGTTAATGTTTTACTGTTTAATAATTTATACGCTTCTTATATGTTATTCAGATTCTTTTATCAAAATACCAGTAACAGCGCACTGCACGATAACGTGGAGTGAATACACTTGACATGACCATTCATAGTATTTATCCTCTTTCTCTGTACGTTTACCATTCGTTTGCTCAGAGGTTGATGAGCTTGCTGCTTAATGAGCAGCTCTTGACCCTAGCGTCCCGCTGCTTCTCTTCTTTCGTCGGCATCTTTACCCGTTAAAACTGATTTTTTTTTTAAACTTAGTATGTTTTCTTTAATTTTTCAGTTAAGCTGGCACTTAACTCTTCAATCTGCCTCAAGAATGATTAGCGAAGGTGGTAGACAATGAAAACGTCAGCCGTACGCATCCGCCACGCACGCACTGGTGCGCGCAGCTGTGAGTTGATTCTACAATAAAATAAAATAAAGATAAAAAGAGTAATAACTTGCAGCACCGCTATTCAATTACACTTGCCTAACGCCTCTCCTAAGGGGAAATACTGTGGGATCTGGGCATCCGTCAAAGCAGCAATCACAAGCCCGATTAGAAAGCGGGAAGCTGTGATTTGTCCTCTCCCTCCCATGTAACAATCGCAGCCCGTGTTGCAACGCACTATGTATGTATATGTATATATGTGTATATGTATGTGTATATATATATATATATATATATATATATATATATATATATATATATATATGTATTCATATGTGTGGGAAAGCGAATAGTAGACGTGACGTAGTATCTGTGTACCAAATTTCAAGTCAATAGGTGAAACGGTTTGCGAGCTACAGCTCATTTAAAATCGTGGACAGACAAACGAATAGCCACAGTAGTGTTTTATAGAAGAACATTTTACTGTTTAATAATTTTATATTTATATGCAATGTGCTTCTTATATATTACTTCATATTCTCAAATGATAATGATGTTAATGTTGTTTATATTGATTTCTATGTTATTGTAAGTGCTCTTTATTTGTGGAAAAATAAATTTGGCAATTAAACTTATTTTATACATACATTTTATTTTTTTCTCTTGCACTCAGTCAGCGAATCCACTGGGTAATCAGCTATATATATATATATATATATATTTATATATATTTATATATGTATATATATGTTGTGTATATATATATGTGTGTATATATATATACATATATATATATATATATATATATATAGAGAGAGAGATAGATAGATAGATAGATAGATATATGTGTATGTATGTACATATACAAATATGTATATTATGTATATATGTTTATATATATGTAGATATACAAATATGTATATATATGTATATGTGTATATATATGTAGATATACAAATATGTATATGTATATATATGTATATGTGTCTGCGTGTGTGTGTATATATATTATTATATATATATATGTATGTGTATATATATGTTGATATATGTATATATATGTGGATGTGTATATGTATATATTTATGTATATACAGTATGTTTATGTATATATATGTTTACATAACCTCTTTAACACAGTACTTCTCCGCTGCGAAGCGCGGGTATTTTGCTAGTTTATACATATTTTAAGGCTTTATAAACCCTTCCCACACTTTTATAAACCTTTCTCACTCTCTTGTTAACCTTTCCCACTCTCTTGTTAACCTTTCCCACACTCTTATAAACACTTCCTATGCTCTTAAACACTTTCTACATTCTTAAACACCGCAGACCAACATTGCACACTGCACACAGCGATCAGACGTCAATGTGTCTGCACTCGCTTTGTGAAGGGGGGCAGCTGAACTCACGCTGAGCAGAAATGGACTTTGTGCTGCTTCTGCCAAAATGCCTGCTTGTCGCTCTGTGCGTTCGGAAGGAGGAGGAGTGTGTGTGTGGTTTTGTGAGGGCTGAACGCACGTTCGCTCAAACCCCCCTCCCTGGAGGCGCAGTTCGCATTGTCAAGGGGGTGGGGAGCTGAATGAACGCTAAGGAGAAGTGGACTTCATGCTGGCTTTGTGCTGCTTGTCGCTCTGCCTGTCAATAATTTAAAAGCCTGTACATCACCAATTTTCCTGTCTCACTGTCTTGTCTTGCGTGAAGTTAAAATGTTTTATAATAGTGAGATGTTACTCATATCCTTAGCCCTACATCCACACACACATACATACATAGTGCGTTGTAACACGGGCTGTGATTGTTACATGGGAGGGAGACGACAAATCACAGCTTCCCGCTTTCTAATCGGGCCTGTGATTGGTGCTTTGACGGATGCCCAGATCCCACAGTATCTCCCCTTAGGAGAAGCATTAGACAAGTGTAATTGAATAGCGGTGCTGCAAGTTTAGCTTTACACCTGTTTTTAAGGCTTATTGACTGAAAGGGGCTTTCATGAAAAAAGTTAGGGCTTTGCTACAGGATACGCCATACGCCCTCCACAAGTTAAGGAAGTAAAAATAAAGATATATATTTCTGTTTTATTTAAACTTTTTAAGTTTGTATGCGGGCGGTATGGTGGTGCAGTGAAAGGTGCCAATTAGGAGACCCGGGTTCGCTTCCCTGCGTGGAGTTTGAATGTTCTCCCCGTGTCTGTCTGGGTTTCCTCCGGGTACTCTGGTTTCCTCCCACAGTCCAAAGACATGCAGGTTAGGTGCATTGGCGATTCTAAATTGTCCGTGGTGTGTGGGTGTGTGTGGTGTGTGCGCCCTGCGGTGGGCTGGCACCTTGCCCGGGGTTTGTTTCCTGCCTTGTGCCCTGTATTGGCAGGGATTGGCTCCTGTATTTAGGATATAGCAGGTTGGATAATGGATGGATGGACATCTGTATGCATAGCCCTATTTGCCCGTTTTCGTTTTTTTTCTTTCTTCAGTAATATTTCAGCAAACCCGGAGTTTGTCAGTTCAAATCCTGGTACTGACACCACTATGTGACCCTGAGGAAGTCACTTCACCTGCCTGTGCTGCAAAAAACAAAAGTAATGTAACAAATTGTACCTCAGATGTTGCAAGTTGCTGGAATAAAGGCATAAGTCAAATAGATAAATATGTATTACACACATAGGAACTATTCATTTATTTTCAGTTAAGTCATCTGCAGCAAACTTTTATAAATGAGGGTTTCTCCTTTTTAGATAGTGCAAACTGTTTCTTCTTCATTGAGGTTTTCTCTTGGAGAGCTTTTTTCATTTCATTGAAAATTAAAGCAGCAGCTGCCAAAATATGCAGCTTTCTTATTAATTTTTCAACATTGTGTAAAATAACTTTATAAAGTAACATAAAAGGTTTAAATACTGGTTATCCTTTTACACTAAAAAATTACTAAAGAGATACAAAAAAAGTAAAATGCATATGTTGTTTTTCTTTAAGGAGATTAAATATTACTGAAGAAAGAAAAAAAAAAACTAAAACAGCCAAATGGGGCTATGCATACAAACTTAAAAGGTTTAAATTAAACAGAAATATATACCTTTATTTTTACTTCCTTAACTTGTGGAGGGTGTATCCTGTAGCAAAGCCCTAACTTTTTTCGTGAAAGCCCGTTTCAGTCAATAAGTCTTAAAAACAGGTGTAAAGATATTGACAATAAGCTACGCAAACCCACCAAGACATGGAATTGTTTAAATCGAGGCGCGAGTCGAAAAACACCATCCCATACTATTAGTTAACGATTAACACATTTCTATATGTATTGTAAGCATACAATACAACTGATAATATGTTGCGCTTATTTATCTGGTGTACCGACATTTTTGCGCATTTAACAGCTGAAATCCAACGTGGTTTGTGCCCTTCAGAATGAAAACAGTTTGCATTTACCTTTTTAATAAAAGGTGAGCTTTAAAGCCTGAGAAATCACCCCGTAAATGCACACGTTTAATTGCACATGTGTTAATACTGGTTATCCTTATACACTAAAATATTACTAAAGAGATACAAAAAAAGTAAAATGCATATGTTGTTTTTCTTTAAGGAGATTAAATATTACTGAAGAAAGAAAAAAAAACTAAAACAGCCAAATGGGGCTATGCATACGAATTTAAAAGGTTTAAATAAAACAGAAATATATACCTTTATTTTTACTTCCTTAACTTGTGGAGGGTGTATCCTGTAGCAAAGCCCTAACTTTTTTCGTGAAAGCCCGTTTCAGTCAATAAGTCTTAAAAAGAGGTGTAAAGATATTGACAATAAGCTACGCAAACCCACCAAGACATGCAATCGTTTAAATCAAGGCGCGAGTCGAAAAACACCATCCCATACTATTAGTTAACGATTAACACATTTCTATATGTATTGTAAGCATACAATACAACTGATAATATGTTGCGCTTATTTATCTGGTGTACTGTCATTTTTGCGCGTTTAACAGCTGAAATCTAACTTGGTTTGTGCCCTTCAGAATGAAAACAGTTTGCATTTACCTTTTTAATAAAAGACGAGCTTTTAAGCCTGAGAAATCACCCCATAAATGCACACGTTTAATTGCACATGTGTTAATATGTATGCTTACACAGTATTAAAAGACACTCAACAATTAACGTCATTTACCTTCGTTCCCGCGTTTGAGTCGTGCTGTAAATCTCTTCCTTGTTTTCAGTTCACGTGATTACGAAGGAGGCGTGATGACGCGATACATGACTCCGCCTCCTCCATTAGAGTATATGGACAAAAAAGAGGTTCCAGTTATGACCGTTACGCTTTGAATTTCGAAATGAAACCTGCCTAACTTTTGTAAGTAAGCTGTAAGGAATGAGCCTGCCAAATTTCAGCCTTCCACCTACACGGGAAGTTGGAGAATTAGTGATGAGTGAGTGAGTGAGTGAGTGAGTGAGTGAGTGAGTGAGTGAGCGAGTGAGTGAGTGAGCGAGTGAGCGAGTGAGCGAGTGAGCGAGTGAGTGAGTGAGTGAGTGCTTTGCCTTTTATTAGTATATATTATATTATATTATATTATATTATATTATATTATATTATATTATATTATATTATATTATATTATATTAGCTGTGTAAGCCCTTGCTGTAAAAATCCTGTGCTCCTAGAAACGATGGATTCTAGCACTTCAATCAATTAATTGCATCGGTTGTGTCTTATTGGCTAAGTGAGGTTCTCTTTCCTTGGCAGTTTCGGTTTGCCAGTGTGCTTGCTCGCCTCCATTGTCTATCAGCAGCTAAGCGAATTTCTCAGTCTTTGGAGGTTTCATTTTATCGATGTGCTCGCTTCGTTCGTGTATCAGAGGCTAAGCAAGTTTCTGTTTTCTCAGCAGTTTCACTTTGGCGACATAGTCACTTTCTTTGAGCATCATGCTGAAGCTTCGCACTTCCAGGCTGGACAGACAAACACACACACTTCCACATGTAGATGTTTATTATATTATATTATATTATATTATATTATATTATATTATATTATATTATATTATATTATATTATATTATATTATATTATATTATATTATATTATATTATACTAGCTGTGTAAGCCCATGCTGTAAAAAGCCTGGGGCCCTAGAAACTATTGAAATCGTCAGAAGAAAAATGAAAATGTAGAGATGTCAGGTAACTGAAAGGATCTACTCTGAGTGTCTCTCTCCTAGGAGGATTAGTTTTGTAGACGTGCTTGCATCGCTTGTGCATTACCAGTGGGAGGAAAAGTAAAAGGGATACCGTTTTGCCGATGTTAGCAGCTAAGCGACTTTGTCTTTCTTCTGAGGTTTTGTTTTGCTGACATGCTTGTCCCGCTTGTGTTATTAGCGGCTAAGAGAGTTTTCTGTTTCCTTGGAGGTGGACCCCTTACCCTGACTCCACCTCTCATTTCCGAGCCAGACAGACACACACATATCCACGAATAGCCGTTTATATATAAGATTATATTCTGACATAGTTGCACAGGGAGTCAAGCTATTTTCTCACAGATCCAATAACCTGGGTTTGAATCCTGCACTCAGACATCCATGTGGAATCTGTTCTCCCTGTGTCTGTTTATTTTTCCACAGGGTACTCTTATTTACCTCCCATATCCCCAAATACATGCAGATTTGGATAACTGGTTTTATCAAATTGGCCATGTTGTGAGTCTAGAAGTGTGTCCATGTGTGTCTTACGATGGACTGGCACAATGTCCAGGGTTGTTTCCTGGCTTGCACCCAGTGCTGCCATAATAGGATTAGGCTCCCCCATGAATCTGAATTGGATACAGCAGGTCTAAGACAGTTATGTTATGTATTTAGTGTAAGCTGGGATGATGATGCAGTAGGTAACACTGTTGGTTGATGGTTCCTGAGTGTTCTTTTCCAAACACATACAGATTAGGTTAACTGTCAACTGTAAATTTGCCAATTGTAAGTTAGCGTAGGTGTGTGGGTGTAGGGATGCCCCGTAATTGGATCAGCATCCCAAAACCCCAAACTGTATATGCAGCTTAAGATATAAATGGATGAAAATTTAACACAAAGTATACAGTAGAAGACAGTAGAATGAACAGATAGCAGTATAATAAATTTCATAGTCATCTCTCTCCTAGTCCCCCATTTGTTCTGCTCTTGTGGTTAGATACACTAGTAATTCCTCTCAAGCAAACAACTGAATGCCCCGAAAAATTTGTTTTTCTCCACAGGTAACTTTGAGCTTGTCAATTTGCTGTTGGAGAGAGGAGCAGACCCAATGATTGGGACAATGTACAGAAATGGGATCTGTGCTATGCCTCATGGGGATATGAACTCATACAGCCAAGCTGCAGCACATGGACACAGGTAAAAAAACATCTTTTTTTCTATACAACAAACATGTTGTACATTAAATGCAATCGTGAATTGAATTTATTATCAAATGGTCAAATTCCAAACCCTCTTGCTAAGAAATGAAGCAAACAATAAACTAGACCAAAAGAAATGAGAGATGTTATGTAAATGAAAAAGGGAAAAATATAAAGAAACAATATAGACAGTAGGCAGATAGAAATGTCAAAATGGCACCAAGGCTTACAGATTCACTGTGATTCAGTGTGATCAATGATTACTTTAAAGAAGGTCAGTGAAGGATGGCGTTGATAAAGGACTATCCAGTACTGAAAAATTTGGTCGTCAAAAAAGTTGGTCATCATTAAGTAAATTAATCTTTTCTAAGTTTATATGAGACAGGGCATTTTTGCCTTGTAGTATGGAAGGCCAAGCTAGTAGTCTACTGCTGCTCCTTCTGGTATTCGTGAACGTCAAAAAGGGTGAGGATTTGAAATGATTTTGGTGATGGGAAAATTGTAGTCCAGCACAGAAAAAGCCAGAGGCATAAGCAAAACATGTGGTTGAGGGAGGCGGGGTCTAATCTAGTGGAAACATTTGACAATCTAAGTAAAGTGAGATGTGTGCAGTGTGCAATTAGACCATACCATGCACAAACCAACAATGAAAGTCTTCTGTCTAGGACTTCCATTCATTATGTGCAGATCTATTTGTAAGGTGCCATTTATGGTGCTATCTCAGTTTGTCTAAAGGTCTGTTATTCAGAAATCACTGGTATGACTTTAACATATTGCTTTATTAGTAATGATACTTTATAATGAAGCCTCAGAAGATGATAATGGGGGGCGTTCACAGAAGTGAGCTATGTTGCTTTTAGGAAAGTTTCTGACTAGCAAGTATTGGAAGAAATGCTTTTTGTGAGAGGTTGCATTTAGAATGAAGTGATTCAGAAGATGCCAGAACATTATCTATATGTAATTCCCTAAAGGCCTCAACTATATGTTTGTTGCATATGTTGTATGGCATGCACTTTAGGGAGAGAGGAAGTATGTGGTTAGCTTATAAAAGATGTAACTGAAAATGACAAGTGTTGACTTTGCTTACATCTGATTCTTGGTGAGTACTGAACCATAGGATTTTTGCAATTTATAGATGTTGCCATGTATCCAGAGCAATGTAGGGGAATATTACTTTTCAAAATAGGATATAGCAGGTTGGATATTGGATGGATGGATGGATTTCTATTTTATTTTTATATATATTAGTTTCAGTTTTAGTTTTAGTAATTATAGTATGGTTAAAGAGCTACTATGGAGTTTAGTTTTTGTGTCACAGTGAGACAGAACTGTACACTTAATGGGTTTGAATATAATATGAGTTTAATGTTAGTAGAAGCTTACTACACTACACAACACACTTTACTATTTGGTTTTGTTTTTTTCTGATAAAAACAAGCATAATCAAAACCAGGTATTGAATATGAAGAATTTTACACAATTTTATAATTTTTAAAATATTTTCTATGTCATTTGTGCTGAACAAATCTGTGCTGACTGTCGGCACTTTTTTTCTTTTCCTTTTATTGCCCAGAATGGGCCAATTTGTAATGAAATTTAGGTAAATTTTAAGGTGTGAGGATTTTTAACTCTAAATGTCTACAGCACACAACATACTGTATTCTGTTCCAATGACAATGTGCTTATAATGAATGCCTTCAATATTGCATTCAAAAATCTCAAACACTGGGCTTTGTTATTTTCTACCAGCCATATTGATCTCTGATTCCATCTCAGGCACAAACAATTTATAGACAGAATTTTGCACCTGCAGGCCTGAAAAGATATAAAAAAAATAAGAAAAGAGATTCTACTGTGTTCTGACAGGTGTGCCCATGAAAATCATTGGTGTTAAGGAAGAACAGGGGTCTTAGGCTTGAATCAGTGTGCAGACCCCACCTAGCTGTATTGAGGGAAACAAAGAAAAACAAGCATGTAGTGTGAAGGTTAGGGGCAGTGAGACTTGAATAGCCACACCATAAGAACAGTAAACCCATAATGAGCAGAGTAAGAGTAGGTAATAAGAGTATGGACAGGCACAAAATGACAGAGACAGCATCTGAGATTAAGAACAATATATACATTATCTAAACCTGTTTATCAGGGCAGGATCGCAGGTTGCAAGGTTTGGATGCAAGGCAGGAAAAATCCCTGGTATGTAATATGTATGATATGGCTGATGTTTAAAACAAAAAGAATATGATATTTCAACTATCTGTTTTGAGAGAGAGAGAAACTTGAAATTGAAAAAATGGGACAGATATTTTAAAACAGAATTCTCCTACTGCATTATTTTCACAATATCGGGTATATTTTGAGCTGTGAATATGAACTAAAAAACAAATCAATAAATACAGAATAAATACAAACACACATTAGTATGTTTAGCTTTTCATCACTTGGCAGACTCTCTTTGCCTACCTACTTGTATAAATGTAGATGTAGAGATTCAGTAGAGACTTTGCCAACTCAGGAATTTTACTAAGTTTCTATCACTTTGTTGTTAAACAATCTTGTATGACGACCTAGTCAGTTTCTCAATCAGTGCCGTTTTATTTTCAAAAATCGAGAATTGTCTCCCCTAGACCTTCTTGTGTACTCGGATATGGGGATGGATATTTGAGAAGTAAACCGCAAGACAGTGATTATATTTTTATATTATTATTATTACAATTACAATTACAATTATTATAAAAGTAAAGTTGAATAAATCGGACTCTGCAGCTGCATGAATAAAAAAAAATCAAGTATGTGTTCAGGTAAAGTACCACTTCCAGTTAATGGATTCGACCCAGATCTGCAGTTTTGGTGTAACAACCACATGCCAAATTTCATCCATCTGTCTAGCTGTGTTTTTGATATATCGTGTTTACACACACACACACACACACACATAATTCAAAAAACTGTATTTTCGGACTTGGGGAGGTCTAAAACGTCAAGATTCATCAAAATGTCGAGGTCGAATTTTTTTCATGATTACTATACTTCGTGTGTGAAGTGGCAGGTGAATTACTGTCAACAACAAAGCATGCACCTGAGAAATAAACTGAAACGTTACTCACTCGTGATTTTTCTGTCCATGCAGTAAAGTTTTTGTTAACCGGCACATTCTGATTTCAGGTGTTTGAATTACATCTTGATATACAACAAGTGCAAAGAAAGGCGGCACGTAAATCGCTTTCTATTCCACAGGCTTTACGTGCGTATTCAGCTCCCTCTGTCACCGCAAATGCTGTGTGAACACCCGCCCTCCGTCACCAGCCGTTGTGGATGATTTTCAGTTTTAGAGTTAAAAGTTATAAGGGTTAACAACTAACAGCAAGAATATTCATTCAAAAATGAAAACTAAAATTATGTTTAGTAAATTATTATTTTATTTCATTTAGTCTTTCCGGCTACTTTAATAGTTTCCTTTAGTTTTAGTTTTTATTTTCAGTTTTGTTAATTATGTTATTTCAGTTTACGTTTTTTTAATAATAGTTTCAGTTTTGATTTTAGTTTTTGTTAACTGTAATAATCTTGGTACTTAGAACAAGACAAAAATACTGAATCGTTTTTTCGTATTAAGCCATACTAGTAGGGGTGCGGTGCTGTACATGTCATTCTAGGTGGCAGAGTATGGATGTTAATAGGAGTCTCTCTGCTTTGCAGAACTGAGTTGTTCAGCTGGGACTTCTTCCTATTCCAAATAAACAATATAAAAACTGCATCACATTTTTTAAAGAAGGAATTATTTATATAAAAAATGATTTTGATTCTCCAATCTAAAGTTAAGTAAATGTACAATTTTTCTTGGTTCTGAAAGAATTGTCTGTATCTTAACATCAGCAAAACCAAAGAACTGGTTATTGACATTTGCTGCACTGAAAAGCCTCACTGTCCAGTCATTGTTCAGGGAGTGGATGTAGAGGTGGCCCACTCCTGCAAATACTTGGGGGTCCACAATGGATGCCAAGGGTCAGTGGTCCTGATGAAGGGCAGAGAGAGAGAGACCTTAGCTTTCAGTATCTCAGCCTGACTGCAAGGACTGCAGGGTGAGCTGGGGAGATGGAGGGAGAAACACATGCTGGGCTGGAAGGACAGGATAACATAGTGTTTTTATTCTTGATTTTTAACCTGTCTATTTGGATTTATTTATTCGTTGATTTTTGTTTACCACAGAAGAGTATTAGTTTAAATGGATTCTTTAGTGGCTTATTTATTAAAGGAGACTGCACAAAGAACTCTCTGTTCAACTGAAATAAAAAGCATGGAGTATTGTTTTGCACCTACTTTTGTTGTTGGGTGTCCATCATGGTTTCATGGCTATCGATGGTGCAAGTTCCAAGGGGAGTTTGCCCGCTGCAGGTATCCCAAGCACATTTTTGGCCCAAGCCCTTACATCCTGAACTGTTCATGTCTAGTAGGGGAATCACAGGGAATTCTCTGTGTTGTAACTTTAATAATTGACACCTAACTGCATAATGGCTCATTAAGCAGGAGATGAGGGACAGACTGGAAATAAGGTATCTTATTTCTTTTATGACATTGCCTGTTGGTTGTTTTTTATGCAATCAAACTACAATCACAATTTAAATTTGTTTACAATACAATAAAATGTGGGTGACAGGGTGCCTAAGTGGCTAGCACTGTAGTCTCACAGATCTAGTATCCGGGGTTTAACTCCCATGGCCAGTCCCTGTCTCTATAGTGTGCATGCTGTCTCAGAGCCTGCAATGGTTTTCCTGTCGGTATTCCAATTTTCCTCTTTCACCTCCAAAGATGTGTAGGTTAGGGTAAATGGCAATTCTGTATGTGCGTGTGTGGCTTGTGATGCACTGGTACCCTGTTCAGGCATGCTTCCTGCCTTGCACAAAGTGCTGCATTGATAGGCTCTGCCTCATTATGATCCTGAATTTCATTAAGTGGGTTTGAGATTTTATATACAGTATGTATACGCACAGTTATTAAAGTGGCTACTTGTAACATGCAGTGCATGCTACTAAGGGAATCACCATTTGTAAAATGGAAACCCTCCAGGTGTGATGTGCTGTCTCTCCCTGTCTTTTAAATGTAAGCAGTATTATCACAGACCAGACAGCAGTGCAGCTCCACAGAGCCAAGTCTTTGACTCATGATCAGGCTTGTCACCTGACAGTCTGTCTTCTGCAGCTAGCGTCTGGGTGTCATTTCACACATTCTACACTAGTCACTCAGAAAGGTCCAGCATTTTAACAAAGACTTATATTGTTCTTGTAACATTATCAGCCTGCAAGGAGACCATCTCATTTAATGAAAATGATAAACTGTACATTGAGCAGACACACACACTTAACATCTGTTGTTGTTACTTATTCATACTGAGACTTTTTTTGTAATATTTGGTAGACTGCTTTGTAAAAGGGGTCGTGATGATGTGGTTCATCTGGAACATCTAAAATATTGTAAAACGTGGCTGACCATAAGTAAATGGTCATTATCAAAACCCAGATTGTGACTCCTTCAGGTGGCAGTTATTGGTTTTTTTTGGCTTCATAAACACCTTTTTGATGGTGCCTTCTTTGCAGCCTTTTATGATACAAGAGAAAGGAACTCTCGTTTAAACCAGAGGTTATAAATATTGAATCTTTTTGTAAAGTCAGCTAAAACCTTAATGGAAAATACACTGTTGATTTTAGAAATGCTTTTATAAAACATGCTTTTTCCATCAATGTAGAACCTGCATGGTGCTCATTAAATTTCCAGTTGTGTGTGCCAAGGATTTCAAATTGGTCCTGGCGTAGCAGGTGGCCACTTATTAATATCCTCCCATTTAAATGTCTAAATTTCCAGTCATTTCTTGTCTTCAGCTGTTTTAATTCAACAGGTGGCTTCTGCCTTCAGCAAAAAGCCGGTGGTTTATCTAGCTGTCCACTTCTTTAGCAGAGGGAGTGCTACAGAGGAATGAAACAAAGCTGGAGATAACCCTAGATGAGAGGCTGGGACAGACATCCACTTATCCATCCATCCACCCATTTACTAAACCTTCCATCTACTTTAAAAAGTGGCCAAGAGCCACTGACTGCCGTGGCATCAGGTGGAATGGAGTAATACGTCCATCTGACAGCATACTCATACCCACAAACTCATAAGAGGGCCAATTTAGATCAGCATTTATGTTTTATGTTATTCACACTGTATTTGTAATAATGTATAGTGCACTGAGCATATAAGTAGAACTACATATTATAAGAATAAACTAAGTTAAATGGATTTAACCTATGGCAGTATAGTGGTGCAGTGCTTAATGCCGTGGCCTCATGCATCCTGCATTCTACCTTTACATCCTTTGCCCTTTCATTGCCAGTGTAGAGCTTTCACATTCCCCCACAACTGCATGGGGTTTTCTCTTAGTACTCGAGTTTTCTTCCCACAACCTCACAGATGTGTGCATAAGATTAATTGTTGACTGTAAATTGGTCCAAGTAACAGAGTGACATCCTATCCAAGGTTGTTTTCTGCCTTATGTTTAATGCCACTGTGTAAAGCAGTATAATGTGTACATCTTTGAAATGTGAGAGAGAAATGGGAATAATAATAATTCATTACATTTATATAGCGCTTTTCTCAGTACTCAAAGCGCTATCCACACAGGGAGGAACTGGGAAGCAAACCCACAATCTTCCACAGTCTCCTTACTGCAAAGCAGCAGCACTACCACTGCACCACCTGTGAGGACATGCTCACAGAAATGCTCAAAGAAAACCCACATACTTGCATATAAGAGAATGTTTAAATTCTGCATAGACAGTAACAAACCTAGTAATTGACCTTGGTCCCTGTACCCATGATGCAGTAGTGATAACCACTGTGCTACCATGACCCAAGCCCTGCACAGTGGTATGTATTTTAATATTAAATTGTAAGTTTTCAACAAACAAATGGATTACTTGAGTATTGTTTATTAAATAATTGCTGCTTTATCTCTTAAATTTTGTCATGCACGTACAAGGACTAATGGTACAGAATTAGATGCTGCTCTGCAGGGTGCATTTTTATTTGTGCTTGTGAATGTGTGGTGTGGTAGAAATCAACATCTTAATTAAAGAAAGAAACATATTCTCAACTGGGACAAGTTTGATAAAACCTTTTTGAGTCAGTAATCAGGCAGGAGAAAAGCTGTTCATTTTGTCATTTAATTACTCCTCGGCAAATGCCTTAGAGGGAGCATCCATCACAGCAGTCTGTTACAGCATGGTCAGAATGATCAATAAACAAAGAGTACAGGTCCGTTTTATAAACAATTCAATTAGCACACAGTGTCAATCAATGAATACATTTTACTCTGCCTGTTTCATTGGTTTACAATACAATACAATTTATTTTTGTATAGCCCAAAATCACACAAGAAGTGCCACAATGGGCTTTAACAGGCCCTGCCTTTTGACAGCACCCCAGCCTTGACTCTCTAAGAAGACAAGATAAAACTCCCAAAAAAATGGAAGAAACCTTGGGAAAGGCAATTTAAGAAGAGACCCCTTTCCAGGTAGGTTGGGCGTGCAGTAGGTGTCAACAAAAAAGGTAATTACAATACAATACACAGAACAGAACACATATAATCCTCAATACAATATAATGGTGCAATAGAAATATTATAAGTACAGAGCAGAATTCAACAGTAGATTATATCATATAATACAATTTGGTTTATACATCAGATAAAGGCGGCACGGTGGCGCAGTGGGTAGGGCTGCTGCCTCGCAGTTAGAGGACCTGGGTAAGCTTCCGGGGTCCTCCCTGTGTGGAGTTTGCATGTTCTCCCTGTGTCTGCGTAGGTTTTCTCCAGGTGCTCCGGTTTCCTCCCACAGTCCACAGACATGCATGTTAGGTGCATTGGCAATCCTAAATTGTCCCGTGTGTGTGTGTGTGTGCCCTGTGGTGGGCTGGCGCCCTGCCCGATGTTTGTTTCCTGCCTTGCGCCCTGTGTTGGCTGGGATTGGCTCCAGCAGACCCCCGTGACCCTGTAGTTAGGATATAGCGGGTTGGATAATGGATGGATAGACATAAGAAAAAAGTTGATTTTTATTATACTTTTCTTATATCTTTACGTTTAGCTATTATCCTTGGAATTTCTGTGTATGTGACAATTGTCCAGTCATTGTTTATAGGACATCTGATGATCTCTGAGTACATTTTGTATATGACAACAACCTTCCTCTGGTACATTCTTGTCTTTTGTGTACTTAACCATTTCAGTAGTTCTTCTTCATGACATTTCTTAAAACAAATATTTAAAAATTTCACTGTGCACGGGAAAACCAAAATACTACTGTTACTTCTAAATTATTCTCTCATAGTAGTACTTAAAATCTGCCATGAAACAATCAAGAAGTAAAACAGAAATAGTGAGTACATTAATATAAAATGGAAAAATGAAATAATCAAATGGATCAATCTCAATCGATCAATGACGACAGTCTATATTAGTATATATTTATTAATCTAGTACATTATGCACAGCTGGATATTTATTGTGTCAAAAACTGAGCTACTCATGCAGCAAGGAGATAATATAACGTCATCATTTCATCTTTAATGTCATTAATTACTTGTAGCAAAGATTTTGTCTTTAGATTGCCCAGACCAATAGCTTTTAGTTTTCAACATTTTCCTTTATTGCAGATAAACAACTAAAAAATGAGCAATTGGTGTATAAAAATGCTTAAAAGATGAAGATGCTCAAAATTTAATTCTGCATGTGGTCTCTTTCAGGAATGTTTTCCGGAAGCTGCTTGCTCAGCCTGAGAAGGGCAAAAATGATGTGTTGTCACTAGAGGAGATCCTGGCCGAAGGCACTGAACTGGGAGAAAAGAAGCCACCCGGTCTTGACTCCACCCGTAACAGCAAGGCCAAACTGAAAGCTCTGAGGGAAGCCATGTACCACAGTGCTGAGCACAGCTATCTGGATGTGACCATTGACATTCGAAGTCTAGGTCAGTAGCAAGCTGCAGGAAACATAGCCTTCTTAAATCTATGGTAGCTGCTTAAATTTACTTTAATGAAGAGGTAAAAGAAATCAGTGCCCTTGTGGAATACCCAAGAGTCCAGTTCATCTTGCCACTGTTCCTAAGCAAGTACTGTATACAAAGAACTACAAAAGGCAGTGGCATCGCTTTTGACAAACACAACATCAGGCCACCATTGCCCTACTATTTGGTGCACTAGTCATCCCTGTAGTATAATGCAGAATGCCTAGGTAAGGAGTGGTCTGCCATTTCAGTTAGCCCAGTAGACATCAGCTTTAACTTTCCCATAGGGAATGTAAGACTCCAGAGGTTTGTTTCCTCTTGATATCTATGAGATGGAGGTTTATTATCCTCTCCTCCTTTGCTATCCAAGCTTATTTCAGTTTAGCTTACCTTACTTTACTATTTACTATTTGTATACAGTACATTGATGCCATTGGAGTCTATGAGTACCTTAAAGTCTATGAGAACTTCAAAACTTGTTGAATTTCTGTATCAATTTTACATTGCCCAAATTGCAGTGAAAGGAATATAATTCTGTTTTTGCACCATGTTTAGAATAACTGGTAAATAAAGTTATGATTATAGCCAATCAGGAAGGCTAAAACCATAGGAAAAAGACCCTTACCATCTCAAAAAAGTCACAAGATAATTCTTTAATAAGCTAGAACTAGGTAGTTAATGATTCTGTTGGTTGAAAATCTCTGTCCTAGACCACGATGATTCTACTAGGATCCCCACGTTGTTTGTTTCTACAATGACCAACTAGATCATTGTTTGCTTTCAGGAGTGCCATGGACTCTTCATACCTGGCTTGAGTCTCTGCGTACCTCCTTTCACCAGCACAGAAGACCTCTCATCCAGTGCCTCCTGAAGGAATTTGGCTCAATTGAGGAAGAAGAATATACGGAGGAGCTCATTACCCATGGCTTACCACTAATGTTTGAAATTTTGAGAGCCAGCAAGGTAACCCAAGCCACATTCATTACAGGGCTCGCCCTTTAGCAGTTTGTGCAATTTAAAAGCTAAGGCATTAATTATCTGTGACACCCCACAGCAGGGGACTGTAATATAATCATATTGCTGTTAGCTTGAAACCACAGGGGAGAAAACTTCCATCATAAATGATATGTGACATCAAACCGAGTCTCCTCCATGTAGGTATTCTCCTAGGATTAAGGTGAACCCTACATAAAGATTTGATTAATGCTTTGTAAGAAAGAACTTCAAAAGTTTCTGTTGTTTCCCTTAACACTGATGTTAATAAGTCCTAATAAAAAGTCTCTGTTGTATTTTTGAATAATGTTCTTTCAACAAGCATTCTGGGGCTGCTGATATATTTCAAAAGAAACTATCGTACTGTATGTAAAAGGAAAACAGAGAAGGGTGAAAGTAAAGTTGTGTTCCCTGATGGGTAACTCAAACTGAAAAATGGAAGTGAAAGTAAGGAGCAGCATAATATTGCAGCAGTGTTGCCTTTTGCTCTGATCGCAATGGAAAGTCCTCTTGTCTTTTGATCATCAGACATCCCCAGGTTGTTACTAAGGTACTGCCAAAGAAAGCCATATGACAGAGTGACAGAGTGACAGTGGTCAGACAGGTAGGCAGAGCTGGTTGGGAGGACATAGTTCTTTTTTTTCTTGGAGGTCAGTGACATGAGAACTATAATGGAAGCAGATTGATACATGATCTCTCTAGTCCTTTCCTAAGTTCCCTTTTTTCCTATGGGTTAGTCCAAACACTCTCAAATGGATAATCATGTCCTTGACACATGTCTGTATTAAACTATGACATATTCCAATAGGCATTCAGAAAAATATCAGATTTTTCTCCCTTAGTCCGATCCAACTTAGGTAATTTGCTTTTTCTAATCATAATCGTAGCATGCTACATACCATTTATCTCTACAGTGTACACAAGGTCAACATCAGCCTTATACAGGCCGCCAGCCCATGAAAGTAACCCATGTTGATTCACACCCATCAATTTAGTGTCACATTATATCTGTGGAAGGAATCCCACAAAGAAACTGGAGAGAACATCCAGATTTCAAGCTGAGGTCCAAAAATTGAATTTGGATCATAAAGTTGGGAAGCTATTCTAATGACAACTGCACCAAAGCATAACACAATTACAGAGTTTTGAGTTAGTGCTGCAAAAGTAAAAAAAAAAAAAATTGCATATTCTGCTTCACAGTAACAAGACAGACAATCATAAACCAACATTGACACACTTTGCCTTCACATAGCCATTTTCCCAAAGATAGCTTTTTTTGGTTTCCTGCTTAAAACCCATAATGCCAGAAGGATTATGAGGTCCTGCTTTCGTGGTCTACATTTAAACTGAAATTCAATGTCGAGAGCTTTATCTCCTTGGCTCCATGAAAGGATTCTGCCATCCCTGAGCTCACCTCAGGACACATCTGTTATGGTGTGGCAGTGCATCACCTCAGTTACGCTTCCCATCTACGAGAATCCCCATGGTGGCTCACTCCTAGTGGACGTTTAACAGTAGAATTGAGATGCCCACAGGAATCCTCCTCTCACCTTATTAGATTCAAGTGATTAATTATAAGTGAAATTATATTTCTTATGTATTTTTTGTATTCTACACTTAGATGTTGCTTAAAGCACACACTCATGTTTCACCCACGTTTACACTGCTCCCACAGAGCCCTGTATAGCCACAGTCTACATTAGTAGTACACTCTAGACTCAATGCTATGCCTGTCAAACCAGCAATGACAACTAAAAAGGAAAACCACTAACCACAAAGTCTACAATTTTATATCAAAACTAGTCAGCAATGTTACTGACAGCATCACTGACCACTGCTCTGTAATTTGCAAACAGAGAATTTAAAGTTTCTTTCTTAGCTGGAGGCACTGAGCTTCTCATTCTCTGTCAGAAGGTTGTGTTTAACTTGAAGTTATCTTTTGTGAGGATCAAGTACGCTATCAGTCGGGTTGATATAGGCATAGTCAAAGGATATTTGATTGGACAGAACTTGTCTCTTTGATGTGATTAATAGTTTCAAACTTGTGCAGCCATGAGCAGTTAGTCCTGTATGCAAAAATATTCAGCACAGTTCATGCATGTTATATATATACTGGTTGTGCTACCCATCAAAGAGTGCACGAATTGCTGGAATTTACTTTGTGATGCATGTAGTAATAAAGTACATGGCATTTTTCATTTCAACAGATGGAGCATTACAAACATTAACACTGCTTTTACAAATCCCATACTAAATGGCATATAAGAGAGACACAGAGACATAACCACTGGAACGACAAATACACAGACACTTGTCCTTGTATTAAGGTGGATATATATATATAGGGTATGTATATAATATATATATTGTCTAAGATCAGCCCGGCTACAGACAAACACTGAGACACAATGTCCGAAAACACACATGTTTGTTGTTCTCTTCTGCACACACAATACACAAATCACCAACAGTGCTCAGTCCTTTTGTTTTCCTCTCTTTTTCTCTCTTCTCCAGCCGCCTGCAAACCTCTCCCGCAAGCTCTGTCCTCTGCCTCCCGACTCCGGCTCCTTGAATGTAGTGAGGCAGCCTCTTTTATACTGCACCCGGAAGTGCTTCAGGTGTTTTTCCTATCAACATCTGGCAGCACTTCTGGGTGTGGCAGAAGTGCTGCATGGGAATCCAGCTCCTCTTCTGGCAGCACTTCCGAGTGTGGCAGAAGTAATACAGACCACAGCTCCAGAGCTGTCCAAGCGACCCCTGGCGGTGGCCACGGACCCCAACAGGGTTGAGTTTCTAAGCTCCAAGCCCGTGGCCCCGATGCAACCCAGGGGGGCTGCCCTCTTGTGTCCCGGGGGAGGTACTGCTGTTGATATGTCCTCTCTCCCGGTCCTCTGCTCAGAAGGGCGCCCCGACCAGGTCTATTACTATATATATTGGGCCCAGGAATTTTTTTTTAATAAAGGTGAATGCTAAATTCCAAAGATACTTTCTAGACGATAACTGCTTCATTTGGTATCTATCCTCACTGAGTCAATATTAGCAGGAATAAATTTTACTGAATGTACAAAACATCAGGGGATTACACTGCAAATATTTCCCATTTTCTTTACAACCTCAAGTTGATAAGACAACATCAGTTAATAGAAAATTTAATTTTCTGCCACATATTCTGTTATACTAAGGTCAATGCTTTTGACAAGGCCACTGCAGAATACTGCCTTTATTTGTCTTTTGTTTTCAGTTCCTCATTTGCAGTTTTGACTCTGTGTTTTGGGCTACTGCTCGAAAAAGAATTTTCTTTTCTGTTCTGTAAATATTATATATTTCAGACAATAACAAAGTTTCTCTCAAGAATTCTTCTTACTTCTTTACATTTTTATTGCTTAACAGGTTTGGTGCACAGAAGCATCTTCATAGTATGATGCTGCCATTACCATGCTTCACAGTAATGATGGTACCTTCTGGATGACGTGTCTAGTCACACTTGCACCACACATAGATAGTGGACATTGAGCCTTAAAATATAAACATTTGGACAGGCACTTCTCACCTGTGTGTTAGAATCTCCCACTTGAGGTTTGATGTGAACTTTTTTTCTGTAAGGGCTTTTGTTTTATTACCTCTCTACAGTGTCTAAGACCAGTCCACACTTTTTTTTTTACTGATTTTGGCCTTCCAGCAACCCTGAAAAGGCAATTCTGACCACTGAAAACATATCATTTTGAAAATGCTTTCCAAGGTGTGTAAATTTTAAAAGACAAGATCTTGCATAGCAGTGTAGATGGTGTAAACACAAGGGGGCACCACTAAGCCCCAAACCACAGACACAATGTTACCTAACACTATTCTGGTTTCAAATAAATGTCTTTTTATTTGTTACCAACACTTTAAACAAGCACCAGCCCAAACAGGTTCTGTTCCTCCTTCCATCTCCAGGCACTCACGTTCACCCAATCCACTTATCACCCTTCTGTCTGTGCCAGGATGAAGAATTTAAGGCATTCAGGCCAGATTTAGTCCCAGCTCCCACCATCCTTCTACTATGGCTTCCCATCCTCCTTCCCGGCCCGGATGCCTGTCCCTCCTCTCAGGCATTTACAATGAGATTTACAGTGATTTTGGAAAGAGTCAATGTATAATTGTCTTGTGATTAGACGCTTACATCAGATTGTTTTACTGTGGGGATAGCCCTTCTGTAACATCTTCTCATCAACTAATGGGTCCTGTGACTTGAAGCAGGCACACGTTTATGTGTATTTATTTTAGCTTTAGCAACCTTGTGTTCGCTTGTAACCTTTAATAGCGGTCCAGACAAAGAGGTCTTTTTGTTTCTTCCTTATTCTTTTGGTTTTTAGATTTATTTCAGGTTTGCTCCATCTGTAAATGGTGCACCTGGCTGTAAACCATGCATGCCCAATAGACAAGACTTGCATGTTTTTGCCATTTCAGTGTTGATGACAGACTATTAGAAAATAATCTCAAAATGCTAGTGTGGATCGAAAACATTTAAAACAAAAATGAGCATTCAGATTTATCCATTTTAGTGTGGACTACGTTTAATTAGCACCCAGCTAATTGCTTTCCTTGCTATCATTTTTCTACATTTATAGATTAGAAAGACCTCAAACCTCTTACTCGTTTCCCTAAAGAAGTGGAAACTCAGATTTGTGAGAGAGATCTCTTCTGTGCAGACTGTCAGTTGTTAAATGCTTTTTCCATTACAGTATAGTATGTTTTAGTTTCTTTAGCAAGATTTTCAAAAATGTTGGACAGTTTCCTATACTCTCCCGTGTCTTACAGCGTTTCACTTTCCCATTCCATCTGCACATCCTGGGTAGAGATGCAGAGGCAGTATGTCAGGATGAGAAACCAAGCCACCCCATTCCCAGCAACAGTCTCCAACTCCTGAGAAATCGACTGAGCCATGGCAGACTCTGAGTATAGTATTTGCCAGTCCTTTTCACAAGCTGTAGCTCCTTCACGATCAGGGGATTTATGGGCCTCATGTCAAAACAGCAATAGCAGAGTCTATGAATTGAAACCTCCATAATGTGACATGAAAAGCCTGAATAAGTAAAAGGTTGTGTGAATATTTTTATGGCCCCTGAATGTCAGTACATCCAGTTATCTATTGTTTAATACCCATTTATGCATTAGTCCTCATTACCTACTTGCCATAATTTAGTGCTGAGGAAGCTAGATAACAGTGTCACTTTGTACTTGTATAGGGAGCAGGGAGCATCATGAATGGGACATGAAGCAGCATCCATCTCAGAGGATGCACATTCGCCAGGTACTCTGCCTAACAGATGGCACTTCAGATGGGATTGGAACCCTGTACTCTCAAAAAGGGAGATGTCAGAACTAAGCAATACATTATTATGCTGCCCTGGCAAGGCCTAACTGTAAAAGAAGTAAAACTGTATCCACATACAGTTCATGACAAATTGCAAGCATGGCCATTTCTAGACTACTATGAAAATGTTTGTCTTCTAGCACAGCCTTTTCAGAAGTAAGTGTATTATTGTGCTCCATATCTACAAGGGTTGTTTGGTTCAGAAAGCTTTTAACAGCATTCTCAGTGAGCATGTGCATTACTAATTTGATTTATGCTTCCAAAGGCCTTTGTGTTTTAAACAACTGCCTTTCTCATCTCCTGAGGGTGCCTCATATATACAGAGAGCTGGCATTTTTAGAGGACATGATTATATGCCTGTGGTGTCTTTATGGCTCTTATTTCAAGAACACTTCAGCATTTTCAGATGGTTTGTTGATTCCCCAAACTATTTGTTTTGAGAAAGCCTACTTTCTAGAAGATTTGATTGCATGCACAACATTGATTGCTCATAAAACACAAGATTTCCAGATGTTTTTTGCAGGGCTTTGTGGTTTAGTTCAAGTAATTCTTTTGGCACAGACAACACATTAACCATCAGCTGTGTGGGATTATATCTTAGGTTTGACATGTTACCGTTTTCATGATGGGCATCAGTTTTACTCCTTCAATTTAATAGTATATTGAGTACATAGAGTTCCCAAGCAGAGATGGACACATAGATAGAATTTCACTTCCCAAATAAAGGAACAGTCTTCTAAGGATGAAGAGCCTGCTCTGCCCTTTCTTATGTAGTTCCTTTGTGTTTCGACACCAGCCCAACCTTTCTTTGATGTGGACCCCCAAGTACTTGTAGGAGTGACTGGACATGGTGCGGCGAAAGTCAATATCAGTTCCTTGGTTTTTGTGATATTAAGGTGCAGACAGTTCCCTTTGCACCAAGAAACAAAGTTCTCCATCTGACTCCTATACTCTGTCTTATCTCCTTTATAAATACACCCAAGAATCAGAACAATCTGAGGACTTCTTCAATTAACATGACCTAGTGTTATATTTACAGTATATTCTGATGTGTACTCCTTGTGGTGCTCCAGTGCTACTCACATCCATGTCAGAGACAAAGCCTGACAAGCTGTGGTCTACCCGACAGATAGTCAATCATGCAGGACACCATAGGCTCATCCACCTGCATATCTCTGAGTTTACCCCTTAACAGGACTGGCTTTATGGTATTAAAGCCATTGGATAAATCAAAAAGCATAATTCTCACAGTGCTGTCAGCTTGAGAATACACCTTGTGGAGCAGATAGATAATTGCATCTTTCACTCCAATCTTTGTCCAATACACAAACTGCAGTGGGTTCCAGGTAGTCTACCACAAAAGTACTCATATAGTCCAAGACCAGTCTCTCAAATGTGTTCATGTTGTGAGACATAAGTGAATCTGGTCAGCAGTCATTAGGTGAAGAGGTACCTTCTTTCTCTCGAACAGGGACAATGCAGGATGTTTTCCATGGCAGTGGCACTTTCTAAAACCTTAGGGACAGACTGAACAGGTGACAGAGGACACCACAAAGTTGGTCAGCATGGGGCTTAAGAACTTGAAGACTGACTCCTTCCGGCCCTGCAGCTTTTCCTCAGTTGTTTCCTTACTGGTCTTCAGTTATTAACAGACCACACCAATGGTCAGAGTTAGACTCATCACTGGCCATTCCAGTTGATGTGGTTGGAGTTGTTGCTGTCGCAGGGATGGCGTGGGAAGACTTGCCTCTTATATGGTACATGCAGTATATATACTTTGCATCAATTCATCCTGAAGCTTTCATCCAAAGCAGCTTCCTGATTGCAAGTACTTGAACACAAAGTCAAGGGAATCCATAAGGCCAATGAACCATAGTTACTGGGACTATTGGCCTGATTTTGTTCTGTTTAAACTTTTATCATTTGTGTTTATATAAATAAATGCTTTGAGTTTTAGTACTACACTATTATCATATTATAGTTGTAAATATGTTTTAGTGTATTGTGCCTTCTACTCAGTGAAGAACACTATAAAAGGATGAATTAAAATCAACTGAATTGAGCTTATTTGAAATAAGAATAAATTATTTCCTATGCGCATATGAAGCTGATACAGCACAAGTTAATTGTATTCATATTCATGAACAAATAAAGAACATTTTCCTACTGTAGTAATAGACATTTTGTATTTATAAATATGCAAGATGTAGCTGAAATCATAATTTGACATTATGCATTTATTTACATATAATTGAAAATAACATAGCTGTGAGCTTACCACGAAGTCTAACTGAAATTGCCCAGTTCTAGTCCAAATGAACTCTGTCCAGCCTTGGGTTTTTTCATTGATTTGAATTTTTGACCTGCTTAATTCGATCTACGGTCACAGGGGACTATCCTGGTCCAATTGAGTTAGAAACCTTTATCAGAGGACACACTCACACTCATTCACGCTGGGCCAGTGTAAGCTGCAGATTAGCCTGACCTGCACACTTATGGGGTATGAGAGAAAATTCACAGGTAGGAGAGAGAGCATGCAGTCTCCCCATAAGGACTAACCGAGCCAAGATTTGAACCCAGGGCTAAAAGCCATCCATAGTCACCTATCTAACCTATCCTGCATTAAAAGCTTAGCTCTCTGTGATTCCAAAGATAATCTTTTTTCCTTGCATGCAAACTGTGTATTGTGTGTGATTAGAACCAAATTTAAGACACATATTCAGTTAAAGGTTTATACTCTGAAAAAGAAAACTCATAATTTCAGTCAATTGTTCAATGTTACTCTTAATGTGCTCTAAGAGTATAATGAAAACATTTCTGTTCTCTTTTGTTGATCACAGAATATTTGTATATTTTACACAACACTGTTGAATTTTTTGCTATAATTTATAAAAAATGTACTGACTAGACTTTTTTTAAATATCAAAACGGTCATGTGTCAACCAAGCAATCTAAAACTAATTACCGGTACTAGCTGAAGATATTATTATGACTCAGTAGTTATGCCTCATGAGTACAGCATTCTGGGTTGCAATCCTGGTCACATGTGGCACATCCTCCACATGCCTGTTTTTTCCCCAAATATTAAATTTTTTTAATCCCCTATCCCAAATTCATGATTGTTGGGTTACTTGGCGATTTTTCTTGTGCCCCGTTTCAACGTCTTGTGCAAGATATTCTGCCTTGGGGCCCCCATGAACCTGAATGGATTAAGTGGATTTAAAAATGTTATTTCATGTTATTATTAGAGTATGATAATGGAATTACTGTACTATTGGAATGGAGTTATTTTAGGAGGCAGTTCACCTGAAACAAATGAAAGAGATGGTGGGTGTAGTGCTTTCACTTATCACTACTTCAGTAACTCTTAACACTCCCCACAGAGGTAGAGATTTTGTAGGTACAATGGGGATGAATTTGAAACAAAGGGGCATAGTTTGAAAGTGTTTTTATTTGATGAAAAAATGGGAACTTCAAGGGCTAAATGTAGCTTTTGGTATGGTTCACTAACTCAAATGATGTACATGATAAGCCTCAAAACTGTGATTTACTACAGGTAACTAAAAAAGTCTATTTTTTTGTTAAACTTCCATCATCAGGTGAGTTTGTATTTGTTTTAATACAAAAATGTGGCTATACTACCCTATAATTAAGTATTATGTTATTCTGAGTTGATTGCTGTGGTCAAGTACGCATGTAGCAGATGAGATAGATAGATAGATAGATAGATAGATAGATAGATAGATAGATAGATAGATAGATAGATAGATAGATAGATAGATAGATAGATAGATAGATAGATAGATAGATAGATATGGTTTTGTCCCCACAGGGAAATCTGGCTTTTTAAAGAAGCTATTTAAATATACTGTTATAAATGGATAGATCAATAAATAGATATATACACACACTATGGTCTGAAACTACAACTTGGCTTACCCAGTCCCAGTTTCAGTACTGCATTATGCAGAGGTATTGCTGTTGTTATAAAGAACCCCAGCAGTGTCTCTTGACATACTTCTGCTGAAATATTTGTTGGCTTGGAGTGTTAGTGTGTCAGAGAGAGAGAATGTGCAGCATTGTACATAATGGTACTTTCTTTTAATTATTTCTTTTGATACACCTCCAGGGGGTCCAGAGTGCATCCTGTAACTGAGCTTGCAGTTATAATTAGCTTGTTGACTTGGTGGGCCTCTCTTGAAGTGATGTTACCAGCCCTCACACCACAGAGTAGAAAATCACACTGACTATCACCGAGTTGTAGAACTTATAGCAACCATGTTCTTGTTTTAAGCAAGAAAATCAGTTCATCTTTGGACATACATTACGTAGTTTCTTTGATCACAGACACTTCACTGATGAACACTTTTTGTCTGATTATTAATAACTTGGACAGAGATGTGACCCTTGTGTTCAGTGGTCCATCCATCCTGGACACAGGTTCACTCTCAGTGACCACAGGGCAGACACCACATGGTACTGCCTAAATTAAAGATGAAAAGTATGAAAATTTTAGTATTTACAGTAAGTAGCATGTGCAATACATGTTAAGTATTAAATATTTCCAAATAGGAGAAATACAGGTGTATTCCAAACTTTCTTAAATTTGTATTGAAATGCGCTATGTCAATAACAAAATTTTTTTTGATGCCAGAGAACCAAAGCCCAGATGAGAACCACCATTTTCCCATGGTTTTCAACCTTGCCCTTCAGCAATTTGAGCTAATTTTAATCACAGAGTCCAGTTAATTAAGGCCATATATACAAGCAGTCCTCAAATGACCACCAGCATCAATTACTGTATGTAATCACTTGTGTCATCATGTAGTGTGCCATGGTGATGTGACATTAACACAAATAAAGTGACACTAAAACTGTAAACAAATTAGAAAACAATAAATGAGATGATGATATTAACATTATAGAAGAGCACTTCCTGCCTGGACATTTAAAGTGACTGGAGATGGTGCGTACAATAGAAGGTCTCTCCATCTGTTAATCTTACTTTTGCAGCCCATTACAGGGATACACATGCATAAACAGATGCTCACTCATGCCATATAAAATAATAATTGATTGATCACAACATTCTTCAGAGTTAGCTATTTATGTGTCAGCTGTAGTCATGCAAATACATTAAAAAATCGAATAAGACTAGTACCAAAATCAGAAGGAAACACCTTTAGTGAAGTAGGCGTATGGTAGCCCCCTGTAATCTGCTGTTCTAATGAAATGTTGATTACAGAGCAGTCAGCAGAGGTCAGAAACAAGGAAGGGCTGTTCTCATGAAAACCACGTACCCCACTGGGCTAGCTGGGGACCCAGCCTTTGTTCATTTTGTAATAATTCTTCTCCATTTGTTCATTTTTTGACACTTATTTCAGGGCAAGGATAACCCTTAGGAGGTCTTGCAGCATGCCATTTACCACTGAGCCATATCATTTGTTGTCTCCATTAGGGTAATTTCAAAGCACAAGAAAACAAAATAAAACAGGCTTTTGGCCCAGGTCCAATTTAAATGTCTCACAGAATAAATTCCACTGTAATGGGCATATGTTTTCATCAAAACTGTTCTTATGTGCTGCATGCTGGTAAAGGCTGTTAAATTCTGGCATAGCAGAGACATCACAGAGCTGAAAGCCACAACATTGTTGCTGAGTCTTTTCATTTCCAAAAGCAAATATTCCTGTATATAGTAAAGAGCATTCTAAATAAGTCTAAAGTATTATTGCTGTAGTTGAAAATAACTTTTTAAACATTTCTTTGTTTACCACAAAACCAAGTTGGCCTCAGAGAAATGTATACAGCGCAATAAACTAAATCGATAAATAGTGCAATGTATATTCCATAACTAAGAAGACTGAAGGCTTCAAGTTTTAATTTGTACTTCTTATTTGCATTTGCTATCTGGAAATGAAAAAATCATAAGCCTGGGGATAAGAGACATTAAAAACTAAAAGGCAACAGGATGCCTGCTGGGAAGCACAAGGGCAATGAGGGTGTGTCCTACCCTACAGCTAGCAAGATTAGCCTGAAGACTTATGGGGTACCGAGCATCTCTACTCCTTTTGAGGTTCAACACACCACCACTACAAGCTTCCTAATGAGTGGTCTGTGTATAATTTGCATGGTGATGCATATCAGGGCCAATTTGCTGTCTTGCTGATCACAAGTTGTAATCAAAATGCAGTTCTGTATGCACTTTGCCATTATGAGGGAGATGCTCTTTACCATTACTTTACCATGGCTACACAGGCTCAAGTAAACACTGCAGAAAGTGCTAGGAGCATTATTGAACTCTCAGACTCCTGCCAACCTCAAGTTACTCTTTTTTTATTCAAAATATAGACAAGGTATAATGGTTAAGATATACAGTCTACTTCCTCACTCATGATAACGTGCTCAAGCGTGAGACAAAATCATTTATATCTCAAAAAGGCAGACCTCTGCTAAGAAGGACTCCTTCTCCCTTTCCCCTACCATTACCCTTAGATATCCCAAATGGTAGTGTCCTATCACAGAAATGAGTGAATTAACAATAGTTCTTTACCAGTCCTTTCTATATGTAGCAGTGACCACTACATGATAAGCATCTGGCCAGATATGGTTGTTAGAATAAATTATATGGTAATATTATAAAGGGAGATAGAGTGGTGTAGTGAGGAACACTGCTGGATCTCATTGTGTGTGTGGGCTTGCATTTACATTTATTTATTTAGCTGATGCTTTTATCCAAAACGATTTACTATGTTTGAGATACAATTGGTTACATTTCTTGTTTCCAATTGGAGCACAGGCGGGTGAAGTGACTTGCTCATGGTCACACAATGTCAGTGGTGGGATTCAAACCCACAACCTCCGGGCTTGAAATTCAAAGCCTTAACCACTACGCCACTGCCTGCCTGCCTGCCTGGTTTGTTGTACCTTTTTATCCCCAGAGACGTGCACAGCCTATTCCAAACTCGGGCAGCCTATTTATGGTTGGTTCCAGTGGCCTTCTTTCAGGTCCTAGTTTTACTGACTGAGGCTGCAATGGCAGTGCCGCATCCACATCTTTCCCTTGTGCTCTTCTTACATTGTTCCTACTAAGAACTACACTATTCCTAAATACTTATTGTAGATGCCCCAGGGGATGCTTGGGCATCCCGCTCAGGATGGAGGTAGAGTCCTTACCCAGCCGAGATGCCATAGTGGAAGGATCGACTAATTGGGGGCAATACCCAGTTGGGACGCCTTATGATCCTTGTCCTGGGTGGGATGCCCGAAGATTACAAGAACTGGCAGGAGAGTACGTTATGGAGCAGTTCATCCCCCACTTTAATAGCTGTGGCAGTGTCCCTTATACAGAGTCCAAGGTTGAACACCCGCAAAGCTGCATGGGAGTTGGAGTCTGGAGGTGCGGCCATGTTGTAGTCCCAGGTGGATGGTAGAGGGCACTGCCAGGGGAGGCTCTTTCTTTCTTTCTTTCTTTCTTTCTTTCTTTCTTTCTTTCTTTCTTTCTTTCTTTCTTTCTTTCTCATAACCCGGAAGTGTTACACAACATCACCAGAAGTACTCCCAGGTTCTCAATAAAACAGACTGCATGGCCTTGTCCAGGCAAGTTGGAGCTGGGAGTGGGCAACACTCGAGTGGAGGAATAGCAGAGCAGAGGAGAGAGAGAAAGAAAAGGAAGAAGAAACACAGTGGTTAACTGTTATATGAGGTACATATTTCGAGCACCTCTTCAGGTTTGATATTTGCTTTCTATTACGTCTGACCTGTATTGTATATTAAATTGGGATAGGCTCACTTGTGCAGGAGATCCCAAGACAGTGTTCTGAAGCTTTGCAAAACCAGACCCTTGGCACCTTGGAGAAGACATTTCTGATTGATACAGATAGAGAGAGTACATTTTATCTTCAGTCACCTACTTTGTTTTTCACTTGCTGTCTGTGCTGCAGATTAAATCCTCGGAGAGGTCATTCATGAGTACAGCAGCAAAGGGCAAGGAGCTAACAAATCAATCACCATGTGCCACTGGGTAATTCTGGAGATTATTGTAGAATGGCATCACCACCACGGTCGCCATTTTTGTTTAGGTTTCTAAATGCTGTGAGCGTGCAACCTTAAAAAAAAAAGCATGTTGCTAATCTTTGAGCAGAGAATTCATGGTGAAGGGCTGGGTGGCAGTGGTGCTCAGGCTTAGATAGGTCAGAACAACAACCCAAATGGATGAATAGAGAGATGTGATGGTGAATATTTATTGGCTTTATATTTAATAGTGATATTCTTCCGACGGGCCTGAATTTGGATAATGTGTGTTCATGGATGGATGGATAAACATGTTAGTGATATTTTATTTTTATTTATAGCCCGAGTTACTATACTGCTTCTATTTTTAAATTATATATTCTACATAGATAAAGATAACAGTTTCTAATATCGCAGACGCCAGTCTTTGTGAATGGCTGCCCATCATTTTGGGCACTTTTTCACACACTCATCCTTCAACATAACCAACCATGCCTTTCTGGACACCTTTGTCCTTTGTACAGGGATACTGTGCAAACTTCAACAAGGAAATGTTTGTGCTAGGAATAGGACCTGGTGGAGCTGTGAGGCTGTGAGACTGTCCTGCTGTGTTGTTAATCAGAGAGGTTGACTGTCAACACCTATAATGATGCCAAGGATGTCAGATGTATCCAAGTGGTACATTTACTAAAAATATAACATGGAAGGGGTGTATAAACAAAAAGAGAAAGAAAAGAACAAATCCAGAGAAATAAAGTAGCCTGCAGCATAACGGTGCAGTCCTATATGGTTGTTGAACTTCCGTGTGCTTGGTGGAGTGTTTATCCACTTGCCACCTATTAAGTTTCACACACTCTGTTCACATTTGCCATGTCTCCCCCTCTCTCTCAATCCACCCTCTTCCTCTCTGTTCTTGTTTCCTGGCCTCTTCCTTCACCATTATGCATTTTTTATTAAACATTACTCTTCACTTCAGATGCAATCTCTTCACTGTCAAGAGGTGCCTTTAGGTCTCACTTTGGTCTAAGTTCTGTTGTGAGGATGGACCGCACTTTAACATCATTCCTTCCATTCCTGCTTGAGAACAACCTTTTTTGACCTCCTACCCTAACCTCCATGTGACTTGTTTTTTGTTCTTCTTCTTAGAAGAATCCATGGTTCTTCTCCTCATGAATGTTTTGCAGATGGTTGACTTCTGCTGCCTCACTCTTTTCTGCACTGGCGCTTTTGCCTGTTGAAAGATGATGACTGCCAGGAGCAGTCACACAATGGGATGTGCAGGATCAGTATGCTTGCCATTGTGATGCTATTGTTTGTGTAGAGGTCTGAAATGGGATTTTCTAAAGGTGTTTTTCTCTCTGAAAAAAAACTTACCACCTACAGCCTCTATGTATATCTGTATACTATGATGGGGTGCTGTATCCAAAGAGCAACAATCCATTTCAATTACAGTTCAGAAATGTGACTTATTAATAGAAAAATAGGATTAACAAGGGAGGGAAAAAAATTAAAGAGGGTAAAGAAAATAATAAGATTGGCTATGTCCACATGTTCATTTAAAAACAGCATTTTAATGAAAATAATCACCTTCCACATTACCGTTGTCACATCTTTTAATCTCAGTATCTCAGTCAACACTAACACAACTGAAAACACATATGATATAGACATTTGCCTCCACTGGGCATGTGCACATCAGCAGAAAAATTCTTGATGGGATGATAGCACCACTGAATTTATCTCAAAACTGCAGCAACTGGTAAATTATATGCCTTTTACACGTTTGCAGCATTTAATCTGTATAGAATACAATTTAGGCACATACAGGTAAGCAACAGAACAAGTACTGTAGCTGTGTTTTTCCAAAGTTCAGCAGCTCTGAACCAAAAAATGGGATTCAACAAAGGCCTGACGCGCAGAAATGATTCCACAGACAAAATATTTTTAAGTGTTTAGTTAAGTTTCAAAGTAAAACAGTTCACACAAAAAAGAAAATTAAAATAGCAAAAAAAAGGGAAAAATTTATAATAAGAAAAATTCAGTTCTAAGCTTATCTTGTTACATCTTAAATCGTTACTAATCACTTATAATTTCTGAACCATTTCAAAACATTTCTGAACCATTTCAAAGCGTTCAGAAAACTGTATGCTTATCCCATTTCTAAGTAGAAAATGGGTCTTTCAAGTCCCTGTTTACTGGGACCTGCTCTAAACACAGCAAGAGCTTATTAACACACTGTTTTTCGTTTATAGCAAGAAAGTTCAATTTCTTACTAACTTATTGGGGGAAAAGACTATACCATTGTCTATGACTATGGAAGAAATTATATTCTATTCAAATTAAGCAAACATTAATATGAGTTTAACTCAAAACTTTAACTTTCTAAAATTGGCTCTTACAAGTGCCATGGAAAGCAGCTCTTCTATGTCTGCTGTGTTGGAATATGGTTTTCTTCTGTCAGGGTGACAAATCAGGGAATGAGATGTTGTAATGAACAGGATCCAATCAGGTAATGGCTATATAATAAGCATGAACAAATCAGAGCGAGATTAGAGTCTGGATTTTCAAAAGTCTATGTTTTTAACAGTCCACAATGCAAGGCCAAGTCATTGTTTTCAAAAGTATATGGCACTGGAGAATATTTTCAATAGTCTGTGTTTTGGGGGGTTAAAAATGCTGGGTTTTGTGGACAAAACAAGAAAATGGAATCTAACGTCTGCATTTTTTAAAACCAAAATGTAGTAGTGTAGACATAGCCTATGTCCATCCTTGGCCTGTCTAAACATACTTACCTAACACTTGATCGTAATACATTCCTTCTTCGATAAACTGGCCTTGTCCAGCAAAGCTCCTATCTTTGCACCTTTCAGAACTCCAAGTTCGCCTGATTGAGGAGGTGGAGGCCTATATAAGGCTAATTAGGAAACACTTCCCATAGAGCCTGCTGCAAAAAACACCACTTCCCAAGAGTCTCTGCAGGAAGTTGGGCTACTGCCCATGAGTGAACTGAGGTTACTCCTACTTTGCTGTAGAGTATCCCTGACTGAGAATGGAAATAAATGACAACATCATCTGGGCTGTGTTTTCTCCCACAGTTCACACTGCTATCCTGTTTTTCATCATATTTGTAATGCATACTGTATATTTTATAAAGATTAAAATGGAGTGCCTTATTAGTGATTGTTCTTAGTCTTTAAAATATGTTCATAAAAACACTGTAAAAGTGACCATGCTCAGTATAACATGACTCGAAATGCAAAGGGTGTAGTTTATTTAAATATCATTTAAGCATAGCCGAGCCTTATGTAAAGGGGCTCTACATTAACATTTACTTACATCATCACTGTTAGGAGCTCTAACAGTCTAACTAAAATGTATGAACAGTACATGTTGTATGGGTGTTTTTGTTTTATTGAGTATTACTGTATTTTTGTATTTAATTGTAACTATATACTTGTAAATATGCAGGCAACTGGGTTCAAATCCCAGCTTGGTCATTGGCTGTAGGGACTTTGTACATTCTCCCAGTGTCTGTGTGAGTTTTTCTCCATATACTCCACTCTTCCTATTACATGCCAAAGATTTGCAGTTTATATTATATAGAACTCTAAACTGGTCCTTTGTGTGTGAGCATGCAGAATTGATTCCTGCCTTGCACTTGATGCTCACAGGATTGGCTTTGGCACCATAGGTCTCACCCTTACTGAAATAATTAGGTTTGAGTTGTTTGTTTGTTTGTGTTTTTTGACAGAAATACATAACTAAAAAGCCTGGTTTATGCTTACTGCGCGTGATGAGCAACCAAATCACATTGATAGATAATAATGTCACAGCAGAGGATGTGAGACTCTGCTGATGGAAGGAAAATTGTGTCTGCTATTACTGACTTTAAGAGAAAGAAAAAAGGTGGAGTGTCAGCCCTATTGACCACAAGTGGTCAAGGAAGGGTGAGTGTAATGAGAGTACTATGTAAGAACAAACTGCAACTGAATAGTTCTTGAAATGATAGATAGATAGATAGATAGATAGATAGATAGATAGATAGATAGATAGATAGATAGATAGATAGATAGATAGATAGATAGATAGATAGATAGATAGATAGATAGATAGATAGATAGATAGATAGATAGATAGATAGATAGATAGATAGATAGATAGATAGGGGAAAGGGGGAAATTCACAATGGGAAATTCATCTATGGCATTGTGTGGACTTCTATACAGCTCTTGACCACCCCTTCAACCAATAGAACAGTTAAGTATAGCACAGAGCTTATCGTTGTTTAGAATGTACTAGCATTTTGTACCATAACTGATCAAGAAAGGATGTGATTCCCTAGCGGCCTGGTTTTCACTGCAAAGATGATGTGAATAATTGTTTCACTGTGCTTAGTTCCCCCGTGGCTGATATTCCCAGCAGACATCCTGTCCCTCAAAAATCTTAACCATTGTATTTGTCTCTAGATTGGATGAAAGGTCAATTCAATTTTGATCGATGAGTCTCATGTCAGTGTCTGGCTCAGAGACTGCTAAGACCCTCTGTTTACTTTAAATTACAAGTGACAGAAATGGCCTGAAATGAGATAAAGTCTGTAATGAGAAGCGGTACAAGAACAGAGGTCCTGTCTCATTTCTGTGGCGTATGTGTGGATTACTTGTGTGACATCCCCTGTGTGGTCATGTCATGCAGGTGTTGTATAATTTAGCCAGGGCGGCAGACGCCTGATGGACATGCCTGTAGAATCTTAGATTATGAATGCAGCAATGGCAGTTTAAACGACTGATCAGTAATTACTTTCATCTCTTTGCAGGTTCTACATCTTGTTGTTTTTAGGCAGGTCATATTTTTTTAAATATTGTCAATATTCAACCTTCAAAGAAGTTGCCAAATAATTAACTAACTGAACAAAAATAAAAAAAATAAACTAATTTTCTGATATTGTTTCATTTCTTCTTTGCAGAATGAAGTGATAAGCCAGCAATTGGCAGCTATTTTCACACAGTGTTATGGACCATACCCAATTCCAAAGTTGACAGAGATTAAAAAGAAGCCGGCTTCACGCTTAGGTAAGTACATGTCAGTCAAGCCTTCAGCTGTGTCCTGCTCACAGCGCAGCAGCTCATAGTCTGCAGCAACATTGGCTACTGAAAAAGGTAGAGGAAATAACATCGATAGACAAAAGGAGGAGCCTCCATTCCTGAACTAGTAGCTGCGTGTCCTGTACACCACTTAATGCAGCGTCCAACATTTAAAAAAGAAAGTGTTTCATTGAAAAGGGACTCAATGGTGTAAAAACTGTTAGAATACCTGCACAGGCAAATGCAAGTATAATGTTTAGGACTACTTTAAGAGATAAAACAGCAGCATCACAAGAATAGGCAGTGCCCCTGAATACAGCATAATATCAATTCAAATTTATCTAGCGTTTCCAAGAAATACATTAAGTCAAGGTATGACACCCCCAAGATCCTACATTCCTTAAATCTGTGGTTCTCTGTTTGAGGGCTGTGAAACACAAGATCCAAAAGGGTGCAACACAAAAGCACTAATCCTTTCAGAAATTCCTTTTCACAACTACAGTATAACTCTGGTTTAGCCATGCAGTGACTTACAGAGCAGGCATACTTATTTTTTCTTCAAAACCTTGAAGGGTAGACCCCCCCCCCCTTCATTTTACCCTAAAAATGTTCAGAAGAAGCTGTGCACTGCTGATCTGCACCATGTCAAGAAATGTTCTTGTAGTGCCCTCTGTCCTAGTTAATAAAAGTTATTGTAAACGAACAGCCTGCATCAACTTTTCATGATTTTAGTTATTGTGTCATGTCATCACAATCCCTATTTGCTTTCTCCAAGAGTAATGCTGGGCTTTTCCAGACATTTTCTGGGTTACAGAGATCAGTGTTACACACATGATTCCAAAGATGGCCACACAAGTTTGTTATATGGTTTAAATCACAGGCTCATTTAACTTATACACCACTTAACACACAATACGTTAAGCATACAGTTTGCCATACCTTTTTTGGCCAGTGTTTAAACAGACAGATAGAGTGGGTGCAGTATGATAGATAGATAGATAGATAGATAGATAGATAGATAGATAGATAGATAGATAGATAGATAGATAGATAGATAGATAGATAGATAGATAGATAGATAGATAGATAGATAGAAGTATTGGGACACCTGACCATTTTTTTTTTTATTGATTTTATTAAAATCACACAACATTCCATACAAATAAATCAATTTTTACAAACATAAGATCGAAAACAAATCAGCCCCCACCCCTGTAAAAGAGAGCTAAGCCAGCAGTGTAAAACTTAAAGCTAGTAAAAAAAAGTAAGTAGATGAATTAATACGTGAATATGGATAAATGGGGGGAAAAAAGAAAAAAGGGATGAGAATCTGCTTCCTCAGTGCTTTAAGAGCTTATTCTAAAATGTTATTGATTAGATCCTGCCAGGTTTTGAAAAAGTTCTGCACAGATCATCTAAGTGAGAATTTGATTTTATCCAGTTTCAAATAGTATAAAACATCAGTTACCCATCCAACCATCCATTTTCCAACCTGCTGAATCCGAACACAGGGTCACGGGGGTCTGCTGGAGCCAATCCCAGCCAACACAGGGCACAAGGCAGGAACCAATCCTGGGCAGGGTGCCAACCCAACGCAGGACACACACAAGCACACACACACCAAGCACACACTAGGGCCAATTTAGAATCGCCAATCCACCTAATCTGCATGTCTTTGGACTGTGGGAGGAAACCCACGCAGAGAACATGCAAACTCCACACAGGGAGGACCCGGGAAGTGAACTCAGGTCTCCTAACTGCGAGGCAGCAGCGCTACCACTGCACCACCATGCCGCCCTAACATCAGTTACCCACTGACTTAAAAGATGTGGGTTAGGATTCTTCCAGTTGAGCAAAATAAGTCTACGTGGCAATAGTGTAGTAAAGGCAATTACAGTTTGTTTGTCCTTCTCCACTTTAAGCCCATCTGGGAGTACACCAAACACAGCCGTTAGTGGATTAGGAGGGATTGTGACACCAAGGCGGGATACCTGACCATTACAGCAAATGGGATCTTTAATGACATTGCATTCAAATATATAGACTTTAATATGGAGTTGGTCCCCCCTTTGCAGCTATAACAGCTTCCACTGTTCTTGGAAGGCTTTCCACAAGATTTTGGACTGTTTCTGTGGGAATTTGTGTCCATCCATTCGGTAGAGCATTTACTGTATGATGTCAGGCAGTGATGTTGGACAAAAAGGCCTGGCTCGTAATCTCCATTCTAGGTCATCCCAAAGGTGTTTGATGGTGTTGAAGTCAGGGATCTGTTTGGGCCAGTCAAATTCTTCCACACCAAACTCATCCAACCATGTCGTTATGGACCTTGCTTTGTGCACTGGGGCACAGTCATACTAAAATAGAAAAGGGCCTTCTTCAAACTGTTTCCACAAAGTAGGAAGCATAGCGTTGTTCAAAATGTCTTGGTATGCTGAAGCATTAAGATTGTCTTTCACTGGAAGTAAGGGGCCTTACCCAAATCCTGAAAAACAGCTCCACACCATTATTCCTCCTCCACCTAATCTTCACAGTTGACACAATGCAGTCAGGCAGGTATCATTCTTCTTGCATCTGCCAAACCCAGACTCGCCGATCTGACTGCCAAACACAGAAGCATGATTCATCACTCCATAGAACACTTTTCCACTGAATGAACCATTTTGTTTCACAAATGTTTGTAAATGGAGACTGCATGGCTAGGTGCTTGATTTTATACACCTGTGGCAATGGGTCTGATTGAAACACCTGAGTTCAATAATTAAGAGGTGTGTCCCAATACTTTTGTTTATATTGTGTAGATAGATAGATAGATAGATAGATAGATAGATAGATAGATAGATAGATAGATAGATAGATAGATAGATAGATAGATGTCTATATTGTGTAGCATTTTACAGAAGTTCAATAAATAACTGAATATTATAACATTCAACAACACCCCCTCTAAAATACACACCAGAATTACTAAAAAGAAAGAAAAACTTCTGACCTGGTCCAAGATAAAAAGAGCGGTCAGAGTCACAGTGAGGCATTATGTAGGCATATTACTGTTAGTATAAAGAGCCCCAGTACACCTTCAGGATCTCATTGGGTTGACAGTGCATCCCATAACTGAGCCTGTCCTCTTAATCAGCTTATTGATAAGGTGGGCCTCTTTTGAAATGGTGTTACAAAATGACACTGGCCATCACAGAGCTGTAAAATATGTAAAGGATGTTGCTACCCACATTAGCGGAGCTCAGTCTCTCAAGAAACAAGTCTACTATGCCCTTTCTTGTGTAGTTTCTCAGTGTTATGAGACCAGTCCAACCTGTCATTGATGTGGACCCCCAAATACCTGTAGCATTTCACTACCTCCATATTTGCATCCACTCCCTGACTAGTTAGAGAGAGTGATCGCTTCAGTGTAGCCATTGTCACACTATATGTACAACACGGGTTTTAAAGCTCTGATTAGGCTGTAAGTCTCTAAGAGATTAAAGGCTCCGCTTGGTCAGGATTCCAGCCTTTCCTTATAGGAAGAAATATAAAGAGATGAAATGAAAGCCTCTTTTGTTAATATAATACAATATATATATATATATATATATATATATATATATATATATATATATATATATATATATATATATATCCATCCATCCATTTTCCAACCCGCTGAATCCGAACACAGGGTCACGGGGGTCCGCTGGAGCCAATCCCAGCCAACACAGGGCACAAGGTAGGAACCAATCCTGCGCAGGGTGCCAACCCACCGCAGGACACACACAAACACACCCACACACCAAGCACACACTAGGGCCAATTTAGAATCGCCAATCCACCCAACCTGCATGTCTTTGGACTGTGGGATATATATATATATATATATATTTATATAATAGTTTATCATGTCTAATTTCCAACTAATCAAACACAAATTATTGGCAGAATAAGGTGTGAAGACTTTCTGAGTATGTGTTAAATATTATTTTTAAAGTCTGACTTACACTTATGTCAAGGTCAATGTACCTTCCACCAATTGTTTTTATATCCCGTAATTTCATGTTGGGATAACAGGAAATCAATGCCTAACCCAGCTATATTGGGCACAAGGCAGGAACCAGTTCTGGACAGACCTACATTTCATTAAAAGGCACACTCACTCACATACACACTCCCACATTTATTCACTGTGTCGATTTGGAGTTGACAGTTATCCCAACCTGCATGTTGGAATCCAAACCCCTCACTCTGGAGCTTGAAGCAGCCATGCTAGCCACTGACCATTATGTGGTCTAACTTTTCCAAAATCAGTAAGAAAAGGAAAACCAGGCTTACACTTGAAACAACAGCCAGAGTAGAATATCAGCAAGCAAGCAAAGACTCCCAAGTCTTTTTATTGTGGTGCGCTTTCTGATTCTCCAAAACATTTGTTTTGAAAATACAGTATATCCTTACAGTTTTCTTCATTAGGTGTAAATCAATTTGTGTTATTTTAGCTGCCTCAGATGTACAGTATATGTTAATGTGTGATAACCAAAACAAGTGTGGACTGACATACTGAGAGCTAATTATCACAGTAATAAATAAAGGCCACCCAATGCAGTTTTTTAATTACATTTAGAAGAAACCAGATTCCCTGTGGCCAAAGATGAGTTCAGTAAGGAAAGAAAGGTGTTCATTTACAGGTATGAAGAGGGAGCTCAAGAAAAAAATAAAACAATAAGATAGAGCATAGCTTTAAATAGTTCAGAGATTTTAGTGATAAGGCAGAAAGACACAGTAGAAAGAAGCAGGTCAGAGTTATTTGAAACGAGCTAGTGGAGTGGCAAGAAAGTAAATTGGATAGGTCAAAGCATAAAGCTTTTACAGAATTCTAATGTGAAATAAGAAATGAATCAGATGTAGTCGAAGAGGTACTCAAGTTCAGATTAGATAGAAAGAGCTCAAGAGGATAGGCAAGAGCAGAATTCTTATACAATGCAAATTATCAAAGACTGCCACTTGTTTACTGACTTCAGACAAGGAGCCGTGGACATGCTGACTTCAAGACGGTAACACAACACAACACAACATTCTCAACTACACTTTCTTAATTGAGAGTTGATGACCATGAAGATACTGTAGAGGACAAAGCCTCAAATACTTCAATGTAGCTTTCAATACAGCAAAATACAACAAAAATAAATGTTAGTCACTGTGATCATCTAGGTTGTCCAACCTTATTCAATACATTGCATTGCCCCTCACCTTTTGAAAGAGCCATGTAACCATTACAGCGCTAGCACAGAACTAAAATTCCAGTACATATCTTTCTTTGCCTCAATAAAGTAATGTGGCCTTCTGTGTTTCGTGTTCAGTGGTTTAACACAAACTCATACAATCTGACTTGCGGAAACCTTGCCACCCACCTTTCTCCACATGACATTTAAAAATTCTAATAAGAAAGTACTGGCACCCTGTTAAGGTGATGCAGGTGAACCAATGGTTATGCCACAAGCAAAATCTCCACATTAGTCACATGAAGGATTTTACACATACAATAAAATAATAAAAGTTCACCATGCCATTCTGTGCTTGCAAGTTTTACTATTATTATAACTTTGATTTTAGGTCTTCATTGCCTTAATTATGAAGCATAGAAAAATAAACAAATTACTATACAACAATCCTGAGATCTTCTTCTGAGAGTAGACAGACAACCGTTCTCAGCTAGTTTGTATGCAGCAGAACAACTGAAAGAGTGAAGAATGTAAGCATTGTACTAATCTGACAGGGGGCCTCCATGAAAGCCTTCAGTTTAGAATTCTTTTGACTGTAGGTTTTATTCTTGCTTATTTCTGATTTTGTGCCTTTCACCTAATGTTTTTGATCCCTAACTGTATCTCTTCTAGTTGCTCATGCTTCGTTCTTCTCCATTTTTCAGTTCTCCTCTGCATTATCCATCTGTGTACTACTGCTGCTCGGATATTCCATGGTGCTGTCCTACTCCAAAACTTTGAGCCTCTGGTTCTACACTTTAGAGACATGCTTCAGAGAATCACAATAAGCAAATGTCTCACTCACTAACTTGACATTAACCCTTTTTTGCCTAAATCTGACCCCATTTTTGCCTATTCCTTGTGTTATTCTCTTAACCAAATCTGCATAATGACTTTAGTTTGACAACTACTTCATGATGTCCACCAGTCATCTATCTCACTGCTCTTATCTCCATTAAAACAACACCATTAGTGCTTTCCCGCAGTGCTGGAAATAAGTTACCCCCTTCTATGTTGGCTATGCAGCCAAACTGAAGAACGAGTGTGGTTATATATGTAACGATACAGGCCTGTTATGGGATGGCATTTGTCTAGTATGACAGGACAAAATTTGTCAATTCCTCCATAAACCTAATTTTACAGATACTCATATCAGATGCTGCTATAGTCAAAATGCAGAAAAAAGGTATTAATTGCTTAAGCTTAAAGGTAATATTTCTGGGCTTATTTGTTTTTTCCTCTCTCTAGATCCTCATTTTCTGAACAATAAAGAAATGTCTGATGTTACATTCCTTGTTGAAGGAAAGCCATTCTATGCGCACAAAGTCCTCCTCTTCACTGCCTCTCCCAGGTATGAGCTGCACTTCAGAACTTATGAAAATCTCCTTGACAATTAATTTCATGTGAGCTTATGCAATCAATTTCCTTTCCCAATGTATTAGCCATCAGTGGTGGCTAGGTGCCAATATGCCACAATATGTTTTATATTATTTAATGCATGATTATCTGACTGGAAGTGTTTTGCCAAAATATTCCTTAGGAAATCTTTCTTTCCTGAAAATGAATCTAGTGACAAAACCATCTGCTCATTATGTCCATACAGTAGCCAGAGTGCGCCTGTTCCAAATACAGTGCCGTGAAAAAGCACTTGCCTCTTCCCGAGTTCTTATATTATTGCAATTTTAAAAAACTGAATATTTTCAGGTCTTTACCAACACATAATATTAGATAAATGGTACCGGTATGTATGTGTGTTTATGTAGGTAGCATTTTCCATGTTTATGGGTATGAAAAATGTAGAAAACTTGGTGTCTGGCTGAAAAAAACATCTTTTAATATAGTATTGCATCCTCTGTGACTCAGAATAAGAATTTGTGCCTTTCTCTTAAAAATTTAAATTGTGTGTGTGCATGTATCAGACTTTATTATAATTTTCCTCTGCATTTTTGTCAGTGTTATGATCAATAACATTGTATTGTTACACATCAGTTTAAAAACAAAAAAATGATTGTTTAGGATTCTAAATGCTTATATATTCCCTTAAAACTAGTAGTAGACTTAAGGCATTTATGATCATTTGTTACATTTTACATACTGAAACTCTAGCCAGTCAGTGGGGCACTGATGAGAGATTAATAAATGAAAAAGGAATTTAAGCTGTATTAGTTTAAAATAGTAGTGTTAGTCAACATAATTTTGACATGTCACAATTAGAACTGATGACTGCAATAGGAAGGGGAAGCAAATTAAAAAAGTAAACAAAAACATACATTTGATTCCATGGAAGAACCAATTCCTATAACACGGTACTCATCAACATTATTTCTAGAGACACATAAGTATAACTATGATTAGGTTTGAAAGACAACATACCATTAATAGATATGTAGAACTTTATTTATCCCAAGGGGGAAAATGCAGCCTTTACAAACTGTGACATCCCGTGCCAGAACACTGTTGTACAAGACCGAACGACCAGGGGATGGAGAAAGTGAGACTCAGACTGAAAAAAACAAACTATTCAAAAACAGTATTCCAGCTGTGTCTAAACTTTTTACAAAACAATTGCCTTGCAAAAATATTTACAAAATCCAATATAAAGACACTATCCAAACAAAAGAAAATTAGTGCAGGTGGTATTTATAATATTTATAGTGGCTCTAAAACAATAGTGAAAAAATAAAAAAAAAACACAACGAAAAAACTCTTCCTCCTCCTTTCGTCCATCTAAAAGAATGTTCATAAACATAAAAAAGTGAAAAATTAAGTATAAGGGCAAGAAAAAATAACACACTGAGCACCATTAAACACAAAATCCTTCCACCCGAACTCATCCGGGAAGTGAATCTGATTTTAGCACCTACTCTACACAAGGATCAATGCGTATCTTCACTACTAAACTAAGCAAATCAGTAGCGTAGATTTATACTCAAGCCCGAAGACCTGGTCAAATGACAACCCGTGTTCAGACCATGTTTTTATATTGTGAGCTCTTTTTGTTCATTCTTCCCCATTTACGTTACCCGCGGTCTCTAAATAAACAGTCACATCGGGATGTTCGCCAAACGTCAATACCTGCTCAGGTGCAGTCCACCCTGTTTAAAACTTCCCATATGCTGGCATATGTACCTGTCTGTCTTGGTGACATGATGAATTCTCATTCATCCTCTGTGTACTTTCACCCAGTTTTATTTCCATTCTCTACCACCTGTGTGAATCCACATTGCCAGCTACTCTGAAACTGACCTCTCCATCCTTCTTACCTGTTTCTCTGAATTTCAGATAGCACTTTCTCATTCAGTTCTGCAGCAATTATGGGAGTGCGCCTCCGCACTCGGTCGCCAGAAACCGTGAACGCACTCAAAAGACAGCTTCAGACGCTTGCCTTGGCATTGTTTAGTTCAAGCCCCAGGTTAATGAAAAATATTTCTCAAACATTTTGTACGAACATCCATGATAAGTTGAACGGCTCTATCTATACAGGTCAAATTCCATTACAATGAAGTGCCGGTGACCTAAAAAATATTTTGTTTTAATGAAAATTTTGAAGTAATGAGATTCTGTATTTGTTGCTATAGTGCTTTCTTTAACTTACATCCAGGCATTTGCAATCATTTCAATAGTTTCTTTCACATTAATTTTCATCTCCTCCTGTCTGCAAGTTATGCTGATGAGAATTTTTCTCAGCATTTCCTTTGCGATAATACATTTTCAGGGTGCAAATGATGCCCACTTCCAATGGCTGAAGCCAATGATGAGTGGAATAACTGCTTTTTTGACGTCTTCAAATGCAGCAGTTCGCATACGTTTGCGCTGAAGGCCAAGGTTTGCAACCCGAGATTTTTCTTGTATTTTTGTTCGGTCTTTCAAGAAAGGTGACAATGACAATGGCGAAATTCCGAATTCACTGGCAACGTCTTTTTTCTTTTTGCCAGAATTGAGAGCCACAATAATTTCAATTTTTTTTTCTAATGTGAACTGTTGTCATTTTTTCGTATCTTGCCATTTCTATAGGACAGTGACGACGAGTTAAATTCCAGTGGATATTTTTCAAATGTTGATGAGCAATAAGCAAAAGGTATCACTGAAAACCACAGAAAACAAACAATGAAAAACAGTACGAGAAAAGTTTGAAGAAAGAAAAATTTATAATGTTTCTGTTTGGGGATTGTTGTGTACAACTGAGCTGCGACCACAGAACTAACTGCTCTGTGATGATTCATTTTCTTGACTGCTCTGTGGATGATTCATTCAGGCATTTCAAAGTCATTTAGGCACATTCGTTGTAATGAAAGTATTTGCCGAATATATTTCTTAGTAGCAAGATTTTTGTAGACTCTGTCTTATGGGGAAACTGTCAGGACCGTAAAACACTTCATTGTAATGAAAATTTTATTGTAAAGATATTCGTTGTAACGGAATTTGACCTGTATTTTCTTTACTTCCACTGCCACTGAACTTGTCTTATCACTCAAACAATCAGTTAATAAATGAATAATAATAAATATACACTAGAATTACTGAAAAGAAAGAAAACCTCTAAAAAGGTAAAAAGAACAATCAGTCTCGGTGAGGCATTATGCAGACATATTGCTGTTGGTATAAAGAAGCCCCAGTAGCGTTTCTTGACACACTTCTATTGAATAATTCATTGGCTGAAAGTCCTCAATGTTTGTGTGTCAGAGAGAAGATATGCAGCATTGTTTATAATGGCACTCAGTTTGGTTTTAAATCTCTCTTTTGCTACTACCTTCATGGGTTCCAGAGTGGGTACTATAACTGAGTCGCCCTTATTGATTCTGTGAGCCTCTTTTGAATTGATGTTAACAGCTCAGCTCACCACTGTGTAGAAACTCGGACTGGCCATCACAGAGTTGTAGAAGTTGTGAAGGATGTCACTTCCTACTTTAAAGAAACGGTCTTCTAAAGAAAAAAAGAGCCTGCTCTGCCCTTTTTTGTGTAGTTCCTGTGTGTTATGGGACGATTCCAACCTGTCATTGATACGGACCCCCAAGTACTTGTGGCAATGATTCTTCTAATGTCACATGGTTGAAGTCATATTATAGCCCGTGTGAGGCTGTGATCCGAGTCTCCATCCTCACAATTTGCGTGGTACCAAAACACCCTCCAAGAGCAATTTCTCTCAACCATCCAAGAACAGTTTGGTGACAATCCATTTCCAGCATGACAGAGCACCGTGCCATAAGGTAAAAGTGATAACTAAGTGGCTCAGGGAACAAAACATCGAAATTTTGGGTCCATGGCCAGGAAACTCCCCAGACCTTAATCCCATTGAGAACTTGTGATCAATCCTGAAGAGGCGGGTGGACAAACAAAAACCCACAAATTCTGACAAACTCCAAGCATAGATTATGCAAGAATGGGCTGCCATCAGTCAGGACTTGGCCCAGAAGTTGACTGTCAGCATGCCAGGGCAAATTGAAGAGGTCTTGAAAAAGAAGGACCAACACTACAAATATTAACTCTTTGCATAAACTTAATGTAATTGTCAATAAAAGCCTTTGAAACTTATGAAATGCTTGTAATTATACTTCAGTATACCATAGAAACATCTGACAAAACGATCTAAAAACACTGAAGGAGCACAATTTGTGAAAACAAATACTTGCATTATTCTCAAAACTTTTGGCCACGGCTGTAGGCTTGATAAGAATAAAAACAAAGTGACGATGTGAATTATCATCTAATGAAGAATCTTTTCAACAATCTAAATACTTTTGATCTCTGATGTCAGACTTTCTGATCCATGTAGCACAGGAGACTACACAGTTGGAGTTTTGTTTTTAAAATTAAATATTGCATTTTCTTAGATTATATTCCAATATGTTCTTCAATAAAAGTACATGTGATATTCAGAGACAGGTACTTGAGGTTGTTCTTGCAGTGTGTATAGGACAGGACAGTGGGCACTTATATTTTGTGAAAAGTGGACATCTGCAAACACATGTTATCTCTTAAGTAGACTTTGATTTGAACAGATTGTAAATAGTGGCTGCTAGAAATACAGCAATGTGTATTTTAAACTATAAATGACAACTATTCATTTTTCATCAATTGTATTCCATTACAGAAAGGCAAATGGTTACTAGCTTACATTTCCATGATTGTCACTTTCACAAGTGTTTCCTGCTAGACGTTAGATGTATAATTTAACAGCAAACTATTAAAACATCATAGAATTATATTGCGCCTTGTTTTCTGTTTCACCTGCACCACTAACAATACTGTTTTCAGCTTTTTTTCCCATGATGTACTTGGAAAGAATAACGCCTTACCTTTGAAAATTACTGCTAATGTGAACATAAAGTATTTCCAGTTATAGATATGTAAATTTTGATCACATATAATTCCCTCTGTTACAGAAATGTTCCAGTTTAGCTTTATATGATGTTCATGAAGTCAATAATTAGTGCGTTAGTCACCAGAAGATATCTTTTAGAAATAAACAGTTACAATTCAGCGAGTTGACAGACATTCACACATGAATTAGTCATAATAGGAACCCTACCATTTAATCTTTCTGATCTAAGGTCTTTGTTGATCGAAACTCTATTTACTTCATGTTAGCAAAGCAGCTTGACTGTCAGGATAATAAAGTAATTAATCCCCGTATTTTCTTTCAGATTTAAAACTTTGCTCTCTAACAGACCAGGAACTGAGAATACCTGCATTGAAATCAGCCATGTTAAATACAATATATTTCAGGTAAAGTCTAAGGAAGAAAAGACATTCCGTAAATAAAGCTTATTTAACATTTTTTTCTGTGCATAGCTTTTATATGTTTTCTTACATCTCTAGTCTCAATGTTTAATTCCTTGCCCTTTCAGTTCCTTTCCTTGTGTGGAATTTGCTTGGCTATCCCATGCCTATGTAGATTTCCTCCAAGTGTCTGGAGTACTGTAACTTTGCTTGATTGGGGGTGTTGTATTTAATGCAGTATGTCTCATCTCATTTCAATTCTGTCCTGCTTTTTTAATAAATGTCACGAGTAGTTGGGATGCCCAGACTTCTCTATCCTTAGCAGTAGTGTCCAGCACTTGTTGGAGAATTTTCTTGAACTCCTGGACCATCTGTGTGCCCAGGTCCTCCCCTTGGTAAGCTGTGACTATACACTGAAGAAATCTCTGACTTTCAAGCTTCCCATCTTGTGAAGGAACATAATTCACATTCTCATTCTTTTGGTGACTACTTAAAGTTTGTAACCAGAGGTGAGCATGTGAGAGAATTTGGGTGTTTTATCTAATGTTTACTTCATTATTTTCCATTAACATCCAGCCAGCCCACAGTACTGCTCTCTCATTGCAGCAGTTTTTAACTCGGCAACGCAATACTTTCTGCATTAACTGATTATTAAGACAAAGATAAGTGTTCAACTGCAGAGAGCATGCCACCTTTTCTTGTCTTGAGATTTAGCCATGCTGATTCTCCTTCTGACCACTACATGCCCTGCTTTGGACCACTCAAGTGCACACCATAGATCACAGTTGGATGAGGCATAAAGCACATCACCAAATTCAAACAGGCAGAAATGCAAACCTAAGGATCTCACTTTGCCTTTTTTTTCCAAGCCATAGCTGTACCTTGATAGCTTCTCCACAACCTTAAAGAGATATGAGTAAATACCAAGAAGATGGACACGAGTCATCTCCTACAAATAGAGTAACACGATGAAACTCCCAGAATCACATAATCTTTCAGACTTCCTCACAAAATCCCTGGCAAATCTTGCTCATTAGGCTTCTCCATGTTTGTAATGTTCACTCAGAGTAAACTGTAAAATTTAGATATCCACACATAGTCAAAGAATCATGGAAAGAATCTGCATTGGTCCTCCTTAATCTAATATTTAATTGGTTTACTTTCCCGCCATTTAGGATAGGCTTGCTCTTGAAGGCAGAGGACAAGGAGGTAAATATTGACTATACTAACCATCATAGGGACAGCAGCTGGTGGGATCCCTTCTGGAACCAGAACATGGGGATGGTCAATCTCGTTTAATCTGAGGTGCTTTCATCATTTTCCTTGTAACATTTAAAGACTGCAATAAACATATACCACAAAATATACAGTTCCTTCAATATTTTCTGCTGCATCTCAGTGATTCCTAGTTTTCTCACTGCACACAGTCTTAAATATTGTTTCATGTTCAAGTTTCACCTCATGACCATGCCTTCAGTCGAATCAATATTTTCCCCTTTCTTACTAAAAAAATGTGTTAACATCATTCCCACCCTGTTTTAACTGCAAAAATGCTTTACCACAACTTCTCTGATTAAATTACATTCTCTAAGGCTTCATCACAAACTCATCGCACAACTAGGTCTTCCATTTTGTCACTGCCACAGCTATTGTTTTTTTGGCCTGGTACTATAATTCAGTCAAGTCCAAAGGCAGACCTTCAAAAAGTACATGGAAAGCATTCTTCTTAATAACTTGTCAATCGCAGTTCTATAACTGTGTCTCCTCTGTGTTCTAAGACATGGTAGAATTTCTTCAGGAGAAGAAAGTTACGCTCATCCTGAATTTGATGTGCCCTCCAAGTATACCCCCAACATCCATTTTAGTCTTTTTGTTCTCTGTCCAGCAAACAGCCATGCAGTCCTTTGCTTCAAAGTGACCTGGTATCAGTTCTACCATACAACTTTGTGTTTGTAACTAGCAGTAAAAATATATGCATAAGAATAGTTTTTCACAAGACAATTATTTTATATACATTATTCATGGTACCTTAAACTGTGTAGTGCCCATTCAAATTTGCTTGCAAATCTGTAGGTTTATAAATGCATACCATGTCCATTGCAACACTAAAGAATGTGATGGACTAGATATTTTACTAAAGCTTATGAGCTAGAAAAAATAAAATAAAATAACAAGCATTAGCAACCAACTATTACTTCATGTCATCTATACTTTCTGTTATAGCTGGTAATGCAATATCTCTACTGTGGAGGAACAGAGTCTCTTCATATCAGGAATACCGAGATCTTGGAGGTAGGTTGTCATCTTTTTAAAATTCCCTGCCAAGCCTCTTGACAGGTTCTTTTTCTGCATGAACATTAAAGCCATTTCTGGTTTAAATCTTTGACATCACTGTGTTTTTTGTAGCAGACCTTGCTCCATGCACAACAAAGGAAAAAGTAGAAATACATTATTGCTCTTACAGTGTCAGTAGCATGGATTTGGTGAAGCTCATTCAATGTAAAAATAAATATAAGGCTAATACAAATAATACTTGAAATAAAAAAGTATAATATAATTTATGTAATGTTCCCAAAAAATGTATGTTCTATTTAGCTGTAACTTTTAAATAAAAGGGGACAAAACAGTTGTGCAGTGGTTAGCACTGATATATCACAGCTCCACCATTCTAAGCTGAAATCCTAGCCTGGATTCTGCCTTTGGGGACACAGTTTCTATGACCATTTGGTAATTTCAAGGTACATCCCAAAGATGTGCATATTAACATGTTTGGCAACCTAAAATAGGTCCATTGTGCAATGGTGTGCCCTGCAGTGAGCTGGTGCCCTCCATGGGGTTGGTTCCAGCTTTTCAGCCTGTTCTGAAAGAACAGGTTATAACCTCGAGAACTTGTCCTGAAGTAAGTAACTTCAGAAAAGAAAAGATTAAATGAATGAGTGAAACTGAAGTAAATATTTAAAAAGGATTCATACAGCATGTGCGGGAATGCAGTACTAGAAATTTCTTTGTGTCACTTAATATGTCAGATTTTAAAGGTTCATCACAGCAGAAAGACAGCACAGCAGAAGACTTTTTTCCAATTCAATAGTTCAATTATGCATGTCTAGCTGTGAACTTGGGACTCTCAGTTTCACTACTTATATGAATACCTTTTATCTTATTAGCTTTTGTCAGCAGCAAAGTTCTTCCAACTAGAAGCTCTCCAGCGTCACTGTGAAATCATCTGTGCAAAAAACATAAATACAGACACTTGTGTTGACATCTACAACCATGCTAAGGTAGGAATAAATGATTATATAAAATAAACTAATCAAGACAATGCAAGTCTATCAGCGTTAATACAGAGATATTGTTAGTTGACAACAGAGGAGATGTAAATAAATGTGGTTTTTTTTATTGTACTTGGAAGTATACTGACCTAATGGGCCTAGATACAACAGAGACACCTCATCTGGTGCCCTAATATTTCTTATTTATTATATTAAGTATTCATTGTGCATGCCCATATGTTAGGGAGATGAAGAGAGGTACAGTACATAAGAACATTTACCTGTAGTTTATCAAGCTCCTTTGGACTGCTAATAGCTAGGATGTTCCAGTGTCTCATCAAAATTTTCTGCTCCAACTAATTATCTGTATATAAGAACATGTGCAAATGCAATACTGATTGTGTTTGTTTATTAGAATATCCAAATAATGACTGACAATATCTATCTAACATCTATATTTCAGTGAGAAATGACATCACCTATCATAGTTATATTCAATATCAGAAAGTAGCTGACAAGGATGTGTTGTTTCCATGGTGCTTTGTTACTGTAATTTTCTTTATTACTCGTCATTTCTCTCTGAAAAGCTCAAATTTTTTATCAAACCACTACTGGTCTTATCACTAGTATCCATCCTCCCTTTTATGAAGTGCACACAATCATACAGGTGTCTGTTGCAGTCTGGGTTGGCTCAACACTTCCTGAAGCCTCTTCGACCTGAAACCGTCGATAGTCTTAGGCAAAGATTAAGTGGGCAATGACAACAAATCGGCAAAGGATTTGTGCAAAAAAAAAAAAGTGGTTTAGTGCTTTCATTAAAAATTTTCAGAAATGTGCAAACAGTGCAGTTGTTCAAAGAGCTGAACAATAAATTATCCATTAAAAACAGTGACAGTCCTCGAGTTAAAATCCAGAGTTAAAAGCAGGGTAAAAGCAAACACAGTCATCGGGACCTTAATGTTCCTTCTCTGATCCCAAACGAGGCTAGCACAATTGTCTGTCTCCCTGGCTCAACCATAACTTGCTCAGCCGGCAGAGACTCCAGCAGCCACAGTCCTCTCCATCAACCCCCTTCTTAGCTGTCTCAAGCGGCTTCATGTAGACGGCTTGGGGCCAGTTGTCCTGCTTTCTTCCTTCCTGCTCCTCTGGCATACCTCCAATCCCTGGGGAGGACTCCACCGCGATCAAACACGCTCCACTAGCAATCAGCAGGGGAGTCTGCCCCTAGAGCACTAATCCTTCACTCCTCATCAGGGCTAACAACCACTCTGCCTCTCACTCACTTTTGCAGGCTGTCTCATCCTGCTTTACCCCCTGAAATTGCTCATACAACTTTCTGTTTCCGTTCTGTTTCTTTTTATCTGTCTCCAATCCTTGCTGTCCGTGCAGGCGTCTTATGTATGGCTTGCTTGGGAGCCAGTGTGAATGAGGCAATCTGACTGATCAGTTGCATTTGCACACGAGTATGCGATCAGCCAAACACCCTAACCAACCCCAGAGTGCACCCAATTGAAGCCTGGGTCACGATTATTTATTTAAAAACTGCACTATGCCACGGTCCTCTCATCACAGTGTCCCCATGTGCATGGTAACTCATGCGTGATTTCTTTCTTCACAAGAAATTTAATCTCGTCCTTGTCAGTCATTGTTTTTGCATTGAACTGTGAGCACTCAGAAAATTGTGAAACCAATTTTTCTCCTTCAACAGGAGTGCAACACTTTTACATACACGCAGTATGAAGGTAGATTCGAGTAAGCTGGGAGCACTCGGTGCAGTTGTGAGTTAAAAGGGAAATGCAGATAACAGATGAACCTATTAGTTACAGTACCAGATGTTTCGTTTATGTCAGGCATTCCTTAGTAATGCTAATATGCTTGTTACCTTTGGCACAGTCTTGTATATTATTAGAATGTAACCTCAGTATAATTATTATTTTAGCTGGTACTATTAATACATGACCCACAAAGAGTATTCATCCCCTTGGAAGTGTTTTTATTACAGATTTTATCGTGCTACTACACTGAATTAAATTGGATTTACTTTGACATTCTGACACTGATCAACAAAAAAAGATTCTTCCTTGCAAACAGAGGGCATTACAAATATAAACCATAAAATAATTGTCCATCCATCCATCCATCCATCCATCCTCTTCCGCTTATCCGAGGTCAGGTCGCAGGGGCAGCAGCTTGAGCAGAGATGCCCAGGCTTCCCTCTCCCTGGACACTTCTTCTAGCTCTTCCGGGAGAATCCCGAGGTGTTCCCAGGCCAGCCGGGAGACATAGTCCCTCCAGCATGTCCTGGGTCTTCCCCGGGACCTCCTCCCGGTTGGACGTGCCCGGAACACCTCACCAGGGAGGCGTCCAGGAGGCATCCTGATCAGATGCCCGAGCCACCTCATCTGACTCCTCTCGATGCGGAGGAGCAGCGGCTCTACTCTGAGCCCCTCCCGGATGACTGAGCTTCTCACCCTGTCTTTAAGGGAGAGCCCAGACACCCTGCAGAGGAAACTCATTTCAGTCGCTTGTATTCGCGATCTCGTTCTTTCGGTCACTACTAAAATAATTGTTTCCATAAATATTCACCCCTTCAATATGACACACCTGCATCATCACTGGTGCATCCAATTAATTGTATAAGTCACATAATTAGCTAAATGCAAATGATGGTAGTCTAAATGCACCTTATCTGGAAGGTTTAACTTGTGGGGAGGGAGTGTCAAGGCCTAACCTACACAATGAAGACAGAAGAATTCTCTAAGAAACTCTATAAAACGATGATTGAAACCTAAAAGTCGGGATGGAGACAAGAAAATATTCAGGTAACTTAATATCCCCAGGAATCCAATTAAATCAACCATTCAGAAATGGAAAGAGTATGGCACAGCTATAAATCTTTTTAGACCAGATCATCCATAAAAATTATGTGATCATGCAAGAAGGAGTCTATTGAGGGAAGCCACCAAGAGACCTATGGTAACTCTAAAGGTTTTACAAGCTTCATTGGCTAAGGTTGGAAAGACTGTGCATACAACAGACGTTGCCCATTTGCAATTTTTTTGGAAGAGAAAGCAAAGAGAAAGCCATGTGACATCTGGGCTGGAGTTTTCTACAAAGCACTCTGAAGTCAGCTGGAAGAAGGTTCTATGGTCTGATGAGACCCAAATTGAGATTGTTTGCCATCAGACCAAACCCCACTGCACATTATCAAAAACTGTGCCTTTGGAGAAGATTTGTTTTCTAGTAAGTCAACTACCTCAAGCATAAAGTCAAAGCTACTCATGAATGGCTCAAAACAACAATGTTAATAGCTAGGAGTGACCCGAGTCCAGATCTAAATCTACTTGAACATTTGTGGCTGGACTTGAACAAGGCTGTTCACTTATGAAGAAGGAAGAATGGGGAAAAATGACACATGTCCAGATGTGCAGAGCTAATAGAGACCTGAGCACACAGACTCCAGGCTGTTATGGCTAATAAAGCTGCATCTACTCAATACTGACTTGAAGGGGGTGAATAATTATGCAGTCAGTTATTTTGTGTTTTCATATTTATAATTAATTTAGAATATTTTACAGAAATCTGTTTTCACTTTGACATTACAGTCATCTTCTGTTGATCAGTGCCAACAAAGCAAGACTAAATCCACAGTGGTGAAAAGTGGTATAACAAAACATGAAAACTTCCAACGAGGAGAATACTGACAATCTGAGGTGGAAATCTCGGCTATGCCAGCATTTGCACTTGATGCAAAAATAGGCATTTCCTCTCTGTCCTTGCTGATGAAGTGAGTGTACAGTACCAGGGTATCCTGGATAACTCTACATCCACCATAAGTGTTTTGTGTAGTTACTAAAGCACATCTACCATATTGCACTCGTTTTCTTACATATTTCAATGTGTTTATTTATGTTTCGATAGTTTCTTGGAGCACCAGAGCTTTCTGCCTATATCGAAGGATACTTCTTAAAGAATATGGTGGTTCTCATTGAAAATGAAGCCTTCAAGCAACTGCTGTATGACAAGGCTGCAGAGAACCCAGGGTTAGATGTGCTGCATGATCTTGAGAAGACCCTTGGAACCAGGATCCATTCTATTCATCTCTCTTCTTCCAAAGGCTCTATTGTGTGATGCAGCTAAAGGAGAGTTTTGATTTTGGTTCGCTTTAATTTATTCTCCATGTAGCAATTTAAAATGTTACCTCTCTCCTGACTTGTCTAAAATACCTGGGATCAGTTATTCTCCCCACATTTACTGCTGGAGTATTATCTAACCTGTGTTTCATTTCCGACCAAATGGGATATAACACTCATAAGGCATACCCCTTCACGCATGCAATGTGAAACTTTTACTTTTTAAATATCACCTTGATCAGCTTTTTTTTTTTTTTTTTTTTTTTACATTCTAAGGACAGCCATGCATTTCATTCTTAGAAATGGTGCCAGAATGTTTGGAACGTGGCCAAATGATGCTTATTCACGTTATTGATTATTGTTATATTGAGATTGTGCTTTCAGTAAGGAGGGAAGTGTACATACTTGACTAATCTAAAGACATAAAATATACCATTTATTATTGGGTATTAGTATTCTTTGTACTTTGTATAACTGCACTGGGAGAAAATATTACAGTGACATTTTTTATTTAATATGCACGCCTTTAAAGATTGGACCATAAAAATGTCTTCATTGTCTACTTATTATGATCCAGTTGGTGGTATCACATAAACAGAAATAAACCCTCATTGATTTTATTTTTTTTGTCCTGCAAATCTGAATTTGCTTCAAAAATTTCAGGGCGCTGAAATTGAAGAAAAGTCTGAAGCGATGTGCAGCGGAATGTAATCTCATGCTTGCGTCACTGAAGACAAACAGCAGCTACCATTGTATAGTAACAAGAGTATCTCCTTAGTTTAAAGAATGCTTTATTTAGAAATGTATATTTTGAATATGTATATTTTAGACTTTAAAAGAATATGGCTTTAAGATATCTACTATGTAGCACAGAACCCTAACTGCACACTGGTTCACAGCCAGTCTTCTGCACGTTTGGCGTCAGTAGCTTTTTCATAACAAAGATGCTTTCTAGATAAGCAATACCAAATGTTTTAATTTTGTAAAGTTTAGTTTAATCATATTGTGAGAGTACAGTAGGAAAGGCTCTATATAGACATTAGTTGTAAAGATACATATCTTTTGGCTTACTTATGCTAGCATTTGTGTTTTGGACAATACAATGCATGTAAAGGGTCACTCCAAGAGGCCATGCTGCTGTTACACCTAACTTAATGTGACACTCACTTTGGGATAAGCTCGACTGTAGCCTTTTGTAGCAGTCATGTTGGTGCTTTGTATGTGTACTATAAGACTTAAATGTGTATCCGTGTCCAGTTTAAGCAGACCTGTCGTGATTCGTTTATGTTCTGCAGTGCTTGATGACCTTCAGGCGCCATATCTCCCAACCACAAAGTTAGTTCATTTATTTGATTACTTTTGAGCTGCAATGTCGTCCACTATTACAGGAAGCCCTTTGTTAGAGGGTTCACTGTGAAAAGAGTCACTGGAAATGAATCTTGATCAACTGACCAAGATGATCACATACTTGTGCTCCTTTTTGAAGCAGTATCAATAAATCCATGATTTGGGAACTGTGTCATCACTCCTGTCTCCTCACCAACAGTGGAGTCCTTCCTTCAACTTGCACAATAGTATTGAGAATTATCATGAAGTCTTTTTGTCTCAAGTCCAGACATACTTCAGTGTCTTTCTTTGTGAATTGACCGCAATCTGTCTCCTCTCGATTCTTTTCCCTTACTGTGATGTTGAACAAAACAAATACTTTTCTGTTAACCTCAACCTGCTGGATCTCGTCTAGAAACGTTGCTAGCATCAGCTAACAGTAGAAATTATTTTAATAATTCAACTAACGTATAAAATGTTTATGATCTTACACTTGTTCTCTGCATGGTTTTGAGGATTCTTTTCCCAGAGGTTCTCGTTTTTATCCCACTTCCCAAGAATTATTTAGCAACTCTAAAATGAGATCATAATACACTGGCACTCTGTCTGGTTTTGGTTTCTGCTTTGTGTCTAGTGCTACTGGGAAAAGCTCTGGTTCCCATGCCCTAAAAATATTGGATTAAAAGGGTTGAAAAAATGTGTGGATGGACTTGGACTTCCTTTGGTTTCTATTCTTGGCAGTCGTGCAAAAATTGTTCATGATTATCCACCTGAAAAACACTTACTTGTGGTATTACTAAAAAAGATTTTTTTTAAATAATTGTGTTGTTTTTTTTTCATCATCTACACTGTTTTGTTATCAGGCATCCTGCTAGTGTCCAGACTCTCCTCTAGGGCCAATACCTGCTAAGAGATTTAACCTGAACAAAGCTTATGATGGATGGTGTGTGTCCACTCTTTTATTTTACTGCAGCATGACCAATGCTATTGGTCCAATTCTCTTTCTGCGCCACTCTCTGTGAGTGTAGGACATGTTATCTAGGCGCCAACCATGATGCTACAGCACGTTTCAGCTCATCCCGTATCTCACAGGTTTCATGTGCCCTGCTCGACTACCGTGTAGTTAGTACTTTGGCACAATGAGCATCGGTGACCCACACAAAGGTCGTACTCATCCTGAGGTCTCATGGAGCATTTGCCAAAGACTTAATTTAGGTTGCTCACAAGATCTGCCATTTTTCCTGAAAGTTCCACCTAGATTCTTCTAAGCCCATAGTTTTCCATGGTTCATTGTTTTGTTTGTAAAATTCACCAAAAAAGCATTCATATCCATTAGTAAATGGTCAGTTCAGGCAATTTCCAAACACTTCTGGGTAATTCTTGTGTTTTCTCTCCCACTTCTGTTCATAAAACTCACCAAAACAGCATTCATATCCGTTCAGTGAATTTTTCAGTTGAGACAATTCTTGTGTTTTCTTTCCCACTTTAACTGGCTTGCCCAGTCAAAGAACAGGATTTGTGCATTCTTTGTAAATAAAACAATCAAATTCAGTGGCTCTTAGGGTGCTATATGCATGTACTGTCGGAATATTATGAACACAGAATAAACATTGTCTATAATATTTCAAGCGAGTGATATCCCTCACTATACTTAAACATGGTACAGTAGAACCTCTGGTCACGAATATTTCCGAACACGTACAAATCGGGTTATGATCAAATAGTTTGCCAAAATTTTGCATCTGTTCACGACCACACGCTCTGGTGGCGAACAAAAACACTGGTGGCCAGTTTCCCAAAGTGCGTTCATATGCGCCAATGATTTCCCATTCTCTGTTTCCCATTTTCTTTTGTTTGCGTACACAGGGCCTAACAAAGCAGATGATGTTGCAAAAGGAGTTAACAATGTTAACAAAGCAGAGGCCTCAAGTGCTGGAAGAGGTAGAAAAACTGTTGCTAGTGTAGTTGAACGAGAAGCTACTTGCAGGGGATAGTGTAAGCGAGCAGATCATATGCGAAAAAGCCAGGAAGATTCATGGCAATTTTATGAAAAAAATATACTTCAAGTGGCGAAGGTGAGGAATTTAAAGCCAGTAGAGGATGGTTTGAAAAGTTTCGCAAGAGAAGTGGCATTTAATTTTTTTTCCCTGTGTTTACAACAAGCGGTTCGTAAGGGTCTAGCTCGAACTCTTACAATGTTAGTTTTCTCAGTGTTATTCAATGTTTTTACATTTAGTTTACTATTACACTGTGCATTCTATGGTATAATTAACTATTTTGTGCTTAAAAATATATATATTTATATGCAGTTCGTACGGTCTGGAATGGATTCATTGTATTTACATACAATCTTATGGGGAAATTACGTTCAGGTCGCGTCCAGAGTTTTGGAACGAATTATGGTCGTGACCAGAGGTACCACTGTACATGTTTTCATATTAAAAAATGTCGTTCTAAACAATTTTAAGTTTCGTAACAAACTTTTAAAGATCTTTCCAATCTATCTGCAAAATTGCCTTACGTGCTATGAAATACGAAATAATATATTTAGTTGGTATCTGTAATGGTCTTGCCATACAACAGAAAACAGTAAAAAGAAATAATTTCAGAACAAAACAAAATCGGCCCTACTATTAATTGCAGCCTTGTAATCTTTTACTGTTGGTCATTTTAGGACGTAAATAATGATTGGCCTACGGTAGGGGACTCAGATATCTAGGAAGACACAAGGGGCATGTGAACATTTCTTCAGTAATTGTATTTATAAGATAACTGCAATGAAGGAAATTCTGTTTTGGCTATATAGCACCATTCTATAACGCTCAAATAATTCAGAACTATAACACGGGGGCATGATGGGGCACCCTGCCCAACTCTCGCTTTGCCTGGATAGAGTTTGCATGTTCCCAAGACCTGTGTGAACAAGTGTACCCTGCAAGGGACTGCTGTGTCATCCATGGTTGGTTTCTACCTGTAACCCTGCGCTGACATAAACAGATAAACACTGACAAGGACTACCCGACGTATGCTTAGAAAGGACCGGCCGTGAGCATGATGTTACATTAAAGAAATGAAAACCTCAACAGCAGAGGGTGAAGAAAGGGGCACCTGGCAGTAACAAACTGACCAAAGAGGAGATTGCAAGGCTGGAATATAAACTTAATACACATGGTGGACAAAAAAAACTGACAACATGTACTTAATCAAAGAATTAAATCAAAGCTGATGTAGTTATAAATTTTGGTTTCTATGCATTTAGTCTGATTTGCAAGTTCTATCCAAAGGTGTCCTATCTCTAAATGTGCTTATTGTCATTATACAGAAAACAATTGCTGTTATATTTATTTATTTCATTCATTTTTTTTGTCAAACCAGCAATGCCCCATTTTTGTAAATATTTTGTGTAAATCTGACAAAAATCTTGTTTTCTTTTTCTGTAAACTAATGTAAATATAAATACATATATATATATATATATATACGCATATACTGTATGTGCGTGTGTGTGCATATCTGCCTTGGCTTGCTGCTTATGTACTGTACTGTTCTTGTTGTTGCGCTCTTATGCTCTTTGGTGTTAAACTGCCATGAAATCCAAATGCATGACTGCAGGTATGACTGTGTCCCTCAGCTAGCGAGCATTGCCTGCGCTCAGTTTGGTGTCACACTGCCGGGGGCCGAGGCAAGGCCATCTAGTTCTTTATCTGTGGTGATTCTGACTCCATTGCCTGTAAACTGTTTTTTCCACACCTAGCCTACTGTATGGCAGCCGGAAGTGGTCATTCAGAGCTCACTGGAGGAGAATGCTGCTCTCTCAGACTGTGAATTAAATGTCTTTTTTCTAAAGCTTACTTTGGATTAGCTTATTAACAAAATGGCCAATGCTGTCTGTGCTCCTGAACTGATGCTGTACCCAGTAGGTGATATGACACATTTTCCAATTTTTTGCACAAATGCAAGATTTTTTTTACATTTTTTCTCACAAAGATATGTGCACATTTTACAGTGCTGCAGTTGTTTAAAATTAATTGCAATAAAAAATGATTACTCCACTAAAAGTCGGTTTGTCAAATAACTCATGCCTGATGTCTGTAGATTTCTTTGTTTTGGTTTCTACCTTTCAAAATGCCTGTCTGTTGCTCTTTCTTCTTTACCACACACACTTCACACAGTATTATCCCCTCTATACATCCCTCCACCATTTTTTATGTACACATATTTCCAGAGTACGTTTGTTTTCAGAGTAGTACGGCGGTGCAGTGCAGTGTTTACCACCACACTCTCACTGCTTCAGATTCCTGAGATGGAAACCCATCTACTGTGTCGAGTTTACACATTCTCCTCGTATTCCACAGGTGCTCCAGTTTTTCTCCCACATTTTGAAGACACTCATGTAAACTGGCAACTTTAAACGAAATCATTATACCTTATCTGTTACTAACCCCGTGTTGTGTAAAGTGATGGCCAAGAAAAAAAATGTTTCTTCCCATCTTTATGGAGAATGGAGAACAAACTGAACAAATAGCAATCAAGACATCCATGAAAAAAATCTCAAGGTGTCCCATATTACAAACATAAATTTAATGATCAATGAATATGGAGCTTCAGTTCAAAAGTGCAATCCCATTAGAGCACACAAAAGAACTTCCAGAAGTGGTTTATTTAGCAATGTTTTAATGTGTGGGGACATTGTGAGCATATGACAGGACAATTGTGGGGCTTGTGCAACACAACTGATATTGGAGGACCCCCACTGAAGACCATTATATGAGGAATTTGTGTTCTCCATGAGAACATGAGATACCATACAACATTTTTCTCGGTCATCACTACAAACGACGCTGGGTATGATTTTCATATTTGGGTGGAGCATTTGTTTAAATGAGAAAGTGTTCTGTCTTTGAGACCCAATTTTCACCAGCTCTCTTTGGGACACTGATTCCAAGGTAATAATTGAGCTCACCCTGAAGAGGAACATGACCTGTCTAAATACATTCGTTTTGGTTTGTATGCATCATCCAGGGTGGTGCAATTCGTCCTCACAGCTTCAGGGTACTCCGGTCCTCTTCAACATTTCAGTGATGCGTGTCTTGTGATGGACTCACTGCCTATTCAAGCTTATCTCATACTGCTTTTGGGATGACTTTCACCCCTTGGCTCTGGTGCACCAGTATCTCTTCTTAATGTAGGTGAGTACTTCCCTTATAAAATATTAACAACCTGCTTCATGCAGTTCGATGTCATGGGCAGCTGGAGCATATTCCAGCAGCACACACTACATGACAGGACAGGGTGCCAGTCAATGACAGGGCCCACTCACACACACCATAATGGGGTCACTTTGGAGTAGCCAGTTAAATGATCCTGCATGTCTAAAGGTATCTGAGTGAAAAACTCATGCAAACATGGGGAGAGCAAACTCCACACGGATGATGACCGGCCGTGAGATTCATACCAGTGCGCTGAAATCTTGCAATGCCTTCCTCATTTAACAATTTTTTGTAATCATTTGTTTATTTTCTGTGTCTACCTGCTCAGGTACTAAACCAATTCTCAAAATCTCACTACTGTAACCTTCTCTATAACCACAATGCTTCTACTGCCATACTCTTTTGTAACTTTAACCTGTAGCCGAAGGTTTGAAGTGTGATCTGTGCACAGTAGAGTATTTTACTCCAAAAGAGTACCTAAGGCCATGAATTGACAAAGCTAAAAACATCTAAACTATGCAAACCAGCTGACAGGGAGAAAACTTTACTGCCATGTAAGTACCCTGCCAGGGAGATGGCAAAGGACGAGTGGAGATTCAACTCAGGCAGGCTATTAACAGAGAGCAGGTGTATGCTGTGGTCTGATGGTCGGTTTATGGTCAACAGTTACTGTGTACTATTTCCATTTAACTTGTACCTGAAAAAGACTGTAGCCTATGTTTGTCAAGTTAATTTAGAATCAAAGACCATGAGAAGGGTGTAAAGCTCTGGCAACTGCACTAAACATTGGAGCTCACCGAAGGTTGGATGGAAGACATCACTCCTGCTTGCCACACTCTTGAAGTGGTCAGAGCCGACTCAGGGACCCCACAACTTCATGCTTTTTGCCAGAAGCTTTCCTTTACAATTCTATTATTGTGTATTGTCCTGCCAAATTAAAAGAAGCTAAGTATATCCTTTTTTTAGCATTATTTTTCTGTTCTTCATCTTAGAATTACCACTGTACCACTAGGGAAGGATATATTTTATCATATATATCTATATATACACAGTCATATGAAAAAGTTTGGGAACCCCTCTTAATTCATAGTATTTTTGTTTATCATTGGCTGAGCTTTCAAAGTACCAACTTCCTTTTAATATATGACATGCCTTATGGAAGCAGTAGTATTTCAGCAGAGACATTAAGTTTATTGGATTAACAGAAAATATGCAATATGCATCATAACAAAATTAGACCGGTGCATGAATTTGGGCACCCCAACAGAGATATTACATCAATACTTAGTTGAGCCTCCTTTTGCAAATATAACCGCCTCTAGACGCCTCCTATAGCCTTTGATGAATGTTTGGATTCTGGATGGAGGTATTTTTGACCATTCTTCCATACAAAATCTCTCAAGTTCAGTTAAATTTGATGGCAGCCTAGCATGGACAGCCTGCTTCAAATCATCCCATAGATTTTCAATGATATTCAAGTCAGGGGACTGTGATGGTCATTCCAGAACATTGTACTTCTCCCTCTTCATGAATGCCTTTGCAGATTACGAACTGTGTTTTGGGTCATTGTCTTGTTGGAATATCCAACCTCTGCGTAACTTCAACTTTGTGACTGATGCTTGAACATTATCCTGAAGAATTTGTTGATATTGGGTTGAAATTCATCCGACCCTCGACTTTAACAAGGGTCCCAGTGCCTGAACTAGCCACACAGCACCACAGCATGATGGAACCTCCAACAAATGCGGTGTTCTTCTTCTGCCATGCAAAACGCCTTTTGTTTTGACCAAATAACTCAATTTTTGTCACATCAGTCCAAAGCACTTTGTTCCAAAATGAATTTGGCTTGTCTAAATGAGCATTTGCATACAACAAGCGACTCTGTTTGTGGCGTGAGTGCAGAAAGGGCTTCTTTCTCATCACCCTGCCATACAGATGTTCTTTTTGCAAATTGTGCTGAATTGTAGAACAATGTACAGATACACCATCTGCAGCAAGATGTTCTTGCAGGTCTTTGGAGGTGATCTGTGGGTTGTCTATAACCATTCTCACAATCCTGCGCATATTCTGCTCGTGTATTTTTCTTGGCCTGCCAGACCTAGGTTTAACAGCAACTGTGCCTGTGGCCTTCCATTTCCTGATTACATTCCTTACAGTTGAAACTGACAGTTTAAACCTCTGAGATAGCTTTTTGTAGCCTTCCCCTAAACCATGATACTGAACAATCTTTGTTTTCAGATGTTTTAAGAGTTGCTTTGAAGATCCCATGCTGTCACTCTTCAGAGGAGAGTCAAAGGGAAGCACAACTTGCAATTGACCACCTTAAATACATTTTCACATGATTGGACACACCTGTCTATGACGTTCAAGGCTTAACAAGCTAGTCCAACCAATTTGGTGTTGCAAGTAATCAGTATTGAGCAGTTACAGGCATTCAAATCAGCAAAATTGCAAGGGGACCCAAATTGTTGCACAGCCAGTTTTTCACATTTGATTTAATTTTATACAATTAAATACTGCTTCACTAAAAATCTTTGTTCGGTAAACACCCCAGTACTCAGGTGTTCCTAGGAAAAGTATTTATTAGTACAATCACCTCATTGTAAACTTGTGATACAGTTATAATATTGCACAACCTGAGCCACTTTATAAAGCACGTATTTATATATGATGACGATATCATTTTTAAGATGAAATGCAGCAAAATATGTTTATTACATTATACTGATAAAACATTAACTTCATTTAAATAATCTGTATTGTTAATAATTACTGTGGTGGGTTGGCACCCTGCCCGGGATTGGTTCCTGCCTTGTGCCCTGTGTTGGCTGGGATTGGCTCCAGCAGACCCCTGTGACCCTGTGTTCGGATTCAGTGGGTTGGAAAATGGATGGATGGATGTTAATAATTAAACATGTGAGGACATGGTGTCACAGCACTAGCAAGGAGCTGGCGCCTCGTTCAGGGTTTGTTCCTGCCTCGTGCTGTATTCTTGCTGGGGCTGACGTGACACTGGAAGGATAGATTGATAGAATAATTAAACATGTACTACAAAGATATTTCAATGTTCCTTAAAAGTTTTGAACAATCAGCATTCTCAGCTTACAGATGGCTTAACGTCTATTACAGAGCTGATTGCGTGGCGATTGGATACTTGGAGAAAGAAAAGGAAGGACATGAATTGGGGGTTAGTACTTTTGAAACAGACAGTACTGCTGCAAAAAATTATTTCATTGAAGGTCGCACATGGCGCAGCAAGCATCTTGCGGGAGGAAGGAACAATCTCTAGATGAGGCGCCAGCTCATCACTTTCACTGTGCCACCGTGTTCCCATGTTTAATAACATGCTTTAACTCCTATCATCATGAAAATGATACCAAGTATACATCTCAGTATTTAAATTATTCAGAGAACTGTAATATCATGAATGTAATGGATTCTGTGTCCTGTCAGAGGAAGAGAAAGCCCATTTAAGAAGCACGTAGTGATTCACACACACAGAGCACATAGATGAACAAATACAATACAAATCATTTAATGTGCTGCTTTAGTTACGATGGTATTTGAGAAACTAGTAAATTAAACGTCTACTTTAATGACAAAATAAACTACGTAATTAAAGTGGAAATTTCGAAATTAAAGTTGACATTTCAAGCTTTTTTCCCCACTGTGTGCCCTTTTTTTTTCCTTTCTCTGTACTCTAATAAGCTTTCATATGACACTCAGACGGTGGTCTACACCTCGCCTTTTCACGGCGAATTTGATATCTGACAACTTATTTTTTATTTCAGGCACTGTGCAACTTTGTGAACTTGAGCTTTTGAGTTTCTCCGACATGCTATGTCACTCGATCAACTTCCTTTTGTTGTTTATATCACTGTTTAAACCAACAAATAGCACGTTTTTCCTTGCCTCCATATTCGCTGAAACTCTTCTATTTTCCGCCGTGCTTTTGCCATTGCCTTTTCACAGAATGCTGAGCTTAAGGGCTATTTATATTGATTTGCATATTCAAAGAGGTGTAATTCTGGGAGGAGTTGGGGAGTGACAGCAGGTGCAGGCACGTTCGTTACTTTTCACACTGACTGGTATTTATGTAGCGGAAGAACGTAGAAGTTGGCGTACACACAGAAAAATGCATCAGGATTTTTTTGTGCGTACAAACGTTTCCACTTTTGTCCGTATGCCATGTTTTAGTGTAAATACTAAGCACGGCGTTATGCATGAGGCCCCGCCCATGGTCTGGTGTGGTACTACTATTATTTAGGTCCTCTAGCTGCCTCCCAATTGCACATGTGTGACTATATATATATATATATATATATATATATACTGATAAAAAACGCTGTAAACAAAGAATGCTTTCAGAAATATAAATAATGATTGTTTATTGTTATCAATTTACAAAATGCAAAGTGAGCGAACAAAAGAAAAATCTAAATCAAATCAATATTTGGTGTTACTACCTTTTGCCTTCAAACCAGCATCAATTCTTATAGGTACACTTGCACAAAGTCAGGGATTTTGTAGGATTATAGTCAGGTGTATGATCAACCAATTATACCAAACAGGTGCTAATGATCATCAATGTCACACGTAGGTTGAAACACAGTCATTAACTGAAACAGAAACAGCTGTGTAGGAGGCTTAAAACTGGGTGAGGAACAGCCAAACTCTGCTACCAAGGTGAGGTTGTGGAAGACAGTTTCATGTCATGGCAAGATTGAGAACAGCAACAAGACACAAGGTAGTTATACTGCATCAGCAAGGTCTCTCCCAGACAAAGATTTCAAAGCAGGCTGGGGTTTCAAGATGTGTTGTTCAAGCTCTTTTGAAGAAGCACAAAGAAATGGGCAACGTTGAGGATCGTAGACGCAGTGGTCGGCCAAGGAAACTTAGTGCAGCTGATGAAAGACACATCAAGCTTATTACCCTTCGAAATCGGAAGATGTCCAGCAGTGCCATCAGCTCAGAACTGGCAGAAACCAGTGGGACCCAGGTACACCTATCTACTGTCCGGAGAAGTCTGGCCAGAAGTGGTCTTCTTGGAAGAGTTGCAGCCAAAAAGCCATACCTCCGACGTGGAAAGAAGGCCAAGCAACTCAAGTATGCATGAAAATATAGGAACTGGGGTGCAGAAAAATGGCAGCAGGTGCTCTGGACTGATGAGTCAAAATCTGAAATATTTGGCTGTAGCAGAAAGCAGTTTGTTCGTTGAAGGGCTGGAGAGCGGTACAATAATGAGTGTCTGCAGGCAACAGTAAAGCATGGTGGAGGTTCCTTGAACGTTTGGGGCTGCATTTCTGCAAATGGAGTTGGAGATTTGGTCAGGATTAATGGTGTTCTCAATGCTGAGAAATACAGGCAGATACTTCTCCATCATGCAATACCATCAGGGAGGCGTATGATTGGCCCCAAATTTATTCTGCAGCAGGACAATGACCCCAAACATACAGCCAAAGTCATTAAGAACTATCTTCAGCGTAAAGAAGAACAAGAAGTCCTGGAAGTGATGGTGTGGCCCCCACAGAGCCCTGATCTCAACATCATCGAGTGTGTCTGGGATTACATGAAGAGACAGAAGGATGTGAGGAAGCCTACATCCACAGAAGATCTGTGGTTAGTTCTCCAAGATGTTTGGAACAACCTACCAGCCGAGTTCCTTCAAAAACTGTGTGCAAGTGTACCTATAAGAGTTGATGCTGTTTTGAAGGTAAAGGGTGGTCACACCAAATATTGATTTGATTTAGATTTCTCTTTTGTTCATTCACTGCATTTTGTTGATTGATGAAAAGAAATGATTAACACTTCCATTTTTGAAAGCATTCTTTGTGTACAGTATTTTTTCACGCCTGCCTAAAACTTTTGCATAGTACTGTATATATATATATATATATATATATATATATATATATATATATATATATATATATATATATAAATAAGAGGCTTCCACAAGTACAAAGGTTTGGGGACTGTCCCCGTATAATGTGGCAAGTAAAGTGGCAAGTCCTGCCGTTGTCTGTTCCTGACTTCAGTTCATTTGAATCTCTTGTGTGTCAATTAACTGGACCTATTCCTACCATTATTGCAACTGTTTACTGGCCCCCTAAATCAAATAATGACTTTCTGAACGACTTTGCTGTTTTTCTTACACACTTATCTATTGTTTCATCAAACGTAATACTTCTGGGGGATTTCAATATACATATGGATAATATCAATGTCCCCATTACTAGAGACTTTACATCCTGCCTTGAGAGTTTTGGATTCCAACAGCATACTGATGTTCCCACTCATTCCAAAGGACATATCTTGGACTTGATTTGCTGTTCTGGAGTTACCCCGCTTGATTGTACTGCGGATGAACTCCCCATAACTGATCATTTTCTTATTTTATTCAATGTTATATTTGCACTTTCTAATACTAAGCTTTCCCATCTCATGTCTTTCCGTAATATTAAGAAAATTAACTTAGACTCTCTTTCCTCTATTATTGATTCCCTTATGGACATTCATAATTTATTCACTCCTGAAGAACTGGTCTCACACTATAACACTGGACTTAATGGTATTCTTAACCCTCTCGCTCCATTAAAAACTAAATCTGTTTCTTTCTCCTTTTCTGCTCCCTGGTTGATGCCTGAACTTCGGCTTTTGAAACTTGAACGGTTGTATAAAAAAACTGGACTCTTTGTTCACAAAGAGATGTACAAAAACCATATACTTTATTACAAGGACTGTATTGCCCAAACTAAATCTAACTATTATACTCACATTATTTCTTCCAATGAAGGCAACACCAAGTCATTGTTTTCACTGCTTAATAATATCACACAACCCCCGGATTCTTTACCTTCTCACCTTTACTGAACTGATTTTTGCAATTCCCTTATGTCCTTTTTTAATGAAAAAATCCAGAAGATTCATCAGTCTCTCGGTACAGATTCCTTCAGTACTTCATTTGAATTTCACCCACCAACTCACTCATTTTCCTCTTTTCAGCTTTCTACTTTCTCAGTAATCTCAGATCTTGTCTGCAAGTCAAAATCCTTATCAAATCCTGGTTTTCTTCATATTTTCTTAAATTAAATAGTGACAAAACTGAGGTTCTCCTCATTGGTACAAAATCAACATTATCCAAAACTGATCCTTTTTTATTTGTTATTGATCATTCCTCTGTCTCCCCTTCCCCACAGGTTAAGAGTCTGGGTGTCATCCTTAACAGTACTTTATCCTTTCAGTCCCACATCAATAACATCTCCCAGGTCTGCATATTCCATATAACATTAATCGTATTTGCCCCTCCCTCACTCCCCACACCACTGCTATCCTTTTTTTTTTTATAATTTTATTGATTTTATTGTAATCATTCCATACAAATAGATCCATTTTTACAAAAATAAAATAGGATTGCAAACAAATCAACCCCCACCCCTGAGAAACAGAGCATGGCCAATGGACTAAAACTTAAAAATAGTAAAAATAAGTAAATTGATGAGTTCAGTAGGCATTTACAGATAAATGGAGAAGAAAAAGAAATGGGGAGAGAATCTTCCTCAGTGCTTTAAGTGCTTATTCTAAAATATTATTAATTAGATCCTGCCAGGTTTTGAAAAAGTTCTGCACAGATCCTCTAAGTGAGAATTTGATTTTTTCCAATATCAAATAATATAAAACATCAGTTACCCACTGACTTCAAAGAGGAGAGTTAGGATTCTTCCAGTTTAGCAAAATAAGTCAGCATGCCAATAGTGAAGTAAAGGTAATTACAGTTTGCTTGTCCTTCTCCACTTTAAGCCCATCTGGGAGTACACCAAACACAGCTGTTAGTGCATTAGGAGGGATTGGGACACCAAGGCTGTCTGAAAGGCATTTAAAAATGTTTGTCCAGTATGATGTTAATTTGGTGCAGGCCCAAAACATGTGACCCAGTGAGGCTGGCGCTTGATTGCAACGTTCACAGGTTGGATCTTGCCCTGGAAACATTTTGGACAATTTCAAGCGAGACAGATGTGCTCGATATATAAGTTTGAGTTGAATAATTCTATGCTTTGCGCATATGGAGCTCAAGTGAATTCTCTGCATTGCTACCTTACACTCCTTTTCTGATATGCTGAGTGAGAGATCCTTTTCCCACTGTCCTCTTGGATCTTTGAAAGGGAGTTACTGTAAAATAATTTTATATATTGCAGAAATGATATGTCTGAGTCCTCGAGACTCAGCAATATTTTTTCCAACATAGAGGGAGGTGGGAGGTGAGGAAAATTGGGCAGGTTCTGTTTAACAAAGTTTCTAATTTGAAGATAGTGAAAGAAATGTGTTGCTGGAAAATTAAATTTGGAATTTAATTGTTCATAGGATGCAAAGATGTTGTCAATATAAAGATCTCTAAGTAATTTAATCCCAAATGTTTTCCAGATATTAAAAACTGCAATGTTTGCGAGGGTTGAAAAAGGTGGTTCTCATGCAGAGGTGCCACAGATAAAAGATTCTCCATCTTAAAATGCTTTCTACATTGGTTCCATATTCTGAGTGAGTGAAGCACAATTGGGTTATTAGTATATTGGTGATAACTTGCATTTATTGGGGCACAAAGCAGGGAATATAGAGAAGTACTGCAGGATTTTATTTCTATTGCGGACCAGGGGGGTATTTTTTGCACGTCGCTTAAATCATCCAAGATCAGATGCCTCATCTTGGATGAGTTAATGCCGGTGAAACTCATCCTGGATAAGTCGGTTTTTCAAACGCAGCGTAGTAGTAGATAGTCTAGCTGGATCTTATCATCCGAGATGAATGCGTGCACCCGCGCTGAGTGAAAAGCCCATATATATTGAGTCTAGAAAACATGATCAGCAAGTCTTTGATAGGCTGTAACAAAATAACGAAAGCGGAGCAGGACCTTTTATTCGAAGGACATGAAGAATTTCAAGATTTAATATGCACAAGGGGTAACACTGCAAAAGCAGCCCAAACCAGAAAAGACGGCTGGCAAAAAGTGGCCGACAAATTAAATGCGTGTGCATTGTACTTACTGAAAGCAGCGTTCCATTTCATATGTGTCAGATTAATTATTATTTAATATGTCATAATTCCAGATCAAACGTGAGCACAAGGAGAACACTGGAACAGGTTAAAGTGAAGTACAAGAATATACTTCAAACTGGTAAATATTGGTATATAACTATTTAAAGAATTGATGACATAAAGAATCATATATAAGTTAATTAGAAGGCAGACAAGCAAAAAACAGGTGGAGGTCCACACAGTCCAGACCTAACCCCTACAGAAGAGTTGGCTCTCCAGCAAAATGCCCATCGCCCTGTTTCTGAGGGCATTCCAGGGGGAAGCTCCTCCTCAGAACAAGTGGCAGGATGCAGTGGTCACTTCATTTCAGGTAAAGGATGGTCATTGCATATATTTGTCCTCAATGTGTGCCATATGTACAGTATGTTCCATATAGCCCTCTTTTTTGTTGGGTCAGTTGCAGGGAATGTCATATCCCTTGAACCTGTGTCTGACCAACAAGATATTGACGAAGGTCAAATATTTGATGAAGACACTGTGTCTGATTATTCATCAGGAGGAGAGGTACATTTTCTAAATAATGTTTGATCAAACTCCACTCTGATCAGTCCCATGTGCCCTCACATTTGGAAATCCTGGGTAATGAGAATGTTAGGCTGATTGTGAGATTCTTTATGGAACTGTGGGTGTTTTTACCTGTGTATTACCTACCTGCAATGGCATGAAACGCCTGTTTTGTCTGCACACGCAGGTGTCCAGGAAACACAATGAAAACCCGAAGGAAATATTTCAGAGCCAAACAAACTTTACGAATTGCCTGGCAAACTGCACTTTTAGTTAGATTTTCCGCATCACCTACAGTATATAAAAAAAGTGCCGCTTGCAAAAACCCTCAAAGCAATGCATACTGTCTGTGTGGTTGTGAGAGCCTGACTTCGCCGAGTTTGACTTCGAATATAAGGTCCTAATAATTTTTTGAGGTACAATATTCCCCCTCGGCTAAAGCGGTATCTTTCGAAAAGAATTTCCTCCGGGAGCAATAAAGGATCTTGCTGATTGTGCAAAACCCTCTCTATATGAAATTCTCTTCTTATAATTTGTGTACCGATATCAATTGGTCGCTCATTCATGTACGGCGAAGTCATGACTGAATGAATTCCATGCACGGACACTGATTAAGTGTGTGAGCTAATCCTTGTTTACGTAGAACCAACCTGCTCCGAGCAGGTTTGAGGATTTGGATGTGCTGCTATGACAACACATCCATCAAGAGTTTCGAAAAACTGACAGATCCAGGATCATGCCAAATCGTCAACAATTATATCCGGCTAAACGAGTAATCCACGTACGAAAAATACCCCCCTGGCCTATGTATGTTCATCTATTTGTGTCCATGTCCCGGTTTTTATAGCTTGTATGTTTGCTGCCCAGTAGTAAAACTGAAAGTTAGGTAAAGCCATGCCACCTTCTCTCTAAGGTCTTTGTAGAGTCACTCTTTGGATACGTGGATGTTTTAGGTTCCAAATAAATGAGGTTATGGTTGAATCTAATTGCTTAAAGAATGATGTATTGATGTAAATTGGAATGTTTTGAAATAAAAAGAGAAGCTTAGGAAGGATATTCATCTTAACAACGTTAATTCTTCCAGCTAGAGTGAGATGGAGGGTTGACCATCTATGCAAATCTTGCTTAATTTTTTCCATACACATGGTGAAATTTTGTTGATAACGAGCTTTATGTTTACTTGTAATATTTACCCCTAGGTATTTAAACTGATCTGCAATAATAAAAGGGAAGGTGTCCAATCTAATATTGTATGCTTGTGAATTCACCGGAAAGAGCACACTTTTATTTAAATTAATTCTGAGACCAGAGATGTTTTGAAATTCTGTAAGCGCTGTTAAGACTGCAGGCACAGTATTTTGTGAGTCTGATATATACAGTACCATATCATCTGCATATAGAGAAATTTTCTGTTCAAGTCCTTCTCTGATAATCCCCTTTATCTGATAAGCATTTTGACAGTGAACCGCCAGTGGTTCAATGGTGATTGCAAATAGCAGGGGTAACAAGGGGCATCCTTGTCTGGTACCACGTTCTAGTTTAAAGTAGTCTGAGCAAATGTTGTTAATACAAAAAAGGTAGTTCCATTCAATCTTATCAAATGCTTTTTCTGTATCCAACGATAATAATATCTCCGGGGTTTTTGACTTGCAGGTGAATATATTCCATTAAACAGGCGTCAGAGATTGGAAGCTAAATGTTGGCCTTTAATAAATCCAGTTTGATCTTGTGATATTACTGAAGGCAGCACTTTCTCCATCCTTCTAGATAGGACTTTGGAAAGTATCTTAACATCATTATTCAGAAGTGAAATTGGTCTGTATGATGCACATTGTAATAAGTCCTTGTTTTGTTTAGGAAAGACGGTGAGTAATGCTTGGTGAAAAGTGTAAGGTAGAATTTGATTGTCTCTAGCTTCTGTAAATGTTGCTAATAAGAGGGGAGCTAGCTGACTGAAGAATTCCTTATAAAATTCGACAGTGTAGCCATCTGGGCCTGCTGCTTCCCACTCTAAAGTGACTTTATAGCATCTAGCAATTCTGATAGTGCCAGAGGTTTATCCAATTCCTCTGCAAAAAAAGTATCTATTTGTGGTATCTGTAATGTATCCAGAAATGCATTAAATTGTGTGTTGTCTTCTTTGAACTTCCCACAAGTTATTGCCATGTAGCCTATTGTTATGTTGGAAGTTATAATTATGAGGATTAAAAGGATAGATTAGATATAGCTTGCTCTCTTTCTCTCCCTCCTTATCCCTCCACCCCCCTCCCTCCCCATTTTGCTTCCCTACGTGAGGTTGGACCCCACTTCAAAAAGTCCCAGTCCTCTGACATACCTAGAGACAGAGCACGTCCAAAACAAAACAAACCCCCCAGTAGCGGCATTTGAGGAATAAAAAGTAGAGATATCTATTGCCGATAAAGTCTAAATACTATGAGCATAAAATACTGTATAATCATCAACGGTCTTGAAATATTAAGACAGTAAAACCAGGGAATGGTGTTAAAAAATGGCCCTGGATAAGCATAGTAAACCCTAATGTAATAATAACAATAACAATAAACTAAGGGTATGATGTTAAACAGTCTCCTTTAGAATAGTTAAAAACCAAAAAGAAAAAGAAAAGAAAGAACTACCTGAATTTCTTCCACACATACGCATGTAATTGTAATTAAAACATAAACATAAAGTGCCCGAGAAGAAAAAAGGATGTATAATTCCACTGCTATCCTTGTTCATAGCCTTGTCACTTCTCGTCTGAATTATTGCAATTCCATTTTCTTTGGTCTTTCTCGCAAATCTCTTTATAAGCTTCAACTGGTCCAGAATTCAGCTGCCCGCATCATTACTAGAAACCCCCTCTATTCACCATATCACTCCCGTTTTGCAGCCGCTTCACTGGCTTCCAGTTAAGTTCCGCATTCAATTCAAAATTCTTCTGTTAACTTAAGGCTGTCCACAACCTTGCCCCTCCATATCTGTCTGACCTCCTCCATGTTGCCATTCCCTCCCGTACCCTTAGATCCTCTTCCTTCATCCACTTGACTGTCCCCTTCGTCCGTCTTACCACTATGGGGAGCAAAGCATTCAGTTGCTCTGCTCACCAGCTCTGGAACTCACTACCATCTGAGCTTAAAATTATTGAATCATTTTCAGTTTTCAAATCTAAACTTAAAACTCATTTGTTTAAGACTGCTTTTTCTCTTTGATTACAATTGCTCGGATTTTAATTTTTGTATTTTAGTTTTGTTTATAATCTGTGTTTTATATATTGTTTCGGTGTCCTTGAGTGTTTAGAAAGGCGCCCACAAATAAATAAAATGTATTATTATTCTTATTATTAAATTAAATATGAGTTTGTCCCTGGCCATGATGTTATAGAAATGATGAGGAAAGACAGTAACAAATGGGAATAAAAATTGTACACAAATAAACAAAAAATAAACAAAAAAAAAATTAATCAACCGTGTGCTCCTGATGCTTGCCATTTCATAAGTGCCATCTAAACTCCAGATGACATTTCCTTTCAAGGTTCACTCTTGCTGTTTGGCTCTAAGGATGCAATGTGAAGTCAAGGAAAGACATGCAATATGCCCTTCAAAATTAAACAAGGCACAGAGATGAAAGGGAACACTTAGCAATTGTTGGTAACCTGTTTTTAAAACATCTTTGCTTGCAGCAATAATAATTTCATTACCTAGACACTAAACTTCATAACAGTTCTTTGTGTACAGAAGGCAGATATTTAAGGTAGGATGCCTTATGTGTTCAACAATCTCTTGAATGTGCTTCCAGCTTGTTTCTCAACATCACCACCCCAGGGCATTGACCCCACTCTTAGGCTACATCTGCACTACTACATTTTAGTTTAAAAACTGCTAATCTCCATCCGCACACAATAGCATTTTCACTTCATTTATTAAAGTATCCACACTAAAATAACTGAAAACGCATATGACATAGATGTTCACCCACACTGGGCATGCACCATAAGGAGGGTAATGCAACTGACCACAAGATTTAATATAAAATTATAGCAACAGGTAAATGATTTGCCTTTTGTGCATGGATGCAGCATTCTTTCTGTACAAAGCGCAATGTAGATGCATACAAGTAAACAACACCACAAGTGTCATGGAAAGCAACTCCTCTATGTCTGCTATGTTGGAATCTGGTTTTCCTCCATGAAGAGTGACCAATCAGGTACGTTGTCATGAGTAGAATCCAAACAGACAAGGGCTATTTAATAAGTATGACCAAATCAGAGCGTAATTAGGGTCTGTTCTTTCAAAAGTCTCTGTTTTTACTTGCAGCCACACACACGCACATGGGAGGCAGTCTAACGGCTTAATGAAGAGTAAGACGCAGAGTCACGGGTTAATGAACTGCACTAATGCCTTGTCTCCCTCTTCCACAGAAAACCTGGGGCTTCATATATACACAGTACGCCTCTTTCCACGCTCACATCATGATGTATAAAAACTAAACTTGGCGTAAATCCTCATTCTCATGCCAGCTCAATCCCTGGCGTACACAAGTTCTCCACTTGGTTTTGCAGACTGGCGGCACCCAGATTCAAAGTAGTGCTACTGCTCCTGTGCGGTTTTCCTTTATTTTTTAGATTCACATCCCTGACGCGGCTTTATCAAATACAGAAATTAACCACCTATCATTTTTTAGTTCAAGGCATCTGATTGTAATCAACCTGCAATCATATAATGGTGCGCCGAATGGACAAAACTATTGCAAATACCATAGCCATTTTAGCGTTGTTACTCTCAGCTTACCACTTGGAGTATTTTAACCCACTGTATCTGAGTGTGCAATCACAGCTCTACAGAAGCTGATCGGAAAGGTCTACTGCAGATTGCATCAAGACATACTGCCTCAGCCAATGCGCACAGTCTATTTGAACTTCTACCATTCGGCAAACACTTCAGAGCATTTCCTGTACAGACCTTGTGGTTCAGAAACAGTTTAATCCCAAGAGATATAAACGCACTCAATCAATTGTAGCAGAGGCACTATACAGGCTCCCAACCCGGCACAGAAGGACACAGAGGCACGTATAAAACAAGGACTTTTTATTTTCTTCTTCACCCATGGACGCATGTCTTCCCCGTGACCCACAGGCAATACACAGTCCCAAAAGCACTCTTTCCACACAACAACAATCCTTTCTCTTCTCCCACCTTGGCACCACCACTCCTCCCAGGCAACCTCGTCCTCTTCCTCCCGATTCTGGCTCATGAGTGGTGGATGCTGGCCCTTTTTATAGCCCACCCAGAAGTGCTCAAGGTGCTTGATCACCTGTGGCTAATTGCACTTCCGGGTGGGGCTGCAGAGATGTCCAGGTGGGTTCCTGGCTCCATGCAGCTCCCCTTGGCGGCCACCCCAGCTCCCAACAGGGTTGTGGAGAACTCCATCTCCCAGGAAACCCTGTGGGAAACTGAGGCACCATTGTCAGCCAGGGAGGCTGCCACCAAGCATCCCGGGGGAGGTAGTGAGATGTCCATAGCTGCTCCCCCAGAATATATACAGAAGGGCCGTCCTGGCCAGGCATGGGACCCGGCCGCCTGTCACACAGTCCATCAAGTGTTCCCGGTAGAACTGTTTGCACTTATAAGTACAATTACCTCACTTTGAATTTGCATTACAGTTGTAATATTGCACAACCTGAGCCACCTATGCTTTCATATTGTATATTTTTCTCTGTTTTTATCCTATTATTATTACTGATATTATTATTTTACCATTTTATAGGAAAATAAGTTTATAGAGGATGTGCATATAGAATCTTATTGTGCCATACAATTACAATAAAGGAATTCAATTCAATTCAATAGAAGAGAGCGCGTATTTATAGATGATGACGACTGGCTTCTAAGTCAATGTAGATTTCCAGGCGCTATCTTCTTGGAGCTCTTGATATCATTTTTAAGATGAAATGCAGTAAAGTATATATATTAAATTATACAGATACATTTTTAACTTAATTTAAATAATGTATATTGCTAATGATTAAATATGCAAGGACTTAGTGTGGCAGCGGTAGTGATGAGCTGGCGCCTTGTTCACGGATTGTTCCTGCCTCGCGCTGTATGGATACAGGGACTGGCGCGACCCTGGATGGTTAGATGGATGGAATAATTAAACATGTACTACAAAGATATTTCAATGTTCCTTAAAAGTTTTGAAGAATCGGTGTTCTAAGCTTACAGATGGCTTGACTTTTATTAAATAGCTGATTGGTTATTTGGAGAAAGAAAAAGAAGGACAGGAATCGGGGGTTAGTATGTTTGAAAGAGATAGTACTACTGCAATAAATTATTTTATTGAGGGTCATGCATGGGGCAGCAAGCATCTTGCGGGAGGCAGGAACAATCTCTGGAAGGGGCGCCAGCTTGTCACTACCACTGCGCCAACGTGCCTCAATGTTTTACGTTTACGTTTACATTAAAATGATATCAAGTATACATCTTAGTATTTAAATTGTTCAGAGAGCTACAACATCATGAATGTAATGTATTCTGAGTCAGTGGAAGAGAACACCTGTTTAAGAAGCACGTAGTGATTCACACACATAGAGCGCGTAGAAGAACACACAGAATACAAAGCATTTAACGTGCTACTTTAGTTACAATGGGATTTTCCCACTGTTCTTTTCTCTGTACACTACCATATGACACTTAGATGGTGTGCTATGACTTGCCTTTTCATGGTGACTTTGATATCTGACCACTTCTTTTTAATTTCGGGCACTGTGCGACTTTCTGAACTTTAACTTTCGAGTTTCTCTGCCACTCTGTCACTTGATCAACTTCCTTTTGTTGTTTATATCACTGCTTAAACCAACAAATAGTAAGTTTTTCCTTGCCTCTACTTGGTATTCGCTGAAATTCTTCTTTTTCCCTGGTGCTTTTGCCATTGTATTTTCACAGAATGCAAAACATATGGGACTATTTATATTGATTTTCATATTCAAAGAGGCATAATTCCAGGAGTAGTTGGGGTGGAGTGGCAGGCGCGTGCACGTGCGTTACTTTTCATGCTGACCGGGATTTATGGAGCTGAAGAATATGAAAGTTGGTGTACACACATTTCTGCATTTCTGCACGGCGTTATGCATGAGGCTCCCCAGACCACACCCTCCTACCAACATCAGTCCTACCTAAACCCACCTCTTCCTGCCTAGCTTCTATAAAAACTAAACCCTTCATCCTGCAGTCAGTCATTGACTTGACTCAGTCCTTTGTGATCACTCAGCATTTTTTTTTCATTGCATCGTGATAATATACGGGTGGGACCCCCAAACCTTTCTATTTGTTCTTGTGTCTTTTACACTTTTTACATTGTAACACTGAGCCTGCATTTTCAGAAGTACCGGGATCTGGAGAGCATTTTCAAAAGTCTCCATATTCAGAGGTAAAATAAACCAGGGTAGTGTGGATGAAAAATGGAGACTAATGTTTACATTTTTAAATGGAAATGTAGTAGTGTGAGCGTTGTCTCAAACATCTGCCATTAAAGGAGTGATCAGTGGGTCATCCAACCACAAAAATGAAGATAACAGCATATCAACAGTGATGCTGTGCCTTTTATAGTGGGCACTGATGGCTGCTGTCATTTCCTTGCAAAAAAGACACTCTAGATGATACAACAAATGCCTTTCTCTTCCATTTTGCCTTGAATATATGCTTTTCGTGGTCAGCCATTAGTTAAATCCTTGCCCATTTACATTTCCAGTGAAATGTGACTGATGAGTGAATTGAAAGGAACACCATTGGACAAGAAAATGGCATCGCTGGCGATTCCACTTCCAGCTGACTCCATGTGCAAATCCTGGTCCAATGAGACAGAGTTTATCCCAGGAACATCAACCACAAGGCAGAAACCAAACCTGAAGTGAATGTTGTGCCAGAGTAAAATTAGAAGGAAAAAATGTAAATAAAAAAATCAGGTAAAGAAGAGGCAAACTGCTAGCATAAGCCAAAATATTAAAGGAAGTTGAAAGATTAACCAAAACTCATAGTGAAAAACACACAAAGTCCTAATAATCTAAACTGAAGTTTATTGTAATGTGTACCCATCACAATGAAATTCTTATTTGTGCTTTTGTCAGCTATTCTGAGGAGACACCCAATACCAACTAAGACAGCACACAATAACAATATACATAGAATGCAACACACACACACACATATATAGATATACATACTGTAAAAATAAACATATACATACAATTATATGTAATATGTAAACATAATAAATATATGGAAATATTATCTATATAAATAAAATCAACAAAATTTATTTCTATTGCACATTTTCATTCACAGGATACAGCACAAAATGCTTTATAGAAGATCTCTACGTAGGAGTCCAGGAGTCCAGAGTGGCATGTCCTGGGTGGAAATGTGCAGTTTCTCCTCAAGAAGCTCCAGAGCAGGCTAACCTGCAGGTGTCTATGAAAGAGAGGATCGGCAGGAGGGCAAATTACCAGCTGGACACAACACAGGGCCTCAGATAAAAGAAGCAAGAAGTGTGTTGACTCTTCAAGTCTCAAAACTATGAAGCTGCTTGAAAAGTGCAGACAGCCAAATGTCAGAGGCACAGGGACTTCAGGGTTTACTGCAGGTGTCAGAATTTGATATCACTAATATTGTCTTCTTGTTTTTATCATTTTTAATCATCTTTTTTTGTGAGCATTTAATTGCTACTGTTGTGTTTTGTGGGGTCTCCTGTATTCTTGTTTATCAAAGCCGCTGCACAGAGACACAGGCAGCCTTGCTGGGTGTGTCTGTGCACAAACTGTCAGGAGACATCATGGCAGCCATCTGGTTTAACCACCTAGGCGTTAACCCAAGTGTGACTCGGGCTCACAGTTTTGGTCATTAGGGCTAAGACCAAACCAGATCCAGGGTAATGTGTAAAAATCTGCTTTAAAGGGTTAAGCCCAACTACCTCTTGGGACAGTATCCTGCTGCCATCTAGTGGTTAAATAACATTGTGTTTCACAAAATCAAGAATGGTTCTACCACCCTAAGATAAACTTATCAATATTCATGAGTGGGATGGAGCCTCCAACCAAAAACACGATGTTGTGTAAACAAGAAGCTGTAAAGCCAGTTTTAGAACAAACTGAAACTGAATCATTAGTTGACTCAAGTGATAGTGATGAAAATCTAGAAAAAAACTAGGCCATAACTAGGCGGCAAAGTTTAGTGGAGGGTGGCGTTTATTTCAATTGTCATACACATTACTATAAAAATGTCTAACTCAATACAACATCAGTAGGGACCTCCATCTCTCTTCTATTTAAGAAATGTTTAGGACCCCCATCCTCTGTTATATCAATTAAAATTGAGCTCTGAACACTCTCGCATGATAATTAAATAAAAAAATGTCATTCTCGATCCTGTATTTTGGGCACAACATTTTCACCTTCACCTAAGGCAGCAAAAAACCTAGAGCGAGCCCTGGATTTAAGTATGAGCTCCACATCAAGAACTCCTCTAAATACAATTGTAACATGGTTTTGAAACTTCTTTATCTCAGTTTTGGAGTTTGTATATTTTCAGACTTTGTTTTTTGTTATATTTCCATTATTTTATTATTATTTTTTCAACACTACTTTGTGATTTTCTATTGGATGGTCACCAATGTTTTGTGGCTCTCTTTGCATGGTTGTGGCCATATTGTTATGATGTCTGTAGCTAGTCATACGCAGGTCACGTAACATCTTGCATCATCATGTCCTTCCTATGAAAGATGGCAGTGCACAGCTTCTTGACACAGTGTATTTATCTTCTTTCCAGATTTCTCAACATTTTTCTATTAGTGGTAGTGGAAGCTGTCAAGTAGTTCTGGGGAGACTCTAAGGAGGGGGCCACATATTCAGACTTTTGATTTGTGTTTCTGGTTCGGCCTTTTGGTATTTTGTCCTTTGATTGTTTATTCAACATTATTTATGTCATACCCTCAATTTCTTCATCTTCTGGTTGCTACCTTGTATTCAATCACATCAAACTCTATAAAAGCTGAAAACAATGTTTTAGTATTTTATTAAAATTAAACATTTCAGGAAATTGACATATTGTGATTTTTAGTTTTTTTGTGCGTGTTTAATGTCTTTGATAAAGGACTGTTTTCACTTCATTTTGAGCCATACCTGGTTTCTGTCAACGACTATGCCCTCACTTCTTAATGTTAAGTTCTGATTCTCTAAGATAAAATAAACACCATACTTACGTCTTCTGTTTTTAATAGACTGATCTCACCAATTACAACAAGAGCAAGTACAAGGCTTTTGTCATTATAAATCTGACCCTAAAAAGTAAAATGAGCCACCTAGAGAGATTATGGAATTGAGAGATGAGATGGTGGTAATAATAATTAATTACATTTATATAGTGCGTTTCTAAACTACTCAAAACACTTTCCATAGACTATGGAGCACCATTTCAACCACCACCAATGTGTAGCATCCACTTGGATGATGTGACAGCAGCCATTCTGGTGCCAGTACGCTCACCATACATTAACTATTAGGTAGTGAAGAGGTGAGAGAGACAGCCAATTAGAGACAGGAAATGATTAGGGGGACAGAATGACAAGACTGTGATGGACAGTTTAGCCAGAACATCAGGAAACATCCTACTCGTTTTGAAACATAATCAGGAATCTTTTCTGACCACAGAGAGTCTGGTCTTCCAAGAGGCAACACCATTTTTACAGCACAATGTCCCCATCGCTGCACTGGGCTCCATTAGCAGAGCACACGGTAAGCTGCCCCAAATGGCCTCACCAACACCTCTTCCCAATGCAACCCAAATTTTTCCTAGATGGTCTCCCATCCAAGTATTGGCAGGGCCCGAACATGTTTAGCTCCAGGTGGAAGACCTCTTCTTAAGTGCATGTGATATGGTAGAGCAAGAAAGTAAGAGAAACTTAAGGCAATTGCAATGTTGCTTTTGTGAGCCACTACATCTACTGGACAAAAGTTCAACAGCCATAGTGATAGCTCCAGAATGGCTGTTGGGTTTTTGCGTTCTGTTTATTTGTATGTTTTGATCCTGCTTTGTTTACTTCTTCCTTGTATGCCAAATATATCTGAAACATCAAAGAACATGTATCTTTCTACGAATCAATGAAAAAAAAGAATAAAAAACCTCAGACACGAGAAACTGAATAGAACATTTTACTTAAAATGCCAGAATAATTCCAAAAATGTAAAAAGAAATTAAATGGGCCTGTAGATCTTTAGGGAGGATAAAATGTGGAGCAACTACAGTACCTCTTTCACCATTGGGCCTATCAAAAAAGAGAGAGTTGCGTTCGTAACCCTATATATTAAGTGGTGTCGACAAACACCTTTGGGTGTTCAGTGTGGTGAAACAAATAATTCTTACCCTTTGTTAAATAGTGAAGGACAGGGTGCCCTGGAATGGCTTTGTCCTCACAAAGAAATCTCACACTAGCCAAGTGAACAGGAAAGCCAAGTGAGCAAGCAGCTCATTTACAGACTCAAACTGAATTGCAAGCCTGCAGGTGACTTGGCCATTCAGCGTCAAGCATCCATATTCTAATAAGTCCTCAATCTGTCTTTGTTTTAATTAGAAACATATTACTATGTAATTTGCTGGTCCTCCCAGATACTTTGGTCATGTCTTTTGTTTTCTGTGGAACGCCAATATGACCTACTGAAGTGATCAGACTATCATTCAGTATGAATGCAGAATACTGTGTGATCTACAAGTGTTGGTCCCCTAGTTGTCACCATCAATGATTTCAGACTCTTTCTTGCTATCTTCAGCAGATATTTTAATGGATGTGATTTCAGCTTCCACGGTTTCTACATGCCTCATTAGGGAGCACCAGTCTGTTTATAAGACTTGTGTCGAACAGCAGACTTTATATTTGGTTAATCCAGCTGCAGATCCCAAGTAGTAAACAGCACCTCAGAAGCATCAATAATTAATATTAGCACAAATCTGTTTGGCAATATATTTGCAGGAAGAATTTAAATTAACTTTATTACTACCACCCAGGCATCCTTTGTTTTTTTTCTGCATAAATAAGACCTTGAAAAATTACAGCCTTTCAGTGAAAAATCTAAAAAGAAAAATTCACTTCTAATTAACATTTGCATCTGCTCTCTTTCAACAAAGACCAGCTGTGTAAGGCCTGAGTGTATCCCCCTTCAGCATTTATTTAATTGCCTTTCTCTCCTATTTTCTTCTCTCCTCTTGACAGAGGCCATTAACATCCAGCCTATAAAGTCATTGTGCCTGGAGAGTTAAGAGCAGAGAGAATAACAAGAGCTTTTTGGGTCCAGGCTAGCCTTGGTAAAACAAGATCAATGGCATTTTATGGCCAGCTGCTGTTTTGACCAAACGTTAACTGACTGTCACGATCATAACGATCCTTCTTCAAAATTTAGACTAAGCGAGTCAGAGTATTTTTTGAAAGGGCAAAGAAAGTGAATAATCAGTAGTGTTGTGTGTTTTGGTGGAATTTACATATCTGATTTTTTCACTTTTTTTTTTTTGTATTTTGGTCAATTTAGAATTTTGTAAAATTTTATCACTAAAACTTTCGTTGACCACGACCATTTTCCTGCTAGTAAAAGCTGTCATTGCTATTCAGTGAGGACGTGTTACTTTAACACACTGCTGGTGCAGAACATAATGGTACACTAGCATTTTCAATTTGTCATGTTAAGTTATGCTCTAAAGTGAAGCATATTTTAATAAATTTTAAAATTGTATTTTAAAATGGAAGTAATGGGGCATAAAAACAAAAGCCTTAAAATTTACCAAATATGTCCATTTTTCAAGCAAAGGATGTTATCAGGAATTGATTCGTGTCTTGAGTTTGCACATATATTGTATAACAGATGTGACGGATGGCCAGGTCCCATGCCTGGCCGGGACACCCCTGCACCATATGTACCAGGGGGGCAAGGGTGGGAAACCCAGTATCTCCCCCTGGACACTAGATGTCAGCCTCCCTGGGTTGCAGCGGTGCCTCGGACTCCCCCAGGGCTTCATGGGGGTTGGAGTTCTGTGCAGCTCTGTTGGGTTCCGCAGGCGCCGCCTGGGGGTGCTTCAGCAGGAGCTGCTGGACCCTTCTGGGCACTGGTTTCGTCACACCCTGAAGTGCAGTCAGATGTCGGCAATCAAGCACCTGGAGCACTTCCATTACCCAATAAAAGGAGCCAGCGACCACCACTCAGCGGTCAGAGTCGGGTGGAGGAGGACAAGGTTGCCTGGGAGGAGTGGTAGTGCAGAGGAAGAGTGTTCTACTTTGGTGTGTTTGTGTTACTTTAGGACTGTGTTGTGGCTGGGGGACACGGGGAAGACATGCCCTACAGCTGAAGAAAATAAAAGATTTCTTGATTTTTATATGTGCCTCCATGTCCAGTCTGTGTCGGACGCAATATAGCACCTTTGTTACACAGAGTATCATTTTTGTATTGGGGAAAAAAGTAAAAAGCATGCCATTGTTGTAAGATTCAGTCATTTTAAAAGGAGACTGGTTATGTGCTTCACCTTGCTAATAGTCTACCTTCATGGCAAACTTTCAGCCTAAGGAGCTTGGTGTCATTTCAAAAAGTCAACTCCCAGCGTTATTATTGACACTATTGACTATAATATATGCTGAAAACAATAATCACTGAAAAAGTCACACAATAATTCACATTCTTTCACTAAATGTTATAAAAATTATTAAATGGTTAGAGTTGGTAGAAATCATAACTCGGTACTACCTCATCATATTATGGGCTTAAGTAAATGTCTACCAGGAAGAAGGGGTGAAACTTACTACAGTATTTACATTTACTCACTCAAATACATTGTGCTCAGTTTTTTATTATGAAATACTCAGCAAGAAGAACTTACTGTATGCTCTAAATTCCAATAACTGGTTTCTGGAATTTCAATGTGTTTTATTGCGGGTTGGCTGTATCACATACAATAAGTGACATTATTAATTTTTTCATTATTTATTTATCAAACATGTGTGTGCTTGACACACTACAGAAAGTGTGTTGATTGTATTGATGTGCAAGTGGTCTTCCAAAAGCTAGGGGTTTTAAAAAAATTCAATGAACTATAATTAGCTTAGTCCAGATTTTTTTTGTTAGGTTTATAAAGTAAGTGAAATCTTTATGTGCATGCTTCACTAATACACACCACTCTGCTCACTGGTCAGATCAGGTTGGGGAGCATGCACTGGTACAGCACCCAACACATGACGAAAAAGCTCGGGATCCTGGTTGTCTACCCGTAGGCAGACATGTGGTTCAGTCCCTCCCCCAAAATGACCATCTATCTGCAAAATCCAAATGTTACATGGCATCACCTTGGCCTGGTCAAGCCACTCGGGTCCTCAACAATGAGGATCCTGTGAGGCAGATCACCTTCAGGGAATCACTGGCCATAGTGCCATAACTGATGCTCCCTCACTATGCAGGTAAAGTGCCTCATTTGGGTTTCTGTTGGTGAAGAAAGTGAATGTCAGCCCGTAGACTATTTAAAACATAAGTACATAGTACCTAAATGGGAAACGTATGTGCAGTTTATCCATCCATCTATCCATTTTCCAACCCGCTGAATCCGAACACAGGTCACGGGGGTCTGCTGGACCCAATCCCAGCCAACACAGGGCACAAGGCAGGAACCAATCCTGGGCAGGGTGCCAACCCACTGCAGGATATGTGCTGTTTATGAAAAAAAAAATCATCATATGATTTGGGTGTGTTTCTGCCATTAAACCACTGTGTCTGTATGTGATTCATTAAGTGTGTCATCATTACCCATAAAAGAAATTTTTTTTTGGGTCACTGACTTAATCACTTTTAACGTAAAAAGATGCTGATGGAAGAAGAGAAGAAATGGGCCGCTATAGTGGACTCCACTATATAACTCCACTGTGCAATCAAGCTGTGAAATCGAGCAAGCGCATCAACCTCTGAGCAGACCAATGCTAAACGTACAGAGAAAGAGTATGAAAACTATAAATGCAAGAGTCAAGTGTATTCATTGCATGTTATCGTGCAGTCCGCCATTACTGGTATTGTAATAATTCTCGAAAATCTTTTTGCAAGGGAGCTTTAACACAATCTTTTGTAGTCAGACATTTTGTTTCTATATTTGACTTCATCTCTGGGTAATGCATTAGGCTCATTTGTTTTGGCTATTTGGATTATTTTGGTTTTGACTACGGTGTGCTTCTGGTTTATGCAATCATTCAATTCTGGAATGTTCACAAATGATCTACTGTCCTTCTGTCAAATGTGTTGCTTGACTAAGGGCACTGCATGGTGTTTTTGTGTTTTTTACATATTTATTTATTGATGGTCCGGCACTACATTGTTCTCTCCATCCAATATGACTGCTGAATACTGACAAGGTAACCACTATCATACAAGGTCAGCCATTTTACTTACTTTATAAAGTAAGCCTGTGCAATGGTAAGATCGTTAGATCATTTTTGATCTTTTTTTTATAACTCAGTTAATTGTAATGCTGAAGCACTCTTTTAATCTTTGCATTTTTAGAGCATTTTAGTACATGTTTTATTTTATGAGTTGTCATTTGTTTGTTCGTTTATGGTTTCAGCACTCTTTTATCTTTTGTTTGCTCTTTAGGAGCTTTGCATTTAGGCAGACACACACACCTCTCAACTCAGCTTTAACACTGCAAGAAAGCTGATATTTTATCATTATTTCCCCAGGCTATGCAAATGCTTCTTTATGTTCTGATCATTTTTGATGTCAGTTTCTTGAAAGAGCCATTGCTGTGACTCAAGGGAGTAGTCTTTGAAGTCACACATTTACTTATTTTGCTGACAGCTTTATCTTAGGCGACATTTATTATACAATTGGTTACATTTGTTGTGGTTTTCCAATTGGAGCAAAGGCAGATCATGTGACTTGCTCATGATCACACAGTGTCGGGAGCAGGATTTGAAGCCTTAACCACTACACCACACTGTATACATGTCATAACCAGAGTGAAGATAATTAAGCCAATATGTCACTATTCAGATTTACAGATTTTAAAATCACTTTTTCTTGGTGTGTAGTGAATAAGGGCAACAAATCTATGACTCGTTTTTTCACTTTGATTTCTGATTATCTTTTTAGGTTAGGCTCTTAAATACTACTGTGTCTTTATGGCTTGTTGATCCTAGCATGCTTTAATAATCTAAGTTTGGTTTGATCTCTTGCGGCCTCATTAACAAAGCTTGCATATGCACAAAAAGAGGCTTGAAATGTGCAAACGCAAACATCAAGATTTATAAAAGAAAACTTGACAGGGGAATATTTATGGCATATATGTATATTATACATTTATGGCAAATCTAATCCATGCATACGCAACATTTCAGACAAGCTGGGAAGTTATGACACTCTTGATCAAGCAGGGAAATGCAGCCGAACCAGCTAAATGATGACTCATATGCGTAATAATTCATATTACTGAGCTGTTATTATTATATGCATTGATGTGACAAACATATTATGTGTCAAAATGAAAAATATGATGCATGGATTGAATTGTAGTTCCCTTTAATGAGGGCCAATGCTACATATTTGCACTGAAGAACTTTTTTGTTTTATAGTCAGTTTATATCAGCTACATGTTGTCACTTCTCAGGGAACTGGCCTACAGGTCATGAATATTTCTGTCAAGCTTCACTCCATCATGCATTCTGTGCTGGTAGCCATTAACCAGCTGGTGAGGATATGGTGTGGGTGCACATACATAAAATATAACTTTCTTCCTACATAAATAGGCAATTTGCAGCACAGCTCGGTTCTCCTAACATAATTGCAGCACCATACTGTGCTGGTATTGCAATGGGGGCACCTAGTGAGAAGTAAGCTGATTTTGTTAACTATAAGCAGTTACATTCCATTAATGAACAAGTTACCCAAAATGTTTTCTGGCAAACATCATGTCCCTGTGGCCTGGGCCAACCCATGATTCATTTATTTTTAAACAAAGTAGCTCTGATGGATGTGATGGTGCTGTATGTGGTGGCTGGCATGTTGGTAACATAGCTGGCTACACCCTTAGTGTTTCATATGGTCTGTACTATTCATTATAACAGCAATCACATCATTACATGTGCAAGGTTATAGTGCCTTCCCGCTCAGGTGCTGGTGCCTTATTCCTTTCCCAGACTCTCAGAGCACAGAGGAGAGGCATAATTAAGCCGTGCACGATCTTGCACTTTCCAGATACTCTTGAATGCAGGTGGCAGGGTCTTGATGCATCAGGAGTGAGATGCTCCCCCTGCCATTGAACTCCTGCAGCTTTGTGATTGAATATGTATGAGGTTGATTTGCATGCTATATTTTATGTATATATATATATATATATAGTATATGCATGTTTGAGGTTGGCATTCAGGGCACGTTCATGTAAGCATATGTACAAGGTGAAAGGGTAAATTGCATAGAAAGGTTGCATATGCCAGGTTTCATAAATCTGCTTTTTCTGGTGTACACATTTTTCTGTTTATATGGTGTTTACATACATATTTTCACGCATGAATCCATGCAATGTTTTATAAATGAGGACCCTGGTCCTGGTTTCTTTTCTACTGTCCCACCTCTTCTTTTGTAATGGCAAAGCAGTTTCCTGAATTCCATTTCTGAATCACTAATAAAATCTTGGCAAGCCATTGCCATGAACTGTGTGCTTCAACATTTTGTTTATGTATTTATTTTTTTAGTTTTGCTTTTTTAGTGATTGCGTACCACAACATCTTCCATAGTAAAGCAGAAAAAACAAAAATATGGGGTAGTGTTACAAATTTGAAAATATAATTTTTTTTCTTCTTATGTATTATTCATTTTTCAACAGTGTACAGTATATGCTGGAATCTTAAAGAGAAACCAAATAAACAAAGGATGCATACTGTATGTCGCAGTATGTAATTTACTACAATGTGGTATTTATACAAAGAAAGTTTTTTAGGCAAGATTTGGCAGAAAATATTAATGTACAGTTGAATAATGATTATGTCTTGTTGAAAACACTCAAGCTTACTTTAAATTTGAACATCTTGCAAAGAGTACATTATTACATAAGTCAGGTTCTCATTTTGCAGCTAACAGATGGGTTTTTAAATAATGCTGCATTAATGAAATTTTGGCATAAATACAAACAATCCATCACCAAAAAATCATTGATGAAATATGTGTGTCATAATGCTAATAGATAGAAAAACATAACAATAACATTTTTTATTCTAAGAAAAAGGTCAACATTAAATGAAAAAAATATAATAGAAATAATAAAATAACTTACAAGGGTACTGGTAAACATTTGGTGATTTTCTTGTACTTCTGTATTTTCAAAGAGGACTACAACTTAAATCCTCAGGATTACATGATAAGTGAGTAGGCAGTTCCTGCTCATACAGTAGATGATAATATTAAAGAAAGGAACAAATGTCTCCTCACTTTGAAGGATTTAGTGAGATGTTGCCAGATCTATCTTAAGAGTTAGTAGGCAGGTGTGTTGCAATGTTATCAAAATACATTGAAAAAACTGACTTTTTGGTTAAGAAAACATCTAAAAGAAATACGTATATTAGAAAATAATCTAACGTCAATGTTATTTTTTGTTTCTCTGAGATGTTGAAAACTCCATGCAAGTTTCTGATTTGCACTTAATCAACACAATATATAACATTATAACTCCCTCCCTTTTCACACTGTTACACTGAAGAGATGACTGAATGCTTCTAAATTATTTTTCCTTTCCTTCTCTAACAAAGGGACGTGGTATCCTGCAATACTGCTTACATTTTAGTTACATCATACATTTAAATCTTTTGTACCAAAGTAGCAACAACTCTAAATCACGGTTTTGCTTTTTCGTTTTAACCTTAGAACATACTACTTTTGGAATTTTGATGTTTGCCATCTATCTTTATGGATAGTATAAGGATGTTATTATACTTCAGACTTCACATAAGCAAACATGAGACACAAGTCCAGTATAGCATACAGGTTTATTTAGTGGGAAATGCTTCCCAAATCGTTTCCCACAGCACAGTCACGTTCTAAAGCACAATTAGCACAAAGCACAACAATGCTCTTGTCTCCTCTTCTTCTTCTTCTTGCTGCCTCTGCCTCCACTCCTGCTCCAGCAAGCGTTGTCCTCCACCTTCCACCTCTGCATCCTGGAACAGTAGTAACTGGCTACTTTTAAGTAACACCGAGGAGTACTTCTGGTGTCCTGTAGGCTTGGTCCAGAAGCACTTCTAGGTAAGGTGGGAGCCTGATGAAGCAAGGCTCTGCAGTCCCTGTAGCACCCTCTGGTGGCATCCCCGGAAACCAACAAGGTGGAGCCACCAAACTCCAAGTCCCAGCATGCCCTATGGAAATCTGTGGCACTGCAGCACTCCAAGGATGTTGCCATCTAGCAATCTGGAGGAGAGAATGCTGTGAGCCTGCTTTCTCCCTAAGTCCTTCCATATAGCAGTCGTCCTGGCCAGAGAAAGGTACCAGCCATCTGCTATAACATGAATATATTTTTTTTAGAAAATGGACAATTCTTTGACATATTTTAGCTTACTGGTGGTATAATAAGCTTATTCTAACCGATATTGTGACTTGAAAGGGAACAAGTGGTGCAGTGACATTATATATTATATATATAAAATATTATATATATATATATATATATATATATATATATATATATATATATATATATATTATATAAAGTATAATATATCTAAATATAATATATAGTATTGTTTTTTACTAACTAATGCCACAAGATGTTTTTTTAATTAAATTCAAAATCTTAGATGTCAGGACTAATGAACTCCCATCTTATATGCTGCCTGGTACTAGGCGTGGTACTAGACAAGGATGATGTCATATAATTCAACTTCTTGTTGTCAAATGCCAGCAATAGAGCACAATTGACAAAAACAACATGGCCATAGCCATGCAATGAGAAAAACAAAATGGAAAAGTGATAAAACCACAATAATAAAAAGAAAGTCAATGATATTATAATTTTTCAGACTCCAAAATATAGCTTCAAAATGTGTTTAAATCATAACACTCCTCCCTGTCATTTAAAAAAAATAAATGTTGGACTTACTTTCAGCATTGTTACAGTATTATTAAAATGTTTATGTTTTTATTATTTATTATTTTCAGATTTTTATGTTTTTTCTGTTATTTTTGTAATTGTGTACAGTTAAGAATTTAAAAAAATCCAATCTTTTATTATTAAAGTCTAAATGATGCTTAGCTTGAGGATAGTTTTAAACTTTTGAATGGTTCATTAGAACTTGATCAAAATGCTGTGAGGCCCCTCAAATGATCCATAAAGACTTGACAGTACCTTCACTTGGCAGCCCAGATGAGACATGATGAGTCCAAATAACTCCCAATTAAACTACTTGCAGGCTTCAGTCTAATGAGACCTAAAATTAGGAAAACTAGAGTAAACTTCAAAATATAAAGAAATGTCCTTAAATATATCAAAATGCCCTACAAGAGAAGGGAAAACTGCAAACCCCTTGCTTGTAAACAGAAGGGCAATTAAGAATCTTTATTAGTGACGAATATTCACTAACAAAATAGAAAATAAAGCAAGGATGGTCAAAAGAACAAACATAGACAATGATAGCAAGCCCAGTTGGAGTCTGACTTACCAGCTCACGAGGGGTAGCTGACAGCGCAGAAGGTAAGGCCATTTTCAGTTTCACTGAACCTTCTGAAATTGGCGAGTACTCCAGGCCCGACTCGCTTGCACATTCGCTCGACGATGCAGCATCAGGTCCCGGGAAATCTGTGCTTTCACCTATCTGTTTCAGGTCAGCCTTTTTCATTTCTTTCTGAGCCTTTTTTCTACCACTCTTGCTTATATATGCTTGCATATACTGTAATTGAGCTCCTTGGGTTTAAAACAGCACACCCAAGGAACATAGAGAGGACCGAAACGAACAGTCTGAGCTGAAGGTAATGAGCACCACTCTCAGGGTGGGGGGGACATAAAGGAGCTGAAGAATAATATAAAGAAGCATGTAAATGATATAAGGAAAGAAATAAAGACATACACAAGACAAACAAGAAGCTGCTGCAGGATATTAAAGACCAGGAGAAACATTTAAGTAATCGCTTTGAGGCAACCTTTAAAGGTATGCTAGAAAAAATTGAGGAAAAAATACAGGAAAATTCATCTAAGTTTGAGAATAAACATTTTGAAGACGTTTGAAGACGTTCAGCAAACGTTCATGGCTCATATTGAAATAGCTGAACAAATTCTGAATGCAAAGTGCTTGGAGACAGACTAGCTGCACTGGAAGATGGATACAGAAGGAATAATATCAGAATCGAAGGTCATCCTGAAAAACCATTAAAGTCCAAACCCCATGAAATTCGTAGCTGAACTATTCTTTAAAATAATTGGAGAGGACTTCAAATCAGACACTGAGATAGCAGAAGCTTACTGCATACGTGGATCAAATACCTCATAATACTACATTTCAGACAGAAACAAGAGATTATATTTGAAAATAGCCACATTCGTATTTTCCCTGATTTCTCACCCTCAACAGGTGCTAAACGTGCCACACCTTACAACATTAAATAGCGTTTACGGAAAGCCGAGATCAGATATGGTCTTTTGTATCCCGCCAAACTGAAAGTGGACATTCAAAGTAAGCTCTGTATTTTTACGCCTACAGAGGAAACAGAAAAAGAGCTAAGAAAACTGATCCCAACACTTTTTTGAAATACAATCATGAGTCACATCGGGTCCTGGCATGATAAAGAAGATCTTACCTGCTGTTTGATCTGCTGGCAATGATACTGGTACTGTAATTATACATCCTGTTTCTTTGTCGGCCACTTTTTATTTACATTTTAATTACAATTATATGTATGTATGCATGTATGTATGTATGTGTAATTTTTTTTTTCTTCCCCCAAGCGGACTGTTTAACATCATACCTTTGGTTTATTGTATTAGGACTTACTATCATATGCTATCTGCATATCCAGGATTACTGTTTAACATCATTCCCTGGGTTTACTCTTTCAAGACTGTTTAAGATTATATTTTATGTTTACAGTAGTTGGTCTGTACTGTCAATAGATATCTCTATTTTAATCCTTATATGCCCCTGCTGGGGGGCTTGTTTTGTTTTGGACGTGCTATGTCTCTAGGTATGTCAGAGGACTAGAAGAGGTTTGTGAAGTGTGGTCTAGCATCACGTGGGGAGGCAAAATAGGGGGGTGGGGGGACTGGGCAGGGAAGAGAACAAGATATTTCTAAGCTATCCTTTTAATCCTTGTAATTGTAAAAGCCAACGTAATAATAGGCTTCCTGTAATAAATACTGCAAAAATTGGAAATTAAGGTCAAACTTATCTTATGTAATAATGTACTTAAATGTACTTAAATCTTAAATTAAGACTACAAAATGTCAACAAAAGTTCAGAAGCAATGCCTCCATGACCAAACAGTTAACTTTGTGAGCTGGAATGTTAAAGGTCTTAATCATGAATTAAAAAGAAAGTATTCTCTCACCTAACAGGTCTAAACGCTAAAATTTCATTTTTACAGGAAATCCACTTATTAAGCAAATATCAGTTTCGGCTGCACAGAGACTGGACTGGCCAAATATTCCATTACAGCTTTACAAAGAAAATTAGAGGTGTGGGAATTCTTATACAGTGGAACCTCTAGATACGAGTTTAATTCGTTCCAGAACTGAGCTTGTATAGCGAATTTCTCGTATCTAGAACAAACTTCCCCATTGAAAATAATGGAAATCCAGTTAATCCGTTCTGCACCCCAAATATATTAACATAAAAATCAATTTTCCTAACAAATAACACTGATAAATTATATATACTGTAGTCTACCTTTAATAAATAACACTGGTAAATAATATAACTGATTATTAAAAGAATCAAAACAGGTGTCCAAAGTGCAGTAGAGCATTCAATAAATCTTTAAATAAATAGTCCTTAAAACAGTTGTGAAGTGGAGGTTTAAAATACACAAGAATAACAATCCTTTAACACGAGGTTAAAACGTCAAAAGGATGCCGTCTTTAAAAAACAGATGACAATCCCCGGTGCTTCTTCTCTGTTAGCGTCTCACCATGCGGGCTTTGCAGCAGACGAGACACTCTTAATGCAGCTGACCTTCTCTACACCGTCCTGCTTCAGCTGTTTGGCTCGCCTGTTCAGCTATACGCGAGCCTGCACTCGCCCAAAACCGCCTGCCTGCCTGCCTCTTTTTTTTTTTTTTTTTTTTTTTTTTTTCTCTCTCTCTCTCTCTCTCTCTCTCTCTCTCTCTCTCTCCTTTTACTTTTTCTCCCCCTTAACCGGCTCGCGCTTCTCTATATATGCGGGGAGGACATGGCAGCTGCAGCCCATCAGCCACAGGAACAATCATGGATGTGGGCAGTTTCCCACCTGTGCACTTAAGTGAGAAACGCAGACAACGCAGATCGCGGCTCGCAACTGCTACCACGCCCCCTTGCTAAGCCGTGAGCTATACCCACAGCCTGGCTCGTGGCTCGTTACGCGAGCCAATGCTCGTATTTAGATCTGAATTTTTCGCTCATACTTTCCTCGTATTTTGAATTTCTCGTATACAGAGGTGATCGTATCTCGAGGTTCCACTGTACTTAGAACAATCTCATTTGTTGTATCAGATAGAGTATCTGATCCTGAAGGGCAATATATGATCATCATGGGTAATTTATTTAACTGTAAAGTGATTTTGATAAATATCTACAGCATGCACACAATGTGGATGATAGGGACTTCATTCACAAAGTATTTACATCCGTTCCCAATGTGAAAACTCATAAAATTATAATTGTTGGTGACTTTAATTGTGTTTTAAATCAAGACCTAGATAGGTCTCCTGCCACAGGGAATATGACATCTAAAACTGCAAAAATAATTACACAGTTTGTAACCAATCACAACTTATCAGACCCCTTGGGATCTCTAAACCCAAAGTCAAGAGAATATTCCTTCTACTCACTAGTACATCACTGTTACTCAAGAACTGACTATTTCTTTATAGACAACAATTTCTTGCCTACAATTAAATCTTGTAAGTATGAGACTATTGTTATCTCCGACCACGCCCCCTTGATCGTGGAGCTTAAATCACTATGCCCCACATACTCCTCTCGTAGCTAGTGTCTTAACCCACTTTCATTAGCACACAAGAACTGTACAGAATTTATATCCAAGCAAATCAATTTCTTTAGAGACAAACTTATCCTCAGAGGTCTCTTTAGGAATACTCTCTGAAACTCTGAAGGCTTTCTTAAGATGACAAATTATTTCATAGCTTTCCCACAAAAGTAAATAAGAAACCAAGAAGGTATCAGAGCTAATCAGTGAAATTACCAGAATAGATCAAGAACATGCCAGGTGTCCAAATGATGTTTCCACTTCATAGGGAATCACAGGCTCTGCTATGAACACGGAGTAAAGGCTAATAAGATCTTAGCTCAACAAAACCACAAGCAGGAAGTTCGCAATACAATCCCAGCAATTACCAACACAGACAGAGACAAAATTATTGACATGAAAATATAATGCACACATTTACTTACAATATAAGTCTTTATATTCTACTCAGTTTAAAGAAGACAAGACACAACCTAATGCATTTTTGGATGCATTACAGATACCACAACTAGATACCTTCAGTGCAGAGGAAATGGAACTTTCAGAACTACTAGACGCTACAAACTCACTTCAGAGTGGGAAAGCAGCAGGCCCTGATGGCTACCCTGCCAAATTTTATAAAAAAATCTCAATTAAATTAGTTCCTCTTTTATTACCAACATTTGCAGAAGCTAGAGACAATAAAATTCTACCTCAAAATTTTCACCAAGTATTAATTACCATCTTTCTGAAGCAAAATAAGGACTTATTACAATGTGCATCATACAAAGAAATCTCACTTTTGAATAATGATGTTAAGATATCCTCCGAAGTCCCAGCTAGAAGGATCGAGAGAGTGCTTCCTTCAAACTGGTTTAATTAAAGGCAGACACTTAGCTTCTAATCTTTGACGCCTGTTTAATGTATTGTATTCACCCACAAAGTCTAACAACCCAGATATATTATTATTGTTGGATGCAGAAAAAGCATTTGATATGGTTGAATGGAACTACCTCTGTACTACACTGGAGTAATTTAAGTTTGCACTGACATATGTGCATGGATCAAACTGCTGTATAACAGTCCAGAAGCTGCAGTTTGTATTAAAATCCTTATTTCAGACTACTTCAAACTAGAACGTGATACTAGACAAGGATGCCCCTTGTCACCACTGCTTTTTGCAATAACCATTGAGCCACTGGCAGTTCACTGTAGAAATGCTTATGAGATAAATTAGGTTATCACAGAAGGACTTGAACAGAAAATTTCACTGTAAGAGGGGGTACCTAAAAATAACCGAAATTGAAAAAAAAATTTTTTTTTCATAATTTTTACTTACTGAAACACTAGTCTCCTTGAAAGTACTATACTCTCCATGTGAATGAGTGCATTGTCCCAATGGTTTTCCCAAGAGTGGAACATTTTTGGAATTGCTGAAGAGGAACTTTGTCCAATGTCTGCAGTGATTTTTCTTAGACTTCCTCCATGGTACAAAAACGCTTACCTTTGAGTTCTTTTTTCATATGTGGGAACAATAAAAAGTCGTACGGAGCAAGATCAAGTGACATTTCCCCTCATTTGAAAACGTAAACCACTTGTAGACCTGTGTTTTACTTAAAGCTTCCTCTTTAAAAACAGTTTCAAGCATCACTACAGTTCCAGCAGCTGTTTTCCCTAAGAGAAAACAAAATATAATCGCAGAGCACGTTTAATAAGCACCAAGAAAAACCAACATGAAATGCCATATGAAAAATAAAGAGCAATGCCACCTGGCAGACTGCCACAGAATACTGTAAGTATGCTACACCTAGCAGCGAAATTCGTAACTAAGTCTAGATTGCACGCCAGGTACAGGTTCCGGTTATTTCTGGGTACCCCCTCGTATGCAGATAATATGGTACTATATATATCAGATCCACAAAATACTGTGCCTGCAGTCCTAACTGCACTAACAGAATTTCAAAAGATTTCTGGTCTCAGAATTAAATTGAATTAAAGTGTGCTCTTTCCAGTGCACTCTCTACATACAATATTAGATTGGACACTTTACCTTTTATCATCGCAGATCATTTTAAATACCTAGGGGTAAATATCACAAGTAAATATAAAGTTCTTTATCAACAAAATTTTGCTGTCTGCATGGAAAAACTTAAGCAAGACTTGTATAGATGGTCTACCCTTCATCTCACTTTAGCTGGAAAAATTAACACTGTCAAGATGAAAATCCTTCCTAAGCTTCTTTTTCGATTTCAATGCATTCCAATATACATCAATAAATCATTTTTTAATAAGTTAGATTCACTCATAACCTCATTTATTTGGAATTCAAAACATCCACGTATCCAAAGGGTGACCCTAAAAAGACCTAAGGTGGAAGGTGGCATGGCTCTACCTAACTTTCAATTTTATTACAGGACGGCGAATATACAAGCTATAAAAACCTGGACATGGACACAAATAAATGAACATACGCAGGCTGGGTCTGCAATAGAAATAAAATCCTGCAGTACTTCTTTATATTCCTTGCTTTGTACCCCAGTAAATATAAGTTATCACCAATATACTAACAACCCAATTGTACTTCATTCACTCAGAATATGGAACCAATGCAGGAAGTACTTCAAGATAGAGAATCTTTTATCTGTTGCACCTCTGCACAAGAACCACCTTTTTCCACCCTCTCAAACGTACACAGTTTTTAATGTTTGGAAAACATACAGGATTAAATCACTTAGAGATTTATACATAGACAACGTCTTCACATTATATGAACAATTACACTCAAAATGTAACTTTTCAGCAACATGTTTCTTTAACTACATCCAAATTAGAAACTTTGCTAAACAAAACCTGCCCAATTTTCTCACTTCCCACCTACTTCTATCCCAGAAAAAATATTGATCAGTCTTGAGGACTCAGACAGCATTTTTTTAATATACAAAAACATTTTAAAGTCCCTCCCTTTCAATTATTCAACTTAAAATCATCTATCAAGAACATCTGTCTTGTTTAAAATTGTCCAAAATGTTTCCAGGGCAAGATTGAACCTGTGAACGTTGCAATCAAGCTCCAGCCTCATTGGGCCATATGTTTTGAGCATTTAATAAATTCAATAAAATATAAAACAAAAAAAATAGACAACGATGACTTGCCTAAAAGGCGACAAGTCCAATATACAATCCTTAATCAAAATTTGCCAAATGTAGTAAGAAAAAACAGCCAAACAATAAAACAGTAATACTCTCAAAACAACTCCAAATATAAACTGAAATGAGGCACTGGGTGGCTATGTCACTTCGGCCTACAGGTAAAAGCAGAATGGACCCAGAAATGATTACATCAGGGTGGCACTGCCTCCTCAGGCCCACTTCATTAAACACCTGTAATGAAAAATAAGAAAAATAATTCTGAAATATTAATAAGGCAGGCAGTGCAGTGTAGTGGGTAAAGCTTTGGACCACAGACTCTGAAGCTATGGGTTCAAGTTGCACTACTGACACTGAGTAACCATGAGCAAGTCACTTCACCTGCCTGAGCCCCAATTGGAAAAACAAAAAAAAAAATGATCCCAAGTACTGTAAGTTACCTTGGATAAATGCATCAGTTAAATACATAAACCTTAATAAAAACAAACTTTAATACATAACGTATAACTTCAGTTTTAGGACAGCCTTTATCTCAGTTTGGAGGTTTGTGTGTACTTCCTACCACTGGTCAATGCTTCAAAAAACTGTTTCATTGTACCAGTGAAAGCTAACTATTTAAGGCTTCCATGTACTGTTTTTCCAACACTGCTGCTCTGGAATAGGATAATGTGAAAATAATGTGTACATTCAGTTAATTTTCAGTCTTTTATTTGGCATATAACAAGTGCCTTATAAAACAAAGAATGATAAAAACAATAAAATGTCTCTCTTGGGCTAAACTAATAATAATACATTATGCTTAAAAAGCACATTCCCATACTTGAAGCTGCTATTATAATACATTTTCAAAAGGAGAAAAGTGAAGCACTAGTACAAGTCCAAGGAGGTTTTGGTCAAAATTTATAATACACTGGTGAAGCCTCATCTGGAGTGCTGTGTGCAGTTCTGGTCTCCAGACTACAAAAAGGACATAGCAGTGCTGGAGAAGAGTGACTAGGCTGATTCCAGCGCTACAGGGGATGACTTATGAGGAAGGATTAAAGGAGGTGAGACCTTTCAGTTTAAGCAAAAGAAGAGTAAGAGGAGACATAATTAAAGTGTTTAAAATTATGAAAGGAATTAGTACAGTGGATCAAAACTGTTATTTTAAAATGAGGTCATCAAAAACATGGAGATATTGCATCTTACATACTGTATTATAAATGACCCACATATAGGTACGCAACATAAAGCTCCATCCCCTGCTTGTTTTATTTCTCCTCTTTTTCTTCAGCTTTCCAATCTCCTGCACCCTTCCTCTAGCCCATAATTTCAGTTCTCTTAAAGGAACCTTTTCCACTTTCCAACGCATCCTCACAAACATTTGATGGCTATGTAGCTTTCAGAAATCCCTGCCCTCCCCTTGTGATCTACGAATGCTGTTAACTGTGCTGAGGCATGGCATGCGTGAATATGAATCCCAGTAAATTTCTGGTGTATATTACCAAGGATTAAGAGAGCCTGTGCATATCAGAGTGGATAGGCAGGTATACCCCATCATTTCAGAAGCAGAGAGTACCAGGAAACAGAGAAGTGTGGACAGGCTGTGGAAATCCACAGGAGCAATTGGTGGGCTGCATTTTCCAAACCCAGAAGCTGCTTCAGGTCTGCAACCTGAAGCTCAAATTACAGCTCAGTGGCTTATAGAGGCACACATACATGGATGGGAAGAATTAGGCAGGTTTTGCTTTTTTTCTGTGCAAAGCATAGGGACTGCACTTAAACATTTAGAAATGTCCTGCATTTACTTGCAACAGATTACACATTTTAAGAATATGGATTATTCTTGATTAACTTGGGTAATGACAGCTAAACAAAACTATTCAAAGCAAGATGCAATTAGGATGGCGCTTCAAGTGTCCAGTCAATAGTTCTCAATCTGCAGGCTACATTACGGAAATCTCATTATGACTTCTCATGACACATAAGCTTGAGTGTCTTGTCAATGCTCCGCCAATGCAGTCAGTAGCAGCAGTGGGTGCTGGGAACCAATTGTAATGCCCCGTATAAGTAGAACAGATAGCAGCAACACTGAGTGAGTAATGCAGTGTGCTACATACAAGCAGGGCAGGCAGCCATTGATTTTAGTGGGTCCAGTGGAGTCAGCAGCTGGAAAGAAATCTGTGAAGTTAAAATTTATGATTATGCCTGTTTGGGAAATTCAATAATAATAAAAGCCAACATGATTTCTTATCAGCAACACCTTTCTGGTCAGATCAAAAAATCTATCTTTTTATGTTTCTTTGTTTCTTTTTTCTTTTTTTATTCAAAATGTATTGCTTAACAGCATTGATATAATGTGTTTTTTTCTTTGATTTTTATCATGTCGGAGGAATGCAACCGGCAGATGTACCGGGTTCAAATGCCTGATCTATACGATACATTAACCCTTAGTTAGTTCAACATTCCTGTCATGTGTAAGTAGTACAATGATTTGCATGGCTCCACAGAACAGTGACAGTTATATAGTTATACTCAATTCATCTACTGAGTGGCCAGTTTATTAGGTACACCTTTCTGTTTTGCTCCTTATTCAGAACAGAAAGAATTTATCTGGGCATGGAATCTACAGGATTCTGGATATTTTGCCCAAATATATTGTATCACTGTACAACTGTTGAAAATTGGACATCTGTTATTGCTGGAAACAGACCTTTCTATCTCATCCCAAAGAGGCTACACAGGCCACTGAAGCAAAGAAAACTCACTATATGTTCCCAAAAGCATTCAGTGATGATACATGACTTGTGACATGGTAGATTATTATGCTGGAAGTGGCCATCTGAGTGTGGATGAGATGCAGCAAAAAAGCAATAAAAGTATGGACTTCTTCAGCCACAATGTTCAGATATGCTTTGCTACTCGGACATTCTTTAGTGGGTATGAGGGTCCCGAATGTGAAGCACCACACTGCCACCACAAGCAGTACTCTTGATAGCAAATAGACTGAACTCATGTTGCTTGCTTCTGATCCTTCTTTTAGCATGAAGCAAAAGAAATCAGGATTTGTCAAACCAAGCAACTCTTTTTTTCCGCTCCATGGTCCAAGTTTGATTTTTCTGTACCCACTGGAGACATATTATAAGGCTTCTCACTGATATCATCAGCCCTCAATATCATCTTCAACTAGGGTTGCAAGATTAGAAAATTAGAAATACGGGACACTCTTAAAATCTCTTTCTGTATTACTATATATATAAATTTATACATGCTCCCTACACACCCAGACCAAAATATTATATAAGAGTAGAGACATAAGTTAAAAACATAAAGCAAGGATTTAAATAGGTTATGAGGAAAACAAAAGTAAAATCATTTGAAAATTATTTAATGCAAGCTAAAAAGAATTCTGTAAAAGTGAAATCATTTGAAAATATTTATTTAATACAGACAACAGAGAAATATTATTATTATTTAATACAGGCAGTTAGAAAATAGTGGGCCGTGGCAAGTAGTAACAACACACTTTGTTGACACTGTATGTTGCAATGCTGATACAGAATTTCACAGCAGCGCGGCTGGAGAGTAAAACGGTAAGAGTGTCGCTGTCCTCAGCCAACCACAGCAACTGAACAAGTTGCAAACAGGCAGCAAACACTAGTTTCCTCGTTACATTTGGGTTATTTTCATCAAGAGAATCTGAGAAAAGAAAGTATAATTACTTATAAAGTTACAACTAAGTAACGTAGGAAGGTAGTAAAAATATATTTTTGGAAATGAACTAAATACGGGACATTTGGGTGTCCCTGAAAGGTCAGTACGGGACAGGGGATAAAATGATCAAATATGGGACATGTCCCTTATATAAGGGACATCTGGCAACCCTATCTTCAACTGTTGTAGCCCATTCTAGACAAAATCCAATAAGTGGTGAATGCACAATCATTTGTAAATGTTTGAAACAGTTGTGATTGAAAAGCTCATGACCACAAGCATCTGGGAGAATTAACCCGAAAGCGCCAACAATCATGCCAAGTTGAAAGCCACTCGTTTTGTCCATTACGTAAAACTGAACACTAACTGAGGCTAGAAATGCTTATCTAGCTGATTTATACCACACCACGTGTTGGAATGTAGAATATGTGTACTGTAAGGTCCTTGTACCCAATAAATTAACACTTTAATATGTATAAAAGAACATACAGCATTTGCTTATGAGCAAATTAAGTTACTTATGATTTTAAAAGAACCAGCAGGAGTGTAAACTTTGTGACAGAGACGATCAACAGGTTGAGGAGTGCCTTAGACCTGGTGTAGCTGTGCCTCGTTTGCCAACCGCAAAGTTAGATGGCAGCTGCAACAAAGGACCCCACCAAAGCAAAGCTGCCTCAACAAAATCCACAGAGATTCATGAGAACATCCTCCGCTGCATTCTCTCCATTTGAACTTTAAAAAAATATAAAACTCAGATGGTGGACACACAGATGCTTCAAAGATGTACTGCTGTCATCTTTTTCAATACCGATGCTGAGTAGGGTGCATCCATCATATGATTGTTTCTTTAATTGTGTTCAGGGGCACAGGTAGGATGATTACGTATAATAATAATGATCTGCTATCAGTGCAGCCAGGTTCCAAAATGGCTGAGAAGTTAATCATTCGACAACTAACCATTAGGAAATGGTTTCAGTTTGGCTTGTCTGATTGGCTTATTTTCATAATGGGTAACAAATACATTATTTAATTAATGGTGTTTTCAAAAAGCTTACCCCTTTAGGTTTTGCTACCTGCCAGTTTCATTCTGGATGCGTTACGATGCGAGCCGCCACCATCCATCTCACTTTTATATTTCAAGAGCTTTCACCTCGAGTTCACCCACAATAACACTAGGACTGACAGTGAGGATAGGGACTGAGACTAAAAAGAAATCTGATTGATTCACCATCAGGTTCTTACATTTTATTTTAAAACCATACATTTAAGAAATACATCACAGGGGTGTTAGTCCTGCGAAAGCATTGATTCATTTTTTTAGCACTTCACAAAAAGTGTAAAACTGTTTCCTGCTTAATGTTACTGTTCTTATCTAAAACTTTTATTTACATTTGAGAGGTGTTGTTATTAACAGGCCCATTTAGTTTTATTGTCAATTATTAATGGTGTCATACCCAGGGCATCTGCACCAGTTTCACACAGCAGTGCTATTAAAGCCTGCCATGTCAGCCCTCAGTTTGTGAAGATGTGGTAAACTGTTCTGTCAGCTCAAATCATGAGGTCCCTTCTGTTGAACTGGATCAAGTTATTATACTCAGATTAACAAATGAAAATTTACATTTTCCCTGCATATAGAAAAAATCTTATTAAGCACTGGAGTCCAAAGGTTAAAATTATTGGCTAGTTATCAGTGGTCCAAATGTGGGTGTACATCTTTTCTCTTGCATTTGGAATGAATATTAGATATTGTTGTTGTTTATTTTGCGATTTGAAATCAATTATTTTGTTCAGTATTACTTTTCAACAACCATTTTGTTATATCAAGATTGCAGGCATTTTGATTAAAGTGTTCTTTACTGTCAGCCATTTTGTGCATGGCAAGGCAAGTCTCATTGCCATCACGTGATTCCAGAAAGTTGCACATTATGATTGTATGCTCTTCCTGGTGTCCAAAATTCTGGATATTTCTAGAAAGTCTCTAGCTGTGTTAAAGTTGACCAGGTTTAAAATATTTTTTACTTGTTTACTTTGATGGTGACTTTTGTTAATGTTTCTGTTAATGTTTCTCATTTTAATCTCATTTTGACTTCCTGTCTTTTTTGGTCCTTACTTTGTCATTTTGACCACATTACCTGCTGCTTCCAATTCTAATCATTCTGTACTCCCCCGCAAAAGCGCAATGAAAAGGGTGTAATTCCTGAAAAATCTTCGTCCAGACCAGTACTCACTCAAAAGGCTTCACCCCAGGCAGGCTAGTCCCAACTCAAAAGGTAAGCTTAAGCCTGTCTGAACACACACAAAGTGGGGTTCAAAATTAGGTTAAAAAAATCACAAAATTAATCAAAATTGCCTTTCAGAGGACAGGAAAGACAGGAAAAAGGAAACATAATTAATCACAAAATAGTACACTAAAGGAGACAAGCCAGATTAAACAGATACCATTTATATTCACGGATAAGCTGAGAATTTAAGGATCCAAAATAGACCCAAAAAATAGTGCCTGACTTATCCACAGGCCAGAGCTCAAATTCTTTTTTATGTTATTCACTTTGATTGTAAGAAATTGCCCTAAAATCCCTATATAGAAAGTAATGAAAATGAGAGGTAACATACACATTATAAAATCCTATGTGAAGCATAATTCTCTCATTGTAACTCACTTCCCAATTTAAGTAGATAACAAACAAGCTGTCATTTCTTTTGCACCCAGCTTATCCTAATGAACAGAATAGGGCTGTGTGATGCCTTAAACTTTCACCACGTCACATTACATGCCATTTCAAAACAACAGCAATGTACGATACCATTGTTATTATGGAGAGGTGGAGAGATGCTTATGAATTATGAATAATTAGCTGGTCTACCCATGTACCATGGAAAGCGTCTACACTTGGCGTTGGAGGGGACGGACGTTTTGTCTCACGGATTGCTGCAACTCAACACCTGTAGCCGTATTCAGTAATATTATTGATATGAATCAAAGCTAATTAGTTCCAAGTTCATTTAAAATTGTAACAAATCACGATGCCATATTGGCACAAAACTGTAAAATTAGATCTGCCTCATTAAAAAATCACTTTAAATAAATTTCTACCAACAAGAAAACTACAAAAAATTTTTTTGGAAACTAGAAGTTACTAATTGCTTTTACTTACTCAAACAGAACATCCTCAGTTGTTTCCTTTCTACCATCTTCTGTACAAAAACAGTGTCTCAGCATGCTTTATGTTTTAAGAGATAAGTTAAAACCAGATGAGTTACCAAGTAACATACATTTATGACCAATAATTAATTTGCATGCAATAATGTGAATAATTGATAACAGTAAAATGTGAACGATAACTCAAAAAGATGAAAAAAGTGTTAAAAACTAATCAACTAATCAATACTATAATTAATAACTGAATGTATGATCATAAAAGCTTTGAAAGAACAGTAAATGCACCTCATTGCTTTCTCCGTAATTGCAAAAATGTTAACTTTGGCACTAAAGAACAATGCATTTCTTTGTTTTTTATGTAATCAGGCCTACAAGAAAAGCACTGACAAGCTTTTCAAATCAAATTTGTATGAAGTAGATAACTTCAGGTAAGAAATGGACTAATATCTGGTCAGACTTTTCAATTATATCAAGTAGTCCATGTAAATCTGACGGCACGTCAAAGCCGGATGTATGTGGGCTTGGTCTTATCCAAAGAGGCTCACCATTCAGGTGAATTCATTAGTAGGACTTTCTAGGAAACACAAAGTAAGAGAATATATTTACATTTATAATGTTCTGTGAGGGTACTTTAAGGTGTTTTAACGTGAGGACCTCTAGATAGATTTATGAAGGGTATTTTCAACTGATGCCATGTATCTATGTAAACAAGGCAAATCACTTGTTCAACCTGCCATAAAATAGCTACTGACATATACTAAATGGATTGGAATTACTTTATTAGTACTTTTAGACATACAGTATAAGGAATTTGCCATGATGGTTGCTTACACGGGTATATTAAATGCATACATCTAACACAATAATGGTAAGGGAACAATCTTTGACAACACATCATCTAGTGGCCATTTTAACATGATATGTGCTGTTTGAAATTGATCAAAGGATAATAGGATTTACTGCCTAATCTTTAATGCCCAATATGTTCTTTCACATTTTGAGCTACATGCATTATATGAAAATGTGCTGTTTGAAATAAACTTTGTTATTGTAACATTTTTCCGAAGTGGGGGCTTGAAAGGTTTGATGTCCAGGATGGACACTGACTTTCTGTACCTTGAGGTAATTAGAGCTTGTAGTTTGGGCAAGTCACAACTAAATATCTTCTCGGTTGCCCAAATGATATGCTGAAGTCTGGCCATGTCATCAGCTGTGATTGGGCCAAACCAGTTATGGAGTATATAGGGATGAACTCAATGATTGCAGTGTAGAAGTGGACTAACAATGACTTTAAAGGCTTGAACAGTATGACTGTGTAAGTGGTATAATGGTCTAAACACACTGCTTTGATGCTGAAAAAAAATAACATAGCCAAAGAAGTGAAGCTATAGAAATTTCACAATACAGAGATGGTAAATACATGTAGGATTTCTTATACCTACTTTAATCAGTTACTCTAGTGAGGCAGGTGATTCATAAGGAATTTAGATTACCATTTAACTGCGAAACCACTTAAAAGCACTTAGCCTGTGGACAAGGTGACTGATGGATGGATGTTTCTCTTGATAAGTGGAGTGCACTGAAAGAGTCAAGTTAAATCCATTTTTAAAATGCAATGTCCTGAAAAAGTCAACCCAAGTATGGAATGCAGAATGCAACAACAGATGATCTCAGGCCTTTGCTTTCAATAATATCAAGAAGACCCTGCAGGAATATTAACAAATCAGTTTGAATTTCACACGGACTGAAAAATCAAAAACTAAAAATCACTACAATTACAGTGCTTGTGTGGAAGTGTCACCCTCTAGTCCGATTGTTTCATAGTGGACTTGTGTCATAAAGGACACGGCCTAGCCTCCAGTCACATAAAGCTGAAAGGATCTCACATCTTGCCACTGTGTCTTTCAGCTCAGTCAGATAGGTGCACAGTATTAATTTTTAGATGAAAACAAAATAAATTTTACTGATGTTTTGCAAGTTGAATGACTCATAACAGGGTACAAATATTACATGTGTATGGGTATTTATATTTGTATGCTTTTGAATTATGGAATCCAATCTGACTGCTAGCCACTGGATAACATTATACAACTGAAGCGGAAAATGTATTTTTCTGGGCTATTTTTGTTTTTAGTCTTTTAGTAAGAATTACCTAAGATTTATTATCAATAGTGACTAAACAACAATTACTTAACAAACTGGTAGAAAACCTAATTCAGTCTTTAAATTGCAAGAAACCTAAGTTGTTTACAGGTGTTATCTTGTTATTATAAGCTATAAATAGATTAAGAAAGCTGCGGTGGGTTGGCACCCTGCCCAGGATTGGTTCCCTGCCTTGTGCCCTGTGTTGGCTGGGATTGGCTCCAGCAGACCCCCGTGACCCTGTGTTCGGATTCAGCGGGTTGGAAAATGGATGGATAAATAGATTAAGAAAGTCTATTACTGTGACAGAGCATTTGTACATTTCACTCACTGCAGTATATTAGTGCCAAGTACGACTGCCAAAGGATCACCTTCTGGGTTCACTTCAGGTATGTGGTACCACCCCGGAACAAGAGGGGGCACTGTTGCTACCAGTCTCATATCCTCTTTCCCTCACAGCATCGAGAAACCACCTCTTGAGGGTAACAGAGATAAAGAAGCTCCACCCCTTCCAGTTCTTATGATATGAAAGTGAGACATTCCTGGAAGGTGGGATATAATTTGGACCTGCCAGCATGACTAACAGGGGCAATGCTACTTGGAAAGGTCTTTCAGAATACCATCAGAACGGTTTAGAAGGCATCAAGCCACCAACCGTTGTAGTGCCATTGAGCGTATGTTTTCCTTTTTTTTTTTGTTCCAATTAAACAGGGTTTGGTACCCTGACTATTTCTGGACTCACCCTGCCTCATCACTTGTCCTGCTAAATTAGTTATGTCACATGATTCATGAAAACCTAAAGAGCCTACTTGGAATAACCCATAAGGGCCAGTAATGTAATGTTTAATATTACAAGACACAACCACTGCCTCTACTTTGGAGCCAATATTTAGTTGTATTTGAAATGTCATCATATCCAACTTTGTCTCACTAATGTATTTCTTTATAACAGTTTGTTGTGGCATAAATTATTAGTGATGTATTATATATTAAGATGAACATACCTTTATAGAAGCAATGACAAAGACAACACAAAATACTATTAGATGGAAATTAATTTCAACCACACATAACAAAGTAATAACACAGAAGTTATCTGTTCCCATAATTCATAAAGTTTGAAATAAAATCATTAGCATGACAAAGTGTTATCTTTGTGACTATATAATAATATTGCAATTGTGTGGTTTTGCTTTTTGCACAATATATGAACACAAAATAGAGCATCTGTGGCATGATGGCAGTGGGTAGCAGCCCCACCTCATGGATGTAGCATTTTGATTTTTAATCCAATGTTGCTTCCTGACTTAATGCCAACACTGCCTGGACTGCCATCATCGCTTTGGCCCTGAATTGGACTATAACAATTTTAGAAAGTTATGTTATGCTGTGTTCTATGTTAAGTTCTGCTTCTGCATGGTATATATCTGTTTCAGTAGGCAGCCTCTTGGGACCATATACAGTAGGTTTGGATACCAGCAGGGCTTCATGAAGTTGTAGTTATGACAGGCAATCCTATTGGGGGGGGTTGGGGCACTGAAGGGAGCAGCCAGCTGGAGGCTCACTTGTCAGGCCTTGAAATAAAGCCTCTGTACTTCAGCCAGATGTGCTGGAGTTGTGAGAAGAAGATGAGGAGGAGGAGAAGGAGGAGGACAACACTTGACTGGAAAGGAGGAGAAGGAGGAAGGACAGTAGAAATGTAAAGTCACTGGTTTGAGTGTCTGTTTCAAGTTTAAAATCCATCCATCCATCCATTTTCCAACCCACTGAATCCAAACACAGGGTCACGGGGGTCTGCTGGAGCCAATCCCAGCCAACACAGGGCACAAGGCAGGGAACCCATCCTGGGCAGGGTGAAGTTTAACATTCTATGGAATAATATTTTTCTTACTTTATGGATAGCTGTGTTGGGGGTTTAAGCTATGGGATGGCCCTGACTGTCCACAATATACCGTATCAATGTTATGAAGAATTTATACATAGGATTTTTTTACCCTCAAACCATCTTTGATCACATTTCATTTGTTTCTCCGAAAGCTTTAATATATGTTGGTCTGTGTATAAGATGTGTAATGATGTTTTTTCTAACTCATCTTCAATAACGGCTTCTGCTGAATAAAGCATAATAACAATAATAACTCTGGATTTTGCTGAAAGTTGTAATTATTTCATAGGCACATACTGAAAATTGATGTTTGAATCTTTTTTCTTTCAGAAAGATAACAAAGGCAGAAGTGAAAAAATATTAATGCTAATAGTTAAGTCTTTCATCCAGAATTTCGCTTTAATGGATGTGCAGTATGTGTTGAAAAGAGACTAAGGCCAACAGGTCACCTGATGGCTAAAATTGGTCTCAATGATGTGTCTGGTTTTCTAAGCAAAGCTCTGAATTATTTTAAAATATCTTATATTGCAGTCTGGCAGGAAACCATGCAGAGAACACCTTCTTACAATGGGTGGTATCTTTGTTACTTTCTCCAGCCTCACTGTAAGTGTTGTAAAGTGAAAGCAGGAGGATGGAGAGAATGTCGATGCCAAGCACACACAGTTTTACCTGGGATTCAGCTCAATGGGAAGCACAGCATCCTTGGGCACTAATGGGCAGAGGCTCCTGGGACATGTAACAAATGTGGAAATAGAAGTGATCTGGAAGTGCTTTCTAGTAGCCAGAAGTGGCACTGGCAGTGTTTCCAGCAGTGTGACCTATTAGGGTCCTCCACCTCCTTAGTAAGAAGCAAGCACTCACTTGGTGCAAACAAAAAGGAGGCCAGTGGATTTGGTAAAAGAAGGTGAAGAGGTAGGCATTTAATTTGGTTATTGCTTGAGTATGTGGCCACGGCAACTGCAGTCTACTAGAAAGAGCCAAAACAGTTTAGAAAACCAAGAGGGGCACACTCTTTGCTGTTTTGTTATACCCTTTGTGTTGTGTTTACCCTCTCTCGTATACTTTAAGTATGCTTAATAAATACAGCACCCTTACTAATACCTACTGTGTGTGGATTGCTGTAGTGTTATTCTGGGTACAGGGTCTGCCTTACAGCACCCCAGTTCTTCCTGTTCATGTTGCTAATGCTTCACCATAGATGTTACTTGATATGGGCCTATAGTTCTTAGATTACATTTAAAAATTACAGAAAAAAACAAAAATATTGTGTGAACATTTAGGAATGTTAATTTAGTGTAATGCATAAAATGCTTCTTCTAGTATGGATTTCATAAAAAAGTTTCACTGTGATGCTAAAATTAGTAGAAACCTTGTAAACAGAATTAAATGTACATCACAAGATTGTGCAAATCCATATATGCAAAAGGAAATGGGAAATGTGATTTTCTGTCAATGTATAAGTTTCTTGAAGGCAATGTTTTTGTTTATGGCTTTGTGTGTTAGCTGTGTACAATAAATGAGCATACTCATGTAGGTACAGGTATATTACCCAAAGTGCTGTGCAGCTTAGCCTGATTGATGAATTGATGTAAACTGAAAAGTAGGAGAAGAAGAAGTCACATCTTGTGCTGTGTCTGCTTGGCGGCAGCAGCAGCGCTAGCGTGAGTGAGTAAGTGAGTTAGTAAAAAAACAGCATTTTTGAGAGAGGTTAACACCAGATATCAAATCTATTAGAACAGGAGAACGGCTTTATGAAGAACTGACAGCTGCATCAAGATCAGAAGCAATCTCTAGCTTTTAATTCTTTTCCTGTTCTGTTATGGGATGTAAAATACAAGGAATGAGACAGCTTCTCTTCTGTTTGTGAAGTTCAAAACACACGTGTTCCTTATTCATTGTCAAGACATTCTATGCATTTTACTTTCGGATGTACATTCATTGGGTCATTTGGTTGTCAGCTCTCCAGCGTATATAGCCTGAACCTCTAACTAATGAGAAAATCAAAAATGTTTGATTTTATCCTAGCCAGTCACAGACTAGTTGGTTTTAGTTGTTAGGCATGTTGCATTAGACGATCAGCTTCACTGGAGCCCACTGCAGACTGCCCCCAACTGCTGAAGATCATGCAAATGAAGACTAAGACCGAAAATTGCTGGAAAAGTCATCTTTCTTAATCTGTGCTTACAACCTCCTCATCTGTTGCTCTTTTTAACATCACAGGATTTTTTTTCTTATCCCAGGTCTTCTGCCATAACCTACCTATGCATCTGTTCGTTCAATCATTAACTATGTGACTGTTCTCATGTGTTACAATATTAAGGTTCAGGTGCCCTCTCACACTTAACAATGCACTTGTATTAATAGCTGATTGGAGGCAGGCATACACTTTAACTTCTAGAGGCTTATGAAAGGTTGGAGGCCTTTCAACCAATATCACACAAAATTGTGTGGTGAGACTCACAGTACCCATGCAATTTGATGTTATGTGATATTTTACTGTATCTTTTGTTTTTAAAGTAGGCTAAGTGTAGCTAAGTTCACTGTCAGTGTTCACTTATTTAGCCTGTATCTTCTGTTTTGTGGACTATGTTACTTATGCTGATCTGTTAAAAGCATAAATATGCAATGCTATCAGAAATTTGTAGCTGCTTTGCAAGGTTCCTCAGTTTTTCTCCTTTGAAGACCCAATAATGATATTTCTTGGAAGAAATGGATAGTTTTCTTGCCACAACTCAACCAATTTTTCTCCTTCTCAATGTTCTGTAGCCATGTTTACAAAAGCATAAATACAGAGTTGCTTCTTGATTAGTCATTGAGAATTAAAATGCAGAATAGGCTCACATGACCTCTCACACCCTGCAAACTTAAGCCGATAGTGGCCAAACTGTTTTGACATGTCATAAGCGACTAGGACTGGGTCGGAATGAGTCTCATACATTGTAAGTAATTGCATTACAACCTTCAACAACATTTTCAGATTTGTGTCAATTAGGAAAACTACTTTGGAGCTGTCAACTCATCGCATAGTGTGTGCCTGCCCTTTGGTTTACACTTCTTCATTCAGAAGAAAAAAAAAGGTTACAGTTAATTCCATGCTGAAAAGGAAAGAAGGTAAGAGGCACAACGTGTCAGCATTTTATAGCCTTCATCAAGTGTGTAGGTGAAGAGGAAAGAGCAGGCAACATATACAGGAGATGATGTGGGGTGAAGGACCAAATCTAGAGCAGGTAAAAAGGGTGAAAAGTGAGAGTAACTGTGAAAAGCTACCATCAGAAAAGATGAAGAGAGAGTTATTAAGTTATTAAGACCTGGATAAATATGTGATCCCAGGCTAAGAATGAGCTTAGCTTCTTCTGTTTTTCTTTAAAAAGCATCTCTGCAGTCTTGTGGCTATGATAAAGGGGTGTGAAGAGTTCTGTAATAGGCTTTGTATAATCTTTGGTTCTAACAGCTTGAACCTGCTTCATAAAACGATCTGCTAGCTGTCTTCCTTTTTTCACCTATGTAGATAGTCGGACACATCCTACAAGAAATGCAGTAGGTAAGATTTTTAGACAGGCAAGAGGCCTGTTGTTTAATATTGAATTTAACAGAGGGACCAGATCCAAGGGTATTGTTGGTGACATATTTACAAGCTCCTGTTACGTATAGAAATGCCTGGTGGGTTACATGGCTCTCTTTTGCAAAGTGAGATGCAGGCCAGAACTTTGTGTAAGTTTGGTGGTTGACAGAATGCAATCAAAGGAGGCTTAGGAAAAAAGGCTCCTGTGGAAGGATCAGTATGCAAAATGAGGAAATTCTGTTTAATGACATGTGGGAGGGATAGAGTGTTAGAGTGGAACAACTAGCAGAATGTGAGTTTCATTGTTAGGGTTCCTCTTTGAGTGAATACTATGAGGTCTGTTCCTGGCTTGATTGATGGTCCTCTCGACAACACTTCTCCATTTATCACCAGTTCACTTCCTACTGCCCTCAAGCTTAGATGAGTTGTACCACCATTTCCTTGCTGCTTTTAACCCCATTGATGACAACATTCTCCTAAAACATCAAAAGAACTACATTGGATTGAGTGAAAGTTGTTATTTATTAGTGTCTTATTTCTCTGTCCGTTGTGTTAAATGGTGTGTCCAGCTTGTTGTAGCCTCTCTTCTGTGATGTCTGTGTATCTTCTTAATTTGAATTCTTTTTTTTTTTCAAAATCTTCATACTAGCACTTGGTTTACTTGAGTTACACGTTTGACCTCACGCTGTTCCAAATGTGGTGAGACACTACCTGAAAATACACCTGAACGGATATCTGCTACAGAGAAATTTGACTGCCTGCCTTGATAAACTCTGGGTTTGGATGCCTGTAAATGTCGTAAATACACACAAAGTGAATTGCTTCATGCAGGATCATGTGGACACAAACAGTAATAAGCTTGAGTCCTTCTCATTAAACTTAGGCTCTTGTAAAATGGTGGCATTTTTCTCTGCGGCCACCCTTGGGGCTGTACTTCACAGTGACTTTACCTCTGAATCAAAACTACGAAATGTAAGCAGAGACTTACCCTACACTTCTAGATTATACAGTGCATCCAGAAAGTATTCACAGCGCATCACTTTTTTTCCACATTTTGTTATGTTACAGCCTTATTCCAAAATGGATTAAATTCATTTTTTTCCTCAGAATTCTACACACAACACCCCATAATGACAACATGAAAAAAGTTTACTTGAGATTTTTGCAAATTTATTAAAAATAATAAAATTGAGAAAACACATGTACATAAGTATTCACAGCCTTTGCCATGAAGCTCAAAATTGAGCTCAGGTGCATCCTATTTCCCCTGATCATCCTTGAGATGTTTCTGCAGCTTAATTGGAGTCCACCTGTGGTAAATTCAGTTGATTGGACATGATTTTGAAAGGCACACACCTGTCTATATAAGGTCCCACAGTTGACAGTTCATGTCAGAGCACAAACCAAGCATGAAGTCAAAGGAATTGTCTGTAGATCTCCGAGACAGGATTGTCTCGAGGCACAAATCTGGGGAAGGTTACAGAAAAATTTCTGCTGCTTTAAGGTCCCAATGAACACAGTGGCCTCCATCATCCGTAAGTGGAAGAAGTTCAAAACTACCAGGACTCTTCCTAGAGCTGGCCGGCCATCTAAACAGAGCGATCGGGGGAGAAGAGACTTAGTCAGGGAGGTGACCAAGAACCTGATGGTCACTCTGTCAGAGCTCCAGTGGTGCTCTGTGGAGAGAGGAGAACCTTCCAGAAGGACAACCATCTCTGCAGCAATCCACCAATCAGGCCTGTATGGTAGAGTGGCCAGATGGAAGCCACTCCTTAGTAAAAGGCACATGGCAGCCTGCCTGGAGTTTGCCAAAAGGCACCTGAAGGACTCTCAGACCATGAGAAAATTCTCTAGTCTGATGAGACAAAGATTGAACTCTTTGGTGTGAATGCCAGGCGTCACGTTTGGAGGAAACCAGGCACCGCTTATCACCAGATCAATACCATCCTGACAGTGAAGAATGGTGGTGGCAGCATCATGCTGTGGGGATGTTTTTCAGCGGCAGGGACTGGGAGACTAGTCAGGATAAAGGGAAAGATGACTGCAGCAATGTACAGTGACATCCAAGTTGAAAACCTGCTCCAGAGCGCTCTTGACCTTAGACTGGGGCGACGGTTCATCTTTTAGCAGGACAACGACCCTAAGCATACAGCCAAGATATCAAAGGAGTGGCTTCAGGACAACTCTGTGAATGTCCTTGAGTGGCCCAGCCAGAGCCCAGACTTGAATCCGATTGAACATCTCTGGAGAGATCTTAAAATGCCTGTGCACCGACGCTTCCCATCCAACCTGATGGAGCTTGAGAGGTGCTGCAAAGAGGAATGGGTGAAACTGGCCAAGGATAGGTGTGCCAAGCTTGTGGCATCATATTCAACAAGACTTGAGGCTGTAATTGCTGCCAAAGGTGCATCGACAAAGTATTGAGCAAAGGCTGTGAATACTTATGTACATGTGATTTCTCAGTTTTTTTATTTTTAATACATTTGCAAAAACCTCAAGTAAACTTTTTTCACGTTGTCATTATGGGGTGTTGTGTGTAGAATTCTGAGGAAAAAATGAATTTAATCCATTTTGGAATAAGGCTGTAACATAACAAAATGTGGAAAAAGTGATGCGCTGTGAATACTTTCCGGATGCACTGTATGTCATGCTTTTATGACTTCTCAGTTGGACTATGACAATTGTCTTTGTGATGGCTGCTCTTCTGAAAGATGAACAGATTTCAATGTGTTTAAAAAGTGTCTTTCTGTGTCTCAGCTGGAACAAAACTCAGTGACCACATTACCCCTCTTTTGACTCATCAACAATGAATGTAGTGTACTTCAAATTTGATTGATTATCAGTATGTCACTGTGATTTATGGTATTAGAAGTTATGCAGACATACTGTATAACTGATTTTTTTCCTTCTATGCTTATATTTAGCTTGCATAAGATACAGAGAATGTATTTTAGCTTGTACTATCAATATTTAGATACTATTGGAAATGATTATCAAGGCTCTTTTCAGTTGTGAATATCTAGAAACAAACTGCAAAACAAGGCAGAACTAAAGGTCAAGCCCAAGATCTTTGCCAGAATGTTTGGATTCCAAAGTGAAATATGCAGAGGAGATAGTTAGATTCTTATTTTCATTTTTTGTTTTCAAAAAACAGAACATTACAATGGCATGCTACTCAATCAAGCAAATAATAATAATCGATAAACCCATTTGAAGTACAAAGGAGAAATAAATAAAAAAGAGCAACACAAAGCAAAAGTCTTAACACTCTATTTTGCCTCTAATATCATTTACTTGACTTATTTTTTTTCTGAATAATATTTGAAAAATACAATAAGAAGAGCAGCTAACACTCCCGGCTGCTCATTGGTTATCTCCAAGAGTGGTGTTTGGGGGTGGCAAGTGGGGCGACCGCCCCAGTCCCCGTGCCAAAGAGGGCCCCACTTTTGAGGTCCCCGTGTCCCGTTCAAGCGGATTTGTCAAGTTATATTCTCCAGTATATATACAGTATATATTTGAGATTTAGATATATTTTTGCTTCTAAGAGGAGTTCTTTTAAAATCCCTCTTTAAGGTCAAATTCCATACATGTACGTCTTTGATAACATTCCATAGTCTATCTTCATCGCCCAAAAAGAGTCGCCAGTTGAATCCTTTCCCAAAATAAGTATAGCTTATTAGTCGCTGGTCTGGCTTCTCCTATCTATAGAAAAAGACTTTGCATCCAGATTACACTACAAAGATGTCATCAACGACTTTTCCAATCAGAAGGCAAGAAAAGTGGATTACTAGTAAGAGATTTCATGATGATACCTCTACATTAATTTTACACTTCCTGTCGAAACACTGAAACTGACATTTTATTTGTAGGCCATAAACATGTCCGAATGTTAATGCACAAAAACATGTATAGCTAATGATAACCTTTGACATGCCATCAATGTGAGTTATGGCTATGAAATACTGCATATCGAGACTCAGAGTATACTTGCAATTTGGGTACCTCCTGGAAGAGGTACTGCTAATTTCCACATCGCATTTCGCACTGTCGTGGTATTGTCATGAATTATGAATTGCACTTTTTTAAAAGATTATATCGTTATATTTTGATAAAGTCCACGTTATCTTGCAAAAATTTAGCTGAATACTATAATGAGAAAATCCGGTGTATGTTAATATAATTTTTATTAAATTTGCATGTAACTTTATACAGTCTACACATACCGGTAACAGCGTTTGACATAACAGTGGGGTTGATCAGCCCAGGGCCCCGCACACCCCTAAGGCCGCCTCTGGTTATCTGTCTTCACGATTCACATTGGGATGATCTCTTTTAGGATCTCATTAAATTGTCCAGCAGCCTTTCGACTTTTCCTCAGAGCCGAACCTTCTGGACACAGCTGGAAATCCAAGAATTCAGCAGACATTTGCCCACGTTCCTGTTTTCACTGCTGGATTGGAGATTCCTATTCTTACAGTGTGCTGCCTCCCTCTACCTTATTGGCTGTTGTTTTTAAAATTAAATAGTTTAAAATTCAAACTAAGTGTTGTTTCACTCGACATTCACATGTATGTGTGTGGAGTGAGGAGGAAGGCTACAAAATAAAATAATCTATTTATTAGGCAGTGTGTGACCCTTGCAATGATATTTATTAACTTTTAAAGCCATTTGTGAAAAAATCCAGAATAATTGTGCACAGTGATTATACCAAATTAACTTATTTAACCTCTGCGGTCATCTTCTTAATTTTTATATTAACCTGCTTAGCAACTTTTGGCAAATGCTCATTTGAGTGTTTGATGCAAAAACACATGCATCAAAAAAAGTAACTATTTACAGAAGTTGGACATACGTGTGCAGCAAAGGTGCTTACAATTCCATTTAAAGGTATTTCAAATGAATGCTTTTCAGTTAACAGATAAAGTATATACAATACATTATGATTATTTATAGGTGTGTTCACTCAAAATACAAAGACAGCTATTGTCACTGACGTTTTGGTTTGTCCGACTGTTTGTCTACAGAAAGCAATTCTGCTACCAGTTAACTGATTTCATTAAATTATGGTACACAATGAAATTTGTTGGGAAAAGGCTATTTTTGGTGAGATATCACAAACAGAGAAAATTGTACATGTTTTTTAAATAAAAAAAAATCTATTAAAAAGCAATGGTGAATTCTCAAAATTGTCTTTAATTAGAAAAAAAAAAATGTAATGGGGGCCTGAGGATCACCTTCCAGGCTCAAACAAGGTAAGCAATACCCTGCCGAGCAATAGGGGGCAACTTATCCTAACATGTCTTTCTTCTCTGCAGCTCTAAGAATCTGCCCAGTGACTGCACCTGAGCCTCGCCCCCGATGGACTGATTCACGCCTCTTCCAGCTGGGACAACATAAATTGGAGGGCTCCTGGAAGATGGCGTCTCAATCTGAGAACTGCTGCCCCGCATGATGGGACTCCTTGACTCAGACCTGCTTGAGAGAGTCAAAACCTTTGACAAGACGCAGAGGTTAGGAAGGCAGCTGCTGCACCTTATTTCTTATTTATGCACTTTGGCAGTAAACAGAATGGCCTAGTTGGCACCCCAACCTTTTTTTGGTTCTCCTATCCCTCTTTTACACTTCACAGCATATAATTACATTTTATTCTAACTGTTATTTTTAATATGACTCATTGTTGCAATAATATTTAATAAAAAAAGTCCATAACTTTGTTTTTTGATAAACAATATTAAATACTCCCTGAATGCACCCGAATGTTTCTCTATGCATGCATTTAACCTTTTCACCTTCCTGTGAGAAAAAGTTACAATTAAGAAAAATGAGTAAGCAACCCCAGAAGGCAGCATTTTTTATCAGGGGTCTGGTTACACGACTGCTGATTATGTACATGCCATGAGCTGGCAGTGTCACTCTAGGCAGAACAACTGAAAATGGGAATTCTGAATTTCAGTCACTACTGTATATAAAACATTTCCTGCATGACTTAGCCATTTATTCTATACATCTCAAATTGATCACCTCCGTAATTGACCACTGTGTCCTGGCTTAGTTTGCATGAGCCAGTCCAATCCTTGCAGCTTTGAGCACAATGTGGTAACCAGCCCTGGACTGGAAATCACTCAATTCAAGGGCACACTTCTACACACACCAACTCATGTAATGAATGGAAAATTAACATGCAGAACATTTACAGTAAAAGAGCAGTCAATATCCAGACAATGAGTAACTGGGCTGGAAATTAAACAAAGGTTGATTGTCAAATCTAAATATGTAAAGTGTTCCTTCTGGTGGATGGCTGCATGTCTTGGGTTGGGTTCTGCCTATGTTAGATACTGTCAAGACGAACTCTAGTTCCCTATGATAGAGCAGAGGACTTGTCAAAAGCAGTTCTCTGCTGCCACCTAGTGACACAGGAACAATGTCAAGCCCTTAAAATGCATTATTAATTTTAGCCGAAAACGTAACGGCGGCACAAATTCTAAGGTGTTTTACTTTTCACAAGATATCTAATGATTATGAACTGCCGTCAAGATATTTAACTTCATTGTGTCTGCAATCCCCTTTTAAGAGATCTTCCCACTTCATAAATGGTACTTAATCCATTCAACCATTTTCAGACTGTGCAAATCCCTGTTGGAGTGTTGGCAGCACAATGTACTTATTAAGGTAAATAATTAAAATGAACAAAATCCACAAAACAGCAGCAGATAATTTATTCTCATTACTGTCTTTGCCTGTTGGATGTAAATTAAAAATCAAATAGGCAAATAAGAATACAAAAAATAACTGTGCCCCCTTGTGTAATAAAAGTCTCAATAGAATAATCCAAATTAGCTCTATTTTACACTGCAGGCTCATTTTGTGCCCACATAAAGACTTGAACAGTAATTCCATCTTGAACTAAGAACAATGTGTTTGTTTAATAGGCTGCTTTCATAGATATTCCCAATTGCTTAAACACTTTTCACTGAAAGTGCCCTTATTCTCTCAAAGGTCTAAGCATAATATCATAACTTCTCACTCATCTGTTCAAATCTCAGACTTCCAGCCCAAAAGCAAACTCAAAATCATTCACTCTGTCACTTATAGCAAACATTTCACTCAGATGACACACAAAAGCAAGCAAAAATGATCACATACACAATGACCACAAGACATAATAACGATCAATTCAGAACTCTACTCTAAAAACTTGATACAACCAGAAACTGTATATTTCAAACTTATTAAGATCCAGGCCTTTAACAACCTCATCAGCAGTGTGTCTGTCTGCGGAGAGACTCTGTCTCTGGCGACTCTTCCTATGAAGTCAGTAGACAGATTGGGAGAGCATGAGGGTCATGAATTCACTGGAAACGGTTTTGTGGCACTCCCGAAATCTTTGCAAAAGGACAAAGGTCAAAGTTTTTAGAGTTGTGGTGCTTCTTGTTTTGCTATATGGTTGAGAGACATGGACACTATAAAGTGACCTGAGACGAAGACTGGACTCCTTCAGTACAATCCTTGGATACCACTGGTTTGACTTTGTATTGAATGAGCAGTTTCTCACGGAGTCCCAGATGAGGCACATTACATGCATTGTGAGGGAGCATCAGTTACGGCACTATGGCCATGTGGAGCGATTCCCCGAGGGTGATCAGGCTTGCAGGATGCTCATTGTTGAGGACCAGAGTGGCTGGACCAGGCCAAGGTTGACGCACACGTAACACCTGGCTGTGGCAGATAGATGGTCATTTCCAGGGGGTGGGACTGGACCGCGTGTGTGCCTGAGGGGTTGCCAATCAGGGTAACAAGCTGTTTCGTTGTTTGGTGGGTGTGGCAACACGCTGTACCAGTGCATGCACCCCTACCTGACCAAGATTTCCAATGATAGTTCTCAAAATATCATAGTGAAAGTGTACAGTACAGATACAACCATATGCAAGACTACGTTTCATACTTTAAGTTTTCTTGAATGCACTGCTCTAAAGGTTGTTAACAGAATGTAAACTCATGTACAACGAAAGAAAAAAAATTCTAAATATGCTGTAAAACTAAACTAAAAAGGTACAGTAAATAAATGACAAAAAAACTTTAATCAAATGTACACGAAGCTAATGAATAATGCCTGCCAAATACTGTACATTATAGACATATTCATCAGCATCATGTCTCCGGGCTGGGTCAGGCCACAAAGCTTCATCCACATCACACAAGATGTTTGCTCTTCTAAGGCAGCAAGGGAAATATGCTCAGTTGTGTCTCATCCAGGTTTGGATGGACTCTAAAGTGATATCCCCACAGGCTTCCTCCATGGCCCACAGAAGATTCCCTGTGCCATAAGGATTTTGGTCATAAACTTTTTGCTGTCATGCCGAGAAGAGTTCTTCTATGGCAGGGGTGGCGAACTCCAGGCCTCAAGTGCCGCAGTGGCTGCAGGTTTTCATTCTTACCATCTTAGTTACTGACCAGTTTTTTCTGCTGATTACTTCTTTTAATTAACTTGACTCAGGCCCATTAGTTGTTTCTTTTTCTTTAATTAGCAGCCAAACAATAATGAGACACAAAACAAGCCACCACATGACCAGCTCCCCTGTGCCCATCACACAATATCTTAAATTAAAGAGAGGTGATGGTCTTGGTAAGGTTGATCTCTCAGGTCACCCAAACATTTTGATGGTGCTCTTAGAAAGAACAGAAAAACAACAGTTTTCGAAATGTGTGCTGTGGCAGAATGAGAGCAGCAACAAGCCATGGAATTAAATAACGGGTTTAATCAACAGCAAGAATTGGCTTCTGATTAAGAAAGTGATGGGAGTGAAATTGGTTGGAGTTTGAAGCCCCATTTTAGCTGGTCATCTGTTGGCTCGTTTCACATCTCATTTCTGCTAGGCTGTCATTTCATGAAGAAAAGAATCAATTCAGAGGGCTGAACTCTTCTAACAGGGCTATTAAAGTGATGGGGAAAAAGTTAATTAGCAGTGAAAACTGGTCACTGATTAGGAAAAGGGTTAGAATGAAAACCTGTAGCCACTGTTCTATGGGGTTGAGAAATGGGGAATATGCTGACAAGAACAAACTGGAAAACCTGGGATGATCAGTGAAACAGTCACATATGGCTGCAGCTCGGTGAAAACTGACATTGTCCCAAATCACAATGTATTGCGACAACTCTGCCCTTACAGTCTCATTTTGTTGTTGTTGCTCACCATTTTCAAAAAGGTGATCTAGGAAATTCAACAAATGTGTTATGTTGTAAGGGCCCCAATATAGCATGGTGGTGGAGAAACCCATATTCACATACGGTTGCACACATGGTCACGTTATCTCCTTGCTGCCCACGGATTTCTACAATGACACGCTGGCCAATAATGTTGCCTCATCAACAAAGATGTATTCATGTGGTGTTGCTGGCATCAAGCTCAAAAATTCTCTCCAATGAAATGACAGAGATAAGCACACTTTACAGTAAAAGGTTTGAAATTTGTATGTACAGTACACTAAATCAGTATTGTACTTTTTACTGCATCATGACATGGTACTACATGCTGTACGAGGTTACAGTGATCTTACCTGTAGCATATTGCAAGCATTTGGTCTTAATTCAGTCTGATTTCCTTTCAAAAGGGACTTTGTACACCTGCTTCATGTTCAGGTTGTTATGACGAAGTATGCAGTCAATAGTAGAAATGCTGACTTGATTTATACCCTGGAAACTTTGCTGATCTTCTATGATTCTGCTCTGAATTTTCTGTAAGCGAATAATATTGTTGGCCATTACCATATTCTTTTTCTTTTGCATCTGACAGGTGTTGTTGTCTGCCTCCACTATGAGGTTGCCTTTCAGTTCTACATACACACACACACACAATGTATCTTTTGGAGCTACAATCAATGTCCAGTGTACAAAAAACACAGTGTAATATCTAAGTATAGTGTAAGTTTTGTGTAGGGTCTATCCTGGCAATATGAACATTTTTCTACAGCTTCACGGAGACTGTCCCTATAGTTATGCAATTTAAGTCTGCTAAATGCCATAAAGGTAAAGAGCTTTACCTGTTCTCAATTCTGAAGGTACAGACTATGGATCTAAATGTTTAGCAACAGAGATTTGGTTGTACAGGTTGCCCAGCTTCTTTCATTGTCAAACCATGGACAAGCACATGGTCAACCACAGTAGCATGAATATCATCTGATATTATAGTCTTTTGCTTTACTCTTCCTCTTCCGGAACCCATCTATTATCTATTATAGGAAAAACAACCACAGTAAACACACACAGAGCTTCATTTATAAACAGTCAGTAGTTTAGCATCAAATGTGAAGCAATTTGACATACTGTGTTTTCAGCTGGAGAGCTGAGTGCTAATTGAGCTTAAGGTTTGACACATTAAGATTAGATTAGAGGAGTGTTTTCAGATTAATTGAATGGTGATAAGTGTGCTTTACCAATGGGATTTGTGTTTGAAGATCTGCTCAAATGGTGCAACCAATCTGTGATATGACGTTAACGACAGGAACACAGTTTGTAATTCTGGGAATAGTGTGATAATTTTCAGGACTGAATTAAAGCAAACGATTATCTAGCTGACTGTTCAAGATATAGTATTTAAGCAAATGGGAAAAACTGTAATGAAAACAATGGATGTCACTACAGTTTTACAGAAACACACATACAATTCAGATAGTTGGCTTTTCACGGTAAAGCCAAGTGCCTTACAGTTTACACATGCCTGTTATCAATTGCTCCTGGAAAGCATCTATCTTTCTTTGTTGGGAGTGTGAGTCTCACACGCTTGGTGAATGCCACCAAGTCCATATGGACACAAAAGTTTGGAGGTGTGCAGTAAAAAATGAGGAGCGATTTGACTTGGTTAATCAAATATCCATTTTGCCTTTGGAAATACTGGTAATTAATTAAATAATTCAGAAAGTATCCTGCTTTATTTACCTTACCTTTCTCTGTTGCAGGAGGTAGTAGACCTATCTTAAGATAACTGAGGAACACTCATTTTTAAGAAACAGAATAATACAGGGTGGTCCAGATCTAATTATACAATTTTCATTACGCTCTAACTTAAGTTTACTACATAGAGAATTCACAAAAAAATCTTTTTGTTGCCGATAGATGGCAGCACCTGCCCTGCATTCCAAAATGGCAGGGAGACGGTTGTCAGTCGAACAGCGGGTGCGATGTGTTCGCCTTTTCTCGATAAAGAGCAATGTGAGGAACTTCCTTGACTAACAGTTTCCAAAGTGGTGGTTAAGACGTCGAGGGACTGTTGAATGGCCTCCACAGTCGCCTGACCTTACCCCACCAGATTTTTTTCTTTGGGGATATCTTAAGAACAAGGTCCACGCGCATCCTATTGACAGTTTGGAGGATCTGTGCCTGGCGATTGTTGAGGAGTTCAGGAAAGTTCCTCTGCAAATGTGCCGAGATGCATGGGATGCTGTAGCCAGGAGACTCCGAGCCTGTATCCAACTGAATGGAGGACAAGTGGGACATTACATGGAAAATCAGTGAATTAATTCAATGTAAGTCCATTTTCGTTTATTACAAGATATTTCGAACAATTCTTTTGTCTTACATTGTTATCCTGCATTGCATTAAAAGTTGCATAATTAGATCTGGACCACCCTATACAATTTATTGATAAACACATAGATTCTAGAAATATGATAACTTTATATATTAATATATGACAGGATGAAGACAGACTAGACAGTGTGTATGGGCGAGGGAATGACCGTGTCCAAAAGGAAATGTTGGGGTGCCAACTGTGATGTCTTGTTTAAACAGTAGTGGTCTCAAAAACAAAACAAGCACATGTTGGCAACTAAAAAGGAACAAGTAAAACAAATCACAAAACGTAGCCTGCTCTCTTGAGCAGGTCAGATATTATATGAACTCCATCCTGCGGTCTGCTCAGTCTACAAATTGATGACTCCTTTCAAACAGAAGGGGCAGAGTCAGTTACCTTCATTTGGCATCTTCTCAGAACTTTGGAAGAAAAAGAGATGACACAGTTAGCGACAGCACCCTCTCTCTTCCCGGAGTGTTATTACTTACCTGAGATGAGCCCAGAAGGTGATTCTCTGACGTGCCTGTGTGACACTAGACAAACATATAAAATAGAAGAGACTGGCTGGTTACTGGTTATCTAGAGTTCTAATTTATCTTGGCACAAATAAATGGTTTTATGATACCAAGCCTTTGAAAATGATGATGTCCAATGTTCTGTGGAGTTGTTGCTTTTGTTGCTGCTCTGGGTACATACTGAGGATTCTTCTTGCGTTAGAGCGTACTTTTTCTCTTTGCTGTATGATCCTTTGTACGTGGTGTTCTGTGCTTTTCTCAGCTAGACTATTTGCTGTGTTGCCTGCAACTTCATAGAGAAAAGCACTACTCTTTCTGGCACAACAGTGTAGATGCTGAAGTTCCTTTCTTGGAGTAATAACAGTTTCTCAGCCTTTTCAGACTACTGACACACAGTTTTGGCTTAGCAGACTAGAACTCAGCATTCTGGTCCATCAGATTTCAGTTTCAGAGAAATGTCATTTTAGGGAAAGTGAGAAAAGAGTGCTGCCCTGAGAGTTTATTCAGAGGGCCCTCAGAATTCTCCCGAGAGATCAGTGAGTGTGCTCAGGAGTGACTTTCCCAGAGTATCCCCATTGTTCTCACATAATTCCACAGGGAATCTTTAGATGGGGTGAGTGCAACAGATTTATGAAAGACAATAGAACCTCTTCTGATTTGGATTGAATTCAATTCCAGTTATAAAATCAGTGTCTTCTCATAGGAGAGTTATTCTGTCCATTCCAGTTGACATTCCTTGAATTCTAGGTCTTTGTTCCTATGAGTCCATTTCACTTCTTCTGGCTCAAGAGGGATGCAGAGAGGCCCCTGCTAAGATGTCAGTTCAACTCTGATTTACACCTTTGTTCTCAGATGATGTAGAGGCAGATCCTGGTACAAGCTGGAATTCAGTCATTTAGTTTGGAATGCAAGTGGAGGAAGGCACAGCTGGATATCTGCTAAATCTGCTACCTTAACAGGCCTGGTCTGCCAATAAAGCCTAGCAGAAACAGAATGTGTGAAATTACAAGATAAAACACCTACTAATGTCTGTAGGCTTTATGTAGCTGTCTGAAGTATAATTTCATTCATTTATATTGAAACAAAGCAAAAAAATCTCACAGGCATAGAATCACCATTCACACTAGAATGACAAGCAGCAATGTCGCCCATGATTTTTTAAAACATATTCCAGTGGAGAAAAAGGAGCTTTGATCAAATACTGCTTTTTAAAAATATTTTCTTTAATGTTTGTACAGTGTATCTGTTTCTGTTTCTTGCCTGGACCCTCCCCTCCGTGCCTCGTCAACTCCTAACCTGGAAATTGGCCATCTTGAGTCAGTTCTGTTATGAACTTGTGTCTGTCAAGATGTTTCCACAATTGCTGCATTTTTTTTCTTTTGCTTTAAGCCTTTGATTTATACCCAACTTTCTTAATGTTTGTGTCCTATTTTACACTGTGTATAACACTATTTTTTTTTAAGTGTTGAACATGTATGTGGTTTTGAAAATGGCTATTGGATAGATTAACTGAGTTAATTCAGCAAACCCACAGAACATCCTGCATCATAAGACCATAAGACCAGTCTTTTATTCTGTATGTGATGATAGGAGGTATTAATTACTTCATCTCGTTCAATTGGTTAGTTGTTAGTCTTATTTAATAATGATGTGATTGGGTATTTGGCTACCAAATGATCAGATATGAAGAAATATTGTTTCTGAAAGAAAAATTGAATTTTTTGGGATTACTTAATTGACCTATTGTAAATTGATCATGCAATGAGAGTATATGCAATCAAAACTTCTGCATTTTGTTCAGGCAACATTCAAATAACAGAACTGTTTGATTAAGTTATCGATTAAAATAAGTATGAGTACCTCAGACAAGTTACGTTAACCTAATTTATTTACTGCACATGAAGTAACTAATTTGGCTAGTGTTAGATTAAACACAGTTATCTGAGTTTGAAATACTCTATTGATTTATGGGAAATTTTTAAATGGAATTGAATTAAATTCCACAAATAATCATTTTTTGAGTGACTGCTTATGTACAGCTTACATGTTTTCCTTGAGTCTTGAAGAATTTTCTCCATGTTATCTTCCACGTCTCATAGTTATGCAAGTTAGGCCCATTGGCACATCTTGAGTGGGCTTGGGTTTGCCATGTGATGGATTGGTGCCGCCCAATTAAGGTTCCCAATGCTGCTAGGACAGGGTTCAGCTTTTCCTGATCTTGTATTGAATGCCTCTTTGTACAAACTGTTTGATTTTAATTTCATGAAATGGGCAGAGGCAGTTTCTTGTACAATTGTAAATGTGTAGGCCTTGATTGTTTGAGCACTTTTCCTTGTAGGCTGCTACTTTAGATGGTTGGTCAACAAAAGCATTAATAATTAAATTAATTGAAAATGAGTGACCAGTGTGGAGCTCAGTCAAAGTACTGGGGACCGTAGTCTGGCACTGCTAAACAAATAGAGGCCAGTACAAACTTTTTAATGCTTTCATTCCATTACAACATTGCACTTAATTTTTCCTTTCCTTTTCTGCATTGTTGTTCCTTGATCATCTAATTCAGAATCAAAATCCTTGGACTTCTTCTTTTTGGCTTCCTGACATCCTAGGATGCCTTAGAGAAGCGATTGTCCTCCAAACATCTTTATTCCACAAATGTCTTTGTCTGATGATTTGCCTAGCTGACCATTTCCATTTGTCACCATAGTGTTATGTCCTCATTTTTTCGATGTCTGCATTCTTTGCAGGCTACATCACTAGCCCACTGAATACAGAAAGTCACACCAAAGTCCTAACCATTTACTTTTTGGATTTTTGTTAAGATTGTCCCTTCAGAAGATAATTAATAAGGTTTTAACAATTATAAAGATATAATGAATTAGCGGTGGCACGGTGATTAGTGTTGGTGCCTCAGAGCTCAGTTTGTCTGGGTCTGAATCCCAATATGGGAACTGTTGTGTCGATTCTGTATATATTTTCGTGGTCCCATTATTTTCCCGGGCACTCTGATTTCTCAGGATAGGTTAAATGATGATTGTAAATTGGTCCTATGTCAGTGGGTGTGCAAATGAGTGTGATGTGAAATAGTCTGGCACCCCATCCAATGGTGTTTTATGTTTAGACCTGAGTGAGTTAGTCAAGTGAGACTCTAATATAATAAGGTGAGTTGGACTATGGGACACCCAGCCTGCCACAAGTAAAATGTTACGCAGTAAGCAAAGGTTTGCTTAAAAAAAAGCTAATTTTGGGTAAATACACCTGTTGGCTTTTTTATTATAAAAACACTTTACTGCTTTACAACAATAATCAATATAAATGTAAATAATCTAATATATAAAGCAAGTGCAGCAATGGCAAGCAGTCCTTTTAAGGACATCAAGCCATCTAAAAGAGCCATGTAAAGAGTAAAGGATCTGTTCTGGCACTTTGTGCTGACACTACATTGGTGTCAGGAGTAGAAAGAGGATACGACCTACCATCAAGGTGTTGCCAGAGAGCCTCGAGGTTGAGATCCGGGATCTGGAGTTCCATTTGCAGCATCAGAGGGGAAGGCAGCAGAAAGACTGCTACCTATGCAGCTCCACCAACCATCCTCCGTCTACTAATCTACTAATGTCTCCATCTACTAATGTCCATTGGCCCAGGTGCTTGGAAGCCAGTGGAGCTTCTGGATCATGGAACTGAGAAAAAGTGTAGCAGATTGTGTTGCCACTGACCCGAGATGAGTCATGTAATGCAGTGCTAGTGGTAAAACTAAGCAGACAAAGGACAAGGCAGACCACAGACTGGCGTTGTGGGGGCAGAGAGGTCGGTCTGCCCCAGGTGGCACTTTTTAATAAACTTTAGTCCTAGACTTTTTAGACAATTTTGTTAGATAGGGCTTTAGCAAGCTAATGTGTCTTACCTATGTCAAAATTACACAATTTTTAATATTTAAAAACTGTTACAAATACTTATGTTGCAAAGTAATATTTTACAAATGCAAATCTTGACTAGTTTGCCGATTACTCTGATTGAACACTCTCTCTGCCGACCTACTCTGCCTGAAGACTCTCTCCTTCAACTTATTCTGACCCAAAAGGACACCCTTTTTATTATTAATATTTTATTATTCTCTCAATCTCAAGATGAAGTGAACAAAACAGAGCGGTGCTGCTTTTAGAAAAAAGATAAAGGTGAGGGAAGAAGTATTAAAAAAGAATGAAGGGGCATTATTGAAATTCCTCAATTATGATTAATAATTAAAAATGTAGTTAAAATTTTTGTCATTTTTATTTTTGTATGATTGTTTCATTTTGTAAGGGGGAGGAGTGGCAAACTCAAAGACTGTCCGGGTGACAAAAACCACTGAGACCGCAGAGTGCTCAAGACCTGATGTGCTTTTTGTCACTGGCTGCATGACCGCAGCAGAAACAAAGACCTGTCCACTATTTCTAAGGGTTGTGTATTGTTTCAAGGGCTTGCGGAAAGACTCTTCTAAGGAAGGGCTATGCAATGGTGTTGCAAGTTGCACCAGCCAGGAGAAGAGTCATCCATGGAAGGAGCTGGCATTCCATCACCAGCAGCTAAAAAAAATGGAAAGCCCCTAAAGTGAAGAATTCCATCTAGTGTGGCACTCAGTGCTGGCACTGCAGTATCAATGAGGAAGGGAGAATACCACTTGCTAATCAACCATGTATGTTGATACCTACTTAAATTACACTGCAGGATGAGTTTTTAGAATTAATAGCTCCTTAATAAACTAGCTGCTTAATTGTTTTCTGCTATGCTTAGCCCATTGACAGAATTTATTCCAAGGCTTTCGAGAATTAAGTATTTTGGAAACATAAATTCTCTATAATCGTATGCATATAGTAGTAGGGAGTTGTATAGTGTTAGCCATTATGGATACAAAGAAAAGTCAAGCAAAATGACACCTTTTACTGGCTAACTGAACAGAATACAATATGCAGACCTTCGAGGTAGCCCAAGCCCTTTCTTCAGGCAGGTTATAATCAGAAGAAGGGGCCTGAACTGTCACGGAAGCTTTTATATGGTAATCTGTTCAGTTAGCCAATAAAAGGTGTCATTTTGCTTGACTTGTCATTGCAAGGGTATGCATCAGGAACTGTCACTATCGCAGCGTTATAATCCTTTAAAGAAACTGTGATGTTTTGTTGAAGCTGGAATTCAGAATATGTAAAAATGAGACAATAGCCATGTTCAAGTTGACTTGGAAATAAAATATTACCACCCCATACTCATTTTCAAAAAATAAACTTTTCCTGCTGAAGGTTATGCTTTCCTCATCCCAAATTATCCAGTGATGTGGGAAGAAATTATGGTTGTAAATAATGAACCATGAACACGAGGTTTGTAAATGGAATTCTACCTACTTACCCAGACGTTTCCCTGTGCCAGTACTACTCACTCATCGACCATTTTCGAGTTCAGTACTGTGGCAAAGGTTTAGCCCCCCTCCTGGAAGGGTTCGGTCGACTTATTATTATTATTTTTTTTTTTTACAGGTTTAGATTGTTCTTGAAATAGAATAAAATAAACTTATAAAGCAGGGGACTATAAGTGCGAAGTCGCTTTTCACTGTCTTTAATAAGGGTTTTCAAATTGTAAAACAATTAAGATTTAAATTTAAATCATGGTTTTCCATTGAAACGTTTTCCGTCTGGCTCGCAATTTTCCGTGCTTTGGTGTCGACAATCCGTTGCCCCGTCAGAGGATTACTTTAACTCTTTTTGTTTGAGGATAAATGAATGTCCAGTAACAACTGACGCCGATTCCTGGGCTTTATCGGACACTCCCATTGTCTAATTCCCTTTACCGTTTTTTCCCTATCGCTGATAGATTTGATTATGCAGTTCATTACATCACTGACTCGCTCTCTGATTTTGTTTTAGTTAGCAGCACAAATAGTACCGTAGAAAGCACAGTCTAACCTTGTTATTATTATTTTTCAATCAGGCATAATGAATAGCCACCATAATGTCGTCACACACAATCGCTGGAGAAGGTAGGACCCCGCCTTGTTGAGACCGTACGCGTGGTGTTTGTCTATGTGAGACATCATCATTTTAGTAGTAGCAGATTTAAAAGAAACTGCAGCGAAGTTTCTAGTTAATGCATAACAGCTGAGGGTTAGTAGCGTTATTGTTAGTGTTTTATACTTTCACCATGAGCTGTCAGATTACTTGTGTTAATTGGGTGAGGAGAGGTATCGCAAAAGCGAATCCTGACAAGGTAAGCAAATTAAGCTTCTTCAACATGTCGCATTCTCCAGTCTGTTTTAATCGCATGTTAAGTAAATTTAAAAACGATTAGAACTCATATTGGAAACAAGCGTTTAATAGAGCGTTTAATTGTTGACAGGTGGAACTGAAGAAGGAAGAGCTGCAGACTCTCATTGCAGAAACAAGGAGACAACTAGAGTAAGACGGATCTTTTCTGTTTTTGTATAAATGTCCTTTCTAATCATTATGTATGCGTACACTTGGCACAATAGTGCAGAGGTTTCGAATTCGATGGTTACAATGAAATGCAAGCATTGGGCTTTTTGCTTAATTCCAAATGTGTTTCAGATGTTTTAGGTTTGCTGCTTAAAACAGAATTGTTACACTTGCTTACACGGTAGTGCCAATATAATAAGTATTATATGTATTTACACCATTGGAAGTTTTCACATTTTATTGGTATACAGCAGTGAATAATAGTGGATTTAATTGGGCTTTTTAAAAACGTGATCAACAGAAAAATGCCAAAGTGAAAAAAGTATTCCTGCAAAGTGATCTCTTTTAATTACAAATAATCACATAAATATTTGTCCCCCTCAAGTTAGTATGTTTAGTGGATGCACCTTTGACAGCAATGAGTCTGTGTGGATAGGTCTCTAATCAACTTTGCACATAGATGCAGTACATGGCACTAACCCCCCCCCAACCAATTCCCCATTGTGCATAGCAAAACTGCTCAAGCTTGTGTCGGGTTGCATGCTGGTAATGAGGGGACAGCCTTTTAAAATTCCACCCGCAAGTTCTCGATTGGACTTTGATCTGATTTCCGTTTTGTTTTTAAGCCAGACCCTGTGTACCTTTAATGCTTTGGGTTGTCATCTTACTGGAAGGCAAATCTTCCCCCAAGGTACAGGTTTCTTGCAGACTGCATCTGTTTTTTTTTTTGTTTTAAACAGTCACTTTCTCAGTTGGTGAGGAAAGATTCACTGATCTTGACTTTGCTGATAATCCTGTGATCTTTGCGGAGTCCATGGGGGCTCTGATCGGGGCTTTCAAGAAAGACTGAGTGAGGAGTATGAGTGTCTGGGCTTGTGAGTGTCCTGGATAAAAACCAAGATCCAGGCCTTTAATGACTTCTTGGGAATGGCTATCATCAGTGTGTCTGTCGACCTTATTGAGAGGTTTACTGACCTCCGCAGTGACATTCATGTCTCTGGTGACTCTTCCTATGAAGTCAGTCAGTTGGGAGAGCATGGGTGGTCGTGAGGTTACAGGAAAGGGGTGTGTGGCGCTCTCGATATCTGTAAGAGGACGAAGGTCCAAGTCTTTACAGTCTTGGTGCTTCCTGTTTTGCATGGTTGTTAGACATGGATGCTATCCAGTGACATGAGATGAAGACTAGACTCTTTCGGTACTGTGTCTCTTTGAAGAATCCTTGGGTACCACTGGTTTGACCAAAATGAAACCGCTTTCTCAAAGATTGTACCAGTCTATTGTATTTATTTATTTATTTATTGATTGAATGAAGGTTGTTCATTGTGACAGAGTGCCAAGAAATGGACAGTTTCATCAATGGTGTCTGTTACTGTCTTCAGAGAAGAAAATGAATTGGATCTAACTAGTGTAGAACAAGAAGGGGAAGGTGGACATCCAGGTTGTAGTGCTATACCTTCTATGGCCATGTCAACCACAGTTCCCTACCCAGCGACTTCATCTGTCTCCACTGCTCTGTCAACAGCAATGATGTCCTTAGACTTTTTAATACCCATGGCAATATGCCTTTATAATGCCTCATTATGACTGTGACTGATTTGAATTTTTTTGTAAGTCAGATGTTTTCCATTTTTTAAGCAATTCTGGTTTGTGTGTTTGTTATAATGTTTATTTAGCTTCTGTAAAAAGCCAAATTTCCCCTTTCAGACAAATAACATTCTTTATATCCAACTAAAGGGAAGAACAAATAAAAAGAGTATTATTCAGATAAATAAAACTGGGAGAGATCATAGTACAGAATGTGTATCCACATAGCCAAATATATCTCAGGCTATACGATCAATAGATGTAAGCAGTAAACAAACCTGTTACGCTGTTTTAAAAAAAAAAAAAAAAAAGTCAGTTGTTTTTGGCTGGTTGGATTTTCCTGTCACATGCCATTATGAACCTGAAAAAATGGAAAAACAGGACTCCTGCTTGCAGTTAGATGTACTACTGGTCTGTTGCTAATTTATAGTTAATGTATAGATGACAGTGGTTTTCATAGATAACTTTCCCCTTGGGACAAACAAAGTAATACAGTATTTATCTTTTACTGAAGGTTAAGAAATAATAGAAAAAACAAGTAAAAAAAAAAGATAACCATCCCCTTTAAAATACCCAAGAAAAACAAAAAAAGACTAAAAGCATGTGACTTGGCTAAAGATAAGAGAGCAGTTACAGTGAGGCATTATATAGGCATATTGCTGTTAGTATAAAGGAGCACCAGTACCATTTCTTGACACACTTGTAGTGAATAATTCATTTGCAAAAAGTATTCAATTGTAGTGTGTTATAGAGATGATGTGCAGCTTTGTTCATAATGGCCATCTGTTTTTTGTTCATTTTCTCCTCCACTACTACCTCCAGTGGGACCAGAGTGCATTCCATAACTGAACTGGCCTTTTTAATTAGCTTGTTGATTCGGTGGGCCTCCTCTGAAGTGGTGTTACCGGGCCCAGCACACTACAGTTGTAGACACTTGCACTGGCTATTGCAAAGTTATAGAACAAGTAAAGGATGTCACTACTCACATTTAAAGGAACACAGCCTCCTGTAAAAAGAGTCTATTCTGCCCATTCTTCTATAGTTCCTCTGTTTTTCTATAGAAGTCCATCTTGTTACTGATGTGGACACCCAAGTACTTGAAGCAGTATACCACATCCACTTGAATAGTGACCGGTCATAGAAACTATTTGGAGCGGTGGCAGGCAACAGCCAGTTATTTGATTTTGCTGATGTTCAGTTGCAGACAGTTCTCTTTACACCAAAAAAGAAAGTTCTCCATCTGAGTCATGTACTCTGCCTCATCTTCCTTGTCCGTACATCTCATTAGTGCATAAATATCAGAATATCTCTGCAAGTGACATGACTTGTTGTTATATTTGTTGTTCAGGGTGTACAGGGTAAACAGAAAAGGTAACAGGACTGCTCCCTGTGGTGCTCCAGTATTACCCAGTTCCATATCAAAGACACAGTCCTTGAGCCTCACAAACTACAGGCTGCCAGACAGAGTCCATTCTGAAGGACACCACAGGCTCATCCACATTCATTTCCCTGAGCTTACCATTTAACAGGGATGGCTGAATGGTATTAAAGACATTGGAGAAATCAAGTAGAGCCGCTGCTCCTCCGCATTGAGAGGAGTCAGATGAGGTGGCTTGGGCATCTGATCAGGATGCCTCCTGGACGCCTCCCTGGTGAGGTGTTCCGGGCACGTCCAACCAGGAGGAGGCTCCGGGGAAGACCCAGGACCCGCTGGAGGGACTATGTCTCCCGGGTGACCTGGGAACGCCTCAGGATTCTCCCGGAAGAGCTAGAAGAAGTGGCTGGGGAGAGGGAAGTCTGGGTATCTCTGCTCAAGATGCTGCCCCCACGATCCGATCTCAGATAAGCGGAAGAGGATGGATGGAGAAATCAATAAACATTCAGTCCAAGTCTTGTCCAATAGGCAAACTGCATTGAGTCCAAGTGGTCTTTTAAAAGGGGACTCCTGTAATTTAGGAACCGGCTTCTTGATAGTCTTCATTATGTGAGTTTTAAGGGCCACAGGTCTGTTGTTGTTAAGTGAAGTGACACCTTGCTCCTTTGGAACAGGAAGAATACTTGATGTTTTTCACAGCAACTACCTAAAGCTGTAGTGCTGAAGGGTGAATGATGGGCTCGTTAGTTCCCACAAGACCTGAAGGTCATGTCATCAGGGATGAATGTGTGGGAGAGTCATTCCCCTCTGGGTAATTACAGATTAAGGGAATTTTAGCATATGGTTTATACAGTATAATGTGATCATCATCGACCACCTGAATTATTATATCATGTGTGCATAGTAAATCTATTCAGTGACATATTCTGTTTAGTAACTGAAAAATGAATACTGCTTAAAATAAATAAATATATATAATACAGTGGAACCTCGGTTTGCGAGTAACTTGGTTTACGAGTGTTTTGCAAGACGAGTTAAAATTTTTAATAAATTTTGACTTGATAAACGAGCGAGGTCTTGCAATTCGAGTAGTATGTATACGCTTTGTCTGCTGAGCGTACTGTTTACTACAGCATTGTGACTGTGTGTGTGTGTGTGTGTGTGTGTGTGTGTGTGCGTGTGTGCTGTGACGTGCGAGTCCCCGTCTTGCACCCCAAAACACGAAGCTGAGTCTCAGTACTTTAGCAGCACCATCTTTATTCAGCTTGAAACAGCAACAGCGCGGTTATTTATTGTAGCGGGATCTGCCACTTTCCTATACACAGACACAGCAGTCAGGCAGGGTTGTGGCCAAGTAATACTGTGCCCTGCGCATTTATAATGTTCCTTGTTCCTTGTATCACCCATTGATGGCAGGCGGTTATAGCATGTCCACGATCTTTTCAGATTCGCTTTTACGGTGAACTGCTACAGCTCTGGGAGACTGCGATTGCTTTGGGACACTCTTCCGCGTGTCATCCCCTTGGGTGGAATCCCACAAGAGTTTAGAAACTCACTCACACCAGCCGTGGTTCTTTTCAAAGGTAAAGTGCAGGTTAATTTGTTTTATGTATTTTTACTTTACATTTTGTATTAATCATTTTTATATGAATATTTTTGGGTTGTGGAATGAATCATCTGAGTTTCCATTATTTCTTATGGGGAAATTCACTTTGAAATACGAGTGCTTTGGACTGGGAGCACGTTTCTGGAACGAATTATGCTCGCAAACTGAGGTTCCACTGTGTGTGTGTGTGTGTGTATATATATATATGTATATGTATGTATGTGTATATATATATATATATATATATATATATATATATATATATATATATATATATATATATATATATATATATATAATAAAACAAATTCAAACATTATTATGTCAGTGCCAATTTGTTTTAACAGCTCATCTACAGTAACTGCTTGTCCATATCAGTTAGATTTACCTCATACTTTAAATATATGAGCTGATAATATGAACGTCTGTGCTGTGGAGGTTGTGAATACATTTTTTTTTGTCTTTAAGCTATAGACTAGCCCTAGGTACAGAGATAGCAATACAGTTTGAAACTTGCCTCTATTTTTACTTCATTGGACCAAGTGCTGCCAGTGACAAGGCACCTTTTCATTGGGACCCTATACTGGGTAAGCCAGATAGAAAATGGATGGATTGTTGAATACTAGGCAACTGTAATCATATTCATTACATTCAGTGAATGAATGCATATTTATTCCCTATGTCATTTTAAACTCCTCCACTCTAATATATAACTCTACAAGTTAGTTAGCCACATCATTGTCCTCTCTTGGCATGCACAAAACATGTATTTTTGTTTATGAACTAATTCCATCGAAGGATGAAATGGCAATAATAAAAGACTTTTTGCCTTGATAGAGCAGCCAGATTTTCCTGCTTTATTAAGTTAAACCATGTGGGAGTTTTAAATAATTGGTGCGAATCCCACAAGCCCAGGCCCATTAGTCCCTTTGTGCAGTATTCATTAGGCTGATTGTTCAGAGATCAGTCAGTTTAATTATAAGAATTATCTAAATGGGGGGAAAAAAGCTACTAGGCTCAATTGTCTAAAGAATATGGGCCTATTTTTGCAAAAAAACTCAGTCCAATTAAACTTGATTCCAAAAACCAACTCCAAAAAAGTGCATCTGATCTTGTATGCAGCTTTGAGCATACAGTACTCAGATTGTGTGCAATTTCATTGCCTGATAGGACTGCAAGAAAAATAGTAAGCCAGATGGACTGGATAAATCCACATCGGATTATATTAAACTCCTAGCTACCATATCTCCACAAAAGTAGCCAAGACAGAACAAATGCCATAGCCCTCTGTATAGCTGTTGGCAGGCATTTGTAGAATGTAGTGGTTCTTTATTTATTTTTTATGGTAACCAGCATGAGATACTCGATAGTTAACCAGTTAAATTGGAACCATTTTAACCTATTTGCGTTCTAGTAAAGCTCATCTAATAAATGTGAATCTCATTCACAGCATAATGAGTCGAGGGTTAACTTGTAGCATTAAAAACAATTAAAAAGGTACAAATAAAAATGCACATAGGAACAAATGTAAAACAATTCGTATAAAACAGCTTGTGTAATTTCCAGCCAGTTAGAGCAAGCACAGCACCTGTTTCAGGCTTACTGCTTCTCTCTGGCATACGATAAGACAGCACTTGTAAATTCACCTGTGATCAAGTTGCTTAAAACACTTACAGAGGTGGCAAGAAATGAACAGTATGTGCCGTGAGACTGACGATCGCACCCCCTAATTTTATGCTGTGAAAGTGATACAACTAGATGAGATGGGGTGTCCTCTCGATGCGCACACTAACTTTGACGTATGTAGTAAATGTTAATGAAACAATCCAGATATATATGTCACACACACAAGAGTTAAGTCAGCAGACATGTGCTTTGAGATAATATAAACTAAGGTTATGTTCCTATGGTGGCAACTGCAAAATAAATGAAGAACTTCATACATTTAAATGTAACTCGCCTGCTGTGTTTGCTGTCAAAGAAATGAAGCACATGCCCTCAGCAGAGCTGGCATTCTTTTATACACTTGCTTATTTCAGATATGTCCTTTTCCTCCCATGAATAGTAGAACATAATTTTCAAGTAGTTTTCCCACTTGTTCGATAATAAGCATTTTCCTCACAGAGCTGTGTTTGATAAATAAACCAAATATTGCAAGTTTGCAGTGTGAAATGCAACTGAAGTAACTAGAAATTTAAACAAAGTAACAAATCATGACCTGTTTCACAGTAATGGAAATGGGCTGAGTGTGACAATGTCTTATTAATGCTTGACCGCTTCTTTCTGAGGTGCTCAAGATAAAAAAAAAAAAAAAAAAAAAAATGAGAAAGTGACAGTTGCAGTTTTGTAGAAATTTCAGCAAATGTTTGGGGTCCATTGCTGATTTTTATTTACATCAATGATGTGGCCTGCCTATGGGCAATGGATATCCTCACCCATTGTCTCAAACCCTAAAGGAGTGTTCTGACCAGACTGAGGTAGTGGACTTCTCTGCCTCCCCTTCTCAAAATTCTGCTCATCTATGTCCAAAGAACACTGCTGCATCTGATATTAAAGACATCTATGAAAACATTGTGTGCTCTGCTTCACAAAAATCTGACTGGGTCCTAATATGCTAGACTAAATCATCAAAGCTCAAGGGTTCTGTTTGATTATAATACAGATATGCCTGAGAGTACATAATTAACAGATTACAACATACAGAACTACAATACAGCACTAAAAAAAAAAAAAAGAAAAAAAAAAAGAAAACCGCAGGTTGTACTGATCAAACATTTGTAATGGGACACCAGTAGTCTCTGCTTTTCATTTGCTTTTTATTATTCATTGAGTTAATTTGTACTTTTATTCCCTTTTTTGAGCGAGTTCCTAACTCACACAAGTAGTACAAAATACTTAACCTGCACTGCATTTGAATTGCCTTTTCTAGCTGTATTTATGTTGAGCAAAGCAAGACCACAGGTATTGTGATACTGAAGAGCTTGTTACAGAGAGAAACACTTTGTTAAATCCGTTCATTCATTTGTGCTTCTACTTCCAGTGTACAAGCAGGAATTTAAAATGTACACAGCCGGCTATAAGAAATGTACAGTGTTTGACTATCCATATTACTAACCGAGAATGGTAAACCGGAAGGCACGGACCCAGGTACACGGCGATGGACGCAGGAGACATAGTGCGCAGGCGCCTACAGCGCGCGTCTCATAAACCTTAAGCGAAGTCTGATCCACCGCGAACGAAGGAGTCACGGCTCAAAAACGAAATAGCTCAACTAATGCCACCCAGAAAAGAGGATTCTGCACTGCACCCCAGAGTCAAACGGAAGACACTACGGGGTCCGCAAAGGTCCACAAAGAGAGTACGAAAGGCGCAGGCGCCTACAACGCGCTTCTAAACTAAACGTCCACACTACACAGCATGGTCCGGGTAATAAGAATAAACGAACTCTCCGTATTAAACGTTCGGCATCCTCACACGTCCAAACCATATAGCATATGTGAATCACATTACAGTGATGCATTATTAACAGTACAACCACAGAAAACGCTCCGTATTAACAGTAAGTGCAATTATCCATATTACTAACGGTAGACAACGGATAACTAATGGAGTCACGGTCACGGCTCCAAAACGATCCAGCTCAACTAACGGAGCTACAAAAACGAGCCCGCATGGATAAAATCATTAAACGTGGGCGCCGCAGGCGCCTACAATGCACTTCTCAAACAACACAACCAAAGGAGTCACGGCTCCAAAACGAAACATCTCAACTGACAGACATACAGAAACGAGCCCGCTTGAATACAATTAATGAACGCAGGCGCCTACAACGTGACTCTCAAACAGCAGAGGCAATACATAAACGGCAAAGAAAGGAACGACAAACAGCCGCTAAACAATTCCGCCAATTAGCTGACAGCGCATTCTGTAATGAGTCCACTATTAATGAACATTCATTAGGATTAATGAATATCATTTGCTGTCATTGTCATTCACTTAACTTCCCTGAAGAAACAACTGGCACTACAACTAATGAGTTTACACGCTGTTGTCAAAAGGGTCAGGTTAGACTGCCTCCTTTAGATGACTTTCCTGAATATCTACGGAAGCTTCTAACTAACAATGTACCCGAAAGTAAAAACTTTATGGACTGCATTGGATCCTACAATAGTTCATTTGCTTTTGCATCTACCGGGGTAAATATCGGGCCACCAGCTGGCAATGGCCCATACTGCTTTCACGTATGTGGACAAGTATTACATCGTATTGGAACAGTGCACCCTGAACCATATCACGAACGCAACTATGCACAAATCTACGTGTTAGATCCAGATGTCGCAATCTATCAACGAATGACCCTTCCTGAAAACAAGCAATACACAGATAATGATAAACGTCGCTGAATTCATAAACAGTCACCCTTTAGCTAAGTCTACAAAGGTATTTACAGGATCACATTCTAACAATACTGTTTTGATTCCTACAGTTGACCTTCCAAGTTCTGACCTGGAATTACCTTTTACACTTAAACGACGCCAATTTGCCATTAAACCTGCATTTGCCATGACAATCAACAAATCCCAAGGACAAACCATGGACAGAGTTGGCATATACCTCTCTGAGCCTGTACTTGGACATGGACAACTTTATGTAGCCTTCTCAAGAGTTCGGTGTTCATCTGATATTAAAGTTAAAGTTGTAGATACTCCATACCAAGGAAAACTTATTCAAGGACAACACACTATCTTTACTACAAATGTTGTGTATAAAGAGATATTCCAATAAATCTTTCTAATGAGCCATGCTATGGGTTCTTTACTTCCTTTGTTTGTCATCTACACCTTTACACTCCAATATATTTCATACATACATCAATGTATTTCGGGTTACCCAACACCAGGGGTTGGCGAGCGAAGCGAGCAGGGGGCAAACCGTCCTAGTGATTCAAGATTCCCAGCTGCAGCATTGTTTTGCGATGACAGACCAGATTGTCTTTAAGAACATGAACATACAAGAATATGTTTGCAATCTAATGGATTTATGTATGAATTTGTATGCAGCTTTCTGGTAGGGCTGGCCAATATGGACTTAAATTGCCATTGCAATTATTTTAAGTAAACCTGTGCACGATGTCAACACAGCACGGAGAAAAAAAGAGACAAATACTGTATATGGGACATTGGGTATAAATTTATTGTACTTGTAAAAGTTAGATTTTTTCAGTTTTATTCTCTGAATCACGATCACACTGTACTCCCCCAACCCCGCCCCTCCTGATCTGACTCTAAGTAGCAGTGCCAGCATAAATTCACACCCGATCTGATGCTGTTCATTTTCAAATAATATTGCATTAGTGCGATGATGTTTTCTAGTTGGTACTATTCAGGTCATAAAATGATTTCTTCAAAATGTCACATATATTGTCTTTCTTTCAGGTGTGTAATAGAAACCACAGTATAGAGAGAAGTGTGCGCATTGCAACAGGTACACACGTCGTAAATGTAGGAACGACATCTGTTTTTTTTTTTTTTTTTTTGACATCATAGACCATAAGGTGCATACTAATTCAGCGTGAGCAAGAACACTCAGTAAAACATAAAAAAAAAATAATCAAGTGAAGGTGAGATATGAAGAAGGCAGATTCACCAGCGTTTGTGTGTCAGCTTTTATCCCTCCAGATCAGAGAATGTCCAGTTCCATTGCCTCAAAACACTACTCACATCTACAGTTACTCCCAGTTTCAAATAAAAACTAACAGCGTCAGATCCCTAGGGCGGTAGTATGTATCGCGATCGTGACTGAGAGAATAAAAGTGGGGAAAAAAAAACAGTAACTTTCACAAGTCCTATAAATGTACACCGTCTGTTACAGACGCAAACCAAATGTATGTGTGTACTGTATAATATTAACAATAAAAGCAGCTCACTACTGAAAACGGCAAATACGAGAGGCAGACCGGGGACTCTTGATTACAAGTCAGCAAATCTTACCACTACGCCACAGAAGCTGTTGTATCGTCCTTGAACCTTTTGTGAAAGTGTTTATTTGATCTTTGGACTTCAGGCTTCACACATTATATGGTTTATGCCAACATTTTGTCATTTACTACTGAAATATGACAAACGTTTCTGTTTTAACAATGTGTTTACACAGATTATTATAGAAACGGAACACACATGAAATGCATGTGTTCCAAATAATGATCTATTATTTCCACTCTAAAACTCCAGCAGATCACTCCCAGATAATCAATCAAGGCATAAGCTGGGAGAAGTTTGTGCACGGTCTACGGCGGTGGGGGATGGAATAGCAGGCTGCTTGTCTTAATCGGCACATTTACAGGACAAAAGACGCTGAGGGAGAGGTGTGAACGGATTTAAGGTGGGCTGGATCTATGAGTTTTTACGTAGGCTCTGGTAAATCTAGTGTTAAAGATTGAAGATCAGCACCATATATACCACAAATGTGGTATATTTTCTCACATTAAATATTTGCAAAGGAAACTTTTTTTCCCCAGTTTCACGAATAGCCATGCCTCAAAGAATGTTTTCAAAAAGCATGTTTTTTCCAGCCATTTTTATTTTACAGTATGTGTTTTTTTTACTAAATTTTGAGTTTCAGTTGTATTGTGTTCGAATCCTTACCTGTCATGTGGCATCAGTTTCTGTTAATTAGTAAGCATTCTTCCTGTCTCCATTTTAATGTTTTATATAAGGAAAGACAAAGTTCAATTCATTACCTCGCAAATCATAGATAGTAATACATGTCCATGTGCTTATTTCATATATTTTTTATGATTTGCATAAATTGTAGTTTCCAAATTATGTATTTGCATATACTGGTTTTTGTGACTTTGGTTAGAGTCACAGAACAGAGCACAGAGGACAACAGTATATCTAATCCTTTTATTGCCTATATTTTAAACGTAAAGCAATCCACTTATTCAGTCTGATGATATTTATTATATGCGTGTTCGAAAATAAATTATAAAACTGCACCAAGTGATGAGTAAAATACAGCATCTTTACAGTGCTTTTGATAGCTTAAGTTAAAACCGTCTTCAAAAAGTTATTCACCAATTCTTTAAACAGAATTACAAAACAAATCTAACAGTTTAGTAATCTTGCTTGGACAATCCATTAAAAAGATAGTAATGAATAGCAGTGAAATTAGAACATCATAAATTTGAGAAATGAGAGGAGATCATTCAGTCCATCAAGCTTGTTTGTTTAGCTGATACCTAAGTTGTCCCAATATCTCATCCATATTTTTCTTAAAGGTTGTCAAGGCTTTTGCTTCAATTCAGTGTCTCAGTAGTTTCTTCCAGAGTTCCACAATTCTTTGTGTAAAGAAGTGCTCCCTGTCTTATGTTTTTAAATACACCTTAATTTCCACTGATGTCCGTGAGTATGTGATTCACTCTAAAGTCAAAAAAATGTTGCTGGATTTACTTTAACAATGCCTTTGAGGATTTTAAATACCTGGATTAGGTCCCCACGCAGTCTCCCCTGCTTGAGACTAAATAGGTTTAATTCTCTGAGTAGGGCATGTCATTAAGTTCTGAGATGCACTTAGTTGCACTCCTCTGAACAGCTTCTAGCGCTGCTAAGTCTTTCTTGTACCAGAACTGCACACAATACTCCAGATGTGGTCTTACTAGTACATTATGTAGTTTGAGCATTCAACAGTTTTTATGATATAAACTTAACATTGTTTTACTTTTTTAGTTGCTTCTGTGTAATTAAATTTAGTTGATGAAAATGTTGCGTCAACCTATACTGCTAAATACTTTTCAGAGGTTCCATCCTAAATGACAGTGTCTCCCATCTTGTATTTATAATGTATATTCCTTTTGCCCATATGTAACACTTTGCTTTTGCCACTGCAATAGCTAACCCAGCAGGGTGTTGGGGAGAAAGCAAAAGAAACTAGCAAAAGACTTGATGCTTACAGAAAATAAAAGGCTAGTAGCAGAAGGTAACTGAAGCTTAATGATTAATTTGTATGTTGTATTGAGTGTTGTGCTAGAGGAGACAGACACACACACACACTAGTATTGGATCAGTACAGAACCTTTGACTTTTGGTATTGATACAAGCTTTCGAACCTCAGTACCACTACCAAAATTGTCCCAAAGCTAATAATGGATATCTCCAAAATCCTTTGTCATACTTCAGGTTCCCTGGTGCATCGTGCTATACACAACTTCCAACTTGATATTTGAAGTCCAGATCATATTGAGGCAATGGGGAGGTGGTGGGAGGCCTTAAGATCCAATTGGGTCAAAGCGTATACCGTTGTTTTGTGGAGTGTGTTAAACGATCTTTTTTTCTACAACTGTAATAGCAAGTATTGTGAATTGGAGAGTTGAGAATAAAGCTGATATTTACTTCTGGCACCAAAAATCCCAAAATGCTGGTACCATTCCATTTTAATATTTGGGTTTTCCTGTCCTTTCCAGTACTGGTATACCACACAGCCCTAACACACACACACACTCTGTGCACTGCAGCCAGTTGGCGCCGTGAGTTTGAGATATGCTTATGTCATAATATCTTTGTCATTTTGACTATTGCATTACTATATTGCATAATGTAAGTAATGAGAGTTTACATAAGCAAGAATACAAAAAAAATTGAGGTTTAGAAGCCATTCATATTTATTGTATTACTTATAGTTTTATGCAGGTGGGTACAAACAGAAATGTAATATGCATACCTAATCAGCACCTCTGATTAGAGTATGCACAGCTAAAGTGGTGAATCTTCAGCCTAAAGTTGAAAACTGAAACCAAAGCAGCATCACTTATATAAGCAAGCAGATTGTTCCACAACTTTGGGGCCCTGTAGTTTAAGGCTTGATCTCCTATTGTTATTTTGATAATTCTTGGAATCTTTAGTAAGCTGGCCTGTTGAGATCTTAATGCACGGTCTGCTTTGTAAACAACAATAAATTCACAAAAATAAGCAAAGGCTTGGCCAGTTAAAACTTTTATGTGCAAGAAGGAGCATTTTGAAGTGAGCTTGAAGATTAACTGAGAGCCAATATAACAACTTAAGAACAGGAGTTATGTGGTCATACCTTCTAATTCTTATAATGATTCTTGCAGCAGCATTTTAAATGAACTGAAAGCTGTTTATAGAAAAGTTTGAACAGTTGGTGAATAATGCATTGCAGTAGTTAATCCTATTAGTAATAAATACTGTGCCTATATTAATGTCTCAGTATCCTCATTATTCAAAAGCTGTCTTAATTTTGAAATGAATGTTTTAGATTATTCTGTGATGTATGTTTTAAAAGACATATTAATGTCAAAGATAAAGCTTAAGTTGCATGCTGATCAGTAAAAAAAAAAAAAAAAATCAGTAAGCCACCTGGATTAAAAATGTGTAGTTTTGTTCCAGTCTGTATCACTCCCTCCAATAAGTACCATGTCAGTTCTTTTGTATTCAGAGGCAAGTATTTATCATACATCCACTTCTTTAACTAACTGACACAATTAATTAAGGACACTTATTGGAGAAACTGAAAGAAATTGCTATGAAAGAAAAGGTATAGTTGCATATTGTACATACTGAAATCAATTTGATAATTGTGAAGTAAACCAGGCCAGGATAGTGCTTGACAGCCCAATGTAATTCTCCTGCCCATATAATAGAATAAATTGGTAAATGGTTTCAAAGGCAATACTTAAATTTAACAACACAATTACTATGGAATTCAGAGGATTCCTTCATGAGAGTATATTAGAATGTTGTTTATAATATGGGTTGGTGCTGTTTCTGCACTGTGACTGGTGTGGAAACCTGACTGGAATTCCTCAAACAAATGTTATATATAAGGTGAAACTGAAGCTGCATGGTAAATACTTTAAGTATTTTAGAAAGAAAAGGTAAATTTGGAAATCATCTATAATTATTAGACTATTGTGGTTCTATCTGTAAGTTTTTCAAAAATGGTGTGAACACTGACCCTTAAGAAACTGTGAAAGTCAGTAAACATCTATTGATAATTATAAGAATGGGTGTTTCTAGAACAGCAATTGATGTTTCATTGGAACTGGGTCTTAAGAGACAAGTAGTTGGTTTTATTTTAGAAATTAAAGCTATGACTTTCTTTTCTGTTATCAAGTTAAAATCACTAACGTAGTTTGTGCAGTGAGTAAATGGGATTGGCAATGCATCATTTAATTTGCTAGGTAACACTGAAATTTTAAAACTAGCAATATAAGATTTATCATTAAAATAATTCCTACATCCTGCCTTGCTAATGTTTGTAGGTATTTTCCATTGTACATCACAAGTTAGGTTTGTTAGATTAGCAAGTGTTTTAAACAGTACACAAGAATTATCTGTTAAACTAGAGTAGTAGTCAAATTGTACCATAAAGATAGCCACCTCTACCCGTGCTCAAATTTTAGTTTGGATGCTCAGATCAAGTTTTTTAAAACTAATACCAATGACCAATTTTATTTTACTTGAATGACTGATTCTGATACAGATTTCAATTTTCTTTTTTCCTTTGTCCTTTTAAAAAACTTTTTACACTAAGGTCCTGCATAACCAGATGCATAGAAGTGTTATGTCCTATATTAAAGTATTAGCTTTGGTATTCCTATAAATAAACTATAGACCACACATGTTAACTGTTCTTTTTTTTTAATTAACAAAATGAAATTGTGTAGGCTTGTTAGTCAGTGACTATAAAAATACCTCAGTAGGTAAAATTTCCTTACAATACATACTTTAACATACATATAAAAATATTTACCTATAATACATATGACAAAAAAAATTAAATGCTTCTAATAATTATAAGCTGTCATATTGTTTAATATTTTCTGTAATGTACTTATCTGAAATAGGATAAAAACTTATTTTTTTTAAATTTAACTTTCTCTGGATGAAAAAAAAAAATTCTCACACAATCAATCAATTAATTGATATTGTCATTTAAACACTGCTTAAATGTAAATATACTTGCACTTATAGGTTTTAATCATTTTAAATGTTTTCTATTAAAATATATATTTATTACATTTATACAGGTGTTTGGTTTTTTTTTTTTCTTCAGTGCCTCAGGTAGACATTCGTAGTTCTTGAGGTGTAATTATAAATATAGATTACCGTTTTAATTATGTAGTACTTGTTTCTTAATAAAACGTATAATACACAGCAACAAATAATAAACATAGTACAATTTTAAAAAAAAAGCCTATTGTTTAGTAAGCGGTGATCTCAAATTCTACTTTATCTTTTGAAATGAAAAATGTATTCTGCTGCACTTAAAACAAGCTTGCTGTCCAAACTAAAATGGTGTCAGTTTTAATTTAAACAACAAAGTAAAAAGGTTTGAATTCATTAAAGTAGCTTTTCTTGCCGTTTGTCTAACTGTACATGATGACTTCTCCGATTCCTTTTTCTCAGTTTATTACTTCACTTTCTTTAACATAAAGGCTACTATTCCAATCACCATAAAACAAGCCTCCACTCGCTGTTCTTTGTTTACATTGCAGAAAATTTGCTGAAAAAAAAAAAAAAAAAAAAAAAGATGTGTGCTCTAGCTCAGCTACTGCAATACTTTGCGTAAAAGAACACTACAACTAAATTACTTACTGCCCTATGGAATCTGTTTTATTTTTTCACAAATTCTGTTTTATTTTTTTTTGATTTCTGGTTTTAACCATTTTATTTTTCCTTGATTTGGATTTTTGGGTTTTTATGTTTTTTTTTTCTTTTACTGTAAGAAAGTACTAATAGCTACAACAAAATAAACAATAATTAAATGGCACTTTACAATCCTTTTCATGAAACGGCACACTAGCCAGCTGAACCTTATTTTGCAGTTCCATTCATCAGGTAGGAGCCCAGATCCTCCATGATGCTGTATGCTGAGATTGCAGCTGTTACTACTTTGATGCTTCCTTCTAAGATGAAAGTTAACTTCACTTTTAGAAAAAAGAAAGAGTGACCTGCTTTTAAGGGCTCGTTGCATCTGAGGAGAGCCTGCTCTTTTGCCCAGGTTTATAGGTGTCGAGTTTATAACGGAACCTTGCACGCCTTGTCACCGTGAAGCAAAACATTTATTAAATCCCGAAACATCGTTGTTAATTTTTAAAAGGGAACCCATTAACAACTAGTGCTGTTCACTAATAACATTTTCTACGGGAAAGACTGTTAATACCGGTTAAATACCTGTATAATGTAATCGGTTAAATGATTCACAGAAAATGCATCTCGTACAATTAGAACTGCCTGCATAAAAGAATTACCATACAGCCAAATGTTTACTCACCTGTCACTATGATGAGAACTATGTGGTCTCAGCTATCAGTGGTTTCATCAACTACAACATATATTTTTTTGCCACAAATCTTTTGAAGAATGCCGTCCATATGTTGTTCAAAGACACGGGGCAAATGAGTTCGATAAAGACTGCTCTCAATTTTTGGCAGCGTGCCTTCTTGTTTACAATGTTTAAGAAAGAAAGGACTAATCTTCGTTATTTTTTCCGAGCGGTATGTCTGACTCATATGAACACAAACTGGTGTCTTGCATCTGACTATTTTATTATTTCCTTTATTGTTACCTGAAGGGGGACACTTTTTGATCTCAATTTCTCCTTGTTTTTGAGATTGGTTTTAGATTTGACTTGGTTATTGCAAGTATCTCTTTGTGTCTAGTCTATGGTATGCTGGAAAAACTTGCAGAAAAGTTGTCCAGATTCGTAAAAGTTGCCGGGATATTGTTGTGCCCTCAATTTTGCAGTTAAGCTCATGTTTCTTAGTTTTTTCGACGTAGTTAGGGTATCTGATACTGCTCGCTTTGACATTTCTTTCTCGTGCAGCTGGCTAATTCATGTGCCTTTAACGAGAAAACGTACAGGAAACACAAAAACAGATAGAGGCATAACCGGATTTCTACGCAGAATTGTGTTCACTTCAAAAACAACAAACTAGAAAATAGTATCTGAATGATAGAACTATAGATTATTCAATTGTTTAATTTATTGGGAACTTTTGTAACAGTCAAAGCTTAGGAAGAAAGGGGCTGAAAATATTTTTTTGTGCTCGGTCAATTTACAGATCATTGAAGATTTTTGGTGTGAAAATTGGCGGATTTAAATCAGTGGATGATCAATTGGAGCATTCCTAAATTTCAGACCATGAATACTCTCATTAACCCAGGGTGAGCTAATGTGTTCTTGCACTGCAACTTTCTGTCGTTCAAAGAGAATCGCTTGTATCTGACAAAGTATGCAGCACACCTCCTTGTCATATGATCTCTCCAGTATAGTAAAGGCACTACATTGGAAGTTTGTGTTTTTTTTTTTTTTTTCTTTTCTCTAAGCTTGTTAAAAAACTTTGGTGTGAGATATACAGTAGGTTATTTGTGATCTTTTACTACTTTGCTGGTGAGGGAATCCTAACAAAAGGGTATATAGCTGGTCGGTTTTCAACCTGATTGTCCAAGACATGAAATGTCTTCATGGGGCTGTCAAAACTGCATCATAAATTCCTGGCACCAACCTTAAAGAGCTCCCAACAATCAATTCCACCTGCTGTTGAAAGGAATTCTCGAAAGGAATTCTTGAAAGGAATTATGTTTTTGTTTAACAATGCAGACATTAATATCCTTTTATGCTTTTTGTCCACACTACTCCAGCGTTTGTAACACCTGAAAACAAAGACTTTTGAAAATACTCTTCAGAGCCATGTACTCTATTTCTGAAAACACCAGTTTAGCATTACAGTGTGAAACTGTAAGTGTGGATGGAGATTGCTTTTCTTTTAAAAAAACACTTCATTTTGAAAGCATAGTAGTGTGGACATAGCCTCAGTCAGTCATCACAAATCCTGTCCACGTAGTCCATAATCTGTTCACACACTATTTCCTTCTGGCAACCATCTTCACTTCAGAGACAGTTTTTCACCACGGGCAATCAGGCTGTTATATTATTGACAACCTATATGATCACCTATATTGTATGATATACTGTATATTGTTTTTCATAGCTTTATACTGATACAGTATTCTTAGGAATGACCTCCCAAAATTAATTAGATCAGCTGACTCCATTCATTCTTTTAAAAAAACAACTTAAAACTCATCTATTCAGGGAGATTTTTAACTTAACCTGACATTCTGCCCCCTCTTTCAGTCTTCCTCTCTGTCCAGATGCTCAGTATAATTTGTATGTGTGTTATATCATAAATGTTATTTGCTAGGCTTTCTTTTAGTATTGAATTTAGTGTTTTACTGTGGTTTATTACTTCTTATTTAATGCCCTTTTGTATATCCTGTATCTTATCTGTTTTAATGTATTCAGGAAACTGTATTCAATGTTACATATACCTGCTCTTTTTTTATTAGACTCTGTGAAACGCCTTGAGCATGGGAAAAGCGCTATATACTTAATAATAATAATTATTATTATACTATACTGTATATTGACAGTGCGTGTGCACCAAATTCTGTTCTCCTAGGTTGGATTATGTTTTACTGTATTGTCACCATTTATATCCCAACAATATATCATTTACAGTGTTGATTAGAATTTAATTGTATTCTGTAATACACTTGACAATAAAAACTGGTGCAATATGTGAGATGTGCTTCACCTTCTAGCTGGGATGCTCATTCTGGATTGCCTTTAAAATGTTCTAATCAGAACTCTTGTCTTTCAGTTAGTTACATGGGTAAATTCCTAGCTTGTTATAAAGGTTCTAGTACCTACACAGTGACTGTGTTGTTGATCTCTCTTCACAGCTAGTCTGCACTGGTTTACTCACTGAAGCACATCTACTCTGTAGGTATATGTGTGAAGAGAGAGACAGAGACAGATGCTACGTGAACTTTGATACTGAATTTAGGAAGAGAAACATTTAGCAGATGAAGATTTATCCAACAGATGGGTACTTTTCAGTTACAGGAATAAACTAGAATACATTAACTGGCCATTTCCTAACTACCTACCTTTGACAGTCAATAATTCTCAGAATCAAAGTTTATTCTCAGAATCATGGTTTAGTTTTTTTGACTCCTGGTGTAGGCGATGTTTGCCCTTCCTGATTCCTTTAGTACTCATCTTTCTCCAGCACATATGGAAGGATTTTTGGCATGTTTTCCTTTCTTTGTTCAGAAGCTCTTCATCTTTGCTTTGGTTGCCCGTTGTTTGCAAGCGGTATGGTTTGTCTTCAAGGCTTCACACAAAGTTGGTACACTTTTCATAGCATAAAATCACATCTGCTGGGAAGTTGATCTGTTGACTGCATTATTCATCAAGACAAACATATTGCTTTATATAGGTCTCTCTTGCATGTGCACTTTGCTTTACTTTAGCAAGATGTGGACTTTGATGGCTTCCACATCCAACTCTTCTACAATGTCTTTTACTCATCCAGCACTAGGTTATGCTTCAGAATAAAAGGGATCACTCCAGCCTTTGTTACAGCTACCTTCTAGGCAGCAGAGGTCCTGCAATGTAGGGGAATTCATGGCCAGTCCGACTGCACAGAGGGCATAGATCTAGTGCTTACAGTGGGTTATAAGGGAGTGAATGTTTTGCCACTAGTTTTTTTTTTTTGTTTGTTTTTTTTCTTCATTTGTTTTTTTGGTGAACATAAGCCCAACCTTTTTGTTTGACAATTTGTGTAAACATTTCTCCGTCAAGGTTGTCACTTGTTGAGTTATGGCTGTCTGTTCACTGAACAAGTATTTAAATGGTACATCATATAGATATCTCTAGATGTCATTTTCATCTTATCAAATGAGACCCAGAAAATACATTCCATAGAGTGAGGAGAACTGACTCTTGAGCTGCTGTCAGAAAATAGGGTCTGGCAGCTTCCTCTTAAACAAGGAATGTTTGTGCCAAAGCACAGCAAGTTGAAGTGGGTAATGCCAGTCTGTCCTACAAACACAAATATGAAACCTTGAGTTTTTTTTTGGCTTTCTTCGCAGATCAATTTAGTTTGCAACTAGGGGGCTCCACCCCCTGCTCGCTTCGCTCGCCAACCACTGGTGTTGGGTAATTACAAATAGCATGATATATGTATGAGATATATCATAGTGTGAAGGTGTAGATGACGCATATAGGAAGCAAAGAAGAAACTGCATGGGACAGTGTAAAGATTTATTGGAAAATTGCCTTGTACACAACATTTGTAGTAAAGATGGTGTCTTGTCCTTGAATGAGTTTTCCTTGGCATGGATCATTTATAACCTTAACTATAATGTCAGATGAACGTCGAACTCGTGAGAAGGCTACATAAAGTTGTCCATGTCCAAAAAAGGGGTCAGAGAGAGATAGATGCCAACCTTGTATATGGTTTGTCCTTGTGATTTGTTGATGGTCACGGCAAATGTAGGTTTAATGGGGAACTGTTGCCGTTTAAGTGTAAAAGGTAATTCTAGGTCAGAACTTGTAAGGTCAATTCTAGGAATCAGAACAGTATTGTTAGCATGTGATCCTGTAAGAACTTTTGCTTCAATAACATTGTGTGTCATGATGTTGACGACTAAACGTGTACAATTGCATAAACCTTGTTTAGTGTTAAGGTTTCTTAATAGCATGATTATTGTTGCGATATTAAGGTTATGATTGTGTTGTGGTAATGTGGCTGGGTTAATAGTGTTCAAATATTGTAAGGGGAAATTAAGATGGTCATTGTCGTCATCAGAGTCAACTTTGTCAGAGCTTAGAAAGAGCCGTGCTTCTCCAGGAAGTAATGCAATGACTTGGTTATTTATGTGATCAACATTAATATCTTTTGGACATAATATAGTCCGTTGTGTTAAAAGGGGTATTTGGTCTAATGAGATTGTTGTTCCAAATATCTCCGTAACTAAGTCGTCGCAGATAAAGGGTTGAGGAATTGTAATAATATCTGGGTGAAGTCCATCTGTATTGGTGAGTGTTCCATGTCCCAGTTGTAATAATCAATTGTTATATTCTGGATCTGGACATCGCATGTTTTGTACCAATTGTATCTTTTGAAAGCAATGCCAAATGTCCGCGTATTTTAAGGTGGACTGAACAATAGCTGAGCGCATGGCATGTGGAACAATAGCTAAGCACTGTCTAAAATCTCCTCCTAATAAAAGTACCTTTCCCCCAAAGGGAATATTATTATTCATCAACGTCTGTAGAAGTTTATCAATGGTGTTGAGTAAGTGACTGGATGCCATTGTACATTCATCTATAATTAACAGTTTTGCAAGACGGATGTCACGTGCATTGTTACTGTTCATTTTCATAGTGGATACCTGAATAAGGAGTGACGTGTGTTTTTGGAGCCGAGACATTTTTTCTTCCGCGGTGTCAGAAGCGCGTTGTAGGCGCCGATGTGTATTGTTTTTTTTCATGCGGGTTCGTGTTTATGGTCCCGTTACTCGAGGCGTATTGTTTTGTACCCGTGATCGTGAATTCATGACTTGTTTGTTCTTTATCGTTAGTAATATGGATAAGTAATAAGGAGGATCGTACTCACTGTTAATATGGAGCCTTTTCTGTGGTTGTACGGTTAATAGTGCATCATTGTAATGAGATTCACCTATGCGGTATAGTTTGAACGTGTTTAGATGATGTATGTTTAATACGGACTGTTCGTTTCTTCGTATTATTATCCATCAGGTGTCGCGCCTGTATATGTATTGTAGTCCGGTCTCTTGTTGTTTATGTATGACGTCGTTTGTAGGCGTGTGTCTTTTTAGAAGTGCGAGGAATGTGCTGTATAGTCTGTACGTTGATTTCAGATGTGAGTTGTAGGCGAATGCTTCTATCGTAGTATCTGCCGTTTTCCGAAACACAAATCTCTTTCTGTAATATGTTGGGTTTGATGTGTGACCCTTTGAGAACTCCGTAGTCTGTTCCGTTTAACTGTGGTGTGGGGGTGTGAGTCCTCTTTTTCAGTACTATCTCGGGCCTGATTTGTGAAGTTTTGTGGACTCCTTAGGCTGTCCCGTTTTACTGTTAGGCGGGGATAATCTGATTCAAATATGTTGTGTTGTCCGTATGTGTGGGGTGTTTGTATGATTTCGAGTGTTCGTTGTTGGTTGCTCTTTTGTTTTTGAGCCTCAATCTCGGGCTCGATGGGTGACCGTGTGTGGAGTTCGTAGTCTGTCCCGTTTCACTTTGGGGTGTGTGTCTGACTCCTCTTTTATGTGTGATATGGGCGCGTTGCCTCATTTCTTATTTCTGTTAGTGGAGGGGTGCTTTGTGTCTCATTTCTTATTTATGTTAGTGTGTGAAATCCGTAGTCTGTCCCGTTTCGTGTGCAATGGGCTTTGTGTGGCGCTCGCGTCTGACTCCTTTTTTGTGTGTGCTAGGGGTGCGTCGCCTCATTTTTTATTTCTGTTAGTGGAGGGGGGCTTTGTGTGTCGTGGGTCTGAATCCTCTTTTTTGTGTGTGTCCCATTTCGTGTGCTATGGGCTTTGTGTGGCGCTTTATGCCATGGGTTTGTGTGGCGCCTGCGTCTGACTCCTTTTGTTTGTGTGCTTTATGGGCGCGGCACATCATTTCTTATTTTCCGGTGCTTGGAGGGGGGCTTTGTGTGACGCCTGCGCACTTCGTCTTTTGCGTCCACGGCCCATGTCCCTGCGTCCATCCGGTTTACCATTCTCGTTTAGTAATATGGATTTGCAAGTATAAATAATAATTTTTAGCAGCTCAGTTTTCTTTTATTATCGTCTTACACATAATGTTTGAGAGAGAATAACAGGACTTCATTTGAGTATTAATTTGGAGAGTTACTGTAGCAACGTCTGTCTCATTTTTAAATTAATAAATTGTAAGTGAATTTAGGAATAAGGTAGAAAATGTATACAAGGCTTATCATTGAGGTGCATTTGAGGACTTGGCGTGCACTGTGGCTTTTAATGGACTGAGTTCAGTAGGTAGGTTCTAGAAACTTCTCAATCCATTGACAGGGTTGCATGGGCCAGAGGGGTAACCTAAAGAGTCTGATAAAAGCTTATGAATATGCTTGGGCAGGATTCTAGTTCACCACAGGGATCACTCTTACACATGCACCTAAACACATAGCATGGTAAAAATTTGAAAGTGCCAATTAACATAACCTAAATAAATAGAAACTTTTGTTATTAATTCCTTGTTTGTTTGAGAATGTATGGCCATAGTCATTTTCATGAAATGAGAAATGCAAAGCTATTCAGTTATGACAAATGTTAGGGAATATCAGAAGTGAAAGGCAAACTTTATTACAGTAACTGACAATTACGGATATTAGGTGAATGTGGCACTCTGAGGGTAAATTACAGGGTGACCAGACTTGTGTAGCATGCATGGTCACACATAAAGCCCATCCTCATAATCCATCCATCCATCCATTTTCCAACCCGCTGAATCCGAACACAGGGTCACGGGGGTCTGCTGGAGCCAATCCCAGCCAACACAGGGCACAAGGCAGGAACCAATCCCGGGCAGGGTGCCAACCCACCGCAGGACACACACAAACACACCCACACACCAAGCACACACTAGGGACAATTTAGAATCGCCAATCCACCTAACCAGCATGTCTTTGGACTGTGGGAGGAAACCGGAGTGCTCGGAGGAAACCCACGCAGACACAGGGAGAACATGCAAACTCCACGCAGGGAGAACCTGAGAAGCGAACCCGGGTCCCCAGGTCTCCCAACTGCGAGGCAGCAGCGCTACCCACTGCGCCACCGTGCCGCCCCCATCCTCATAATGCTTACTTTATCTCTTCAACAACAGAGGGGGATCAGAGCATGGGGAAAAAAAAACACTTTCACAAATAAACATGTATGATTCCACACAGTGCTTGGAAGTATAAATAAATAATTGCCAGTGCTCTTTTTTTTTTTCCATTTCTTGTTAATATAACACAAGTTGTTAATCAAGTGGATGTGCCCCCTTGGACCTTCATGCATGCCGTTTTAAGTATATTGTGACAATGTCTGTTTTTGTGATGCAATGTTTGCTGCACTGAAAAAGTTTATTATATGGGCAGCCTGTTAAAACCAGGATATTTTGATATTCTTCAATTGTTTATGGGGATGCATATCCTGAAATCAGGACTGTCCCTTTAACCAGGGTGTCTGGTCACCCTAGCATATTATAGTGTCAGTGAAATAGTCATGTCATATGGTACTTTATTCACAGCTAAATAACATTTTGTTTTCCTTGCTTGTGTTTTATAATTTTATGGTAAGATCATTTAAGTTATAGTGGTTTTCAAACTTTTTGACAATGGACTATTTTTAGTTAGAGAATCTCTTTGGGGACCTGGGGGTTCTCTGTGGAATTTCAAATGGATTACTTAATGTTCATGTAAAGACTGTGTGGGTTTGAGTGGTTTGATCAGTTAGAAATAGGTAGAACAGCGGATTGCTTCTAGGTTTACTAGCTGTGGAGCACTGCTCACTGCTACCACTTCATAGGCAACATTTTGTGGACTGGCAGTAGGCAATAACAGTGTTAATATACTTGCCGTGCTGGCCTTTTCGTGGAGAGAAACACTGGCTTAAAGCATTGGGAAGATTTAAATGCTGGTACACTGGTTTTCTTCCGTTTGTGCTCAAACCTCTTTGAAGCCTTTATAAAGCAGAAACATTGTGTTGAAACTACAATTGGACTTGCAGATACCAGATTACCTGCCTGCCCAGTCGGCTGCACAAACAGCCAGTGACAGTGAGAAACTCTACCAGTGCATGCAGCACACAATCTGCTGGTGTTTAATTATCTTGGACCAAAGATCTGTTCATTACCGATAGTAGCTATTGAAAGTAAAAATGAGAAGAATATGCAAAATATACAAGTTAGTGTAACCACTGTCAAGGTAAAAATTTAAAAAAATGGTAAACTAATATGTACTTTAATATGCACAGAATGTTTCTCTGTTTAAAGATAGTCAAGTCTGCAGATTTGCCAATGCTTTTTGATGGTGATTTTAAAACTTTATACGGGGCAATCTCAACAAATTTCCTTGAAGAGTTAGAATGCCACATTTCAACAAGATGGGGTATCGCAATGGGTGCTTCATGCATTATATGTGAATGCACCTAAAAATAAATTAAATAAACCATACATTGTTAATTATTTTCAGATGGGTATACTATAAATACACTTGAATTAAAGTTTTACTTTTTTAGAGCCACAATCTCAATTCCATTGGTAGTTTTTAATGTTTTTTTTTTCTCCCCATCAGAGAAGAAGTAGATGATGATGATGATGACGACAGTGGACAAGTTGTGGAAAATGCAGTGGAAGGTGGTGAAATTGCAGGCGAAGATTGTGAAGATGATTCCAATGCTCATGCGAAAACAGATGTAGATGAACTTGCAGAATATGACTTAGATAATTATGATAATGACACAGGTAATAATTGAAAAATATTTTTACCATTATTATTAATGGTAATCAGATGGATTGTTTGCTAATTGAACTGTGGAAACTGCCTTCTCTACATATTTACCTATCTCAGTTGTGAGAAATGCAAATTCTGTTATTGTACAGATATGTGTTTAAAGTGATACCTTTATTGCAGCATTTTCAGTAATGCTGCAATGCTTCAGGCTCGTTCTAAAGATTACTTTTATTTTTAGGTAATGCTTTGATATTTTCTATGTATATAATACTTCTTGGAGTGCCAGCAGTTAGGTGGAAGCATCATAAACAGAAAACAAAATGAGACACACAGACTATTGATAAGATAAGTAATTGATATAATCCAAGTCCTGTTGATTTGGAGAATACCTCTGCATTAACACAAGTTGGAAACAATCTCTTTAAGAGACCCTATGTGTTTATGCATTACAAGACTGCTAGTTACTGCTCAGGAAACTCGAAGAAAGGTGTTTCTGCTGAAAGCTTGTTTCACACTTTCTTGTAGTTCTGCTGTAATAGATGAGTTTCAAATAATCATTCAGTGATAATTTTTTTAAAAAACTCTCTGTATTGAAATATATCATACTCATAATGAACTGTTCTTTGCTTCCATTGTAAAAATAAGGCATTAGGTGTATGATTTCCCAATACACTTTGGAGTTGATGTTTCTTGTACTTTTTATATGTCGTTATACAATACAAAATCTGATCCAGAGCCATACTTCCTATAAATTGATATTTAAGTGCAAATTATACATTTAATTTTTCTGTTTTTCCAAATAAACTATTTGTAGGAAAAATATGTAACCCTGTGGAGAACAGTAGTGCAGTGGGGTTTGCATCCTACTCCTGGCGATTTTTTGTGTATAGTTGAATGTTTTGCCCACATGCCCAAAGGTGTGCATCTTTGGTTAAATGGTAATTCCCAATTGACCATTTAAATATGGATGTATTCATGAGTGAGCCCTGCAATGGGCTGGAGTCCTGTACAGGGGTTTTACCAGCTTTGTGCCTAATGATGCCATTATAGGCTTTGACACCCTTCAGCCTTGAATTAGATTAAGGTGGTTTGGAGAATATTGTGTTATGACATATGCAAGAATAAAAATGTTTGTGTTATTAATTATCCAGATACAAATAACCTAGGGGACACCTTGGCGGGGCTGACTGTTTATGGCAATAATGAAGAGGATCCTTACATTACCCTTAAGGATACTGTAAGTGTTAAGCTACTAGAAATTTAAGTAAAGCATAGAGTAACATGTTGTTAGCAAAAATATATTTATACTGACTTTTTCATAAAAATCCAAAACTAGTGAGCAGATTGCAGTTATTTGAAAGCATGGTAAGTAACCTGTAATATTAATATTTTGAACAATCAAAAGTAGCAAGTTTACAATATTTATAACGGATAAAATAATCCAATTTCAATGTATTCTTCTATAGTGAATTTCCAAGTTTAAAGTACTGTACACATTTTAAATGAAGTATTTTTAGAAAATACAGGGCAACAGCATTATACAGTGGTTAGTGCCACAACATCAGAGCTCCAGAGGTTTAGGCCTTTGATGCTGTCTGTCTGAAGTTTGTGAGTGAGTGTGCTTTTTGGACTGGTGCAGTCTGAGCTGCCAGGCTATGTATGCCACCCACCCTCGACCTTGAATTGGATAGTGAGTTAAAAATGCGTCAATTGATAGATAAAACATAAATAACATGCTGCAAAAATGTACTAGGGTGCACACTCTGCAAACAATATTGGTGGTAGATCCAAAAATTAGATATTTAAGAGATATCATTAATAAGGACACATTCTTATATTTTGTTTAAACACAATCTATATAATTTGTGCTTCTGGTGAAACACTGCATGTCATCTTAAAAATATTTTGGTTCCAATTGAAGAGTTGCATTTCTATAGTAATACTGTGAGACCAACAGTATCGGACGTAAGATTTTGCAATGTAAGCTTTAGTGTAACGGTCAGAGGCTGGAGTTCGGCTGGCTGTCTGAGAGCAGGATTACTGAACAAAGCTATTACAAATACAGTATGTACAATATATATATATATATATATATATATATATATATATATATATATATATATATATATATATATATAAATATAATTCACTAAGTCCATGGCAAGCAAGACGCACGCAAGACCGAGCCCCGCCCACCAACAATTCACTAAGCAGCCGACCATGGCACATGCATTACAGAGCCAACAATTCGGCGAGAGTCAAAGCATTTGCCAAGAATGTTTTCATTAATCAAGAACGAAAGTCAGAGGTTCAAAGAAGATCAAATACCGTTGTAGTTCCGACCATAAATGATGCTGACTGGCATTACTCCCACTGGCATGCCTCCGCATAAAGTCAAACTTAAAATTGGTTCAGTCGTCATGCTTCTCAGAAACCTCATGCCAGCAAGAAGTCTCTGTAAAGGCACTAGACTGACTGTTACCAGCTTTCACCGCAATGTACTGGAGTGTATAACAATTGCAGCTGCTACCTCACAAACTGTCCTTATTCCCCAGATTTCCCTGACCCCATCAGATTCAAATTTGCCTTTTACTTTTACACGCAATTTCCTGTTAGATTGGCCTTTGCAATGACAATTAATAAGGCACAGGGACAAACTTTCAAAAAGATATTCCTGTATCTGCCAAAACCAGTTTTCAGTCATGGACAATTGTATGTTGCTCTCTCCAAAGTTCCATCTTTTCATTCACTCAGTCGTATCCTGTGTCTTTCAGGAAGTGTTCACCCATCAATACATAATTATGCGGCGTATGCTACGCTGTGGGTTGGCTAGTTGGTATATAAAATGCTAGATCATTCAAAAACAATGGTCAGCTTGCCAATAGTGCAGTATACCCATTTTTCCATTTAGTATCGCTATTTTCTTCATAAAGGAAATGTTCTGTGTTTGTGGGAAGAGGCCACATGCACTTTGTTGATATCTGTTTTTGTTGAGTTTACTTGGACTGTGAAGGAAAAACACAAAAATACATTGTACAGGTAGAATTATAAGCTATACATAAGGTATTATTTTCAAGTTAATTAATATTCAGTGTGTACTTAAATGCTTCTTCTCCAGTGCTCTTCTGAGAATAATTTTATCATGATTATGTTTTTGTGTGACTTCTGTCAGAAAATAATTGCATTAATTATTGTTTAACTACTATTCTGAGAAAATTAGGTTATACTGTACATTGTGAATCTACTGCACAAGGTACAACACTTCATTATTCAATCTATATGTTTTAATGCAGGATATTTATGAAAGAGAAGACTTTGAAATAAAATCGAATGATAATTTGATTTTGGCTGGAAGAGCTGAGAAGGACTGCTGTAATTTGGAGGTTCATGGTTAGTAATAGTAGCAAGATTAGCTCAATAATTATTTAATGCGTATTTTTATTTACCTTTTAAGAAATGTCATTTTCAATTTGATGGTGTTTTATATTATACAGTACATGCTTTTTCAAAGGAGTGTTTTTTTTTTTTTTCCTGATAGTTTATAATAATGAAGAAGACTCTTTTTATGTACACCATGATATCCTCCTGCCTGCCTACCCATTGTGTGTTGAATGGCTGAATTTTGATCCAAATATGGATGAGGGACCAGGTAATAATAAGCTTTTTGTACAAATATAAAAAATATCTTTTTGTCAGTTTTCTGAATTGATTGAGTTATTAGACTTTTAATCTCCTGTTGACTTAGTATCATCCACACTTGGGATACAAGTCTCAAGCACAAAGTATTTGGGACCATTTGTTTCTGTATATAATGTGCTTTCTGTCAACCTTTGTACTGCTGTTTTATAATTTTAATCCAATAGGGAACACTTAGAGTAAAGGTTTTCAAGGTAAGCAGGCTATTTGTTCCAGTAATTGATATTTGAAGGTTTTATGTCAAGAAATATGTATTTGTTCAAATATATGTGAAGGTGGGTTAATTTCAGGGGCTTCATGTGTGTTCCCTATAAAACAGATTAGAACTGAGATCATTATAATGTTCACATTAAACTTACTTGCAATGCAGAAAAGATTTTCCAGTTGACATGAGAACAAACACATTTTTTGCTAAACAGGAAGTGGAGATTCTGGAAGGATATCTGTGAACATTGCAGTTTTTGGAAAATGTGACCGGCAGTTTATGAAATCACATTTCATACATCATCTTGGGACTGTTTAGCCTTTCTGTCTCATTGCTTTCCTCCTAAATTTACAGCCGTACTTACCCTATCACTCGTCAATCATCAGTGATTTTGTTATGCTCTTGGTATAAATCTCACTTTATCCTTTACAAAAAAGTTGTTTTTCCTATAAAACTTTGAAGTGGCCACCACCTAAAAAGGATGTTTTCTCATAGAACTGTTCCCTTATAAGCCCATGGTTTATTATTGAACAGTGCTGATTAGCGAAATTCGCCACAGTTGTTCACAACAAATAGGTTATGTTTGCAGTGACCTTGTTTGGAGAATATTTTACTGGAAATTTACTATGCAGGCAGCTTAGACAAACTTTTTTTTTTTACCTGTGCCTCATGATGCTCGAGTCAAGCATTACATTACAGCAGTCAATACTGGATCGGACCTCCCTTCCAAATATGTAATGCTGATTTCACCCATTAAACACTGTGTGGGTGTGTGTTAGCCATTAAAAGGTGTCATTTTAGTCAAGTTGAGACCAACTCCACTCCTCTCCTTTTCCAACTTCCACCTTCTCCTCCTCCAGGGCTGCCTCCACTCCAGGTACAAGTTGTGCTGAACCCCCTAGCAAACACCCCTGCAGCTATGCAGTGGCACTATTGTGCCACTTGTCAGGCTGTGCTAGAGCTGATGTGTCTGAGTGAGAGGAGCTATACTGTGACTACCTGCCTTCTGGAGTCAGGCCTTAAAGTGGAAGGTCTGTCCTCCGTTTCAGCCAGGCAGTGTGGTGTCAAACAGTGGCACAAACCTCTTGGCTGCCCTGTCATTAGGCAAACTGACCCATGTACCATGTTTTGCATACATACTCAACCTTGTGGTCCAGAGGTTCCTCAAAACTTATGAGGTGACGGACAAGCTTGTGAGCACATTGTTTGCAAAAATGCAGCAGCAGCACCATCTTTCCCACCACAGGTTGATTTATTATATAGCAATGAGGTGCGACTCCACTGTTATTTAGTGGAGTAGTTGTTGGAACAGCATAGGGCAGTCAGCCACTGCCTGATATAGCAGGGCACCAGGTACCAAGCACTGCCACTGGGATATTTTACTGTGGACCAGTGGCAGCAGATGAGGACCTCTGCAAAGTGTTGTGCTCCTTTCGAGCAGGCTACCAAGTTTGTCAGCTGGAATAACACTGGCTGGAATGATGTGCTACCAGTAGTGTTTCTGATGGAAAGGTCCTAGAGGAGGACATGCCCAGTAAACAGCCTGGCCAGGAGAAGAAGGAAGAAGAATAGGAGGAGGCATGGGACCAACAGCAGGATGGAGAGCTGGTGAAGAGTGGTGTTCCATTTGTTAGGGGTTGGGGGGATACTGGGGAGCAGCAGCAGAAAGTGAAAGAGATGGGTGCACTTCTTCCACATGACTGCACATATGCTGTGATGTTTTAGAAGGAACTCCAGGATTACAGCCATAAAAGAGAATGATAATGACCAGGTGGCCACACTGCTAGAACCCTTATAAAAGACCAAGATGGGGGTGTTTATGGAGTCCAGCCAGAATGAACAGAGAATGTGCCACTTGTCTGAGGCCTATTGGATGTGTGGAGAGACTATTTCTAGCCTGAATGACCCAGTCAGACACAGGGTGGCAGTAGAAGCGGTCACTGCCAGTGCCTGGATTGCATGGTCTGTGACTACCTGAGGTATTGGTGCACTGATGACTCCATTGGAGTTCTGGGTAGCAAGGCTGTGTTTAAGCAGCAGGTTCACTCAGTTTAAGATGGAAGTGCTGGATTGCATGTCTTCCAATTTACTGTCCGAGCAGTCTTTCATAGTTGCGGGTGGAGTGCTCGCGGACAAGAGAACCCAAGTGAGCTGTGGGCTAACTGGCATTCATAAAAATGAATGAGTCCTAGATCAGCAGAGATTTACCGATTCCAAGGACTAGATTGGTCTCTTGTCCGTTCCACTCTGTTTCTCTCAGTTTTTGTTGCTTTTCTGCACACTGGGTGTGTGGGGGCCAATCCTCATTGAAATTCATGTTTCCTGATACTTTTGCCTGCAGTAAATGATACATTTCTGATATTCTGTTATTTGCCATGTATCAGGTCCAGAGTTGCATAAATAAGTTCCTTAAAGAAAACACTATTCTTGAACTTGGAGTCTTTCAAGAACACATCTTGATTAATTTTTCAAGGAGTCTGAGTCTGTTTATGTCTTCCTGAAATGAAAACAATTCAAAGGTAACCTGTAGATTGCTGCAGAGGGGCAGGGTACACAGTGCATGAACCAAGCTTCTCAGATGGGTAAAGCAAATTGCATCAAGTAGTTAATCACTTGTAAAGATTTTTATTACAGCAAGATGTATGATTTGTGCAAAGCTGAAGCTGAGTCAGCATTTCTCTGACTTCAGGCTGTGTGAAAGTTTTTCTTTGTAACTCACCCAGCTCCAGAAGGTGACAATGCAGCCGATATATAATTTTATCTTGGCAAAGCACGGTGGCTCATTGGTCAGCACTGCTGACTCACAGTGCAGAACACATTTCTGGCCACAATAATCAGTCCAGCATAGCTGCCAGGTGCTTCGTAGCAACATTTAAAAGACCATTGCACCATGATAATCTACTAGTTCAGTTCATCCTTCCTTTTTGATTTCAGTATATTGCACTGAGTTCGGCGTAGTCCCCAAACATTTCAGTGGTTTTGCTGAACTCTCAGCACAGGCAACTCCACAGGGTTCACTCATCACTATTAATGAAATATTACCTCCCCCATCTATACATTTATATTAACAATCCTAGTCTAACAATTGTACTGAACAGCTATCTCTTTTATAATGTCTTGATTATCCCTCAGATAATGCCCTATGCTATTTTTTTCCCCCATCATTCCCCAGGTAATTATGTTGCTGTTGGTAATATGACTCCTGTGATAGATGTATGGGACCTTGATGTTGTAGATTGCCTGGAACCAGTGTTTTCTCTTGGGAATGCTAAAAAAGCAAAGAAGAAAAAGTCCAAAAAAAAGGTTTATTTCAAATAATTTATAATAATACGCCTACTTTGGAAACCAGCTAAAATACCAAGCAGTCTTTTATGTTTTTATTTCTAATGGAATTAACTAGTAAAATTGTTGAAATTTTATAATGTAAGACTGTGTTAACACACAGATCCTTCTGTGATAATTAATTGAAGAAAGGTAAATTAAGTGCTGTGTCAATTTTTATTTTAGAGTCAGGCAGCAGAATCTACAATGGGACATTCAGATGCTGTGTTGGATTTGTCCTGGAACAAACACATTAGGTATGATATGACTGTTATTTTGTCAAATACACTGATGTGTCTTTTCGGATTGATGGACACTTATTCTATACATAATTATTATTTTTTATATAGACATTGCTCAATGTAGGTTTACTACAGTTCACTTATTTTAGCAAGAGAAAGAGGGCTGGTGGGAAGACAATTTATATCAGGCATGTCAAACACGTGGCCCCAAGCTGCATGCGGCCCGCAATAGAAATCTGTGCGGCCCGCATGACAGATCCTAGTTAGCTCTGAACTTGTACAAAATGATTACTATTGTATGTGATTGAATCATTCTGCATCTTCAGTGTTACTTATTGACTTTTCTTACTTCTGCCTTCTGACAAAATCGCGTTTTCCCATGGCATTATGGTACCGGAAACGTCATCTGCTAGTATAGCCATGAGCCTTGACCAAAGTTATTGAGCCGCAGCGTCACAACTGAAGCGCTAGGCTGCAGCAGCGGGCAGCAGGGGTGGCCTTAGGCTTGTGCAAACTGTGCACCTGCACAGTGCCGCCAAATCCCAGAGGCTGCCACGCCAATATATATTGAATATAAAACAGAAAGAGAAAATAACGACACAGCTGACGGCAATGTGGCCGAAAAACATTGTGTTTCTTGTTAATTAGTACGCTGTATTTACAGATGTCGCTAGAGTCGGAGCAGTAAGCTATATGTAGTATTATAACGTTCTGCCGTAATGAGAATATCATGGGCCACCACTTGGTTTTCAAGTTACGGACACGAGTATATAGAAGTGTGTCATGAGCACGAGGCGGCCATGCAGTGTCCGCAACAGATGTGGCCATCCGCCATGCATAAGATACCGTATTGACATTGCCAAGCGAAGGGGCCACCGATTCTTTCTCTGCCTAGAGCCGCCCCTGCTAAGGCTACACTACTGACTGGGCTGCTGAGACTGGCCACTGGGCAGAACTGACCATCACGAGTAGTAATAGCCCACATATTTTCACGTTTTTTTGCTCTAGTTTCATGTAATTTTGTGCTAGTTTTATAATGAACAGTTAGTGCAGACTACAAGTGAAGATCTGAAGTGGACGCGAGAAGTTGGTGAGTTGTTTATTAACATATTTTTGTGATTTTGAGTTTGTAAAATTATTGTAGGTCAGGTGGCTTTTTGCATATCGGCTTATTTTACAATATAAACTTTGAAGTAAACTTAGTAAAGTAAAATTTGATTTTTGGAGGATTTGTTTTCCAACTTGAATTACTGAGCAATGAATTCAGTGAGCATTTTCGTGATTTCAGTTCACACAAACAGGACTTTGCGCTGTTTACGTCACCATGCTCTTACAACGTTGAGAATGCGCCTGAGTATATCCAAATGGAATTGATTTGAACTGCAGTCAGATTCTATTCTGAAGGCAAAATACAACGAAGTTGGTGTGCCAGGGTTGTATGCTTACCTGCCACCCTTGTATGTGCAGATCCGTAAGTTGGCATCGAGAGTACTGTCTATGTTCAGAAGCACTTACCTTTGTGAGCAATTGTTTTTCTTAATGAAAGCTACCAAAACCCCACATTGCTCAAGACTTACCGTCAAGCACCTTTCATCCCTCATAAAAGTTGCAACTGCACAAGATTTCAAGCCTGATATTGACGAACTGGCTACTAACAAGAGATGCCAAGTGTCGGGACAAAAGAAATAAATCTCACACTGTAAGGCTCCTATATAAGCAATGAATATAATATAATAAGGACCTAGCTAAGAAGCTAAGACTCTAATTCTACACTGTTGTATGGAGACTGTAAGGAAATAAATTGCTTTTCTTTAAACTTTAAGTGTTACATTTTTTAAAGTTTTCAGCATTGGAAAGAAAGCTACAGTAATTTTGTATAATAGTATAATAGTATTTGTTACAGTGCGGCCCGCTGACGCACATATGGCAGTCGAAGCGGCCCACCAATGGTAGTGAGTTTGACATGCCTGATTTATATAACCTTGTAGAATGTGTCGGGTTTAATGAATCTGGTGAGTGTGATCAGTCAGGAAATTGAAACTTTTTGATTAACATACTAAAAAGCACTCGTATGTTATCCACCTCTAACTTAGACTCCAAGTGGATTTCTGCGCTGTCTTAGATATTTTGCAGTTAAATATAAAAGAACTAAATATATTTAGAGCAACTTTATAACTTGAAATTTGAAACTTTAATAAATGCAATTTAGATAGATAGATAGATACTTTATAAATCCAAAGGGGAAATTCACATACTCCAGCAGCAGCATACTGATACAAAAAACAATATTAAATTAAAGAGTGATAACAATGCAGGTATATAGACAGACAATAACTTTGCATAATTTTAACGTTTACCTCCCCCTGGGTGGAATTGAAGAGTCGCATAGTGTGGAGCAGGACATTGACAGCAGTCAGTCGCTGAAGCTGCTCCTCTGTCTGGAGATGATATTGTTCAGTGGATGCAGTGGATTCTCCATAATTGATAGGAGCCTGCTGAGCACCTGTCGCTCCGCCACAGATGTCAAACTGTCCAGCTCCATGCTTATAATAGAGCCTGCCTTCCTCATCAGTTTGTCCAGGCGTGAGGCGTCCCTCTTCTTTATGCTGCTTCCCCAGCACACCACTGCGTAGAAGAGTGCGCTCGCCACAACCGTCTGATAGAACATCTGTAGCATCTTATTGCAAATTTTGAAGGACGCCAGCCTTCTAAGAATGTATAGTCAGCTCTGTCCTTTCTTACACAGATCATCAGTATTGGTAGTCCAGTCCAATTTATCATCCAGCTGCACTCCCAGGTATTTATAGGTTTGCACCCTCTGCACATAGTCACCTCCGATGATCACGGGGTCCATGATGGGCCTGGTCCTCCTAAAATCCACCACCATCTCCTTGGTTTTGCTAGTGTTCAGTTGTAGGTGGTTTGAGTCACACCATTTAACAAAGTCCTTGATTAGGTTCCTATACTCCTCTTACTGCCCATTCCTGATGCAGCCGACGATAGCAGTGTCGTCGGCGAACTTTTGCACGTGGCAGGACTCCGAGTTGTATTGGAAGTCCGATGTATATAGGCTGAACAGGACCGGAGAAGTACAGTCCCCTGCGGCGCTCCTGTGTTGCTGACCACAATATCAGACCTGCAGTTCTCAAGACGCATATACTGAGGTCTGTCTGTAAGATAGTCCACGATCCATGCCACCAGGTATGAATCTACTCCCATCTCTGTCAGCTTGTCCCTAAGGAGCATAGGTTGGATGGTGTTGAAGGCGCTAGAGAAGTCTAGAAGCATAATTCTTATAGCACCACTGCCTCTGTCCAAGTGGGAGAGGGATCGGTGTAGCATGTAGATGATGGCATCCTCTGCTCTCGCCTTCTCCTGGTATGCGAACTGCAGAGGGTCGAGGGCGTGGCGGACCTGTGGCCTTAGGTGGTGAAGCAGCAGCCGCTCCATGGCCTTCATCACATGTGACGTCAGAGCGACAGGCCGGAAGTCGTTCCGCTCACTAGGATGCGATATCTTTGGGACAGGGGTGATGTAAGATGTTTTCCAAAGCCTTGGGACTCTCCCCTGTTCCAGGCTCAGGTTGAAGATGCTCTGTAGAGGACTCCCCAGCTCCAAAGCACAGGCCTTCAGCAGTCGTGGTGATGCTCCATCTGGACCCACTGCTTTGCTGGCACAAAGTCTCCTCAGCTCTCTGCTCACCTGTGCTGCTGTAATTGTGGGTTGGGGGAAACTCTCTCCTATGCTGGTATCAGCAGAAGGATGGGTGGAGGGTGTAGTACTCCGAGGAGAGAGTGGGTTAGGGTGGTCAAACCTGTTAAGAAAGTTGTTCATCTGGTTTGCTCTCTCCACATCTCTCTCGAAGGTGGCACCCCGCTTCGAGCTGCAGCCAGTGATGATCTTCATCCCATCCCACACTTCCTTCATGCTGTTGTTCTGCAACTTCTGCTCCAGCTTTCTCCTGTACTGCTCTTTCGCTGCCCTGAGCTGGACTCAGAGTTCCTTCTGCTCGTGCTTGAGCTCATGCTGATCACCGCCTTTAAAAGCCCTTTTCTTCTGGTTCAAAAAGCCCTTGATGTCACTTGTAATCCATGGCTTGTTGTTAGCATAGCAGCGTACTGTTCTTACTGGAACTACAATGTCCATACAGAAGTTCCAAAAGCAGTCTCTCAGAGCCTGCTCTGCCTCAGGGGACCACTTCCTGAATGAGCGTGTGGTTGTAGGTAGCTCCCTCACTCTTGGTTTGTAGTGAGGCTGAAGCAGAACCAGGTTATGATCTGCTTTCCCAAGTGCAGGCAGTGGGGTGGCGCTGTATGCATCTTTAACGTTTGCATACAGTAGGTCAATACAGTAATCCCTCGCTATATCGCGCTTCGCCTTTCGCGGCTTCACTCCATTGCGGATTTTATATGTAAGCATATTTAAATATATATCGCGGATTTTTCGCTGCTTCGCGGGTTTCTGTGGACCATGGGTCTTTTAATTTCTGGTACATGCTTCCTCAGTTGGTTTGCCCAGTTGATTTCATACAAGGGACGCTATTGGCAGATGGCTAAGAAGCTAGATTGCTTACTTTTCTCTAACTCTTGCGCTGACTTTCTGTGATCCTGACTTATGGGGATTGAGCAGGGGGGCTGTTCGCACACCTAGACGATACAGACGCTCCGTCTAAAAATGCTGAAAGATTATCTTCACGTTGCTATCTTTTGTGCAGCATGTCGGTGCTTCGCATACTTAAAAGCTCGAAGGGCACGTATTGATTTTTGCTTGAAAAACAAACTCTGTCTCTCTATCTATCTCTCTCTCTCTCTCTCTCTCTCTTTTTGTCTGCTCCTGACAGAGGGGGTGTGAGCTGCTGCCTTCAACAGCTTTGTGCCGCGGTGCTTCACATACTTAAAAGCCAAACATTTTGTTTGCTTTTCTCTATCTCTGTGACATGATCTGCTCCTGACACACTCCTTTGAAGAGGAAGATATGTTTGCATTCTTTTAATTGTGAGACGGGAACTGTGATCTCTGTCTTGTCATGGAGCACAGTTTAAACTTTTGAAAAAGAGACAAATGTTTGTTTGCAGTGTTTGAATAACGTTCCTGTCTCTCTACAACCTCCTGTGTTTCTGCGCAAATCTGTGACCCATGCATGACAATATAAAAATAACCATATAAACATATGGTTTCTACTTCGCGGATTTTCTTATTTCGCGGGTGGCTCTGGAACGCAACCCCCGCGATGGAGGAGGGATTACTGTAGTCCTATTTCCCTGGGTGTTACAATCCACATACTGGGAGAAGGCAGGTAATGTTTTGTCCAGCGTCACATGGTTGAAGTCTCCAGCAGTTAGCGCAAGTGCCTCGGGGTGCTGCGTTTAATAATAATAATAATTCATTACATTTATATAGCGCTTTTCTCAGTACTCAAAGTGCAGTTTAGCAACAGCTGAGTGGATGATGTCACTTGCTATCTCCACATCCACCCGAGGAGGGATGTAAACAGTAACAACAGTGACGTTTCCAAACTCTCTGGGCAAGTAATAGGGATGCAAACTTACAGCCAACAGTTCGATGTCCCTGCAGCAAGATGAGATTTTAACGTTTACATGTCCAGAGTTGCACCATCTTGTTTTGACATAGAGTGCGAGTCCACCTCCTTTGTGCTTCCCGCAGGTACTTGCGTCTCTGTCCGCTCTAACTGTGCTAAACCCGGGTAGCTCCACGTTAGCATCTGGGATGTTAGTTGTTAGCCACGTTTCAGTAAAACACAACAAACTGCATTCTCTGTAGGTCCTGATATTTTTCACCAGCGAAGCCAGTTCGTCGATCTTATTTGGTAGCGAGTTCACATTTCCCAGGATCACAGAAGGCACCGAAGGTTTGTATCGCCAGTTTCTCTCTAGATGCTTGGCTTTTATCTTAGCGCCGGCTCTGCTGCCACGATACGACCCTCTTACCTCGTCAGGTAATTAGGGGATTTAAATTAAATTTAAAGTAAATTTAAATTACAAGAAAAAAAAAATCCTCATCGCCTCATCCTTGCTCAGGACAAAATTATTAATAGGACCTAGGTCAATTGCACATGTGAATGAAATGGGTGATTAGATCTACTGTAATTACCTTTCACAAAACAATTTTAGATTTCTGTAATGTTAATAATTTTACAAAAATTGACTGTTCTGTTCTCTTAATTTCCAGGAATGTTTTGGCAAGTGCATCTGCAGATAATACTGTGATTTTGTGGGATATGGCTCAAGGCAAGATGGCATCAACTCTCACAGTGCATACAGACAATGTAAGGGCAAACTTAATGTTGAAAAGGAAAATGAATTTGAAAAACCTATTCTTAGACAAATAGTTTTGGAGACTGCTATGTTAATGGATGTATACTATATTAAATATTCTATTTTTAGCATTAACTTCAGTAGAAAATTAGTGTAATTTTCTTTTTTGTTAGATTTATAAACAGAAGTTAAGCCACTAACTTCAGACTATATCAAACTGACTTAAATGGATTTCTGGAAAAGTGTTAAAAATGCTCTCTTTTCACTAAACAACAGAGTAAGAGTAAACTTAATTAGGCAGTGTTTTAACTATAGAATTTTCTATAGTATTCTACTTTGACATAATGTGTATTTGTGAAACTACTAGATATAATAGAAGAATTAAACTTTTAAGTTAAATGAAAATTCCACTCTGTTTTAAAAACATCATAGGACACTGCACAAAACATCAGCTATTAAAGAACACTTAGTTTGTGCTTTGTGATATTATATGCTTTTAGTGAAGATGCACAGTGATGTTTCATTGAGTATACAAGATGCCCCTGCTCTTAAAAATTCCTGGTATTAAAAGAAGAAAAAAGTGATAAACATATAGCATTTTAAGCAAACAAAAAGGTTTTTCATTGTTATGCATTCTTCTTCAGTCCTGGTTATTTGGGAGAGTTATGTCTGCCATTTGTTTAAACTTGTTTTGTAACCTGAGGTTTCTTTTTCATTTATTTAAATAATTATGTTGTTTTACAGACCATGCCAACCTACACCTAGTTGCAGTATCTAGGTAAATGTGGGGCATTTCTAGGTCAGCCAAGGGACCCACCCCTAATTTCTTGAGACTACACATGAATCTTCTTGTGATTTACTGTACCTAGTACTTGTTCTGTGGGAGGACCCAGAGGTCACTCAAGTAGTAGCAGGTCTTCTCTGAGGTCACCAATATTTTTAGATTTTATAACCAAAGTATCCAGTTAAGGACCATTGGAAGAAGGGTGCCTGTCCTTCCAGTAATAGATGGGAGAAAGGCAATGTTTTTTCAGGACACCTTCCTCTCACATATCAGATGACAGAGTGAGCTGCTCCATGTGTTTATTCCAAAGTAAAATGGATGTATTTAATGTTTCAAAATGTTCCTCTATCATCTGTGTGGCTCAGCTCGCGTTACTAATAATCTATTAGTAAATTATATGTCAGAAGTGCATTATCGCAGAGCCGCTCTGTTGTCAAACCTGCTAAAACAGAATGCCTAATTGCTGAAAATTGAATCAGCAAGCACTACATTTGTGATGCTTGTATATTTATTAAATCAAACTAATGTTCATTATTGTAACAACTAAACTGTAAGAAATGTAGTGACAGCACATTCCAAGCCTATTTGGATGGTATGGGAGCGATGGAATGCAGCCTTCAGTTGCGAGTAATTCTTGCCATCCATATTCTGGCTTGGAATATGGACAAAATTAATAAAGTCTGATTAGTTGTATAAGGCTGCTTGAAAACAACAGAACAATGACTGTTTTTTAGGAATTTGGAAATCCCGTAGTAGTAATGTTAACTGGGCAGTTTTGATTTAATAATAGGAATAATACATTTTATGCACAAAGCTGGTCTTAAAGTTTGGACAGATATAAGAAAGGTGGTAGAGATTTGGAAAATTAAAATATGAGGAGTTTATTACGTTTAAAATTTGAGATTTGATGTTTTCATTTAATACATTCAGCTTTTACAAATGGTTCTTATTTCAGCATTGCTAATCATGGCTTGGTGTAACTTTACATATCTTCTTTGCTTAAATAAAGTAGTTTCCAAATATTTGGAACTGAGAACCACTTTACCAAATTAAAAGACACTGTGGACTACCAATTGTATATAATACTCAAAATTATTGAAGCATAAATTCCATAGTTACCACTTTATCATATGTTTTTATGTGAAAAATAGAAAACAGTTCGCTCCATCATTTGCAATTTAGAGTCAAATATTTCAGCCAATAATATGCAGTACCTTCTCAGATGTGTAATGGCAGGCAGAATGGCCACACTGAAGCAGCATGCATTACTGTCCACTTGGAGTAGAACATAAATAAAAATGTAATCTACAGTAAAGTAAAATGGAGTTCCATATCGTGGCTGTTGCAAAGCCATTTTCTAGTGGTCCATACAGCAGGTTAATTAATTTATGAGTATGGTAGGTGGGCTACATCCTGCTTGTTTTTAAGTTACAATTATTAAATGAAAGAGAGCAAAACTAAAACTTGTTATTGGTATCATAATTTCTCATTTTTGTGTTCAGTGACTGTATTCTTAAGTGGCATGAATTTCTAAAACTTAGATATTACAGTAGAATTAACCAAAAGTATACTTATGGAAGTAATGTAAAACTGTCAAGGTGATCAGTGCTTTTGTGGCTATTGTTACTTTCAAGTTACTTGATTTTAGTTTATGTTCAGTCATTTTGCTAGATACCACTGTAAAGTCATCACCATAATTTATTATTCACGGGTGGTTTGTAGTCTGTATCGCAGCAAGTTGATTATTTAAGACAGCAGATTTTTTTTTTTTTTTTTTTAAAACACCTACAACAACAGAACAGAAATGTTCCTTACCAGTAGTTGTATTAACAGTACAAAATTCACATATGGGTTAAATATTACTGGTAGAATTTGGTTTGAGTTTAATTATAGTTTAAATGCTGTTTTATTATTATAAACTAATGTTGTTCTAGGTTATTGGGATATATTAACATTTGAACTAACCCAAATGTGCTTGTAAATGCCCTTCCATGTCACTATTCCCTAGCATGCACTTCAAACTGTAGTACTTCTGATTTGGCAGCATTTGGTCCAGACCTATTGGATGGTAAACAAACTTTTTATCAAATGTACAGAAAAAATGATAGATGGGTTCCATTTTAATTGTTACATATGCACATGAAGACTGAAAAATATGGATGATGTAAAAATCTTGCATTATGATTTCCATTCTAATCTTCACATTATTTTTTCTAAACCTTGTATCTAAGCAGACCTTTTCATAATATACATAAATTAATTCATACTTTGTCTCTCTTTATTAATGTACTATTTGGTTTTTGTGCATGTCACTTCCCACAATAATGTTTTTCTGACCAAGTTTTTACCATGATGACGATATAGCTGTATAGTTTTGAAGCTGTGCTACTTGCCTTCAGTTTTGCGTGATTTTTTTATATTGCTCACATTATTATCTGTCACTAAGATTACTAAAATTTGTGTTTATTAACATACTACCTAATATAGCAAATTTAACATTATTAATTAATGTCACTTTCCACTCTGTTTATTAGATATTTTCCAGGCATATTCAAATAAAGAAATAAAGATCACATATATGTAACACACTAAATAATAGTTTCAGGTAATCTTAACAAAATGTGAGTGCTCTCAGTGTAAAGAAGTTAAATCACTACCACATTAAAAACCAGTAAAAAATATTTTTGCACAAAGGCTTGCAATGCACAGTATCGGAACTAACCAGATAAATAAACACTGAATATTTGAAAACGGCAACAAATTATAATGAAAATAATACATCCAAACTCATGTGAAAGGAAATGCTTGAAGTGGTAAATGCTGCACTGGCTAAATTTTTTATTGCAATGTTATTATGTTATGAAAGAAGGTCCCAGTTGTTGGACTTTCTGAAGGCAATAGGCAGTATGATTATGTTTTTTCTAGCTTGTTGGTATATAGTCTGCTTTCATCAGGATAGAGGAGAAATCCTGTAAATGTTATATACTTGCCATGATTACTGTATACTCCATATTGTTCATCTTGTTGACTATATAGCCAGATCACATCACCTTGTTTTAAAGAGAGCATTAAACTTTGGCTTTGCATCTCCCTGCTCTTAGAACTGTTATCATCAAATATCATGGCTTGGACCTCATTATAGTTCTTCATGAGCTTGACAGAAACTGCCCTTAAAGGGTGTTTTCCAACATTGAAGGAGAAATAATAAGCCCCAGGAACCTTGCATATAAACTGACCAGATGACTTGTTTAGGTTATCCCCAATATTGATGTATTCCACATCAAAGGTAATTGCTTTTTTGCTTTCTTCTCTTGTGCGTTCTCCAAGTAATGATTTAGTTCTTGCCACAGAAAATGCTGAGCGAAAGTTTTTCTGTAGATGCATGTCTCTTGACTCCTTTGTAGAATCAGTATTTTCAACTTTTGAGCATCCTGAAAAGTGACTGTGGGTGTGTGGAGATAAATAGTTATTTAGGTGAATGCTGTAGATCTCTGGATACACCAAATAACCAGTAAAGGTAGTATATGTCCCTGCATTACTATACAGTCCAAATTTTGGGTGGTCATGGAGTAGAAGCCATACAGTATCCATGGATTCCAAGCTAAGCATGATACTTTGACTCTGTACCTTGCGCTGTTTGCATTTGTGTTCATCATAGGCAATAGCTTGAACCTCCTGGCCATTTTTTACTAGCATAACAGAGAGTATCTTTTTAGGGTGCTTTCCAACTGTAAATGCAAAGTAGTAGGCTCCTGGGATCCTGCAGCTAAACCTTCCTGTGTCTGGGTTGAAATCGCCTCCAATGTTAACAAATAGCTTGTCAAAAGTGACTGTTTTTTGGAGACCCCCTACCATACTGCTGGTCCTGGCTGCGGAAAAAGCAGACCGATAACTTAAACACATCCCTGATTGCATGTCAGCTGATCCTGTCCAACCATTTGTGAAGATAATCAAGCTGATTAAGAGAGAAACTGTTTTTGTCGCCATGTATATCTACAAAAAATGAAATTGAATAATTATTAGCATGTACATTTTATAATTTCTAGCATTCACTTGAGTAAAAGGTATATTCCTTTTTATATGAGCTACACTTTTCAACAAAATTATTAACCTACCACAACTATATGAACGCAAAATAAATTCTTACGAAATGCAGCAATTGACAATGTTTCATTCATGGCTTGTTGAACAAAGTAAAATTGTGTGGCCACCAGGGTTATGGTCAATTTAATGGAGGGATTTGAATTGTGATTTCAAAAAAACCTACAGGAAGCATATATGAAATTTCAAGAAGCTGATTTTAATTAAGTAAAATTCTGTGAAATTAGATGCTTTTCTATTTTTTTCTTACCACATGTCTTTCTGGGATTACATGTAGAGATATGCAGTATATTTTCAATACTAAATGTCCTGAAATGTTAATAGTTCCTTTCATGTGGTGTTTAATGTAGGCAGAATAGTTGATGAAGTAAATTAAATACAAATGAGGATTTGAAGTTGACAATGTTAAAATGAGGGGTGAGTGGTATGACAGTAAAAAAGAGACACAGGTAGAGATCAGTGATATTTTCATAGTGAAAATGAGAACTAGAACCAAAAATATTGTTTTTTGTTTTACAAGAACGAGAACTGAAATTAAGGTAAACAGAGAAACTAAAACTAAATAAAAATTAGTGATATGTGAACGAAAATTGAGTTTAAAAAAAAAAAAAAAAAAAGCAATAGCATTTTCGTTCAGTCAGTGAACAGGGGTTATTTGTAGGTCGCCCTGAGCATTCAGTTACGTTGTGCTGTTCACTATATTGTGATCTTGTAATTTGGGCTTACTAGAGTCACGTGGTGTAACTTCAGTAAAGGACTGCTTTGTTGAGCTCATTTGGCTCATCAGGTTGAAGCGGTAAGCACGTGTGGTTGAAGATGGAGAGTAGAAATCGAGTAAGTAACGTGTGAAAATACTTTAATTAGAGTGCAGATGATAATAAAAGCAACTATAGCAGGGAATACCAGCGACGTGACTCCCTGCAAGACAGCAGCGCTAACGCTCTGCCACTGTGTCACCCCATGTGTGTAATTATAATAAAAATAATTCTTTGCATTTATATAGCGCTTTTTTCACTACTCAAAGCGCTCAGCAATTGCAGGTTATGGGCCTTGCGGAAGGGCCCAACAAAGCAGAGTCCCTTTTGGTATTTACAGGATTCAAACCGGCAACCTTCCAATTGCCAGTGCATATCCCTAGCCTCAGAGCCACCACGCTGTCCTATTAACATTATTCATTATTTAAATGAAATTACCAATTTATCTGTATAATGTAATATACATACTTTAATGCTTTTCATCATGAAAGTGATATCAAGTATAAATCTAAGGATTCTAATTGTGCAGAGAGTTGGAATATCATACATTTAACATGCGCGGAGTGACGATCTATTGCTGGCGATTCGCTGCTGTCAGGAGCAGAGGAAACCCTAGGAAAAAAAGAAGGCACAGTATGTGAGAATTTTAAAACGTATCGTGTCATTACGATCAGGAATATGTGACGCTTGAATATAAAAGCACCACGAATACATCTGTATGTTGGCATTTTGCTTCACCACATCGAACCATTTATCAAATATCGAAGCGCGCACACCGATCTCTCCGCAAAGTGGTTTTCTGTCACATGTAGATAGTAAACAGAGACTCTGACGTCAAATTCCAACTTTTAGCACACTGCGCCTCCCGACTTTTTGCTGGTACTGCAACTCGCACACGCGTCGCATTAATTTCTGAGGACCTGCTCAGAGGACGCATCAAATGAATGCTCAGAATGCGTGGCAGCTATGATGCGGGCGCGTACGTATTCTGAGCGTGAAGTATAATTGAGCCCTAAGGGGTGCATGTGAGCCAAACAGGTGCTCATTGCTGCTGTTCTTCTATGCAGAGGCTCTAGGCGCCAATAAGTTAGTGATATCAGAAAGTCAAGTGCACTGCAGCGGTCTGTTTATTTTCATTTTTTATTCCAACTGACTGCCAAAATGGAAGATTAAGATTTTTAAAACTAAAGGAAAACAAGGACTTTTATAAGAAGGTGACGGAGATTGTCATGGAGAAGGATTGACTTATGAAATCCATTTACAAATAAAGGTAAGACCATAAACGGTTTTCAATTTTATAAAAAGTGGGATCAGACTAAGAAAAAAAATCCAATAATTAAAAACTAAATTTTGACTTCAAAATATTCTTTAGTTTTTCTTGTTATCCTTTTATTGAACAGTCTGTGTTAAATTGATTAAAGCATCAGAATTAAAAGCTTTTAAAAACAACTAAATATTTCAATTAAGGTCAAAATTGAAATCAGTTTTTTGTTCACCACTCTGTACCTCACCAGCTTCAGTACTGGCAGCAGAAATCGTCAACATACAGTCTACTAGCGCCAGGACCTTGTCTGTACACCTGCATTACAGGCACTAGTCAAGTGAGTATTTTCACTGTGTGACTATCTGTGCAACGGACGTCGTTGCAACATTAAGAAATCTCTTGAAATGCGTGCTTGTTTAAAGCTTAACAGTAACGTGCTTACACAGACTGGTTTCTTGGGTTGAAACATTTGATCTTGTTCACTGTACTCATTAGGCCACTTAATCTATTTGCTTATTGATAGTCAAGTTGTGTTTAACGGCATTATGAACTGTGAGTGTATTTTGTTGACTGAAACATAACTTGCATTGAAATATGTGTAGGCTGGCGTTTGTGGTCTTGCAACAGAAAAAAAAAAAAATAACATTGTACTAATATTATGTAAAAAGACCAGAACTAAATAAAATAAAAACAAAAATTTTTAACACAGAACTAAATAAAAAATAAAATTTTTTGACTCCACTGAAAACTAGAACTAAATAAAAATTAATTTTCTGAAATAAAATAAAAACTAAAACTATAATTAATATCAGAACTGAAATATCACTGGTAGAGATCAGTGCCGAATTGTGAATTTGACTATACTGTGTCTACCAGTAAAGAATTTACTGAGAGTTTGAGGTCTGTAAAATTAGGCTACCACAAAGTGTTGAAAATATGTTCTGTCTTGCTCCTATACTATAGTAAGTCATGCAGGTGTTAGTACTAATTGACAACAGAAAAACAGGTGAATATAGTAGGACACTGATACAGCTTGTGAACTTTATCTATCCTTTTATGTTAAGGACTCAAAGATATTCCTTAATTTGACTGTAATATTGGTTTTTATAGATTTTGCAAAATCTGTAATTTTGCTTCATTTCTTGGTCATATGCAGTCTTTTTTAAATTTATTATTGATTTCTGTCATCATAGATGTTTCTTCAGTTTTCTAGCTTATTGAGGAGATTTGAGCTTTCTTTCCAAAAGTCCATGTTGGTTCTTAATACTGATCCTTTGCTACTTCTACAAAGAAAAATGATGGTGGAAAAGGACATTCTTTTATTGTGCTGCTTGTAAGGGTTGTTTGCCCTACATATTCATTTTTCCTGATTTAAGCAACTTTGTATTTCTGCCTTAAAATAGAGTGCAGCTCTACACAGTACTTTTGCAAAGTGTTATTTGTTTAGACCGTCTTCAAATCTGTGTGCTGTTTGCTGAAACAGAAGAACAGTGGCAAGTCTGTAAGCTGATTAGAGAATCATCTCAAACAGTGACAGACATGGACACTTTGTTAGTATTGTAAATGATAAGAATGACAATACTCTGATCTTATTTTTCTTCCACTTTTATCATTTGTACTTTTATCAAAGCATATTTTCCTCTCAAAACCTGCTTGAGCCTGAGAACTGGACCCATTGAGTTTCTGCATGATTAAGTACATGTATAAATATGCAGATAGGAAGTGCATTTGCAACACTGTCAAAACTAATACAAGTCATTAGAAAGAAAAGCTCAATGGAAGAAAAATTTGCTTTGAATATGCTTACATTTTATCCGGTTGTGTGCACCAAGAGAATGCGTTAAACTAAATGCTTATTTAGCTGTTCATGCATGTCAGAACAATAGCACATTTCAGACCAAGAATATGAGTGAAATAGTCTTTAAGAGCAGACACCAGACCAGAATGTTTTGCTTGGGGGGCTAAGTGGAAGATTGCAGGAGAGCTAACCCTGTAATTTGAATTATTATCATCAATCCCTAGTAAAGTTGGGATACTTAACATTTTTACACTTGCCAATAATTGGCATACTCGGTTTTCTGCATAGCTTGACAATAATTGTACATGTATGATATTGCATAAAAATAACTTGTAACATTCACTCCTAACAGAATATGCAATGACAAGGGATTAAAGCAATCCATATATAACTATAAATAATATATCTATGTTAGTGCTGAAATTAATAATGTAGTAATGTGTCTGTTTTTTCACATACCTTTTGAAATGCTGCTTTTTAAAAAAAAAAAAAAAAAATCTTTACTGTTCTAATTATGTTCTTGCGCAGTACCTTTTCAAAACCAAAACAGCATCTTTGGAAATGATTAAACTATTGAGAATGTACAATTTTCTTATCCTGTAGGTAATATATTATAGAGCACGCAGTTTACGTATCATTTGTTTGTTTCCTCTATTCTGCTGTTTTATTTTCAGATTTACTTTTAACCCAATAAGCTATTGTAGAGAGTAGAATGTTTGTTTGTTTTTTATCAACGTTCCAGACCGTATATTGCCACCTGAACAGTTCACCATCCTACAGGTGCATCATTAATGATTTAAGTACATGCCTCTGATGCTAATTATGGGAAACAAATGTGCCCTCAGTGCATTCAACAGGGCTGGGTGTTGATAGTGGAAAAGTTGTTCATGTATTGGTTTTGTGAAAGCATTAAGAATATCAGAATAATTCTGCATGAGTTTTAGAAAGTGCAGTTTTATCTGTAGAAGTATAATGGTATTAAAATATCAAAACAACAATTGTATTTACAATTTTATTAAGATATATTCCAACAATTATTTGATTGTGAAATTGTACAATGAGCAAATGTAGACTAATAAACTGGTACGTGGAAAAACAATACAATTATTACATTAATAGATAGATGGGATTAATAAAGTATCTACAGTATCTAAGGGGAAATTCACATAGTGAATAATAATAATATTAGTGATTTTCATTTATATTTCTAAAATTTTAGATGTAATAATATGTAGAAAAGAAAGATTTTAAAAACTGACCTGAAGTAGAGAAGAAGAGAAATGATGGTATCAACCCAACTGTCTCTCTGCTTGTTTAGAATGGCGTGAAAGTCTGCTGCTCTTTTCTAGTAGCTTACCAAAGCATTTGAAGTCCGTGGCCAACAAATTTACCAAGCTTCATTGCCCATAGCAAAAATGACAGTGGACTAAAAGGAGATGAATGCCATAGATAAGGGAGGTGCTGACCAATGCTACCTACTGTATCTGTGGTTTCATTGAGGGCAATTTTTTTTGTACCATTTGTCTCAGAATGAATTGCCTTGATATTATTCCAAACACATGTTTTTGTGGAAAATTGTTTTTAAGTTATCAAAATAAATTCTGTAAATTATTTTATAGTTGCTTCTACCCTTTTCCCTAGCTTTTTATCTCCTTAATAGTAACTAGGAATAGAAGTTGTTTAATTTATTATGCTATACTAGAAAGCTGCAGTAGCAGGCTTATATGATCAGAAGTGCTACATATAGTGATAGTCAAATCCTCATGATGGGGAATGTGAGGAAGTTGAGTTCTGCCCACTATACTTTGCAGCAACTGTTGTCTGAATGAGGAAGTTATTAGTTACCATAGCTCTTTATTAGAACTTTCTATTACTCATAGTAGTTTTCAGGAATATGTGGTTCATGTTGTTTTTAATCTTGTAGGAAATGTAGTTTTTTTTTCTACGTGCAGTTTAAATAAGAGTCCAGCATTTTAATTAAAAACATTTTTGTTTTAACTTTTTTTTTTTAACATTAATTTATGCTTTGTGTAAATGTAACCTACATCTTTCAGGAAGTTTACTAGTTTATTTGCTAAGTTTCTAGTTTACTTATTTACTTAAAGTCTACATTTTCGTAGGTTATAGAAAATTATAGCACACTACACAGCTGTCTTATGTAACCTTCAAGCCCTGACCTTCATGTTTCAAATCAAGTCTCAAAGGTTTATGGTGAATATGTCCAAGCAACTCAGGTCACTGGATTTAATAAAGCAAGATCTAGTGTAAGAGTAGACTTTCTCTGGGAAGGAAATTCCTAATAAGATGTGACATAATGAATAATAGATTTACTTTGAAGTAATTTGCATGTGTATTATTGGCTTTCCATCGTTTCCTCATTTATGCAGTGTGTCTAATAAACACAATATCTAAACAGGCTGCGGGTTCCACCACTGAAGTGGTATATTCATTAGAACAGTGATGCTTTAATCACAGTATTTATTGTCCGCTCTCTCTAGCTAGCATAGCTATATTTATGCATCTTGAAATGAAGAAAAAAAAAATTTGTTGCCGCATCTTTTTTTTTTTTTTTTGACCTGCAGATCTTGGAGTGGACCATTTTATTCTTTGTAGTGTGCTATAACCTCACACTTAAGTTTTTTATCTTAAGTCTGAGTCAAGTCGCAAGTCATTAATAAGACCAGTCTAAGTCGAGTCAAATATTTTTTTAAATATTGTGAAGCAAGTCAAAAAAACTTGTCATTTGATTTGAGTTGCCTACCTCTGGTGATACATATCTAAAAAAATTCCAAAGTCCAGGTGTCTTTGTTTTAAAAGCTTTAGGTAAAATTCAGAGCAAAAGGTTAAGGGAATTAACAATTAAGAGAAAAAATGGACACACCCCCCCACACAAAAAGAATGTTCTTTCTGATGATGTTTCTGTTTAAGGCTTGCAGTCAGAAGTTTACATACACTTAAGGTGAATTCTTTAAAACTCACTTAATATAAAATCTGTAATAGTTATAAACAAACTGTAAATTTGGCATATTGTTTAAGACATCTGCTTTGTGCAGGGCAAAGGTAATTTTTTCCACCAATTTTGACAGACAGAATATTTAACTTTTTATTGACTATATCACAATTCCAATTGGTCACAAATTTATATACACTTTGTTAATATTTGATAGCATTGCCTTTAAATTGTATAACTTGGGGAAACATTTTGGGTAGCATTTCACAAGCTTCTTACAATAAGTTGCTAGAATTTTGGCCCATTCCTCCAGACAGAACTGGTGTAACTGGGACAGGTTTGTAGGCCTCCTTGTTTGCACACACTTTTTCGGTTCTGCCCACAAATTTTCTGTTGAACTGAGGTCAAGGTTTTGTGATGGCAACTCAAATACCTTGACCTTGTTGTCCTTAAGCCATTTTTCCACAACTTTGGTAGTGTGCTTGGGGTTATTGTCTACTTGGAAGACCCATTTGCGACTGATCTTCAACTTCCTTGCTGAGCTCTTCAGATATTGCTGAAGCATATCTACATCATTTTCTTTGCTCATGATGCCATCTAATTTTAAATGGCCCAGTCCCACCTGCACCAAAGCACCCCAACAACATGATATTCCCTAACCCTATGCTTGGCGTTTGTGATGGTGTTCTTTGCCTTACAAGCCTCACCTTTTTTTCCTCCAAACATAACAATGGTCATTATGGCCAGAGTTGAATCTTTGATTCATCTGACCAGAGGACAGAGATCTTTGTACCCAGGTACCACTGAAAACTGCAGTCTGGCTTTTTTTGTGGCAGCTTTGGAGCAGTGGCTTCTTCCTTGTTGAGCAGCCTTGTTTTGTCTATATAAGACTCGTTTTGCTGTCTACCTGTATTCTCCAGCATCTTCACAGGGTCTTTTGCTGCTCTTCTGGGATTGATTTTACACTTTTCGTGCCAAAGTACGTTTTTCTCTAGGGGACAGAATACATCTCTTTCCTCGATGGTATGATGGCTGTGTGGTTCCATGGTGTTTATACTTGCATATTATTGTTTGTACAGATGAACGTGGAACCTTCAGGTGTTTAGAAATTTTCCCAAGGATGAAAATGATTTGTGGAGGTGCACAGTATTTTTTCTGAGGTCTTGGCTGATATCTTTAGATTTTTCCCATTATATCAAGCAAAGATGGAGTGAGGTTGATGGTAGAGCTTAACATCCATCCATATGTTGACTCCAGTTAGGCTAACTGGCTATCAAAAGCTAATTGTCTAATTAATTGCTGAAGGCCTTAACATCATTTTCTAGAATTTTCCAGTCTGTTTAAAGGCACAGTTAACAGTTAACACATTTGCAAAACAAAGGCGGTTATCTGCTGCGCTGATAAGGACATACGATTTTCCTTGCGTGTGTTGTGAAAACTAGGGTGATTAGGGTAATAAAATTTTTGCTGGGAATTCTTGCTAGTGTGTGTTAACTTCTTACTTTAACTGTACGCATTGTACATAATTTCTTTAAGTTTCTATCACATTCACTAGGACATACGTCTGGGCATTTATGTGTACAGTCATAAAGCTATATGCCTATATACCTCAATCTAATCTGTTTTTTTTTTTATTTATTTATCTAACAATCTGATATCATTCTATTGTCACATGAGGAATATAGCAGAATATTACATTAACAAGTTAATTTACAGTGGATAAAACAATCTTCCATTATCTGTGTAGGTATACTAAACCTAAATTCTGTTCAAATTAAGCAAACACTTAGGTGAATTTAACATTAACTTTCTAAGATTGTCTCTTACAATGATTGATACAGACATTTATGCTGAAGGGCATGCCCTGGACTGACGTTTTACAAATTCTTTTTGAGTTTTTTTTTCATTTCTATCCTTGTGATTTTTTTTTTTTCCCTTCAACATATTTTAATGTCTTTGTTTAAAGTACTGTGAAGTGCCCATGCTGACATCACAGTCAATGTAAAATAAAAATATTCCTCTATCTTGTTTCTTGATAATGTTGCAAAGATAACAGTTCTTGAATGTAATAGAAAAGCCATTTCGACAAATTTTCAAACTCATAGAGATTTGTTGAAAGGCAACACAAGGGATTCTCATCTTAGGCTGAAATAGTTATTTTTTAATTGACGGTGATACCATGCTGTGAAAATGTTGTGCTTTTTAGTAATAACTTAAAATTTTGAAATATAGGAAACCAACCAACAAATACAAATAATTTTTTCTGCCATGAAAGAATCAGCCTGCTGGCAACAAGGGATTTAATTTCCCTTTCATATTGAAAATGAGTGATTTTACAGTTGTATAAATGGTATGTTTTTGTCAGTTTGCCCATCACTACTTTTAAGCTGATATAAAGTGGTTAGAAAATTCATATTTTCATTTAGCTTAAGAGAATGTGAAGTGAACTATTGATTGTAATTAAATATTAAAGTTTTTTTTTTTTTTTAATTTTCAGGTTCAAACACTTAAGTTTCATCCATTTGAAGCACAAACTCTTATATCTGGATCTTTTGACAAGTATGTAAAATTATTTTGCTTTAAATGTCTTATGAAACCGTAGACTTGCATGCTATGCCTAATCTTAATACAAATGCACATTGTTTCAGGTCAGCCATTCTGTATGACTGCAGAAATCCTCAAGACAACCACAGAATTTGGAGATTTAGTGGTCAAGTTGAAAGAGTCACCTGGAATCACTTTTCACCATACAATTTTTTGGTAAGTTTTCTGTTTTAAAGCTTCTGGCAACATATGTGTATAGGTGTTAGCAACAGTTTTGTACTTTTTGAGCATACTGCAAATTCATACACAGTCACAAAAATAACTTTTGTAAATAGGCTGTTAATAAATAAAACACCATATGCTTATATTCTGAAACCTTAACAGTTCTTACCAGTACACCAGTTCTGGAAACGCAAAGAGAAAAGTGTCATTTGTGAATCCTTAAGTTGCAAGATAATAACACTAGAATCGAAAAATGTTCAAATTGTAGTGTTTAAAAAGTGATACACATTTCAGTGTGTGTGTATATATATCCAACCATCCATTTTCCAACCCGCTGAATCCGAACACAGGGTCACAGGGGTCTGCTGGAGCCAATCCCAGCCAACACAGAGCACAAGGCAGGAACCAATTCTGGGCAGGGTGCCAACCCACCGCAGAGATATATATATATAATATATATATATATATATGGTTGAAATAGTTTACTGTCAAATAAATGCAAAGAGTACACGACACGTGTTTCGCCCTCATTCTGGGCTCATCAGGTGTACACACTCCACTGCACTCCCTCTCGGGAATCGAACCTCGGACGTCAGCGTCAGAGGCGATGCCCCTAACGTTGCGCCACGGCGTGTGGTTCATTTATTTGACAGTATGTAGATCGGGGTAATTACATTCACGGCATTCATAGTCTGTGCCACAATCTTGATTGTATGGGTGGTTACAACGTATAGTTGTACAGGAGAAAAGCAATCTTGCCTCAAATCAATGGCAACCTTTTGTAGGTCTGTGAACTTAATTTAAACTTTAGGTTTAAACGGTGCTTTGTTTCCGACGTGCTGCGTTCAGTCAGTTCACGTGAGCCGCTCTCTTGTCTGATGTTGCGATGTCCACGGCTTTATTTAATGTTAGCTAAGACCTGGCACTTCAAAGTTTCTCGCTACAGCAATTTTAACTCCGTTACAAAGTGATCCAAATCTCGTTTATACATCGTGTCTTCTCATTAAACTTGTATCTCGCGAATATGGTATTGCAGACGGCAGCGGGAGCGTTTCTGTAAACTTAATTTAAACTTACGGTTTACACTGTGCTTCGCTTCTTATTGTTTCGCTGCCTTCTCAATTGTGTAATGAATGTTTTCTTCAGCGCTCTTTGGGTACGTACTGCGTTCACAGTCAGTTCACGTGATTACGTGGGAGGCGTGATGACGCGATACGCAACCGTGCCTCCCATAGCCAGCAAGCTGCAGTCCATTACAGTATATGAACAAAAAAGAGGTTCCAGTTATGGAAATGAAACCTGCCTAACTTTTGTAAGTAAGCTGTAAGGAATGAGCCTGCCAAATTTCAGCCTTCCACCTACACGGGAAGTTGGAGAATTAGTGATGAGTCAATCAGTCAGTGAGGGCTTTGCCTTTTATTAGTATAGATATATATATATATCAACATTAAAAGAAATAAACATTTCAAATACATCACTGTGTGTAATGAATGAATCTAATATACAAGTTTCACTTTTTGAATGGAATTACTGAAATAAATTAACTTTGTCATGATATTCTAATTTTATGACCAGCACCTATATATATATATATATATATATATATATATATATATATATATATATATATATATATATACTAGCAAAATACCCGCGCTTCGCAGCGGAGAAGTAGTGTGTTAAAGAGGTTATGTAAACATATGTATACATAAACATACTGTATATACATAAATATATACATATACACATCCACATATATATACATATATCAACATATATATACACATATATATATATATATATATATATATATATATATATATATATATATATATATATATATATATACACACACACACATGCAGACACATATACATATATATACATATACATATTTGTATATCTACATATATATACACATATATACATATATATACATATACATATTTGTATATCTACATATATATAAACATATATACATATACACATCCACATATATATACATATATCAACATATATATATACACATACATATACACACATACATATATATATATATATATATATATATATATATATATATATATATATATATATATATATATAATATACACACACACACACACATGCAGACACATATACATATATATACATATTTGTATATCTACATATATATATATATATATATATATATATATATATATATATATATATATATATATATATATATATATACACATATATACATATTTGTATATCTACATACATACACATATATCTGTATATATATATATAGCTGATTACCCAGTGGATTCGCTCACTGAGTGCAAGAGAAAAAAATAAAATGTATGTATAAAATAAGTTTAATTGCCAAATTTATTTTTCCACAAATAAAGAGCACTTACAATAACATAGAAATCAATATAAACAACATTAACATCATTATCATTTGAGAATATGAAGTAATATATAAGAAGCACATTGCATATAAATATAAATTATTAAACATTAAAATGTTCTTCTAAAAAACGCTACCGTGGCTATTCGTTTGTCTGTCCAGGATTTTAAATCAGCTGTAGCTCGCAAACCGTTTCACCTATTGGCTTGAAATTTGGTACACATATACTACGTCACGTCTACTATTCGCTTTCCCACACATATGAACACATATGAACACATATATATATATATATATATATATATATACACATACATATACACACACATACACATATATACATATACTTACATAGTGCGTTGCAACACGGGCTGTGATTGTTACATGGGAGGGAGAGGACAAATCACAGCTTCCCGCTTTCTAATCGGGCTTGTGATTGCTGCTTTAACGGATGCCCAGATCCCACAGTATTTCCCCTTAGGAGAGGCGTTAGGCAAGTGTAATTGAATAGCGGTGCTGCAAGTTATTACTCTTTTTATCTTTATTTTATTTTATTGTAGAATCAACTCACAGCTGCGCGCACCAGTGCGTGCGTGGCGGATGCGTACGGCTGACGTTTTCATTGTCTACCACCTTCACTAATCATTCTTGAGGCAGATTGAAGACTTAAGTGCCAGCTTAACTGAAAAATTAAAGAAAACATAATAAGTTTTAAAAAAATCAGTTTTAACGGGAAAAGATGCCGACGAAAGAAGAGAAGCAGCGGGACGCTAGGGTGAAGAGCTGCTCATTAAGCAGCAAGCGCATCAACCTCTGAGCAAACAAATGGTAAACGTACAGAGAAAGAGGATAAATACTATGAATGGTCATGTCAAGTGTATTCACTCCACGTTATCGTGCAGTGCGCTGTTACTGGTATTTTGATAAAAGAATCTGAATAACATATAAGAAGCGTATAAATTATTAAACAGTAAAACATTAACATTTAAGAAGTAAAGATATATTGAGTACTACTGTAGTGCTTTCGGGTATAGTACATTTTTTGTTTGCCCATTACATGCATAAATGTATACATTTTTTGGTGTACCTACCCAAGAACACGCGACATGACCCGGCAGTTAAAAATTTATCGCTCCAGCAATTTTAACTCTGTTACAAAGTCATCTAATATGGTATTGCAAACGGCAGCGGGAGCGTTTCTATAAACTCAATTTAAACTTACTGTTTACACCGTGCTTTGAAGATGCATAGTATGCGACACGTGTTTCGCCATAATTGTGGGCTCATCAGGAGTACGCAGTCACTGCACTCCCTTACGGGAATCGATCCTCGGACGTAGAGGCGAAGCCCCTAACGTTGTGCCACGGCGTGAGGTTCGTTCATTTGACAGCATGTAGATCGGGGTAATTACATTGCAGGCATTCGTAGTCTGATTCACAATCTGATTGTATGGGTGGTTACCTACCAGGTAATGCTTGTGGTTGGTGAGCAAGTCGGCTAACTTCTGCCACGGTGCCCTCTTTCAGTTGCGAGAAGCAGATCATACAATGGTTGAAATAGTTTAATATATATAGCAAAATCACCACGCTTCGCAGGGGCGAATATGGTATTGCAAACGGCAGCGTTTCTATAAACTTAATTTAAAGTTACGGTTTATACCGTGCCTTGTTTCATATTCTTTTCCTACCTTATCAATTGTGTAATGTGTTTTTTGAACAGGTTTGATTCATGGAAGTGATCACTCCTGCTGCGTTCAGTCACTTCACGTGAGCCGCTCTCTTGTGTGATGTTGCGATGTCCACGGGTTTATTTAATGTTAGCTAAGACCCGGCAGTTAAAAGTTTCTCGCTACAGCAATTTTAACTCTGTTACAAAGTGATGCAAACTCTCGTTTATACCTCGTGTCTTCTCATTAAACTTGTATCTCGCGAATATGGCATTGCAAACGGAAGCGGGAGCGTTTCTATAAAGTTAATTTAAGGTTACGGTTTACACCGTGCTTTTTTTATACCTCGTGTCTTCTCATTAAACTTGTATCTCGCGAATATGGTATTGCAAACGGCAGCGGGAGCGTTTCTATAAAGTTAATTTAGACTTACGGTTTACACCGTGCTTTTTTATACCTCGTGTCTTATGAAGATGCTTGTATGCGTCACTCACTCGCTTATTGTTTCGCTGCCTTGTCAATTGTGTAATGAATGTTTTCTTCAGCGCTCTTTGGGGCTCCTCCTTCTTTTCTACGTACTGAGTTCACAGTCAGTTCACGTGATTACGTGGGAGGCGTGATGACGCGACACGCAACTCAGTCTCCTACGGCCATCTTGCTGCCTTCCATTACAGTATATGGACAAAAAAGAGGTTCCAGTTATGACCATTACACGTATAATTTTGAAATGAAACCTGCCTAACTTTTGTAAGTAAGCTGTAAGGAATGAGCCTGCCAAATTTCAGCCTTCCACCTACACAGGAAGTTGGACAATTAGTGATGAGTGAGTCAGTCAGTCAGTGAGTGAGTGAATCAGTCAGTGAGGGCTTTGCCTTTTATTATTATAGATATATATATATATATATATATATATATATATATATATATATATATATATATATATATCTACACAGTGCATCCGGAAAGTATTCACAGCACATCACTTTTTCCACATTTTGTTATGTTACAGCCTTATTCCAAAATGGATTAAATTCATTTTTTTTCCTCAGACTTCTACACACAACACCCCATAATGGCAACGTGAAAAAAAGTTTACTTGAGATTTTTGCAAATTTATTAAAAATAAAAAAATTGAGAAATCACATGAACATAAATATTCACAGCCTTTGCCGTGAAGCTCAAAATTGAGCTCAGGTGCATCCTGTTTCCCCTGATCATCCTTGAGATGTTTCTGCAGCTTAATTGGAGTCCACCTGTGGTAAATTCAGTTGATTGGACATGATTTGGAAAGGCACACACCTGTCTCTATAAGGTCCCACAGTTGACAGTTCATGTCAGAGCACAAACCAAGCATGAAGTCAAAGGAATTGTCTGTAGACCTCCGAGACAGGATTGTCTCGAGGCACAAATCTGGGGAAGGTTACAGAAAAAATTCTGCTGCTTTGAAGGTCCCAATGAGCACAGTGGTCTCCATCATCCGTAAGTGGAAGAAGTTCGAAACAACCAGGACTCTTCCTAGAGCTGGCCGGCCATCTAAACTGAGCGATCGGGGGAGAAGGGCCTTAGTCAGGGAGGTGAACAAGAACCCGATGGTCACTCTGTCAGAGGTCCTCTGTGGAGAGAGGAGAACCTTCCAGAAGGACCATCTCTGCAGCAATCCACCAATCAGGCCTGTATGGTAGAGTGGCCAGACGGAAGCCACTCCTTAGTAAAAGGCACATGGCAGCCCGCCTGGAGTTTGCCAAAATGCACCTGAAGGACTCTCAGACCATGAGAAAGAAAATTCTCTGGTCTGATGAGACAAAGATTGAACTCTTTGGTGTGAAAGCCAGGCGTCATGTTTGGAGGAAACCAGGCACCACTCATCATCAGGCCAATACCATCCCTACAGTGAAGCATGGTGGTGGCAGCATCATGCTGTGGGGATGTTTTTCAGCGGCAGGGACTGGGAGACTAGTCAGGATAAAGGGAAAGATGACTTCAGCAATGTACAGAGACATCCTGGATGAAAACCTGCTCCAGAGCGCTCTTGACCTCAGACTGGGGTGACGGTTCATCTTTCAGCAGGACAACGACCCTAAGCACACAGCCAAGATATCAAAGGAGTGGCTTCAGGACAACTCTGTGAATGTCCTTGAGTGGCCCAGCCAGAGCCCAGACTTGAATCCAATTGAACATCTCTGGAGAGATCTTAAAATGGCTGTGCACCGACGCTTCCCATCCAACCTGATGGAGCTTGAGAGGTGCTGCAAAGAGGAATGGGTGAAACTGGCCAAGGATAGGTGTGCCAAGCTTGTGGCATCATATTCAAAAATACTTGAGGCTGTAATTGCTTCCAAAGGTGCATCGACAAAGTATTGAGCAAAGGCTGTGAATACTTATGTACATGTGATTTCTCAGTTTTTTTTATTTTTAATAAATTTGCAAAAACCTCAAGTAACCTTTTTTCATGTTGTCATTATGGGGTGTTGTGTGTAGAATTCTGAGGAAAAAAATGAATTTAATCCATTTTGGAATAAGGCTGTAACATAACAAAATGTGGAAAAAGTGATGCGCTGTGAATACTTTCCGGATGCACTGTATATACAGTCGATTCCGGTTAATTGGACCACCTGTTAATCGGACCAGCCGCTTATTCGGACCGAATCCTAAAGAACCGAAACAGATCATATTACATAAGCCTAATATTGTTTGCTTATTTGGACCAAAATTCTGTTTAATCGGACCAAAGAACGTGACAGAGAATAAGAAAAAGAAGCCACACAAGTAGCGGATGTAAAGCGGGTCAGCGTCATCAGGAGGATCCCTGGGCTTCCCGGGAGAATTTATGCTTTTTCAAAGGTCAGGAAGTCGGAAAATTTGTACCAAGTGCAAACCAGTGGGAGTGAACATGCCTGCCCTTTTCCTAAAACGGACCGCCCAGTAGCCGGCGACATGAAGTTGAGCGTAAACAAGAGTGTCCGTGCAAGGAATTCCTTCCTGTCAATAAGAATTAAAGTTTACACGAGAAAGCTTTTGCTTCAAGAAAGTCAAACTGGACGCTTTTGATGATGATGATGACCCTAATGAGTTAGTGCAAGTGACAACACAGGATGCCAGGAAATGCATTGAAACTATGCGCCGCTATTTCATGCAGGAGAGAAATGAAGGCAGTCCCATTGATGCGTTAGATGTTTGTGGTGATTTTGTTCAAGTGCAGTGCATCAACAGAATGTGTCAGATCACACTAGACAAGTTCTTCAAACGTTGACTGGAATTTGGTAATGTAACCTTTTTTATTGTGCTTCGCATGCTGAGTGTCGTGTAGATCGTTTCGAAGAATTTGTAGATTTCTTTTTCAGTAAACAAAGTTGTAAGCATCTGTACATGTACATGTACGTAGTTCTTGTTTGTACGTTCACCATATGCGTGTGCAGCACAATAAAAGTCATAATAACTTTTTAATATGTTACTTATAGCACGTCCCGTCTTGGTTGCAAATGTTCCTGTAATTGGACCAGCCGGTTATTAGGACCAAAATGATCTCGTCCCGATGTGGTCCGATTAAGCGGAATCGACTGTATATATGTATGTATGTATGTATATATGTGTGTGTGTGTGTGTGTGTATATATATATATATATATATATATATATATATATATATATATATATATATATATATATATATATATATATATATATATATATACAGTGGAACCTTGGTTCACGACCATAATTCGTTCCAAAACTTTGGTCGTGAACCGAAGCAACTTCCCCCATAGGATTGTATGTAAATACAATTAATCCGTTCCAGACCATACGAACATTATGTAAATATATATTGTTTTTAAGCACAAATATAGTTAATTAAACCATAGAACGCACAGTGATGGCTACTTCCAAGCATAATAAAGTGACATGTCACAAAGCTCAGATCATCTCAAACTGGTTTCTTGAGCATGTCAGTGAGTTAAATGTACTCAAATGGCCTCCACAGTCACCAGATCTCAATTCAATAGAGTGCCTTTGGGATGTGTGGGGATGGGAGATTGCAACCAACAAATCTGCAGCAACTGTGTGATGCCATTTTGTCAACATGGACCAAAATCTCACTTGAATGTTTCCAGCACCTTGTTGAATCCATGCCATGAAGATTTACAGCAGTTTTGAGGGCAAAAGGGGATCTAACCCAGTCCTTGCAAGGTATACCTAATAAAGTGGATGGTGTGTGTGTATGTCCATTTAAGAGAGTTATATTCTGTCAGTTAAGTCAGTCTTTAGCAGTACATTGAAAGTCAAAATTTCTTTTGATCATTTTTTTACTTTGACACGTCTGTATTTCATATTCTATGCCAAATTGAGAATTAATACATTGGCCTTGTTTTCTTTTTGTCTTCTTTTCAACTTGACTTTCAGGAAGGCATTCAAATTCAGGTTGTACTTGCTCAAGCAGTATTTTGTTAAAAGTTCAGGTTTAAGGTCATTGTTTAAGTTTATATTATGCGGTTAATTTTATTTTAAAATTCCTTTGTGCCGATTCTACATTAATTTTATGATCAGTGTTTATTTGCTTCATGATTTATGTCTTAATTTATAATTACGTTTTAATGTTAAATGTGATTAATTGGAATTAATTACATAGATTTATGCAATTAATTATATAATATTGCTCTCCAAAATGGACTATGGATTCTTTTGATTGTAACAGTATATAGTCAAGCTTTAATTCCTAGTTATATATTTATCTGATTCTTTGAAGGAAAAGACAGCTGATTCAGTTAAGTTTAGTATAGAGCTGTGTGATGTGTTAAAAATTCACATTGCCACATCAACATTTCAGAATTTTGCTGATATACAATATAATCCCCTGTGCGAGGTGGGTTGGAGTTGATATGGTTGTGGACTACAATTAATTAGATACTGTACCCATGTACTGTGGAAAGCTCAGAATACATTATATATATACACACACACACACTGTTTCTTATCGGGTGAAGAAAGCATAATGTCACTGACAAGTTGCATTAGCCTTTGCACTCACAGTATAAGCTGGCATTTTATAATGCATATGATTGGCTTCAGAGTGACAACAGCATGCAGTCATTTTAAAGATATCGAGCTACCTAAAATAACAATAAAAAGAGCAAGAAACCACAGGCACTCTGAGCCTGCCAGCACTGTAGCAGTGTAGCACCATAAATATACCTGTCGTCTTCTCATTCAAATTTTGTGTGTGATGCACTGATCAGAGTGCCTCATCTCAGCGACAGGGCACTCCTGCTGCTTGATGAAAAGTGTATTCCTCTCATCCATAAAAGTTTTTTTATTTTTAGTAAACCTCATTCTTCCTGCCTCAATAGCTCAAATGTAACTGATTACTTAATGGCACAGTTTCACAATTATTTTTACAAAAGGAAGGAAATTCCGTCACCTTTACTCACTGAGCTCTGCCATGAACTAGCAATTAACATTAACCTCTCAGACCAGGTGTCTGTGTAATGGATAACTAGGCCAATCCCCTGTCACTCTATTAGTCTTTAGCTAGTTTGCCCTTTCATCCACTATGGGGAGGAAAAAAAGGGGCCATGATGCATTGCAGAGGAATCTTGCACTCCTGCTGCTGTATTTTTATTTCCATCGATGATCTGCAATGAACAGTAATGACCTTTTGCCTCAGCCCTATTTGAGTCTTATAAAGACTACTTCCCCTTACAAGCCCAGTTTGGTAACGCAGAGGTTCTCAACAGTTTTTAAAGCCAAGGCCCTCCAAAATGTTGTACAGTCTGGTCACGCCCCCCTACAAATACTATATAATGTCAGTGTAGCGAGCATTAATCTTGAATCTTGGTTACTGCTAACACCTGTAAACTTTCCTGCTTTTGTAAAATGGTAAACCTATTTATTATTTAAAGAAAATGTTTATCTTTAGTTTAAAAAAAAAAAAAAAAAAATTAGACAAAATTTTGCATTCTTTTAATTTGCAAAAATTATCTAGTTACATATGAATTCAGATAAAAAGAAGTTAAAAAATAATTGAAGTTACATACAGTTTCAGGTCATAAACCAATATTGAGTCCGAGTCTCCTTCATGGCACCGAGTGTCTGTTTTATTGGGTTATTTTTGTCTGTGCCAGATTCCAATGTGTTAACATCTCTCCTTCTACCTTCATCCTATTCCTGTATTTATTTTCTAAGGAAGTACTAAGGTTACAAAACACTGCCAACTCTGTCCAATACAAAAGCTTTCTGCTGTTGATTAGTATTAATAAAACTAAAATGAAGTGTTTTATTATTTATAATTGTTAACATTGTCTTTGTCCCTTAATTTATATTCTTCTGTAAAATTCTAAAACTGTTCTAAAAGTAGTGGTACACCAAATTAAATTGCTAAACCAAAAAATATTGAAATGTCAATGGCCCAGACCTGAGAGAGCAAGGGACAGAGAGGCAGATGCACTAACTGTGTAACCTCCTCATGTGGGTTTAGGTAGTGGGATGCCCTATTAGGCAAAAATCCATCAGTGCTTCTGGGAAGTCTCCATCCTGGCATAGATTCTCTGAAACTGGTATGACGTGAGAGGCAACCTCGGACACCATGTGAGCATTTTGTAGATTTTGATTTGATGCAGGCAGTGGACATGTAAGAGGAGAGTGAGACCAAGTGTGAGAGACATGAGTGGAAACAGAGCATGAAACTGAAGCAAAACCCAGCATAGAGACTCTGGTTCGGCTGCTGTGTACTCAGTGGTGCTTTGAAGGCCTACTTACTTCCTGCTCCGCTAAATTTAATGTTTTCAGTTTTTTTTGTCCCAGGCATATCACCTGACAGCTGCTCTCGTACCATATAGATTAAGAGCTGCTTTATGCAACAATTGAGCTATCTGTACATTTACTTAAAAGCTACATTAGGCAATTTGAAGATGGTCTTTTTATATATATATATATATATATATATATATATATATATAATACTGTATATAAACGTTAGCCTTGTCCAGACTGCTACAATCCCCAGTTCCTGCATGCATAGCTTGATGGCTACCCAGGAGGCCACAGCCCACAGTTTGAAAACCATTTTGCTAATGTACTGATCACAGTGTGATGTCTTTTATTGGTAAAGATAACAAAGCCTAGATAAGAGTTCAGTAGTGCAAGACTGCATGCAAATTTTTTTTAAACACACAAAATTAATTTGTAGGGTGCCTAGTGTTCTTTAGTTTAACACCAGTAGTACTTTCCTCTAACACTGTCTAGTATTCCAGCATAAATACTAAAAAGTCAAAATAAAGCCACTAATTGGTAAAGAACACTTTTAACAGTATATCCTTAGTGTTTCTTAAAATGTTGTGTTGAATATACAATCTTTAGAGTTTTACATGCTTGCCTTTTAAACCAAGAATGCTAAATCTGGAGACAGAACCATGTAGTTGGTGACACTGATGTTTGACCACAGTACTTTGCCACAGCTTATGTAGTTTTAAAAACTAATTGTGCTTTGACCCTGTTGACATAGGACTGAGACTACAACTCCAGTTTCAAATAAAATTGGCTTATAAAAGTAAAGGAATAATTACAACCAAAGCTGCAACTGGTATTGTAGTGTGTGTTTGGGATAGATTGTGAAAGTGTTTAACCTCTGAAAGTCCCTTTGACTCGCATAGAGATTACGAAGTTGTTATGCTTTTATTTATTTTGTGGGCAGAGGCCAACCATAAGCCTTTCAGACACCGCACAACATACAGTGGGGCAAAAAAGTATTTAGTCAGCCACTAATTGTGCAAGTTCTCCCACTTAAAAAGATGAGAGAGGCCTGTAATTTTCATCATAGGTATACCTCAACTATGAGAAACAAAATGAGAAAAAAAAATCCAGAAAATCACATTGTCTGATTTTTGAAGAATTTATTTGCAAATTATGGTGGAAAAAAGTATTTGGTCAATAACAAAAGTTCATCTCAATACTTTGTTATATACCCTTTGTTGGCAATAACAGAGGTCAAACGTTTTCTGTAAGTCTTCACAAGGTTTTCACACACTGTTGCTGGTATTTTGGCCCATTCCTCCATGCAGATCTCCTCTAGAGCAGTGATGTTTTGGGGCTGTCGCTGGACAACACGGACTTTCAACTCCCTCCAAAGATTTTCTATGGGTTTGAGATCTGGAGACTGGCTAGGCCACTTCAGGACCTTGAAATGCTTCTTACGTTACCCAGGCAGTGTGTTTGGGATCATTGTCATGCTGAAAGACCCAGCCACGTTTCATCTTCAATGCCCTTGCTAATGGAAGGAGGTTTTCTCTCAAAATCTGATGATACATGGCCCCATTCATTTTTTCCTTTACACAGATCAGTCGTCCTGGTCCCTTTGCAGAAAAACAGCCCCAAAGCATGATGTTTCTACCCCCATGCTTTACAGTAGGTATGGTGTTCTTTGGATGCAACTCAGCATTCTTTCTCCTCCAAACACGACGAGTAGAGTTTTTTTCATCTGACCATATGACATTCTCCCAGTCCTCTTCTGGATCATCCAAATGCTCTCTAGTAAACTTCAGACGGGCCTGCACATGTACTGGCTTAAGCAGGGGGACACGTCTGGCACTGCAGCATTTGAGTCCCTGGCAGCGTAGTGTGTTACTGATGGTAGCCTTTGTTACTTTGGTCCCAGCTCTCTGCAGGTCATTCACTAGGTCCCCCCGTGTGGTTCTGGGATTTTGCTCACCGTTTTTGTGATCATTTTGACCCCATGGGGTGAGATCTTGCGTGGAGCTCCAGATCGAGGGAGATTATCAGTGGTCTTGTATGTCTTCCATTTTCTAATAATTGCTCCCACAGTTGATTTCTTCACACCAAGCTGCTTATCTATTGCAGATTCAGTCTTCCCAGCCTGGTGCAGGTCTACAATTTTGTTTCTGGTGTACTTTAACAGCTCTTTGGTCTTGGCCATAGTGGAGTTTGGAGTGTGACTGCTTGAACTCGTTATCAATATAAAAGACATCTGTCCACAACCTCAAACAGGTGCCATTAATACAGGTAATGAGTGGAGGACAGAGGAGCTTCTTACAGAAGAAGTTACAGGTCTGTGAGAGCCAGAAATCTTGCTTGTTTGTAGGTGACCAAATACTTATTTTCCACCATAATTTGCAAATAAATTCTTTAAAAATCAGACAATGTGATTTTCTGGATTTTTTTTTCTCATTTTGTCTCTCATAGTTGAGGTATACCTATGATGAAAATTACAGGCCTCTCTCATCTTTGTAAGTGGGAGAACTTGCACAATTGGTGGCCGACTAAGTACTTTTTTGCCCCACTGTATTTCTCTCTATAAACATAAAGTGTCAATGATATTTAAGTAAAAGGTCAATATGTTGAATTTAAAAATAAGTTACATTACAAGTAGAAATGCCTCATATGAAAATGTCACTAAACACATGTACAGTAAATCCTAAAATTCTACAAAAGAACAAGAAACAAAATAAAGACATTCAAGAATGCTAATATTGTAATGAGGTTTTAAAAAAGTCCTAATTCCAGCTGATGAGAAATAAAAAAGGACTCTAAAAGAACAATCTCCAAAGAAACAAGTGGCAGAGTTCTACTAGTCTATTAAGCGAAATGATCCCTTGCATGGTGATCACAATGTCACCATCTCAAGTAAAATGAGAAAATACAGATAATGTGACTTTGTTAACTGGGATAGATTGCAATGTGTTCACTCTTTTCTCTAATCACTTTATTTTTCACAAGTTAGGATGTATTGATTTTGTATTTTTGTTGTTATATGGAAAGCATGTGTTTTATACCTTATTTGTTATTCTTTTTGTCTTCATTTTGGTCATTTGAATATAAGACTGAACAGTTATATTAAAAGTAATATTAGGTACAGAATTTTTACAGAATGTTTTACAGTCTTGAACTTACTGCTCATGTTATGAATATTAACATACACATTCGGATTATTTAATTGATTTTTTTTTTTCTGATTCGCTTTATTATGCAGGCTAGTACAGATGATGGTTTTGTGTACTGTCTGGATGCCAGATCAGATAAGCCCATCTTTACTCTCAAAGCTCATGATGGTGAAGTATCAGGTATGTCTATCTTGAGCCTGGGTGTTCTCTATGCAGAGCTTACCTGTTCTCTCTGTGTTTACATGGGTTTTCTTCTGGGAAGTCCTGATAAGACCTACATCTTCTAAGATATTCTTGTTAGGGTATTTTGCAATTCTAGTTGGGCCCCTGTTGGATTGGGATTGGGACTGGGACTGGGAATGTGAGTGTCGATGTGTATATACAGTAGGCCTTAAGATGAACTAGTACTGTGTCTAGGTCAGTTTACTGTCTTGCACTCAGTGTTGCGGGGATAGGCTCAGACCCTTTTTGACTCTGAATTGGATTTTAGAGTGTTTGAAATTGCTATATAATTGCAACAAGCAACTCATAAATGTGTTGACCCACTGTTTTCTCCTGCTTCATAAATATTTAGTTAGACATTAAAAAATCCCACTTAGCTAGGAGAAATCAACAAAATGTGTGTGTGTGTGTATATGTATATGTGTATGTGTGTATTTATATGTAAAATATATATATATATATATATATATATATATATATATATATATATAATAATATAATGTGTATGTACTTCACCAAAGGTTCAAGTGTCACATGGGAAACTTTTTTCCCCTAACCAAAGAACAGTTAAATCAAAATATGAAAACATGGGTCATAATAAGTACCAGAAAGTATTTTCTTTTATATTTCCATTTCTGTACTGACTTTCATTAAGTTTTTAATCACTTTTAGGATTTCTTTAACCTTTTATGCTATGGATGGGTTAGTGCACCCTGCCAAACACTGCCTACTTCTGACATTAAACAGTCGATCTTTGCTTTCCAGTCGCGTGTGTGATCATTTACTGCAGCAGTTGTGAGTTCTTCTACTTCACTTTCAGCCCAGGGTTGTGATTATTGTGAAGTGGGCAGCCTCATTTGTAACTGTCATCTTTTAATGCTTCTCACTTTTGTCTTTATAAGAAATGCATGTGGTGTACAAGTATAACATACAAATACATTTATATGGATGTATTTTTGACTGCATTTTTTTTTTATTTTTTACAGGTTTGGATTTAAGCAGTCAAGTTAACGGATGCTTAGTGACATCATCATCAGATAAATATGTTAAAATATGGGATATCCTTGGTAACAAGCCTAATCTAATTTATTCAAGAGACATGAAAATGGTGAGCCTGTCATTTCTGTTGTGTAATTTAAGAATTGTGTCCTTACTATTCACACTAGAAATTTTGTCAAAAAATATGAATCCTCTTCCACTTACGAATTTTATAATGACATTATTTTGATAACATAAATTTTATTAATTACTTAATCTGGCAGTTTTTCTCTCTTTACTGTTTGTTGTGAAAATATTTCATTTACCTTTGAACATGAATGAGTTTTTATGTAACGGTTTTTAATTTTACTTTGTTTTATCTATCTGATAGGGAGTTTTGTTCTGTGCCTCATGCTGTCCAGACTTTCCATTTGTCTATGCATTTGGAGGACAGAAAGGAGGTTTGCGTGTTTGGAACATAAGCGATGTAGGAGCAGGTACAAAAATATTCATATTTTACTTCAAATATATATTTTGATTGTGTGTAATTTCAACTGTACAAGGGGGAACCCAAAAATAAGGAGAATATTTTTGTGGAGGCTGGAGGGGCATGTGTGTGTACTAGACTGCCCTCTGCATCATTTGGCCAAGTGGTGTCCTTGAAGTGCTCAAGTGATTGCGTGATGCAGTGTGGAGAAAACAACCCGAATTGTGGTGATCAGGTGATCCTTGCACCCTGTGATTTTTTTCTTTTTTCCAAGAATGAAGAGGGACCTTAAAGGAAAGTGTTTTCAGGATGTACAGTAGTGAAGGTCAAGAAGCATACGACAGAGGCACTGAATGCTGTCACGTTGCAAGAATTTCAGAACAGTTTTGAACAATGGATAGAGTGGGGAGGGGGGTTCAAGTGTATTGGGTCTCAGGGAGAGTATTTTGATGGTGAATACATTTTGGAAGTGTTCTGGGAAATATACAATTTTTTTTTTCATTCTTGTTATTTTTGGGTCCCCCCTCATATGCTGTCATGATTTTTCTCCATTAAAAATTGTATGTGTTTTAACTTAGTTGATTTTGTTACACAGTAATTCAAAATCTATTAGAATTCTGTTGTTTTTAAATGAAAAAACACACACTTAAAGCACCCCAAACCCTTTGTAAAGTCAAGATGTCGCCTCCTGTGCCTCATCAGTTACTTGTCACTAAATGTAAAGCAGAACATTTCTGCCAAGTTTTTCAAAATATCCCAAATCAAACACATGGATTTATTTTTAGATTCAGTAATATTAGAATTTGTGCCAAAGAAATTGTGCCACATATTTGCAAAGGTATCTTTTATCAGTAGATCTTTATTTTTTTTTCCTCAAAAATATGTGATATTTGATAAAATTATTTGGGCTAGATGCTCTAGTTACAGACTTTTTGACACGTGTTAATTCTTGGATGTTTAAGATGGATTGTAGTTTTTTGGGTACCACATATCAGAACGCGCCACATGATGAACCACCCAGATTGGGACCTGAGTGCACTGGGGGACACCTCAGTGACTGGAGTGCCAATCCTGCCACCAAGTTTTCCCTGCTAGTTGGAGGAACTGCTTGCAGGGGTGGTAGCAGAATACTGTCATACCCTGGGCGAAGCAATTGCAGGTTAACCGCCTTGCTCAAGGGCCCAAAGGAGTGGAATCACTTCAGGCATTTACGGGATTCGAACTGGAAACCTTTTGATTGCCAGTACAGATCTCTAGCCTCCACCCTACACATCAGGATGATAGTATTATTTATGTTCTTTTAAATAGCTTTCAAGTGTAACAGTCCTTTCTGATTTTGGGGTTGGGTGGATTTGGATTATTTGAAGTCAAGAATGTGGACTTGCAGCTGTCTAGATCAACACAAATCTCCCAGCTTCTGGGGGCCATTTTATTGGTTCTGTACATTATATACATTACTACTGCTTACTTTGAGGTACCTGTATTTCTTCTGTAAAATACCATGCATTTATATTTGTAAGGCTTATGGCTTTGTATTTAGTTATCAGCAACTGTAGTTGTGCCAATGTGACCGGTATTTCTAGTTCTGTCTTTTCTTGTTTGACCATGGTGTTTTGGTTCTATTTCAGTGAATGCTGCTTTTGGGAACCGAGAAAAACTAGTGGCAGCAGGACCTTCAAGCTCAACAGAAAGTAGTGCTGCAGAAACAAACATGGAAACCTAGCACAGCATCACAGACGTAAAGAAAAGGAACTGGTGTGTCTTAGCAATAGTAGTCAGGACTGGCCAATGTCTGTCAATAAACAATATCTTAAAATAGTTACCATTATGGCTTTATGAATGACAACAGAAACAGTACCATTGTATTTACTGTAAATTGTACACTCACATTTTGTAATAATAATTGAAATAATCAGGTTTATTTGGTAATGGTAAATGTAGTTTTGGAGTAAAATCAAAAATTTGTCAAGAAACAGTAAATGTAACTTTCTGTATTTTCACAGAATAGATTCTCCTCTCCAAGCAAAAGTGCTCATTTATTTTGTGTTTGAGGTAGAGTAAATGGACAAATACTGTACATATATTTGTACTTATTTTAATAACATTGCAAGGTGCCAATAAGGTTGCTTCAACTATATATCCATGATAAGCTGTACATGTACAGATGATTAAAGCAATTTATTTTACTGTATATGTTTTAATATACATCTTTCGTGTCTAGATCCCCTTCTTTTTATCTAATAGAAGAAAGTAATAGTTGAAGAAAATGGTCACTAATTTGTCCCTGGACAAAGTAAATTAGGGAATGAGCTCCAAAGAAAGACCTCCATGAAAGGTACGCCACTCCTCTTCTGTAGATGCTTATTCTGTTGGTTTTTATGTATTTGTTGATGGAATGTGTTCTTCTTTCTAGTCTGAGTCAGACTATCGCTTAACAAAATGCTCAACACAAGTCTTTATTTTTGATGCTGATATGATATTCACTTTTGTATTGATCAGGTGGATCATTGTGGGGTTTTTTTTTTGGGGATCAGTTTTTTTTTTATTGATTCAGGGAATTTAACAAACACAAAGAAGGTCATTTGAAAAAAGGGAAAAACCACACACTCCGAATAGAGACTTTCTCTGTGGATTCTAAAGATACTCCATTAATGTGAGAGGTTGTCAGTTCCAAAAAAATTAGATTGAATGGAAATCTCAAAGATGTTTTTTAGAGGCAAGAAGTCATTTTGTCACTGAAGTACCAAGACAACAGTTCACATGCGTGAGAGGCGACAAGGTTTTGAAAGATCCAACAGAAGCTAAGTTGGAGGAGTAGGACTGATGTTAAAGTGTATTTGTTTAATTAAACTATAGACCACTGGTGTTAACTGTTCATTTGTTTATTAACAAACTGAAATTCTCTAGGCTTATTGCTCAAGAGCATAAAAATACTAAAATTAAATTTCCTTAAGATACTAATATGTAATAAAAAAAAATTCATAATACATATGGCTTTAAAGAAAACAAAATTCTTCATTATGTATATATATATATATATATATATATATATACACAGTGGTGTGAAAAACTATTTGCCCCCTTCCTGATTTCTTATTCTTTTGCATGTTTGTCACACAAAATGTTTCTGATCATCAAACACATTTAACCATTAGTCCAATATAACACAAGTAAACACAAAATGCAGTTTTTAAATGATGGTTTTTATTATTTAGGGAGAAAAAAAAATCCAAACCTACATGGCCCTGTGTGAAAAAGTAATTGCCCCCTGAACCTAATAACTGGTTGGGCCACCCTTAGCAGCAATAACTGCAATCAAGCGTTTGCGATAACTTGCAATGAGTCTTTTACAGCGCTCTGGAGGAATTTTGGCCCACTCATCTTTGCAAAATTGTTGTAATTCAGCTTTATTTGAGGGTTTTCTAGCATGAACCGCCTTTTTAAGGTCATGCCATAGCATCTCAATTGGATTCAGGTCAGGACTTTGACTAGGCCACTCCAAAGTCTTCATTTTGTTTTTCTTCAGCCATTCAGAGGTGGATTTGCTGGTGTGTTTTGGGTCATTGTCCTGTTGCAGCACCCAAGATCGCTTCAGCTTGAGTTGACGAACAGATGGCTGGACATTCTCCTTCAAGATTTTTTGGTAGACAGTAGAATTCATGGTTCCATCTATCACAGCAAGCCTTCCAGGTCCTGAAGCAGCAAAACAACCCCAGACCATCACACTACCACCACCATATTTTACTGTTGGTATGATGTTCTTTTTCTGAAATGCTGTGTTCCTTTTACGCCAGATGTAACGGGACATTTGCCTTCCAAAAAGTTCAACTTTTGTCTCATCAGTCCACAAGGTATTTTCCCAAAAGTCTTGGCAATCATTGAGATGTTTCTTAGCAAAATTGAGACGAGCCCTAATGTTCTTTTTGCTTAACAGTGGTTTGCGTCTTGGACATCTGCCATGCAGGCCGTTTTTGCCCAGTCTCTTTCTTATGGTGGAGTCGTGAACACTGACCTTAATTGAGGCAAGTGAGGCCTGCAGTTCTTTAGACGTTGTCCTGGGGTCTTTTGTGACCTCTCGGATGAGTCGTCTCTGCGCTCTTGGGGTAATTTTAGTTGGGTGGCCACTCCTGGGAAGGTTCACCACTGTTCCATGTTTTTGCCATTTGTGGATAATGGCTCTCACTGTGGTTCGCTGGAGTCCCAAAGCTTTAGAAATGGCTTTATAACCTTTACCAGACTGCTAGATCTCAGTTACTTCTGTTCTCATTTGTTCCTGAATTTCTTTGGATCTTGGCATGATGTCTAGCTTTTGAGGTGCTTTTGGTCTACTTCTCTGTGTCAGGCAGCTCCTATTTAATTGATTTCTTAATTGAAACAGGTGTGGCAGTAATCAGGCCTGGGGGTGGCTACGGAAATTGAACTCAGGTGTGATACACCACAGTTAGGTTATTTTTTTAACAGGGGGGCAATTACTTTTTCACACAGGGCCATGTAGGTTTGGATTTTTTTTCTCCCAAAATAATAAAAACCATCATTTAAAAACTGCATTTTGTGTTTACTTGTGTTATATTTGACTAATGGTTAAATGTGTTTGATGATCAGAAACATTTTGTGTGACAAACATGCAAAAGAATAAGAAATCAGGAAGGGGGCAAATAGTTTTTCACACCACTGTATATAAATATAAAATACATTCATAGCATTCGTAGTCTGAAACACAATCTGATAAGGTTGAAACACGTGTCACATACTCATTGCATTATTTGACAGTAAACTATGTAACACACACATTATATATATTCACGGCATTCGTAGTCTGTGTCACAATCTGATTGTATGGGTGGTTACCTACCAGGTAACGCTTGTGGTTGGCCAGCAATCTGCTAACATCTGCCACGGTGCCCTCAGTTTGTGAGGAGCAGATCATAGAATGGTTGAAATAGTTTACTGTCAAATAAATGCAAAGAGTACGCAACACGTGTTTCGCCCTCATTCTGGGCTCATCAGGCGTACACACTCGTACTGTTTGCATTTATTTGACAGTAAACTATATATATATATACATATACACACACACACACACTGCATGTGATCTTCAAAACAAAAAAACCACCTGAAGTCTCCCTAGCAGTTTTACTATATTTGTGAACTTGGAGAGACGTCCGCTAGCTCTTAGGAATTACCCAAACCAGAAGATGTGAACCGACCTGTGCTTGCTGCCCCACTGGCTTTTGTAAGAAGACACTGCCCATACCCTGTGTTAGCCGTATCTCCGCCATATGAGTCCTATTAATTTTTGTCTCAACTAAATGTCTCCAGATAGACAATGTTTTTAATGAAAACTTCAAGCCTTGCCCTCCGTTGCTGAGATGTTTCACTTGCATGTTATTGAGCTGCGGTGTTTTGTACCTTTCGACGTTGTGTCTCTTCATCTGCATCACTAGCACAACTTTGTTGAGTGGCGGCGTTAGCTGCAGACCGGTGTTTCATAGTGAGAAGTGAGGTGCATGCAAGCGCTATCTTGTGGCTGTAGCTGAGCGTGACCCGAGTGGTCTGCTTTATACACACACACACACACACACACAGGTCTTTTGTTTGTATATACCTAAAATACAGACACATACACACGCAATTAATTGGTACTGACAACTAAACAGTGCTCAATTTTAATCATTTTAAATCATTAATTGCACTACAGCTTTTTTGCTGTTAAAATATTCATTTACTGTATTTATACAGGTTTTTTTTGTCTTCAGTGAGTTAGACATTTGAATTTCTCAAGGTGTTATAAATGAGTTACCATTTTAATTACGTAGAAGTTGTTTTTACCAGCATCAAATAATAAACACAGTACAAATCTTTAAAAAAAAAACAAAGCATAGAAAGATGAGAGCGAGTGCTTGTGATGGGAGGGCAGCTGTTTTGGACTGGCGTCAGTACCAAGTTGGGAGTTCAAGTGTTCCAGCAGTGCATGGGTTAGAGATGGAAAAAGGGAAGGGCAGAATGGAGGGGGACCAAATGCAGAAATGAACAACAGTTTGCATTCACCAATCTTGGCCTGCAGGAAACAAAACCTGCCTCGTCACCACGTGCTTGCAGAAGTACAACATGGAGAAAGCACTGAACAGGGACAGTGTACCATTTTGTAGAGGAAGAGGATGCTGCGGCATGGTAGCATTTATTATACACGTTTGGAGTCAGTAGGTGAGACCCGTGTGTGACTATTGAGGAGCTCAAGCATACAAAGTTGCTGGTGACCCGAGTTCAAGGCTCTGACCTTCCAAGAAGTGTTAAGCTTAGCCATTCTCAGAGGAAACAGATGAGTATAGAAGTTAACATAGTGTGACAAAAAGCACCATAAGCTTCTAGGCATTTAAACCCTTCCTGTAACCCACCCCACTCACAGGAAGCCCCCACAAAAACTAAAAGGTAAATCTCCAGCCTTTTACAAAAAAAAAAAAAAAAACGAGAAAAGAAAGCACTGCAGGCAGGCTGCCTCCTTCCCACAATTAGAAAACCTCAGTGTGCAGTAAAAACTATAAACAGATCCCACCAAAAGTAAAAACATAAGTGAAGTTACACCAAAATTAAGGAGCAGAGAAAGGTGATGACAAATGGCATCTGGCTGTCCAGAGTGAGGCTTGTAACACCGAAAATGGAGGCTGATAAACAAAATGCAAACAATCCTCAAAACTGCAATCGCTTAAAGAAGCTCAGAATTATACACGTTTATAAATATACATACAGTATATCCAAAACTGAATGAACCATAAGAAAACAGAGAGCAAAATTGAACAAGTAAAAGCAATTCCAAAACCTGTCACAGGAAGGATGTGTACTACATCTGAATCGGTGGCCATCTGACACGCCTTTCCTTCTGTAATCGTGTTGACGTTTTGCTTTTACGTTTCAGTTACATGTAACGTTTTTTCATGTTGAAAAAAAATGCAGTGTTTTTTGCCCATTTTTTTCAGGGTTAAACAGAACTCAAAGGAGGCTACTGTGGAGTACTTGATAGAGAGTCCATTGAACAGCATGTATTATAGGAATACCAAGACAGAGCACAGAAAGAAGAGATGGCTGATGCTGCTGCCACTGTTGTCCTCCACCAAGTGTGATGATGCTGGGATGAGATTAGCAGCTCCAAATCGGGTGTTGTTTTTTCTTGGCAGAGTAATATATTACTCTACTTTCCCCTTTTGTATTATTAATATGTAGCCTTTGTCAGAATGCCTCAAATCTCCCAGACTTACCACTGTTTATAAGGTATTATAGTATTTAACTTCTCCCCACCTTCCCTCCTATATTTACTACACCTAATTGCCTGAGGTTATAAAAGACAAGCAGGAGTTAAGGTACAATTTAAACAATGTATTATTGATAATATTCATAAATAACAATATGCAAAGTACATTTGAATATTGGCAAGTCTATGTTATTGTCTATAATATTGTCTAGTTGGCCACATGCCTGTCTCAATATGGCTGCTGAACTGTGCTCTTCATTGTGTTGTCTTTTTCAGTTCATGGTGTGAGATGCTCCTTCATCAGATATTATTAAGACAGAGAGTGAGGTTAGGCAAGCAAATTTATAGATGTTCTGTCCAACCCCTAGAGCCAATAGGACATCATGGTACTTAAAGGGCGCTCAGCAGGCTCCTATCAATTATGGAGAATCCACTAAACAGTGTCATCTCCAGACAGAAGAGCAGCTTCAGCGACAGACTGCTGTCACTGTCCTGCTCCACTGACAGACTGAGGAAATCGTTCCTCCCCCAAACTATGCGACTCTTCAATTCCACCCGGGGGTGTAAACGTTAACATTTAACATTATACATAGTTATTGTCTGTTTTTCACCTGCATTATTATCATTCTTTAATATTATTTATTGTATCAGTATGCTGCTGCTGAAGAATGTGAATTTCCCATTGGGATTAATAAAGTATCTATCTATCTATCTATCTATCTATCTATCTATCTATCTATCTATCTATCTATCTATCTAAAGACTTCTGATACAAGCCAGTTCCAAACAGCCATACTTCAGACCAATTGGGGGAATAGAACATCTTAACACCTGCCACTCCAGCCCAAACCATTTGTTAAGGTAAAGCTTTACAGTTAGGCAGCCTGGCTTTGTGGGGGGGATGGCTGAGAGTCCTGCAGAGAAATATTGTTTGAGGCACTTCCCCCTGACCCGGTCGTAAAATTACAAAGAGACTCATTCCTAAAGGGGTGGAGGGGTTCTTAAACTATCAAAAGCTTTGCTGTTATTATCTGTAATGTAACACTAAATTACATTGCTTTGTCTACGTTACAAATAAAGACATACAAAATATTTATCAACTTATATGCAGAATTTCACATCACAACAGATGGCATGGCCTTTTTCCAGAAAAGTCGCTTGCGCTCCTGCAGATAATGTGTGAGCCACAGCTGTGACCAGTGAAGCTCGAGGTGATTGTCAGACCACTTGATGACTACTAGAACTCGGCCCTCCATTGAGCACTAGATAAAACAGCCCCTTTAAAACACTTGGAGGTTCCCTTTAAGTACTGAGCTCTATGGCATAATTCAACTTCATGGTCATGCTGTGCACGTCGAGGCTTTAGTGGACCACCAAAGAGCTACAGTTTATTGTAACCAGACGCTTGCTGCCTGTCAGATCAGGTTAACAAGATCACCACTGCTCTTTGCAGTTTAAAATCACCACCCTACGCCGAGGAGTTGGGATTAGTTTAGAAATGTGACACTCAGTTTTAAGCACAATTCACTCATGATTGTCTCCATGTATATATTATACTGTATGTATAGCTCAGCAAGAGTAACAGACTTGTTTATTGTAATACTAACAGACGTTTATTGTAATGCTCTGCTGGTGACTTTGATTTTTTTTTTTTCTTCTACAAGTGTTCATTTTCTGGACAACGATCATTACATTTCTCAACATTAACAGACTTGTTCATAGCATTTCTTTCCCATTGAAGACTGAAAATCGGCAACATCACACTTAACAGCTGTGGCATCTGTGGGAAAGCATCAAGAAAAAACATCTGGAGTAGTGGTGTCCTGCAGCTGCTCATGGCAATACTGTGCTGTCAAGAGGCCAGGTCAGCATCTGCTGTAGGTGTCCGCGGACTTCACTTGACGTGGCTGGAGCCAGGAGCACAGAACAGCACATCCACTTTCAAGCACTAGGGGTCAGTATTGTCCTGCGCCGGAATTTGAGCTCCATCCTTGGCATGTGTAGTTCTCACAAACTGGGGGGATGCAGTGACTGCAGATTTTCATTCTAATCCTTTTCTTAATTAGTGACCTGTTTTTGCTGCTCATTAATTTCTTTTGAATTAATTTTAATTGACTTGTTTTTTAAGTTTTGTTCCTCTGAATTGCTTCTTTTCTTTCCTTAAACGGAAATGTGAAGTGAGTGAGCTAACAGAAGACCAACTAAGTCAGGGCCTCAAACCATCCGCTTGCTTCATTGGGCTCTGATTCTTGTTGTTACTTAAACCCGTTCTTTAGTTCCATGGCTTGTTTTTGCTCTCATTGTGCAATAGCAGATATTTCCAAAATTGTTAATTTTTTTCTTTACTTTTCTAAGAGCACTGTTAAAATGTTTTTGGGACCTGAGCAGATCAACATTCCTGAGATCTTCACCCTTTTTATTTTCAGATAAGAAAAAGAAACAATTGCTCTTTTGAGTCTCAAACCCAGTAAGTCAATTAAAATTAATTCAAAAGAAGTTAATTAGCTGCAAAAAAAGGTCACTCATTATGAAAAGGGTTAGAATGAACACCTGCAGCCACTGTGACCCTCCAGGACTGGAGTTTGCTCTTGCTTTTCCTTCAAGGCACTTTCTTCATTTGTGACCAGTTATTGGTGCTAAGGGCACAGACATCTTTGGCCTTCATTTTTATTAACTTTGCATCACAATTAATAGTTTCCTTAACAACAACCAAAAATGAGATCCATGGCAAGCCAAAGGATAAGCAGCTAACTTGGAGTTGGGCCGCTCTCAGGGGACAAGGAGTCGGCTTCACTAGCAGCACTAACTGGTCACTAATGAAGAAAGCGGCCAATGTCAAACCTGCCACTTGATACCCCTGTCACAAAAATAAAAAGGCACTGCAAGAGCCTGGAAAATCCCACCACGTTGTTGTCAAAGTTAGTGGACATGAAGAAGAAAAACAAGTCCAACAAGAATGATGCGACAATAGAACTCCAAAACGATGCAGAATATATATAATAGGTTATATATCTCTATTCTCCAACCCGCTCTATCCTAACAGAGGGTCACAGGGGTCTGCTGGAGCCAATCCCAGCCAATACAGGGTGCAAGGCAGGAAATAACCCCCACTGGGTGGGTGCACACACACACACACACCAAGCACACACTAGGGACAATTTAGGATCGCCAATGCACCTAATCTGCATGTCTTTGGACTGTGGGAGGAAACCCATGCAGACACGGGGAGAACATGCAAACTCCACGCAGGGAACATGGGAAGTGAACCCGGGTCTCCTTACTGCGAGGCAGCAGCACTACCCACTGCACCACCACGCCGCCCTGGTTTTATATATATATATATATATATATACACACACACACACACACACACACACACACACACACACATATACAGAGACTTGTTTCTTCTCTGCCTGCTCGTTATTTCCCATCCAATTTTATTTGTATAATCCCTTTGAACGTGCCCACAGACATTTGTTTAGACTGCACATTTAAGGCAGTAATATCCGCAGCACTCAATGACCACTGACAAGTATTATCTCATTACAATGGCACTTGTCAAGGGGTGGGGTATATTAGACGGCAAGAGAAAAGTCATTTCTTGAAGGGGATTTGTTGCAAGAAGGAAAAATGGGCAAGCTTAAGAATCTGAGCAACATTGACAAGGGCCTAATTGTGATGGCTAGACGACTGGGTGACAGCATCTCCAGTATGGCACATTTTGTGAGGTGTTGCCAGTATGCAGTGAGTGGTTAGCACTTATCAATAATGGTCCAAGGAAGGACAACTGGTGAACCAGTGATGGGGTCATGGGAGCTCAAGGCACATTGATGTGTGTGGGGAGTGAAGGCTAGCCTGCCTGCTCTTATCCCAAAGAAGAGCCAATATAGCACAAATCCTTTAAAAATGTAATGCTGGCCATGAGACAGAGGTATCTGAACACACAGTTCATCACTGCTTACTGTCTGTGAGGCCTGCTTTGGGGAGGGTGGGCATAGCTGCAGACTGGTCAGAGTGCCCATGCTGACCTCTGTCCACTGTAGAAAGTGCCTGCAATGGGTAAGCGAACTTCAGAACTGCACCATGAAGCAATGGAAGAAGATGGCCTGGTCAGAGGAATCATGTTTTCTTTTACATCATTTGGACAACTGAGTGCGTGGGCACCATTTACCTGGGAAAGAGATGGCAGCAGGATGCAATATGGGAAGAAGACAAGCCAACACAGGCCATATGATGCTCTGGGCAATGCTCTGCTGGGAAGCCTTGGGTTCTAGCATACATGTGGATGTACCACCTCCTTAAAGACTGTTGCAGACCATGTCCAACACTGCACAGCAATGGTATTCTCTGATGGTAGTGGTCACTTTTGGCAGGATAATGCGCTGCAAAAAAAATTCAGGAATAGTTTGAGGGACATGAAAATCAAAAAAAAGTTCAAGGTGTTGACTTTCTCAAAACTCACTCTAAGCGGGCATCTGTGGGATGTTCTGGAAAGACAAGTCTGATCCACGGAGACCTCTTCAGAATGCTTTCCTTTTAAACTGTAAACTTTTTCCAGGATTGTTAAATTTTTCTTTCAGCGTAAACTGATGTTATTTCTCACTTTTTATAAATTTATCTCAAAGAAAACTTTGCCAAGTGCTATGAAACTTGAACATTACAGTATCTGCGCACGACACAACTGCCTCCGAATTTGGCCGTTAGTATGAGATGTTGGGCCTACACGCTTACTGAGCCTCTGCAGGGCTCTCGAGACTTGGCCAAAAGTGTAGGCACAGCCTTAAGTATTTTTTTGTATCACATTATTATCTTTGGTGGCCATTTTTGGTTGAACAAATGTTAACAAAATTCATTTCGCATAATGTTGTATTAACATTTGTTTAGGCCTACAAAATGTATTTGATATTCTAAAAATGTCGTTACTTCGGTATTCACTATAACAGGATTTGACTTGCATTAGGCAGATGGGTGGTGGATTTTGACACCATTTCATTTTTGCCACCTGCCTGCTGTTTTCATATATTTTGTGCTCTCTGGGCATTGATGCATGCTGTCACTAAGACAAATACAACCACAAATAAATTAAAACAGGTACTTTGTACTTTCATACAAAAAAAAAATTGAGTTGATCATCGGAATGATTTAAGCATTACGACTAGCGGGATAATATTTCAGATGACTCACATGTGCAAAGACAAAGAAGACGGCGTTAAATCCTGAGGTCCGGCCAGCGCTTACTGTATTTGCAAATAAAACAAACTTTGACGCAATACAAAGTACCTGCCATTCCCTGTAAGAACTTTGACAAACAAGAGGAGACCACTCTGTCCACCAGGCTCACTTGTTTCAATCACAGCTACGCTATCCCAACATTCCTTGCGTTTCCCAGAAATGAGATGATTAAAATAAGATGATTTGGTTCCCAAATCTCTTATAAGGGTCTCCTAGCCATTTCATTTTTTGAAATTCCACAAACAGCACACTGTAAATGGGTGTACTGGACTGTAACCACAAAGACTGGGGTGCCTCAAAGAGAGGTTTGGAAATGACTAAGCTAACATTCTTTTACAGATATAAAATCTAAATTTTTATCAGCAAGTCTGTAATCAACCAGCAGGAGAATAAAAGGTGGTGTTCAAACTGTCATAAAAAAAAATGAATGGGTAGGCAGAAGACAGAAGATGAACTGAGAGACACAAAAACCCATCAGCATCAAATGACCAGTGCTTTAAAGGTCACTCCGTTAAAGGACAGTAGGATATTGAGTGAAGTTCTTACTAAGCATATGGCACACAAGTACAAGCTTTGACCATGCAAACAAGTCCTAAAAGAAATGATCTAGTAGGGTGTGTTGAGGTTCTGTACAGATTGCAAAACGGAGGAGCCGGTGACACAAAATGTTACAGAGCAGAAACTCTAAACTTAAAATTGTGTATCACAAAGAAAACAATATGGCAGAAGAAAATACGGCAGTAAGTGAATTGCAGAGAACTAAGATCTTTTTTGCGAGAGTCCACATTTCTTCTGACTTGATGGACGACATCCGAACAGATTGAGCACTTGAGTCATCTCTGAAAACATCTCTTAAGATGTTTGGTCATTTTTGACTCTGTAGCTTTAGGTCTACTGTTAACGATAAAGCAGTGCTAGGATGTGATCATTTTGCAGTTGGTTTACTTATAGATATGCACCATATTAGCACTATAATAACGGATCATAGTTTATCTAAAATGTCTGAATAAAACATAAATGCAAATAACCTAATTGTTATTTCAAGCTGCCCAAACACTTCAAACAGCTGTGCTCTTCTGAGACCGTGAATGTGGCTTTACTAAATATCAGAGCATTAAGCAGTAAGACATTTTAAATTAATGATCTTATCAGTGATAGGAAAATAGACTTTCTAACACCGAGTGAAACAAGACTCAGCAGTGACAAGTTGAAGTGCACCTCTGAAATATCATTTTGTTTGTTCGCTGGTTTAAACGAGTATTTTCTCAGGCCAATTAAGCTGTAAAAATGCAAGTTTTGGTATTTTTGTGTCGTTTGAGTATCTTGCTGTACTTATTCAAGGAGTGTCACAGAGTCCAGTATTGACCGTTTCTAGACCTCTAAAATATAATGTGTCCTTTATCAAGGAACTCTCAGTCTTGGCGTCTATAGTAATAACTAATTATGAAAGATTCCTTATTGTAGATGATTTCAGTTTTTAGGTTGATAACCTGTGTGAACCCAATGCAAGAGCATTTATCAACTTACGGCATTTATTTTGATCTTAGCGAGCCTACACATAAGGGAGGGCACACGCTGGATTTAGTGATTTCAAAAGGATTAAAATGAACATGAGGGAGGTTGTGGATATTGATATGTCTACAATTTATTTCACGTAGAAATACTGGTAGCATATTGTTAAAAGCATAATTTTGATGCTTCTGCAGCTTCTATATTGGCTAATATTCTAATAATCGTGTTTGTTCTAATACAGTTAGCAATGTTACCAGTAAGGTGGAATATTTGAATTCTAAGGTCAGTGCTGCTGAACAACAAACAAAAAAGAAAAACTCCAGTAGCTACAACCCCCTGGAAAACTCAGAGTGTCTGATCTTTAGAAAAAATGTCACACAGCTGAACGTAAATGGAGGAAAACTAAACTAACAGTCCACTATGCTGTGAACTCACCCCACGGAGAATCGGTGGTGAGCTGTGAACCTGCGATCTCCGGCTTAGAAACAAGCGCTTTACAGTGTGAGCTGAACGCAGAGCGCCATCCATCCATTTAACTCTGAGGAGTTAACGGCTGATCTCGGTCTCTGACACCACATACACTCACTGAGCTAGTAATTAGATAACTGCACAGATACGCAGGTGTTCCTTATCAGCCAATCATGTGACAGCTACACACTGCATGAAATTTGGCAGATGTGGGTCAGAAGCTTCATTTAATATTCATGTCAAACACAAGAATGGAGAAAAAATGTCATCTCAGTGATTTTAAGTGTGGCATGCTTGCTGTACCAAACAGTTATATTTCTGTAACTGAAGATCTCCTGGAATTTTTCACACACAACTGTCTGTAAATTATTCAGAATGGTGTAAAAAAATTATATATATATAATATTATTATATCCTGTGAGCAACAATTCTTTGGACAAAAACACCTTATTGATGAGAGAAGAAAGAGGAGAATGGCCAGAGCTGGTTTGGGCTGACAAAACGGCTACAGTAACTGAGAACACAGTTCTGTACAACTATGGCGATCAGAAAAGCACCTCAGAATGCAGAACCTTAAGGCAGAGGGGCTACGACAGCAGAAGACCACTCCTGACAGCCAGAACAGAAATCTAAAGCTGCAGTGGGCGCAGACTGAACACAACTGGACAGATGAAGACTGGAAAAACACAGTCTGGTCTGATGAATATTGATTGCTGCTGAGGCACACAGACGTTTGGTCAGAATTTGGTGCTAACAGCAAGTTACACATTTCATACAACTATGTACCTCAAAGTGCTTTACAAGATGGCATATATGAAATGAAAAACAAAGATTAGGTAATAATCTATATATATAAAAATGGAATGGGTGGGTCGTCGGGTGGGCCTTTTTTTCATTCCGTCGTTTTTTCGACGTTTTGAAAATGTAGAATGATTATTTGATTTTTTGTTTTTATTTGATCGTGTCTATGTAGCCGCCGTCGTAATAAAGTATCGCTAAAATCGTCATTTATCGTAATTTATTTTTGACGTATAACGTCGCCGTCGTCGAGGTCAGTGATACCAGTGCAAAAAATCTGCTTACGGTTGAAAGACACGCCCTACTCACTGGACAGTTAAAAACACCAATCAAACTAACGATGACATCAAGTATTACCCAATCAAAAGTAGGAAAGGAGGCATCTTCATAAAATGCGTGTGGGATGATTTGCATGAGACGCTGCTTTAAAAAAAAAATGATAAAAAAAATACGGGATAAATCCCGTCCAGTATTGATTCAAAACGGGACGCGCAATTTCATTCTCAAACGCGGCACGATTCCGTATTTTAAAGGACGGGTGGCAACCCTACAGTGCCAGGTAACCACCCATACAATCAGATTGTGATTCAGACTAGGAATGCAATGAATGTAATTACCCCGATCTACATACAAGGCGAAAGTCTTGCAACATTCAAAGATCATGGTTTGGGATAATTAGTACTTATTAAGTACAACATTGAACATAAAAGAGCTTATGAAGCCTTGAACCGAAAAAAGCAAGATCTCAGAGATCGTAAAAAAAAAAAAAGGAGGTAATGTCGTTTTACTCGCTGTAGATTTTAGTGAAACATTACCAGTTATTCCACGAGGGAGACCAGCAGATGAACTCAACGCGTGTTTAAAATCCATGCTTCTCCCACGGTCGGTTATATGTCGCGTGTTCTCGGGTAGGTACACCAAAAAATGTATACATTTAAGCATGTAATGGGCAAACAAAAAATGAGGTATACCCGAAGGCACTGCAGTAGTACTTAATGTTACTTTACTTCTTAAATGTTAATGTTTTACTGTTTAATAATTTATACGCTTCTTATATGTTGTTCAAATTCTTTTATCAAAATACCAGTGACAGCGCAATGCACGATAACATCGAGTGAATACACCATACGCATCCGCCCATGGCTGCCCTGCTGTGCGCAGATAGGACTTGATTGTACAATAAAATAAAATAAAGATAAAAAGACTAAAACAATCATCACCCATAAAGCGGATAGTAGACGTGACGTACTATATGTGTACCACATTTCAAGTGTATAGGTGCAACGGTTTGCGAGCTACAGGTCATTTAAAATCCTGGACAGACACACAAATTGCCATGGTAGCAAATTACAGAAGAAGATTTTACTGTTTAATAATTTATATTTATATGAAACGAGCTGTATATACCCGGCGTTGCCCGGGGCAGAAGTAACGTAATCGGTCAAACACTTACATATATACCAAAGTAAACCTAATCGGTCAAACAGTTACATAAATACAAAAGCAAACCTAATCGATGAAACAGCTTCATATATACAGAAGCGAACCTAATTGGTCAAACAGTTATGCATGTGCAGAATGATTTTACAAAGATTATGCGTGTTAACAATCATTAAAAAGAAAAGATTGAGGAACTCTTCTTCTATATGTGATGAAGCTGGATGAAGCTGACTTGACGAAGACGTAGGTGGCATAGATTGGTTTTTCTAAAACAGAAGAAAAAAATGAGTATCTATTATTATTTTAAATTAGAATGAAAATGAGAACCTTGATTAGAGATAGATTATCCGTATTAAAATATGTGCATGAATAAACTTTTGCTAACTCTCTAGCAAAAGTTTATTCATACAAATTGGCATGGGATGGCTTTGTGAAAAAGTAAAAATTAGATAAAAATAAATTGAGAATGCGTACTTCCATTTGACTGAGATTATCTGTAATGATGAAAAAAAAGTTTAGTATGTTTTTTTTTTTCCATACGGGAAGGATGTAAAACCTTACATAGGCACCCTTCAGCCCGTACTGAAGGGTACTGTCAGATTCTTACTGACTAAAAAACACCCTTTTTATTCCACAGCTACCCCAAAAACCACTATTAGGCATTACTTTGGGGTGGCAGTAGTTTAGTTATGAAACAGCTGGGTCCTGAAAAAAATCTGTCTTATTAGTGGCTTCATCACATATAGAAGAACAGTTCCTCAATCTTTTCTTTTTAATGATTGTTAACACGCATAATCTTTGTAAAATCATTCTGCACATGCATAACTGTTTGACCAATTAGGTTCGCTTCTGTATATATGAAGCTGTTTGATCGATTAGGTTTGCTTTTGTATTTATGTAACTGTTTGACCAATTAGGTTTGCTTATGTATATAGATTAGCTGTTTGTCCGATTAGGTTCGGTTTTTTTATATATGTAACTGTTTGACCGATTAGGTTTACTTTGGTATATATGTAAGTGTTTGACCGATTACGTTACTTCTGCCGCGGGCAGCGCCGGGTATATACAGCTCGTATTAAATAATAAGTAACAAAAGGGTAATGTCAGATGGCTGGGAGGACAGGGGTTCCAAGGTTAAAAAGACCTCCCAGTCCCCACTGGGCATTTTACCTCACACAAATGTTCTTAAATCAGTCCTCATGGTTTTCAGGCCTCACATGATAGTATTTCATGATGCTGGTCTTCTAGTCAGCTGAGACACCCGCTTTCAATCCATCAATGCAGGGACCATGATCAGGAGGCGGTGGTGCAGACCGCCACCAAAGAAGAACCACAAAAGACAACAGAGAACAATGGGGATTAGTACAGATTGTGGATCCCTGTAGAATATGGCAATTCTATGCCTACGTAGTCTATTAAGAATACAACTGAAGTGTAGCTATGAAAAAGGTAAATTAATGAGTTTTTAGCTGTTTTTTTTTTAATGTTACACAGTGCTAGACTGGAGACTTTCTACTGGTAAAGTATACCAGATTTCAGTTGTCCATCCATCCATCCATTTTCCAACCCGCTGAATCCGAACACAGGGTCACGGGGGTCTGCTGGAGCCAATCCCAGCCAACACAGGGCACAAGGCAGGAACCAATCCCGGGCTGGTTGCCAACCCACCGCAGGATTTCAGTTGTATAACAGCAAAAGGGCACTTGAGCACTTCTTTTTTAAGCTTTACTCTTGGAATTATAAGCAGACCTCCATTAGAAGATCTAAGACGGACAGGCATTCCAAAATATAAGACGAAGCAAGATTATGTAAGGCTTTGTAAACCAGCAGTCAATTCTGAATAACACGGGTAACCAGTGTAATGAGTCTAAAACTGGTGAGATGTGCTCAATTTTTTCATTTTCCAGTTAAGATTCTTGCTGCTGCATTCTGCACTGACTGTCAACTAAAAGCATTAATTAATTTTTCAGTGTCTTGTAAAGTTATAAGAGGTCCAACTTTTTCTCATTCCTTAAGTGAAAAAATGCCGTCCAATGTGATTTAATATGTGACTTAAAATTTAGGTCAAAGTTAATAGTTACCTCTGTCTTGATTTTTAAGGCTAATGGATCAAATCTATTTGTATTACCCTCACAATATCCATTTTTGCCAATCACTAATATTTTTCTTTTCTTCTTATTTAGTCTGAGAAAGTTACTGCTCATCCTTTCAGAAATACAAGAAATGCACAGGATCAGAGAGACAAGAGCATCAGGGTCATCAGGTGCTATCCATAAATAAAGCAGTCATCTGCATAGCTGTGGTAGCTCACCTTGTGCTTTGAGATAATCTGACCTAATGGAAGCATGTAGTTTGAAAAGAGCAGTAGACCCAGGATAGATCCTTTTGGTACACCGTACACACTATCATGAGTCTCCAAATACACACATAACAAAGAATTTTCTACCTGTGAAGTAAGACTCAAACCAATTTAAGACACTGCCAGAGAGGCCCACCCATTGTCTAAGGCGATTTCTAAGAATGCTGCCCTCAAGCCTAAGACAACAAGAACAGATATACGGCCTCTGACCACATTAACCCAGAGATAATTTACTACTTTAACCAGCAGTTTCTATACTGTGGTTTGTTCTAAACACTGACTGAAATTTGTCAAGAATAGAATGTTGAATCAAGTAATCATTTAACTGCTTAATTAGAGCTGTTTCTAGAAGGCTTCCTGACACCCTCTGAAGATGTGAATACCAAATCAGTCATAGCTTGAATGCCACAGCCCATCTGAGTTTTGTTGCTGACCGTATGCCTCCCCTCATGATCATAATTTACCTTAGAGCTGTTTCTAGAAGGCTTCCTGACACCCTCTGAAGATGTGAATACCAAATCAGTCATAGCTTGAATGCCACAGCCCATCTGAGTTTTGTTGCTGACCGTATGCCTCCCCTCATGATCATAATTTACCTATCTTAATCTAATAGCTGCTTCGAGAATAATAATGCACCATGTCACAAAGCAAAAGTCATCTGAGACTGGTCTCATAAACATGACAATGAGTTCAGTGTTCTTCAGTGGCCTTCCCAGTCTCTTGATGAGAATCCAACAGAACACCTTTGGGATGTGGAGGATTTGCAGCATGAATGTGCTGCTGACAAACCTGCAGAAACAAGTCAATATACATGAGAATCTCAAGGGAATGTTTTCCAACATCTGGTGGAATTATGGCTGGGAGGTTTTTCAGCCTTGAAATCTTGCAAATTTCATTTTTCTCCAGCATCTTGCCTCTCGAGTTATTTTAACATTTTTTTGTGTCCTCCCAGTTGTTTGACCTTATCATCTGACTCGTCTTTACAGACTTAAAAAATGATTCTCTATATAGGATGAGTATTCCTAATCTGAAACACTTGGGACCAGAACTATTTTGAAATATTTGCATATACATATTGAGATATCTGGAGGACACCCTTGGTCAAGTAGGGAAAAGGAGCCAAACCAGTTATATGACAACTAACAATTTGTATCACCAAGGAAATAGCATTATAAGGTGCAAAGACAAGCCACACATTAAACCTCAAAAGTTATGAATATGATGAAGAGACTGTACTTTAGTATCCCTTTTTCCAATGTAAGAAGACAATTTGCAGCGTTGTTTGATTTGCCTAATATAATCAGATCATTTTGCTGCACTCACATTGCTTTTAGGGCATCTAGCGAGAATGAAGCTGCTTTTGTTAACGGTAAGCTGTGACATCCCATTAACACACAAGTCATCTACATATTTAACGCTGCAGCGCAGCACTTTTGAACACGGGTATTATTGTTTCAAGCCACTGGGGACAAAGCTCTTCAACTGTGTTTTGTTGTTTAGCAGCACTAGATGCTGCTTCATGGGGTACCCCTGAATTAATCCCCACATCATCTGTCGCACTCACAGAGCTCACTGTTTTGTGGGAGTTCCCAGGACTGCAAATCACATGCAGTTCCTTGGTGGGCCCTGCTCCAACCTGCTCTAAAAGAACACATCCACTTTGAATCTGCACGTTTTGGTATTCACGTCCACCTTTTGGTGTAAGCCTGTTTTCATAATTGAATCCAAGTAAAATTTTATAAAACAGACCCCTTGCTGTTGAAATTTCCACTAGAGGTGTCAGAGTGTTTCAGAATTTGGAGCATTTGGTATTAGGGATGCTAAACCTATACTTTTCTATTAATTACTGTATATATCTACTTTACATAAGTGTTATTTATTCATTATTATTCTTGCCTAATTTAACTTGTTTTTCTTTTCTTGCAACTTTTTTGACATGCTGTAAAGCACTTTGAGCTAAATCCCGTGACTGAAAACGTGCTGTAGAATAATTGTTGTTGTATCAATGTCTATCTGATGTATTCTGTGGCCTGAGGGCAGAATTAATAGGATGATGACAGCCGAAAAATAAAATCAAACTTTGATTCATCATGATACACCTTCACTATGATAGACTGGTGCCCTGTCCAGGGTTTGCTCCTGACTTGCACCCTATGCTAGCTGGGATAGGCTCCAGCTTCCCATAGCGACCCTGGTCTGGATTAAGTGGGTTAGAAAAAGACATGATATGATATGACATGCCCTCAGAAAATGACTTGTAAATGTCACCTCTCAACTTAATATTGACTCTAAACACAATTAGGACCTACCTGTAGTGGAACACTAACAATACTAGAATGGGCAGTGCCCACCTTAGAGCCCTGATCTGAAATTAACTGAAGCTGACTTAAACAACAAAGAATAGAAGGCAGGGAAAAGCTGTAAAACGTTTGGAAGAATTTACCACTGGGCCATTTGAAAAAGAATCAAACAGAAAAATTACAGTGGTACAGTAGAACAAACTGCCTTAATTCTTCATTTTATGGGCTGTCACACAAAACACTGATGTGTTTGAAAAACAGAACACATTCTTGTTACTGCCCGTTTGCGTTTTCTCTAATGATATATAGCATTTTCTCAGCAAATAAGCACTTACCGTTGCTTCAAACGTAATTGTCTTGGGCGGCCTCAGACGTTTGCCCAGTTCAGCATTGCTGCCCTCACTAGAACTCATTTTCTTCCACACACGTCCCCAAACATCTTTAAATGGCAGAGAGTTTCAAAAATCATCCCTTTGCTGAAATCAACCCATTTGCAGAAAAGAACCAGAAATGCCTCTTTATATATATTTTTATTAAATTTGAGTTAGACTTTTTTTTGTTTCCCTAGGCACAATACAAGAACTCTGTACGTATAACACAATGTACAGAACTTTGATACAATTTGAGTACTCTACATTGCTGCTCAGGTATTTTACAAACTCCACATAGTGCCATCTATTTGCCAGGCAAATTTTTATACAAAGAAAAAAAAAAAGACTATATACAAAAATCATAAAACATTCAGTTCCTTTAAAAATGTAAAGCAAAAAAGAAAAAAAAAAATAAGATGTGGGCAAATACTCAGCTGAAGAGGAGAATCTTTTTAAGGGGGGAAAACAAATATTTATACTACATAGCTATATTATAATACATTAAAAATTGGCAAACACATGCCCCAGAAACTCTTGCTTTAAAAAAAATGGAAAAAAGGGTACGAAGATATGCACCCTTCATAAGTTGACATTACCTTATACATCTAAGGAACAAAAATAAAATGGTAGTATTAACTAAAACTGGACAGGCAAGGCAGAAAACGGAGGTGGCTTTCATTCTCTGTGACATCCTTGCCCATTCTGTCCTATGATTTGCTCCAGCCTTGACTTCAGCACAAATGGCACACAGACATCCTTGTGGGCCAGAGAAGGAGGTGCCTGCCACCCAGTGGTTTAACATGGTGCATTATACAACCTCAGAGAATTAATCTGTTTAAGAAATATCATAAAAACAGTCAAAGGACGTGGAATTAGAAGCTCTTCAAACACACCTGGCTAGAAGGTTCATGCAAATATAAACTCAAAGCAGAACTTTATACTTGAAGCTTCATACAAACAATGACATTTTAGTCAGAATTTAAATTAACATTTTTGTAGTTAAATAAATACATCCAACAAATATGGTGAGAAGAAAAAGTGAATCCTCATTACCAGTTGCATAAGTTAATGAAAAGCTGCATCACGCGCATCTGCTTAAATGCTAAATTAAGAGACTGAACAAGGAATGAAGACATATTTGTACAGAAAAAATAAAGAGAAACGACTTCTCTTACCATTTAGACATTTGAAATATTTCTGATATGTGCTCACATGTAATACTACCATTTTACAAACTTGAGCAAATGTGTCAACCATTTCGGGGTTTAAGCTTGAGGTGTACAGCATAGAAAGTGAAAAGAATCTGCGAAGATAAAGCCGAGTTAATAAAGTCAATAATGGCACATACTGCATGTCTACTCACACAAATAAAAAAAATGAGGTTTAAAGGGGATTTTAATCTTTCTTACATATGACAGAGTTAAATAAATTACTACATTATATAAAATCTTAGTATTATATACAGTGATAGATTTTATTATTAGAAGAACATCTAAATGTCTGGAGAAGGTGAATAAAAAATAAGATTTTTATTTTTTGTTTTATCTTAGCCAAACTTGGGTTGAATATGACCACATTTTCCAGTTTCATCATACCATACATAAGAAACACTGTCAGAAAGCTCAAGACTATGACACAGAATTGGATCCAAAGCCACAAATGATAGCATAACAGGAATGGACCAGGACTTGGAGTGAGCCTTTTGAAAAATAAAGGGCCCTCTGTGCTCCTGAGGAGACTTCTTAGGCTGCTCTTTCACAGCTGGCCAGTCATGTGTAAAGTGATTTCATGCCTACATGCTAATCAGACAGAGTCTCCAATTTTGGTAGAAATTATGTAAAACTGAGTCTGGACAAGCACAATCTTTGTGAAATTATTACTTTTCTGTGAAACACAAGTTAGTCATTATTACGAAATGCCCAGCAACCTTCTTTAAAGGAACAGGCCTACATTGTGGTTTGTGACTTTTGTTTCAGTGGGTTCCCTCTTTTTTGCTGCACTCATCTACTAAACCTTCAGATGTAAAGATCACATAACTTCTCCCATGAAGCAAACAGGTCATGATTACAATTAGGAGAGTAAAATGGCCAATGCTCAGCTATGAAATGGAACATCAGCTTGTGTTAACCGTTGTTGTTTTAGTATGTTTAGTTGTACTTAACTGGATCAAACCTAAATTATGAATCAGCTATTCAAGGACCAGGCTAGTACTTACTTATTAACCAATGGGTAAAAAAGGGCAAACTTTAACACACTGCACAAATTGCTTTTACTTGCATAACATTTCCACACAATGTGGCTGGTTACGATGTTATAGCTCATCTGAGATGACAATTGCACTCACCTGGATTTTCCTGTCATGTTCATTGTTAAGGCATCAGAGTAAAAATAGTGTAAAATAGTGTAAAAGAGTTGTGAAGAGCACAAAATTCCTATTGAAAGCTACCAAACTGGATTGGATTACCTTGTGCAAAACAGTAACACACCTGCCAGCTTTAGCTTGTGCAGTTTTGCAATAAATGAGATACCAAGGATGATACGGTGGTGCGGTTTGCATACTGCTTAAGCATAACATTCAGAGGGAGCATTTAAGACAGGTGCATAAATCTTATTTGGATTGGTAGAATAAAAAACTGGAAAATGTGGTAAAATGCCTTTTGTAAACAGTCAGCGGTTCACTGTACAGAAAGATAATCTCCTAAGAAGCACTGAGGGACGACTATGTACAAGCATTACAAAATGTAACAGCTCACCTCTAGCTACAACACTGCTTGATACCTACAGCTGTGAGAGTCGACACTGACACAAAAGCCAACAGAAGAAGGTGGTGTGGGCACAAGGAGTTTTTGCAACCCAGTTATTTCCATTCTTCTTACCTACGGTACATTAGTGCTTGAAGCCAGAAGAGAGTAAATACTTTTGTGTGTGTATGTTCTTGTTAAGTTGGGGGCAGGAATAACATGAAGCCCCCAAGGAGGTAATGTGTTAGAACTGAGATTTCCGCAATACCTTTCTATTTAATAACCCAAACTTTGATTTTAACATCCCAAGGCAGGAAGTAATTGGCCAGGGGGGAAAAAAGTAACAAGTAAAATTTGGAGCATCTGATGACATAAACATACACACGCACTGACATTGCTTCTAACACACAACTCGGCTGTACTCGACTGCTTAGAGGATGTGCACCAAACCGGGTCAGAGAAAGAGAATGCAAGCAAGCTTCGGCTCTTTACCTTGCCTCTTCCTTTAAAAGGTGCAATTTATTAAGCATACCACAAGAAAACTATCATAAAATTAGAAAACAAAATTACCACAGGTTTAGAAAACAGCTGCAAGAAATGTTCCCATTCCTTAAACGTTCAGTGAACCATCCCAACTATGTGGTGGAATGTGATGAAGTGTAGAATTCAAATACTCACACTATCTAGCATCTTCAGCAGTAATTCAAATGTAGAAATTTTACCTGAGTCACTTAATCGGCTACAGAAGTGAACCCACAGAAACTCATTGTTTTTGTTGGAAATCATATTTACAAAAAAAACAAAAAAAACTGTTAAATGTTTGCATGTTTTAAGACAGGGGACTGTAGCACTTTTCATAAAAAAATGAGAACTACTATACGTACGCCAGTCTCCTCTTTTCAAATAACCAAGATTCTGGAGCAGCTAAATCCATACAGATAAATAACCAACACACTTGGTGCGGTGAACACACGGGAAAGCTTTTCAAAGAAGCAGCAGTAGAAGCCTCTCACAGCTGTGCCCTGTAAACAATGCCTGCCTCCCTTTGTCACTCTGAGCATCACCAATCCTGCTTCATTTACACATTTTGAATCTGCATAAGTTAATAATGAAAATAAAACACACCCCCCTCCTTGCCCTTATACATCCCTTACATTTTAAATATTAATAGTGGTTCCTTAAAATAAAAACACGGAAGAACATTAAATGTTAGCTGTAGCTGCTTTTAGATCATCAGTTTTACTAACTCTGCACTTGTTTTCTCTGGTGGACTTTCCCAGCCCTAAACTGGCACCCCAAATCTGTTCAAACAAGCCAGTGTTAAAAATGAAACAAAACGAAAGAAAATCTTTGGAAGCATTCTTGAGAAGACGGGCAAGCACAGAACACCTGAATATTTGTGCAAAACATAGGTTCTTAATTTTAAGAGTCCTCTTCTAGTATCTCATGATACGAAAATATTATTTACTTCATCCATTGTGCCAGTTCAGAATTAGGAGTAGCAACACCTAAATATATCACAGAAGTAGATAAAAACTTCAAAGTTAAAACCTTAACTGTTAAGGAAACTATGTGAGCTCTTGATGTGGTCTTGTTTCTTGATCAAAGCTTTTACTGGAAATGAGCAAAACAGGACACTGGCTTTTCAAACCTGCCACAGGCCCTAAATCAGACCATCTTCACTAAAATTAATTTTCATGCATACTTTTTGCCACCACAGCTCTAGTCAAAGAATAATGTAATGCATTCCAACTCTACAATTAAATATTTAGAAATCTTGACTGTGCTGTGGAATTTCACTAACATAATGTTCTCCTTAGAGACAGAATTTTCCTGTATGCTGTTAAGGAAACTATGTAATGCAAATCACAAAATCCTGCACAAGTCCTTCATAATTTAATTAAAACAGTGTGAACTGCAAGAAACACAATTTTAACATGAACAACATTTAAAAAGCCTATCATGCAAGAATTAGTTTAAAAAAGTAAACTGGATATCGGCTTGATTGAAACACAAAGGAATGCCAGTTCAGGATTTGACAATGGTCCCCACCAGAACAAGTGAATTTATAACCTTTCATCTTAGGGTCACGAGTATAGAGTATGAAATACAGCAGTAATCTCTGTTTGGTTTGTAGTAGCTGTAACCTGTACCTGATGAGCATAAAAGGGACAACAGAGAAAAGTTGAGATATGTGTGATGCCATAAATCAAAATGGCACCTTTACTGTAAAACATTCCCTAACCATCCTTAAACATTCCGCTTTTGGGCCACGACAACTGCAGGCTGGAGTGGTTTAATTTGCAGTATTTGGAATTTTCTTTCCAGAGTGCTGCAGTAATCCTTTTCTGTTTCCAGGCAGGAATGACTTTATGTAACACAGAGTTCAGTATGTCTTCATTCAACTCCTATGGTGTCAGGCATCAGACAGGCAGCTCTGTATACTGTCTATCCAAAGCTGGGCATTATGGCTGTCTGGCGCACAGAAGTTATAAAACCTTTTTGTTGTTTTCAGCTGAAAAGGAATGCAAAGGAAAAAAATGCATTTAATTGTGCCAAAATGTAATTTAAATGCTTCTAAACAAAAAGCAGCCTTTTTAAACTATGTATGGAAAAGGAATTTAGACTCTGAAAGGAAGACAGACAGAATGGAGACAGTGACTAACTTTCAAAAAATGGCAGAGTCAGTAAGTGACAGGTGTTTTACTTACGTCGAAGAAGGCCTTTTCATCTATATTTTTGGGAGCTCCCATTGATGGGTTTCCTTGGTTGACAGACTCCACTTCAGCCAGGTCAATCACACCTTTACAGTCTTTATCAATCTTGCTTTCATAGTACCTCAACTATTATAAGGGGAAAATGCAATCATTCATTTTAAGAGACTGCTATCAACGACATAAATAATTTTTGAAATTTTGCATAAATTATGCTAAACTAGTGAAAAATGCAACCCTGTGGTCCTAAAATAAAGGTGGTTCATAAACAGCAAGCTGAACTTTTCCATTTTGGTAAAGTTTTCACCATTAAAATGCTGCTTCATATGATCACAATGGAGATGTAACACTCCTAACTACAGCTCTTTAAACAAATATTGATCAAAAGATATAAACGCAATGCATGCTTATGGTCAAAGGTTTGGAGTATTTGACACTCAAACCTTTCTATTTTGACAGCACATTCTTTTGTTTTCAGCATTACATTATGCAGCTTGACAGTCTTTGATGTAACTTTGGTAAGTAGTCTTCAAATAAACATCAATGTAAGGATGCAAAAGCAAAACTTTCATATGCTTAGAAGTTTTGACTATTTTACGATTTTGGTTGTCACCATGCATTTCTATGTCTGGGGCGCTCCTGGGTTGTGTATCCTGGACTTTTTCTTGCATGCCTATGAGCCCTTGTGTTTAACGTCTGCTGCTGAAGTTGCTTTATACTCAGGATTACTTCTTGCTTGTCAGTGAGGACGGGTGTCTTTCCTTGTTAATGTTTCTCATGCTTCTTCACATAATCGCCTACTGCAGGGGTAGGCAACGTCGGTCCTGGAGTGCCGCAGTATGTGCAGGTTTTTGTTCCAAACCCGTTCCTTAACGAGAACTCAATTATTGCTGATGAAGCACATATTGCTTAAGTGATATTTTGATGCTTCATTTTAGTGGTCTCGCTTGTTAAGGTTCTCCAACCTTAATTGCTTATTTCAATCTTAAACTGCTGCATTCAGTGTTTTAATTGCTCCTTATTAGCAATAAGATGTAAAAGACAAAGCAGCCAGCAGTTCTCCAGCTAGCTTTTTTTCCAATTACATCTGTGTGTGTTCATCATGCACTGTTTGATTTAATAAAACACTTAATAGAAAAATGTGACAGACTGAAAATGATCTGTTTTAGGCTTCATATCATTTGGATGATATCTTTGGAAAGGAAAAAAATCTACGATATAAGAGCCTTACATTGCACAGACTAACAAGCCATAAAATTAAATAAGGTCTGAGATTGGCAATGATTGGTTTCTAATTAAGCAATTGGGTTGGAATGAAAACCTGTAGCCACTGCGGCTCACCAGGACCGACGTTGCCTACCCCTGGCCTACTGCGATTTACCTGATGCTCAGCAAATGTTGTTGCTAATCTTCTTCCTTCTGCTATTATGGTGGTTATCACTTGGTTTTATGATCACTATGCTGTAATCAGATAACCACAGGTCACTTGGCTATCTTGTATGGATTAATGAAGTTCAGTGTTCATTGATCAATATAACACAACACATTAATCAATTGAACACTCAGGAATAAATTCTGAAAACACATGTACCATGTGCTGGGGACTTATGGGGACCATGCTTGTATCACAACAAGCTTTTCTGGCCACCAGTGGCCAGCGGTTTGCCACAACCTAAATATTTTGAAATTCAAGAACATATCAGGCTATATTCAGGATTAGCTGTTGCTTATCTATGTGCTTAAGCATCTTGTCTGATTATTTGTTGTCATTCTGCAACGCTTAATTGCCTTTTCTGCTGTGCTTGTCAATCAGCAGATCTTACTGGTCTTCTTTTTCTTTCTGCCACATCACTAGCTTCTGTGCTTATTTTTCCAAAAAAAAAAAAACACATGACCAGAGATCATTCTGCCGAAGTTGCAGCCAATTAAAATTTCTGGAATTTTCAGAACTTATGAGGCAATAGATTACGACCAAGATCAAACTTCTAGCTCTAATAGCTCATGAGTACTTGTGTGTGTTTATTAGACAGACAAAACCTAAGCATTTTCTTATACATAATTATATAATATGTCTCATTTGCTTAAACAGCAAGCTTAAACACATACCTGGTGCTTTGTTTTATCAAGGACAAACCAACGTGGTTTCCATGGTTTTAGGATAGCGCCCTTCTTATAGAGCACACCCTCAAGTGATCTAGAAAAGAAAAAAAAAATCTAAAACCTGTAGTATTTTAAATTCAAAGCAATGGGTGCGAATTAAAGGTTTAAACAACAATCTTTTTGGGATAAATGTCTGTAGTTAAGAATGACAGAAATCTCTTCAAAGGCATCCTCCAGTCTCCTGCACACTAAATATACCAAGGTGATAAGGGACTGAAATTGTTAATAACCAAAATACAGAGAAACAGAATCAAAATAAGAATTACACAAAAAAGATGAATAGTCCAATGGTTCATGTCAGGTCATGTATTGCCAATTCCTAAAATTTACAAAACATTTTAAAAATACTGCATTGTATTTAATGGATACAAAGTAGTCATGAACGCTACATTTTTTTGTTTATTATGACACTAGTATTAAAAAAACACAGTGCTGCAATGGGAAGCTTTGCCACCTCACAACACATGAATTGTGAATTTCACGTCATGTTATTATCTATGGACAGCTGACATTTTCTGGTCAAATTTGCATACAGTATCCTATTTCAACATACCATAAATTGCAACGTAACTCCAAGAAAAAGGATGGCATGTTAGAGTCATGGATTACAGAAGTCTTAAAAACTTAAGTTATATTAGTGCCTCATATTATTCCTAAACTCCCTTGCTCCCATGTTGCTAAGTATTAAGTTGAGTCCCTCTGAAATATATGCTGCACAGCACTTTCAGTAGAACTAGTTGCCTCTGGTAAGAAGCTTGTTTCTAAGTAAAAAATAATCTAAAGATACTCAATATAACACAAAACCTGTTACATATCAACAGTAGTTTAAATAACTTCTTTTTAGGTGATTCTCTGATGATTTTTGTATTTCTGTCCTGTACATAAATAATCTGAAAGAGTAGCTGCTGATCATCAGAACTGAGATGCAAGAAGACATCAAGAACCAAAATCAGTTCACTGACATGTAACACGACATAGAAAAACACATATTGCTTCAAAAGGACAGCATTAGATACATATTCCCTAATTTTACTTTAATCTGCACATGTGAAAATAAAACTACTTTTGCTGTTGTAGCTGCAATAAGGTTTCATTACTAAATGCGTGGCAGAGTGAAAAATTACCTGTGTTCACTTTCAGAGGTTTGGAATTGGCTGTACAGGGTGCTAGTACTTCGTCTTCCACTTGCCATGCTACCTGATGGTGTAGAGGTAGCAATGTTCTCACTTTCCAATAAGTTAATGGAAGAGCCTACACTTTCTTGTAGATACAGGCCTTGGGTGCGTCGTTGATGGATCAGATTTGATGACAAGAGCAGAGGACTAAACAAAGAATGCTATAAATAATAACAATGATTACTGTATATTAGGAACACAGTCTATTGTACACAAGACAACTGAATTCTTTTTTCATGCTTCCCGTGAGTAAATCAAGGAAATATAAAATGCACGTAATGCCATCCATAACAGACATCATAAAAAAAAAATGAATGCAGTATAAAGTATAAAAGAAGAAAAAAACCTAAATACACATTTAAAAATTATTAATTAGCCATATATAAAACAATACACTATAACGTTTCACCACCAAAAAATTTCAAAAAAAAAAATTTTAATTTTATACCACATATTCCCAGCATACACTAGCACTGAAAACTTTATAAAGTAAATATGAGCATAATTTACTGGAACAAAATGAAGAACAGTAAAAGATCATTTATTACATGGAAAATTACAAGCAAGTAACCTAAAGAAAGGACGCATTTTATTTTAGAGTGAAATTTTAATATCACCACAATGATTGTAAACTCACTGACATTATTATAGTACTTAGCAGTCTTTTTTTCACTTTGGCAATATATAGTGTGTTATGCTGATAAATGGGAACAAATCTCCAATACATTTTAAATACATCAGGGTTTCATGTCATAACAATAAAATATGGAAAAGCCCAAATGAATGTGTGAATTAATTTAATAACTACAGTATAGCCATTTTAAATGTAAAAAAAATGACATGTGAATTCCCATGCAATGCAGTAAATTAGAAACAAATACATAGATACATATGGTCAGTTTGTTACTACTAGATCTTGACAAATAATTATTTATAAATTTCTATATTTACTTTAATTTTTTATCTTACCCTTGATTCCAGTTTTGTCTCTGTTCGTTGTGTTGCTTTGATTTTATCCCACGTGTCCTTCCATTTCTCTGAAACTAAACCAAGTTCAACTTCTAGTGACTGGAGCTCCTTTAACATAATAATAAATATGATATGAATTGTGCATTTTATACAAACCATTTGATTTTTTCCAATAAAGTGAAACAGAAAATCATATACATTCTTAAGGCAGGAATCTTAAAAACAATCAAAAGTGAAATTTTAGCTTTTCTCGCATATTTACATGATTTCAATAAACATTTCTCCCTACAATTCTTGATAAAACTAAATGCATGCATAAAAAGTATGTCAATTATTTTAACGAATCATGTCAAAATTTCTCAATCTAATTAATGTGTGCTAAGTCTTATACCTAATACAAATCTAAAGCTGTGCCACATGACAAGGCAAGGCTCTGTTGCAATTAAACACCTGCTTACAGCTGAAAAAAGAAGAAGAAAAAACAAGGTACTAAAATGGTAAACTGCTGGGTTAACAGATCATGAATGACGCATGTTTTATGTTAGTAATTCAGAAAGGGTGTTTCTTGAGGTTGGGGTAAGTAAATAATTCAGCAACTAACTATTAAATCAAAAGGGCAAATACACCTGACATGCTGTTACATTTTACACTTTTTAACAGATCAAAGTAATCTAAGTGGTATGCTTGGTAACATTATTATTTTATATTTATGCTTTTACAATTAATATTTTACAAATAGATTACAGATTTAAAAGATGTTTAAAAATATTCTGAAGCAAAACACAAACTAAGTACAAGGGTTTCTTTGTCACACTAGAGAGGACATAACTACAGTAGAGAAAACACAAAAATACAAGAATAGAATAAATCAATATACCCTACAAGAATGTACTCTCATATGAACTCTCGTGACATGGCAAATAAGACAAAACACAGGAATTTAGTGTTCTAAATAAAAATCACTAATTTTTTTTAGCTTTTTTTTATTTGTATGTCAAGGTTTGGTATGTGTATTGTTTTAAATACGGGAAACAATTTATGTTTTGATTCCATTAAAGGGAATAAAACTTTTTAAAAACGAAATATTGCTTTATATTGTACCATGACTTATGGTAAGCTCCTATTCATTAAACTCTTGACTGGAACCCGTTAAGCCAAATAAACCATTTATCCATATCTGAATTTTACTTTATTCGCTTCATGTCTTTGAGATACCACTGTTCAAAAGACATAAAGCACTTACAGGCAGGATACCAATTAACTTAACAGCAGACAAACACAATTTTATGCACTTATGTGCCTTTATGAAATACTACTATACCTAATGGCCTGTCAATAAATTCAGAGAAACAGGTGAAGCCCACACAAGTGTAAAAAAAAGTAAGCTCTAAAATGCAAAAACAACACGATAAAGATGACCTCTTAGTATTTTGGCACAAGGATTTAACATGTCTTTATATATTTACAAATAATATAGAATTTATTGATGGATGAAATACATAAGGTACCTAAGAAACCAATAAAAACAATACAATACATACCTGTAAAAGTTTAGTAATGGCATCTGGTTCAACCTTACTTCTGTTGTCATAGCATGGCCAAACAATTTTACGCTGAGACTTCTGAGAGGCTGTGTCTTGACGATCACTTTCATCTGGTTGCTCGTAACGTCCATGCACTAATTCCCAGTCATATGATGGGCCTTCTGATAGTGTTTCATATGTGTAGAAATCCCATAACTTCAGATTTGAAATATGACTGTATGGTTTTAACACCTATTGCCAAAAAAAAAGTTTTTAATCACTATTAAACATAATTGTGATTTCTAAAAACAAGCACATTATTTAATAAAACCTTTTTACTCCAATACAAATCAAAAAAAGAAATAACTTTCTCTTCAGCAGTATATCTTATTTATTTTCAGAATTTTTAAATTCTGTATACAAAAAATATAGATTATGCATTGTGAGGGTACATAAAATTTTTTTGCACAATGTTTAAATATTAGCCATCACATTGACAATAAACAAACAAAACCTTTGATAAACATTAAAGGCTAAATAACTTTAGATGAATTTACATTTTTTACAACTAAAACTTATCATAATTAGAGATCAATATAATTTTATTTGCAAATTACTTTCTTGCCAGAGAGACTATTTATCAAGTCCTAAGTGCATTAAATTACACATATTATTCCACAATACAAGGATAATGAGATGCACTCTATGTTCTCTTTGGGTAAATAAAATTTTTACCATATGGAAAAGTAGCTCAGCAAGTCAGATGTTAAGCATAAAATGTATGAAAAACTGAGGACGACAGAATGAAGAAAAAAACATTTAACATTGTGCCAGAAGCAAATTTACAGAATGCAATCATGTTTAACCATTCACCATAAGCTTAACATAATGCTGTGGCAATTCAAATTATAGGTTCCCACATACATTTTTAGTATCATGAAATATTGTTACATCAAGTCTGGCATCTCAGATAAAACTAGTTTATTTTTTAGAAATTCTGTATATTACTTTAGAACTACTTACTTCTCCATCCTCAGGAGAGAACATGTAATTAAAAAAGATGGGGGTCTTCTTGTTTAGCTTGTCTATATAATCCCATACAGACTTGTACACAGTTTGATTCTTCCTTTCACCTTTTTCTTCATACATTACACCTGACAAGATTAAAAAGAAATTGGTAGAACAGCTTGTAAAATTTATGACAACAGCTCTGGTATCATCGCTGTTTTAAATACAGGTCCTGTATCCTTAATTCATAATTCTAAAATCCAAACCTTTTTGAGACGTGAGATGATGCTGTAAATGGAAAACTCCTCACCTGACCTCACTTGTTCAATGTTACCACCTTTACATATATATTCCAAACTCCAAAAACATCTGAAATTTAAAATGCTTAAGGCCCAGGCATTTCAGATTTGGGATGATCAACCTGTAATATGTTATTAGTATGCTAGTAAACAGTGAGGCAGTTCAGCATTATGAAGACATACCTGTATTTGCAAACTTAAGTAGTTAAGGTAGAGAAACTTGTTCTTCTAAATATTACTATTCAGTAGAACAAAGAATCTTGTTTTTATAATGAGAGATTTCAGATTGTATACATCATTTTACATAGCTACACATTTACATTACACTTCAGTTCACATCAAAACATTTGTTTTAAACAATTTCAGTATATTGGAACATCTAGCATGAGCAACCACCTTAAAATTGTAAAGTATTTAAGGCTAAACATATGTAATTTAAACTTTTTAAAATACTACACAATGGCAATTTTGTGCAAAAGATAGTTCAAATTAATTCTGACAATTAAAGAATAAAACTATAAAGGCATGATTGCATCTTACGAGTGTGAATATTACAAAACAGTCCTGCCTCTATTTTCAAATCTTGTGGTAACTCTTGCCTTCAACAAAGAAAAAGAATAGAACAAACCAGACTTATATGAAGAAATGCTCTATTTGCTAAAAGTAGTTACTGTAATTTTACATTTTTTTTCATTATTTCAAAGATTATAACAGAATGAGTAAGTTACAATTCAGGAACCTATACAATACTATATTTCATTAAATCAGATCTGATACCTCTTCCCCTTCACATCCATATTGTGGAGAAAGAAAGACAGCTCGGATATCTTGATGTGTCCTATAGATACTCATTATAATTATTTATATTTTTAATTTTTTTTTATGGTAGGTAGGTTAGAATTCTTGCATTAGAGGAAGATCTGACAGCATGCTGTTAGAGGATTATTGATTATTATGAATTCAACAATATTTGATAAATCAGCAAAGATTTTATTCCAGTGTCTCAGTATGGGAATTTCCCAAAACCTGTGACCCAGTGGGTGCCTGACAACATCAGTCACATTTATGATCTTGACCTATGTACATTTAGATCAGTCTAAGCTGAGAAAGACGTATGTGCAGTAAACAAACTGAGGAGGATTAGATCATGCTTTAATAAATTTAATCATGGGCTGACTTTCATTGATGACATGAAAATCTTACTGAAAGATCTCATGGTTCAATCTGAGGAATTCAGTTATGGCTTGTAGATGCTATCCATACCTTTATTGAAGCTAAACAATAGTTTCTACAATAGATATTAAGACAAGGCTGGGAAAACTGACCATGGTTTGTTTAATAAACTTTTTTAACTGCGGTGGTTAAAAAAATGTAAAAACAATGTCCATATACAAATTTCAAAAATTTCAGTACTAAGTGAATATCGCGTTAAATATGATCCACTTTATGGATGGTGAAAATATATATATGGCTGCCCTGAAGGGTGTAACTGACAATAACATCTCAGCCGCAGTGTTTACTGCACTCACCCAATGATGAAACCCCCATACAAACACCTCGTGTTTTTACTTAGTTGCTCTTGAAATGTTACAAGATTATTTCTTAACACTAGAATTACCAAAGCTTACCGGAAAACTCGTAAATCCGGCCCACCTTAAATCCACTCACACGTCTCCATTCAACGTCTTTTGTCTTGTAAATGTGTTAATAATTCCAAGCAGCCTGCTATACCAACCCCCCACCGCCGAAGAAACTGCAAAAACGTCTCCCAACTGAAGCCTTGTGTACCAGTGAGTCAGGTACCTAGGCTAAAAAAATATATCGTTATTCAGAACACATGCATTTTACGTGTGTTCCGTGTCAAAAAAGATCTATGTAAGTGTAGGATGACAGGAAATATTGAACACATATCTAAAAGACAAACTTTTTCCATGTTTTAGTACTAATGACAAAATGCAGACATTAAGTATATAATGTGTGAAGACTGAAGTCCAAATATCAAATAAGCACTTTCACAAAAGATACAAGTATAACAGAACAAATGCACTTTTTTCCCCCCAAGATTATAACTGAAAAAAAAAATTAGGTTAGTGCTGCTGGTCATCCTGACTTCTTGGGTAGTACAGTGGTTAGAACTGCTGACTCCTATTTGGAAGGTCCTGGGTTTGAGCCTTCCCGTGTCCCAAAATAAACGTTTTGAGTAGTGAGCTGTTCTTATTGTTACTATTATACAATAAAAGCATACATTTGATTTGAGTCTGTAACAGCCGTTGTAAATGTATTGTACTTGTAAAGGTTAGCATTTTTTTATTCAGTTTTATTTTCTCTGTCGCGTTCACACTCGCCCCAATCTGACACTGCTGTTTTCAATTAAAGACGAGCTATAACAGAGGTGAACTCAGATCTTTCTTTTTTTCTTTGAAGGACAGGTGATTGGCAGGATGACGCCGGACCTCGTCCTGTATCCAAACGGTGCCATCTTTCACCTTTATGCCTGGTGCAGCTGCGTTGTTCTTGTATTGTATGTGAATGGACGTTTCTTGCGGGGAGGGCTTCTGTTCTCTTTCTCCGATCTGAGTTCACCTCTGTTATATAGCTAGTCTTTATTTGAAAACAGCAGTGTCAGATCGAGGCAAGCGTGAACGCGACTGAGAGAATAAAACTGAATATAAAAAAAAAGCTAACTTCGACAAGTACTATAAATTTACAGTGGCTGTTACAGACGCAAATCAAATGTATGTTTTTATTGTAGAATATTAACAATAACAGCTACTCTCTACTCAAAATGGCAAACTTGAGAAGCTGCCAGCAACGAACCCAGAAGGTCTTGATAGGGAGTCAGCAGTTCCTAGCATTGCACCACACAAGCTATCGAATCAACCGCTTACCGTAACCTGCTTTCTTTTTTCTTCGGTTAAATTCTTAAATAAAAGCACACTTGTTTTGTTATACTTGTACCTTTTGTGAAAGTGTTTATTTCATATTTGTATTTCAGGCATCACACATTATACATTTAATTTCTACATTTTGTCAATTATTACTAAAACATGAAAAACGTTTCTGTGTTAATGACGTTTTTACATAGATTATTGATGACACTGAACACACATGAAATGTATGTATTCCAAATGATGATGTAGGCTACTTTTTTACACTATAAAGCTCCAGCACTTCACTCGAAGATAAACACTGAGCACTGAGAAACTTCTTTGCGAATTGAACTGCGGCGGTGGACGGGGGGATGGGATACCAGGCTGCTTGCTGCTTATCGACACATTTACAGGACAAAAGACGCTGACGGAGAGGTGGGAAAGGATTTAAGGTGGGCCTGATTTACGAGTTTTCTCATAGACTCTGGTAATTCTAATGTTAAACGAAAGGGAAACCACTGTAGAAAAAAGAGGCTTCAGTGTGGAGTGAATACTAACACCCCAGTTCACAATGGGCTGATGAATAGCTGATGGTGCAATGAGCTATGCATGACTTTACAAAAGCAGTTTATATAAGCAGAGACGAAATGCAGTTACAGAGATTCAATTAAGGACATTTATCAATAAGAGATAAGATCAAGAGAATGCTTGCTGTAAACATGGTCCCAAATCATTTTTTGTGTGTTGTAAACATTACATAACTGGTGAATGCTAGAAAGACCTTTCAGTGGTTTACAGATATTTGAGGTCTGTTCACAAACATTGCAGTTTAACAAATAACTGACTTTGAGAACTCCTTACTCAGATCATATCAATAATGTAAAATTGGAAATGTATCTTGGATGTACACAGCATTTTATATTGATTTTGTGGCACTGTTACGAGGAAAGTCATTGTGTATTGTCATTATTAGTTTTGATTTTGAGTATAACACATGCATTCAGTATACTGTTTATTGTGCAGGTATATACCTGATACAACTTCCACTAAATTTTGATATTCTGTTCCATAAAATAAAATATGGTGTCTTAAAGATATTATGCAATTTACACTTGATAGTCATTATGCTTTGTCATTGTTTTCTACATTTCCCTACGCAATCTGTTATTCTGCTGTCATTTAAATGCTAAATAGTTTTACACGCCAAACTAGTTAATCACTGACATTGCAAAACAACTTTCATAAAAAAATGAAGAATGAATGAAAGAAAAAACTCAAAATTAAGAGCTTCTCCTTCTCTGTCTATCTTAGGACGATCACCCTTTACTCAGATTTGATCTCTGCATTAAATAATCTTTTTGATTTTCTTAGAATTTAAAAATTTTACTGGATACTTTTTGTTCTTCAATAAAAAAATGATTCTTTAGTTTAATTTAATAAACTGAAATGGTAGGTGCATTTTATTTTAAAGCATGCAACAATTATACAGGGTGATTCAAAAAGATTCATCAGATTTCAAAGTTATTTATTTCACTTGTAAAACAGCACAGAACAATGCAGTAAATTGTAAATGGTTTAGGTAAGCACAAAGTTTATTATGTAATTTTACAAGTGCTCAATATGACCTCCTCCAGCTGTACGGACAACATCAATGTGATAGTCAAATTCATCCCATACTCGATTGAGCATGTTGGATGTCACTATACTCTCGGCTCTTTCAATGCGATTTCAGAGATCATCCAGTGGTGTTCGGAGTGGTGGCACATAAACAGAATCTTTAACGTACCCCACAAAAAAAAGTCACATGGCGTGAGATCTGGTGATTTTGGGGACCAGAAGTGGAGTGCCAAATTGTGGGCTCCTTTACAGCCAATCCAGTGATGAGGCAGCTTGTTGCTGAGAAATTACAATGACAATCAGAAACTCTATGATCACCCTATTTCAATTGTTATGTGATTGGTTCCTAGGCGCCTCACGGTTGTAAAAAATATGGCACTTTGAAATTGGATGAATCTTTTTGAATCACCTTGTATTTTCAAGTTAGGAAGCAATTTATTATCTTGTGCTTTTCTACTATGTAATCTGAAACTCAAAAATATGGGTTTCACAAATTTTGCAAAGCACAAGCTTAAATCATTATAAAGCTTACATAAAACTGTAAAATCATTTTTTTTAATTAAAAATTTTTTTTTTTTTTAAATTTTGGAAGAACAAGCTATTAATTTTTTTTACTGTTCTCCACAATTACATGATTAAGCTTTAGACATTTGACATATAGTAGCAGAGTTGTAAATAATTAATGTTTATTGTACATCTTGTACTCATGTGAGCTATGAAATGCTTTAGGAAAAAAAATCTTTCTTTAAGCTGCATATGTCTTGCCGAAAGTTGCATGAAATCTTCCTTTATATATTTTTGTATGTTTTAAATAAGCTTAATTTATAAGCAGTAAGCTAAAAGAAGAGAGATAAAATAAGCATTTATAAAGCAATATCCATACCAAGTTCAATCCTCTCACAGTCACAGTCCAACAAAAAGGTTCTGAAGCGATTGGACACATAGTGGTACGCCAGAAATTTCAAGTAGTACTGACTGAACTCGAACTCCATAGGGAACTGAAGATGGATCTGAAAAATAAGTAGGAGGTTACTCAGTCACAAAGTATGGTAGTTCTTTTTCTAGAAGATATTTTAGAGTTTCCTTTTGTTTTCTATTATTTATTACCAATAACTCTCTACTTAGCTACTGTAACAGGCAGCCGGGATGCATAACAGAAAGACCGGAGGAAAGAGCTCGAATGGGACAGTAACTACACCATGGGACAACAGCAGGCAGGCCCCCTAGTTTGCTACGGTACCACAGGTTTGGAGCATGGCAGCTCAACTAGAAGTAAGCCCAGATGGAGATCACAGGACACAGGATCACTTCCTGAGTGGCTCTATAAAAGGAGCCGCCTGCCTTCATTCAGGGATCCAGCGTCAGAAGGTGGAGGGCAAAACGTGCTGGAAGAGGAGTGGAGGCAAAAGAAACTGAAGAGGGAGAAGAGATAAAGAGCTGTGTGTTGAACTATACTGTGCTTTAGGTGGTAAACAAAAAGGAAAACGTTTCCCACGGTTTAATAAAAGCTTTGTGTGTACTGGTCTTGTGCCTGTGTCTGTTTAAATGGGTGTTGGGGAGTTGGCACACCCCCTGGTTTTTACAAGTTGCATCCTAGATGAGACTTCCTTGCCCTCTGTTGGCAGGAGACCCATATTTTAAAAAAAAAATTCTTGTGACCAACACACAGCACAACAGCATGCGCAAGGCAGCACAGTAGCACGGAAAAACTGGTGGTGGTGAAGGGACAATGGAGCGGTGTCAATAAGGCCAACCAGGAAAATCATGTGCTGCTGTCTAAACTAGCAACCTAGCGAGTTCTGTGATGTTACCACTTACAAGGGTGCTTAAAGATATGCAAATCCCACATTTAATCTTTTATTTACTTTCTTTTACATTGTTTTCACCTTATCACATAACACATAAATGTACATTAACATTTTCATAAAATTGCTACTGTTACAGTTTGCTTGCTTTATTTACTATTTTACATCAAGTGTCAACAAAACATGTAATTTGGCCAGAGTTACCAAAATTTTTGCATGGAAATGTATCAATGGGAGTTTAGATACTGGAAACCCATGCACCAGTTGATATCTCCAACTGAAAGGGTGGTTACAGAGACCACAATGCATTAACTTTTACACATTCACACTGAAATGCACATTTGACCAATTTTGTCAAGAAAAGGCCATTTAGTTTAACAACGCTCGACAATGCTATTTGATTATTTTTTTTCCCAAAATAACACGGATTACAGTTTTCAAAGTCCCTATGGTACCACTCACTACCACATTACGTTTACTCACCTCTCTGTGTGAAAACCTTCTATTGTCTGTGTGAAATCTACAAGCTTGATTAAGAACATTTTAAAGTATAACTGGAATTCACCATACTAATCCTGTTTATAATTTTAACAACTTTCATCACGTCACCCTCTAATAGAATTGCGAGTAAAATACATTTATAAGTGTTTAATAAATTTGAGGTTGAACAGCAGTTACAAAAATAAAAGCTTTACAAAGAAAACAAAATTTCAACATGGCCTGCTTGTCAAATTGCAGCACGATTATATAAAACAAAATCAAATTTGCACAACTGAATCAAACAAAGTGTAACATACAATCTCATTTATTAACACCCTTATATACATATTTTGAAATTAGCATTTTCAACTATATGCTCACTAAAAGCTGCCACAAATTACAAGTTTAAATGATGTCATAACACTGCTGATTAAAATGTCACTTTTTAAAAATCATTTGTTGTAAATCTTTGCACTAACAAAGGAGCATTTAGTATATAACTTCATCTTGGGACGTTCTTACTCAAGATTTGACCCAGGTTAAAGAAAATGGCAAGCAGTTGTGATGAGCAATAATTCAGTTACCTGGTGAACACAGTCAAGGAACTGAAGAAAGACTGGGGTAAATCCACTGCTCTGACTAGCCAAAGTCTGAGCCCCACGATGACTAAACCGATGCCCAAAAGACAACCATTCCTTTTCCACAAGTAATCTAAAGCCCTCCATTGTTCTATAATATGGATCTGATAACAACTGGACAAGGGACACCACCTGTAAGTAAAGATAAAATAAAAATTAAAAAGTATTAACATGCAGCAGCAGAAAATGTGCTTGAATATTCCAGCAGCATGTCTCAATTCGGGCTGACCGACTTTCCACAATTAGGATTCAATACTTTTTGCTTTGCTTGAATATGAACTTCTGAAAGGATTAATAAAAACCTTGAACTGTTCATTTGAAATGGCTTCTATGGAACACTCAGTATTTACTTAACTAAAAACTCCATAAACTACTCCTTTGCACTCTCAATGGAAATACTAAGGCATCACATAAGAAGATAACCAAGATATTATGTGGATTTCCAAAGTTTTAACTGCTGCATTTGTCTCTCTTCCAATGGTAATGGTCATTCTAGCCCCCACAATTTCTTTCCATGGGTGGAAGATCCTCCCAGCAAGCACTATCACTAGCACTGTCTGATGTTTCTGTACATATGATCAACATATTCATATATACTGGGCTGAGCACCCACAGTTATTTGTATAATTAACATATCTGATCTCCATAACTACATTACGCCTTTGGGAGCGTCTAGAGCTGGTATCCTAGAGCAGAGTGCAGATTTACATTATTGATAAAAGATGACTTTTTTCTTCATTTAGAGAACAACAGATTACTGTAGGGTAGATCTTCAAATCTTGTCTTTTTTAAAAAAATTTTTGAAAGAGTTGCGAACAGATATTGACAAATTGCTTTGGGTCGAATCTTTTAATATGATCTTATGTTCTTTATAATGGCAGTTTGGCTCCTATTAAACTCTGTCAATTGACTGTATAAAAGATTAAATGAGTGATTGAAGCACTGATAATGTGCTGCTGCAGCACCAGTACAAAAATGGCATGGTCTCCAAGAACAATTCCATTCTGGTTGTCTCTTATTTACATTATATGTGATGTCAAGCTATGAAATGAAGGTCTTATGCGTAGCTAGCATCCAAATATAATCACTTAAATACATGGTGATACTGATTTTCCCTGCCAGTTTTCCTTCAGACTGGAGTACTGTTTTTTGATTCAACCTTTCAGAGTGCATTTTAATAATGATATCCTTTAATAATACCTCAGTAAAGTTTACTGCTCATTACCTGAGTAGTTATGTCCCATCCTTCCTCAAGTGAAACCATTACTGAGGAAGATGAATCTAACAACTCCACCACCAAAACAGAGACCTGAAGAACTTTGTGAAGCTAAAATAAAGCAAATAAAGACATAAAAATTCTTCACCATCATAGCTGAATAACATTTTTAACTGACATGAGCTGAACACCAGAAGTTATTTACATGATAGAACAAGGTATCTATGATAAAGACAAACAAGCTGTATAAAATAAATAGCACAGACAGTACAAAAAAATAACAGACGAGGAATCTGAGAATTTTAAATAAAGATTTTTAAGAAAGAAAACTGTTACTCATTTTAAAACATTTAAAATTAATGGATCCCATAAGTATAATTGATTAAACCTTTTTTGGTATATGTATGTGTGTAATAACCTTTTCTGATAATTCTAATAAATCTGTAGGACATTTTGTGTAGGATCTTGATGACAATCATTTTTGAGGCCACTGTATTTAGTATTAGAGACAAACTGTTGATCAAAGAATTTATTTTGTTGGTATGAAGTAAACAGTCAAACAACACTGACCAGGCAAAGCCACTCCGAGTCTTCAAGGCATCGATAAAAGGTCATGTTTGACTCGTTAGATACAGAGCTGGGAACACAAGCTTTCATAAGCTTTTTAAAGCTATTTTTCACTTGTCGTACGTCAAACACCTCAATAGGAACAACTTCCCATTGCTGAAAAGGATCCTGTTTGGTGCCCTGGGTGGAAAAAAAAAAGTCAATTTTACAATGAAAACATGCATTTCAGTAGCATAAAAAACCCATACATTTTAAGAAATAAATCCAGATAGGTGGAACTTTATATTATATTACATGGTTAAAAAATTCAAATAATTATGAACATAAAATAACAACTTGTATGTGTTCTCATTAATTACAAAAAGGTTCATAACACTGGTTAAATGTATTTTAAAGTTTAAATTTTAAGAAGCCAACCAATTACTACAGTGTTAAAAATACACTGAAAAAACAAATACAGCTAAACACACTGCTGCATGGATATTTCATAGTGGTTAGGTATTCAGACACCTTTAACTGCTAAAAATATGAACAGCCACTACACTATATCAAATATTTACTAAACTTTGTTAATATGTATATTTAATATTTTTTCCACAGCCCTTGAGATAAACACAAGAGTCTGTAACTGCCCAGAATTAGCAGACCCACATGAAGGGAATTCATTATTTATTAACAGCATACTTGAACCACTGCTGCAAAACTTGTGATGGTATATTTGAGAGGCATCAGCACATTCTGTGCCTCCCAAAACCTACTATGCCATAGTTTTTTTTCTTATGCTTTCTATTCAACATTTCCTATTGAAATATAATGCCTTTTCTGGAATATACACCTATTTAAATGATTGGTGATAGTCCTTGTATAAAATAATTTGGAATTTATACTACCTATTCTCTGAAAATTACCTCAACTTAATCTTCCATTTTGAATCATTTAGTGGTTTTGTCTCCTTTACGAATGTATTCAGGTTTATGAAGTATCAGACTATTTCCAACTCTGCGCTGAATTTCAACATGAATTTTTTTGTCTAGCCTTTGAACAACACAAGTCTTTTATACAAATAGGTAGAAATCACTCACATAAAAAATACTGTCATTGGTATTACTCCTTTTTAATAGGAAAAATATTCCAGTAATGAATTGTGCTGGTCACATTTACAGCAAGATATGTATATAAAGTTTGTTTTATAACAACTGAGCAGTTTATGCATATACAGTATGTTACTACTACTACTACACTTCTCTTTTCCCATTTCTGAAATTTTATAGTCAACTTGCACCTAGGAAAACAGGACAAAATGATACACACAGCTTTAGCAAAACAATAACATGAATATGACCAAACAAAATGACATCTGAAATATCAGGTAACTCACCAATGAGCTAAGTTACAATTTGGAGAGGGAATAAAATAAAATAAATAACAACAGCAGCACATAGCATTCAGCAATTCAACAATACAATCCTATTTACTGTTTTATTGAATTCAATATATAAAATTAAGCAGTTGCTTAATAATTATGTATTCATTACTTTACATTTTAATTCATCAGAAAATGTTAATTACTTTTTAATTAAAGATTCAATAAAACATGTTGACCAGAAGTGGTGGACAAGCATTTGTGTACAACTATTGCACAAAAGGAGAACCCAAATAATACATGTTAATTTCAAGTTTCAGTAATAAAAAAATAAAGAAGAATATATTGTGCCAAAGCATCTTTGAACATATTCTGGACCAAGTAATGCAAAAAATGAAACTCAATGGAGGAGTAAAGATTTCAGGTCTGAACGCTCCTATATTGGCTACTGTACCTTCAATTGTGACTTATCACCAATGATGTACAGGTATGCTCTTTGTTGCCTCAAAAAATGTGTTTCAGATGGTCCTCCATTGGCCTGGGGAGGTGGTATATCCTTTCCTGCCAATCTTGTTCCAATGTCTGGGTTATAGCTGCTCATCCGATTGCTAACACGAATACTGCCCCATTTTCCTGTAATGCAAAATAAAACACATTAACAGACTCCTTTTACAAGTGGTATTGTATTAGAAAATGGTGATATGATAGTGGTCATTCCTAAATGAAAACCATATGATACTATCATAAGTTTCCCAAAAATGTTGCAGTACTTTTTATATAGTACGTCAGTTAAAATTTATAGGAAACATTTGCAACTAATTCTGTGGTTAATTTGAAATATCCAGCCTGTGACTGCAATGTGAGAAAACAATCCATTTCCTCACATTTGCAGAGCTGACCCTCAAGATGGGGTTTCATGGTTAGTCTTTTAAACAATAGACAATTGCTGAGCTCCTTCTTGCGGAGAGGAAATCAGTAATACACATTTACAGGCTGTTAAAACAGTAAATTGATTTCTGCAAAGCTCTCAAAGAGGATATGACTGGCTGAGCAACTGGTAGGCTAAGAAGGCGGCAGCAGCAGCTGTACTTGGAACAACACAGAAGGTAGTGAGTGGGATGCATTAATGGCAGCTTGGAAACTAAGCAATAATAACTGCTGAGGTAAAGGTGATCTAAATTGAGAATATCATCAAGAGGTGGAAAGAACACTTTAAAGGAAAACTAAACCTGGTGAATATGCCCTACTAAGGGAAGTCAGAGCTGGAAAAAACTGCTTGGATTAGGAATTTCTTTACTGCCAGACTGAGACAGACACTCTTACATAAGTCAAAATTACATATCAAGAAAGGACAATGCAAATTCTCTTTAATCTGCTGAACAGTGGGATGACTTTTTGAAGGGTTTGGGAAGTGTCCAAATTCACTGTATACACTGTATAAAAACTAAGATGATTTATGAACACAAATGTTTTGTAATGCAGCTGAAAGTACTTACCAAGTATAGGGTTCCAGGATTGCTGATTCATGCAATTATAAATCCAGTATTTAAGAAGCAAGATATATGTTCACATACTTGGTGATCATTCAAGTCCATTTAATGTGAGAAAATAACTAAAAAGATGCGTCTTTACACAGAAAGGACAGTTTGCTAAGGTAAACCCAAGGTTTAGAGAATATGAAACTTGAAGTGTTTTGGGCATGTAGTGAAAATGACCTCCAGTGTTTTTTGACTACCCAGTGAGAAATTACCCAAAAATCAGACTGAGAATATGCCAGATTTGACTCACTCTATCTCTTGGCTGGCCAGGGAGAACCTGAGCATTTTCCACAAGTACCTAGAGATTGTTGCTAGGAACAGGGTGACTTGTTTGGTCAAACTCAGTGTAATGCCACTATACCCCCAGTAGGACATGTGTATGGAGAGTGAAAAGAAATCAACAATTTCGTTTTAATATCATTACATCTACAATACAATGTAATAATAAAAAGGAGAAACACCTGACACATGCAGTTTTTAACAGAAATACAGTACTTTAAAAATTATAACTACATACACTATTTTGACTATTTTGTTTATTTAAAAACTCATTTTTAAAACTAAACCTAGAAATATACTGAGAATACAGAGGCTCTGCTTCCTCATTGGAAGGCATGTTAATGGGATTGAGGAGGTCTTCGAAGTACTCCCCCCACCGACCCACAACGTCCCGAGTCGAGGTCAGCAGCGCACCATCCCCACCATATACAGTGTTGATACTGCACTGCTTCCCCCTCCTGAGACGCCGGATGGTGGACCAGAATCTCTTCGAAGCCGTCCGAAAGTCGTTCTCCATGGCCTCCCCAAACTCCTCCCACGCCCGAGTTTTTGCCTCAGCAACCACCAAAGCCGCATTCCGCTTGGACTGCCGGTACCTATCAGCTGCCTCCAGGGTCCCACAGGACAAAAGGGTCCTGTAGGACTCCTTCTTCAGCTTGACGGCATCCTTCACCGCCGGTGTCCACCAACGGGTTCAGGGATTGCCGCCACGACAGGCACCGACCACCTTACGGCCACAGCTCCTGTCAGCTGCCTCAACAATAGAGGCACGGAACATGGCCCATTCGGACTCAATGTCCCCCACCTCCCTCGGGATGTGGTCGAAGTTCTGCCAGAGGTGGGAGTTGAAGCTACTTCTGACAGGGGGCTCTGCCAGACGTTCCCAGCAGATCCTCACAACACGTTTGGGCCTACCACGCCTGACCGGCATCCTCCCCCACCATCGAAGCCAACTCACCACCAGGTGGTGATCAGTTGACAGCTCCGCCCCTCTCTTCACCCGAGTGTCCAAGACATGTGGCCGCAAGTCCGACGACACGACCACAAAGTCGATCATCGAACTGAGGCCTAGGGTGTCCTGGTGCCAAGTGCACATATGAACACCCCTATGCTTGAACATGGTGTTCGTTATGGACAATCCGTGACGAGCACAAAAGTCCAATAACAAAACACCGCTCGGGTTCAGATCGGGGGGGCCATTCCTCCCAATCACGCCCTTCCAGGTCTCACTGTCATTGCCCATGTGAGCATTGAAGTCTCCCAGCAGAACGAGGGAGTCCCCAGAAGGTATGCCCTCTAGCACCCCATCCAGGGACTCCAAAAAGGGTGGGTACTCTGAACTGCTGTTCGGTGCATACGCACAAACAACAGTTAGGACCCGTCCCCCCACCCGAAGGCGAAGGGAGGCTACCCTCTCGTCCACCGGGGTAAACCCCAATGTACAGGCTCCAAGTCGGGGGGGCAATAAGTATACCCACACCCTCTCGGCACCTCTCACCGGGGGTAACTCCAGAGTGGTACAGAGTCCAGCCCCTCTCAAGGAGATTGGTTCCAGAGTCCAAGCTGTGCGTCAAGGTGAGTCCGACTATATCTAGCCGGAACCTCTCAACTTCGCGCACTAGCTCAGGCTCCTTCCCCTTCAGAGAGGTGACATTCCACGTCCCAAGAGCCAGCTTCTGTAGCCGAGGATCGGACCGCCAAGGTCCCCGCCTTCGGCCACCACCCAACTCACACTGCACCCGACCTCCTTGGCCCCTCCCATAGGTGGTGAGCCCATGGGAAGGGGGACCCACGTTGCCTCTTCGGGCTGTGCCCGGCCGAGCCCCATGGGTGCAGGCCCGGCCACCAGGTGCTCGCCATCGAGCCCCACCTCCAGGCCTGGCTCCAGAGTGGGGCCCCAGTGACCCGCGTCCGGGCAAGGGAAAACGCCGTCCAAAATTGTTTTCCATCATAGGAGGTTTTGTTTAACCGCTCTTTGTCTCATCCCTCACCTAGGACCAGTTTGCCTTGGGTGGCTCTACCAGGGGCATAAAGCCCCGGACAACAGAGCTCCTAGGATCATTGGGACACACAAACCCCTCCACCACGATAAGGTGGCGGTTAAAGGAGGGGTCACCGAGGTGGTCAAAAAACTCCTTGGTGGCAGGGCCCCGGGGGTGGATGAGATACGCCCGGAGTTCCTCAAGGCTCTGGATGTTGTAGGACTGTCTTGGTTGACACGCCTCTGCAACATCGCATGGACATCAGGGACAGTACCTCTGGATTGGCAGACCGGGGTGGTAGCCCCCTCTTTAAGAAGGGGGATCGGAGGGTGTGTTCCAACTACAGAGGGATCACACTCCTCAGCCTCCCTGGAAAAGTCTATTCAGGGGTCCTGGAGAGGAGGGTCCGTCGGATAGTCGAGCCTCGGATTCAGGAGGAACAGTGTGGTTTTCGTCCTGGTCGCGGAACAGTGGACCAGCTCTATACCCTTAGCAGGGTCCTGGAGGGTGCATGGGAGTTTGCCCAACCAGTCTACATGTGTTTTGTGGACTTGGAAAAGGCATTCGACCGTGTCCCTCGGGGAATCCTGTGGGGGGTACTCCGAGAGTATGGGGGTACCGGCCCCCCTGATAAGGGCTGTTCGGTCCCTGTACGATCGGTGCCAGAGCCTGGTCCGCATTGCCGGCAGTAAGTCGAACCCGTTTCCAGTGAGAGTTGGACTCCGCCAGGGCTGCCCTTTGTCACCGATTCTGTTCATAACTTTTATGGACAGAATTTCTAGGCGCAGCCAGGGTGTTGAGGGGGTCTGGTTTGGTGGACTCAGGATTGGGTCACTGCTTTTTGCAGATGATGTTGTCCTGTTTGCTTCATCAGGCCGTGATCTTCAGCTCTCTCTGGATCGGTTCGCAGCCGAGTGTGAAGAGGCTGGGATGAGAATCAGCACCTCCAAATCCGAGACCATGGTCCTCAGCCGGAAAAGGGTGGAGTGCCCTCTCAGGGTTGGTAGCGAGATCCTGCCCCAAGTGGAGGAGTTCAAGTATCTCGGGGTCTTGTTCACGAGTGAGGGAAGAATGGAGTGTGAGATCGACAGGCGGATCGGTGCGGCATCCGCAGTAATACGGGCTCTGCATCGGTCTGTCGTGGTGAAAAAGGAGCTGAGCCGCAAGGCGAAGCTCTCAATTTACCAGTCGATCTATGTTCCTACCCTCACCTATGGTCATGAACTATGGGTAGTGACCGAAAGAACGAGATCGTGAATACAAGCGGCTGAAATGAGTTTCCTCCGCAGGGTGTCTGGGCTTTCCCTTAAAGATAGGGTGAGAAGCACAGTCATCCGGGAGGGGCTCAGAGTAGAGCCGCTGCTCCTCCGCATCGAGAGGAGTCAGATGAGGTGGCTCGGGCATCTGATCAGGATGCCTCCTGGACGCCTCCCTGGTGAGGTGTTCCAGGCATGTCTAACCGGGAGGAGGCCCCGGGGAAGACCCAGGACACGTTGGAGGGACTATGTCTCTCAACTGGCCTGGGAACGCCTTGGGATTCTCCCGGAAGAGCTAGAAGAAGTGGCCGGGGAGAGGGAAGTCTGGGCATCTCTGCTCAAGCTGCTGCCCCCGCGACCCGACCTCGGATAAGCGGGAGACAATGGATGGATGGATGGAAGAATAGAAAAAACCCCATAAGCACAAGAAATGTTAGGGAAGGCACTTATATGACAGTGATGGTCAACTGTCCAATGTCCCACAAAATACACAGTTCCCTCTACAATCACTGGCACCCATGATAAAGAGGAGTAAAAAGGGTTGTCAAAAAAAAAATCATCTTTTGATGATTTATATTAATCTTGTACAGAAAAAATGAGTGAAATCCAACCTTTAATTCAAGTACATTTATTCTTAGATAATATAATCCCACATGAAGAAATAATTATTTTTAACAAAATGATATATGCCATCATTATTGGGACCTTTAAAAATTCCTACAAATAAAGCGAAACTGAAGCATGTATTACATCTACACTAGCAATCAAGATTAGAGAACAATTTATGAAAAATTGCTTCTTTCAAATATTGGTGACTGTTACTGAAAGTCATAGTAGCTGTAGGTATGGTTTACTGTACTTCTAGAATGTTTAAAAAAAAATAATCAAAGCAAAAAGTCATTCAGCAAAAACTATAGTAGTCAATGCTTTTTGACAGCTTTCAAAATTTAGTAGGTAGTGTAGAGGCCCTTGCTTTAAATGACTTTGGCACATCTGCATCTGCAGGACCTGACTAATGTTTTGCACTGCTCTGGCTTGATTTTGTTCCACTTGTCTTCCAGCTCATATCACATTTCGTTAACTGTAGCAATGGTTCTTTACCATAACTTTGTCACCAATTATCTTCCAGGGATTCTCAATCAGGTTCAGATCAGGACTCTGGGCTGGCCATTTCATCTTTTTAATATTCTATGCTTCTAAGAATTGCTTCACCTGTTTGTCAGTGTTGCAAGGGGCATTGGCATGCAAGAAAATTGCTAGCTGACTGGGTGATGCTTGCAGGGATGGAAGCACATACTGTTTGCTGAAAAAGGTTCCGATACACATTAGCATTCACCCTGCCATGTAGCTGTATGAGAAGCACAACTCCTGTTGCAGAGAACATCCTCTGCAACATGATGTCTTTCCCCAATTCAACAATGAACAAAATGTTTCTCATTTGAACCAACTGAATTAAACTTGCTTTTGTTACTGAAATAAACTTTGGACCAGTTCTCCTTAGACCACATAACATGGTCCTCAGGAAAGGCTAGTCTAGCTTTTTAATTCTTTTTGCTGAAAGAGGCTTGGTCACAGCAGAGTGGGCCTTAAGTCCCAATTCTCTTAGATGATGAGACACTGTAGCTCAAAACAAATTCTTGCCCTGTTCAGCACTGAATTGTTGAACCAAACCATACTGAGAATCTCAGGATCTTGCAGCTTATGAGGGTGATTTTCCTTTTATTGGGACTTGAATGACTTTGTTTCTTTGTATAGCTTCCACATTTGAGAAATTATGCTCTGGGAATGACCAACTTCTCTTCCAATGGCTGAAAGGATCATCCCATCAGCCTTCATCTGAACAATCCGACATTGCAACATTTCAGTTACCCTAGAGCGGCTCACCATCTTGCAAAACGCATACCAATATTGACAAATTGTTTGCTGTTGCCTGGTATTTCAAGACACTGTCCGATTAGAACCAGTTGATAACTAGCACAACTTGTTCTCTAATTTTGATCACTGACCTTCTTCAATTATCTTTTTAAATCTACTAATTTAAATTTATACAATAAAAATGTTACTAAAAACTTCAAGAAATATCAAGAACATTTCCACAATCTAATGGTTATTTTATCAGGTGCTATAGCTTAATTGGGTGTAAGTAAATGTAATATACAACTTTGTTTTCTACTAAAATTCACATTTTACAGTTTATCTATAGAAAGTCCAGATCTGGTCAATGCAGAAAGCAACTGCATCTGTGATCATGCTGTTGTAAGAAAAAGCTATGCCATAGTCAGTGTGTAAGAAGATAAATATATTGAATTAATAATAATAAAAGAACAGACAAACAACACATAATGAAATTAACTATTTATATTGTGAATAAATTATATATGGTTATATTACAAATAGCTGAAATTTAGAAAAATGACAGGATCTTAATTTTATGATTTGTTTGCAAAAATTATTATTTTGGCTAAGCAAAATTAATAAGACACAAAGAACAATGACATGGACAAACAACGAATTTGGAATTGCATTTTAAATTTAATCTGTAAGATATTTACAGATTTAAGAAATCAGAAGAAGTGTTAAATGCAATTTTTAGGAAAATAAGTATAGAAATCAGAAGATCATATTTGGTGAACAAATCTATACTGATACAAAGAATTAGTTTTGTAAGTAATAGACAATGATTTAGATAAAGCATTTTAAGAGCGGTTTTCCTCCACTGTTAGAAGATTCATTAAGAGCAAGCTAAAGCTAATGGTATTATCTACTGTACCTCTTGGAGATTTTCTTGCTTTCACCGTTGCTCTAGGTTGAGAGAGAGAGATGACCCTAGCTCTGTGACCTATCACTGAGACTGAACAGGACAGAAACAATTCCCTCATTACCAAGTTGAAAAAAAAATATCATTATTCTGCTATGTGTCAGAATAATAGCACCACAACAAACAAGAATCAAATCAAATTCTAAAGAAGCTGAAAAAAGGAAAAAAAAAAAACATTTACTAGAAAGTAAAGCTGAATATTGGATTTGCAAAATTTTCAAAATGTACACACACTCGCACACGTATATGATTTTTTTTTTTTACCTAACCTGAGTCACAGTTTTTTTTTACCTGTATTCACTTATTGTAACAAATAAACTCATAGTAAAAAACAATTACTATAGTCAAAAGAAAAGACCATGATTTTGCAGTGTTTATCTTCATTTTGCTCTTTACCTGCTGAACCATACACGAACTGCATTGAGATCGTTGATGGGTTAAAGTCTAATGCATTCAACAGATATTTTGCTTTTCACTAACTTTTTTCATCTAACTTTTTTGGGCTTTGTGATTTAAGCCTTGTACACACATCCACTATCTTCAGTCACACACCACAGATAGCCTACAGGCCCCCATTAAGATCAACAACATTCTATAGACCCCATGTGTACAACTGTGGAAGACTGCAGCGCATTTTTAAAAAATGACACATTCTACATACATGTATTACATATAGTAAATTCAGAAAGTATTCAGGTCTCTTCACATTCTGCACACGTTATTGTGTTGTAAATTTAATCTTAAATTAGTAAATTTGTCATTTGTGTCTAAGTCTACAGAAATTTCAGTTTCTGATTTTTAATAAATTTATAAACTTATTAAAAACTGAACCACTTAATCTAAATAAAAATTATTAACATTGTAAAGTAATAGAAGCCAACAGACTTTTGAGCAAAATCCTTAAAGTAGACTTTGCTTTTTCTGTTTCTTGTAGCACATTAGGGGACTGAAGTGTTTAAAAGTAATAAAAGAATTAGTAAAGATGGATCTTGACTGTTACTTTAAAATGTGTTCTACATGAACACTGAGGCACAGTTAATAATTTAAGGATAAATTTCACAGCAATGTTAGGAAGTTTTTCTTCATACAGAACCACTGACATATGAAATAAATTATGTGCTTTTGTAGACACTAAGACTTCAGGGGCATTCAAAACTGAGCAATGTTATTTTGGAGGAATTAGGTGGCTAGGGTAGACAGGCATTGTTGGGCTTGTTCATATCAGAATTCTTATGTTGTAATGTTCTAATTTAGGGAAGAAGAATGTATGTTTAAGAAAATATATTCAATTTTATAAAATGATACTGTCAAAGTAGCTTAATGCAATTCAGGGTAGCAGAGGAATAGAACCTTTTCTACAAGTCCTGGACGCATGACAGAAAACAACCGTAGAATGGACGCCAGTCAATTACAGGATCCATTTATGCACGCACCAACACCCCCAAAACAAGAAAACCTATTTCTTATTTGTACAGATGTATATTAAATAAGTTTGTGGTGTAACACAGGAGCCAAGGTAGAGCAGTTGCAAAGTATATACCATATTTGTTTTAGTTAATGAGAATAACACTGTAATATATGTATCAATCTAAATTTCAAACCTCAAATTGCAGGATTTGTAGTCTATACCTGTACAAAGCTCAAGGTCAGGAAGACAATTCATTACAACACACAAAAGATGCGCGCTCACTCATACTAAGCCTGATGGTGATGATAGAATTTATCATACTTTGAATAAGGATGAGATAAATTTAAAAAAACAATTAAAATATCCACTGATTCAACTAATTAAATTGACAGAACTTACATATTAAAAAGTAAAAGATTTTACAAAGTGGAAACCTGGAAAAGGTTATAAGTTTGCAAATACATACTTTACTGATTACACAATGAATACATAAAGACACAAAGCAGTCTGAAACTGATTAACATAAATGGAGCGAATGACCATCTATCCATTGTTGAACTGTGACCAGATGACACTGGGATGAGAGAAGAGGACTAGTACTGTATATTGTTGTATTTTTATGAATTATAACTTGAAATTAATGCTGAAAAAAGTATTGTGGTTAAAAGAACAGTGGCCAATACAAAATTAGACACAAAATATTTGAAAAAATAGATAGAAGATATTTGATAAACAAATGGACCTGAACATTCCAAACTGTGACAAACTACAGACAAATGCCCTGGCTAGTCGGAATACTAATGTCTGTGTACAATCTATGACATCCATCTGTATGCAATGACCTACATACATAATAGACACGCCAGACAAAGCCAAGAACTGCAAGGGGTCGGTGGCAGATAACATAGCAAATGTCACAAACAAAGCTCCAGTACCATGGCTTGCATAGTCAGCATTTTTTCACTATCATATGTGTATGGCCAACATGCTACACTATTTCAAGATGACAACCAGACCTAACAAACAGAACAACCTTATCAGACTTAAGTAATAGTTCATACGGATGACAAACATACATCTTGGCAGTACACATATCCCAAAGTAACCATAACCTAAACTCGTATAAATAAACTCATAAAGTAACTTCAATTTTTCAGAGCAAATTTTCATTCAAATACCATTTCTGGGTATAACTGTGTTTTGTCAGAGTGCATATACTGTATGCCTACAAAAAGTACCCTTTGTATGTTTTTAGACATGGAGAACAATAAGTCTAATTCCCTTACTAAACAAACCTGGAAGCTCTTAAGTGCCCATCACCTGTTTCATCAGAACTCCATTCTTTGGTAGTCTAAAAAGTGCCATTTCATAAATCGTGTAACATCCAAATCAAATAGGTCCAACAAAAACAGACAGAAAATTTTGATTTAATGTACCATGTACAAAAATCAAATCACCACTTGATATAATATTTAAGGAATTAAACACACACAGCCTACTTTATAAATTGGTAATATGTAGCGCATTAAATTAACATTACAAAATAACAAACTTAAACTAACAAATGAATTAACTGCAGCAAGATATTTTTTAGCTTAGTCATAATAACTAGGGTTGCCAAATACTGGAAAAAGTTTTGGTTATTGAAAATGCTCATGAGCAAATGCTCAATTTCTTTAAACTAAAAAAAACATTAAATGGTAGACGTTGCTGCAGCAAGTCTAGACATGGAAACACATTGCATATATTGTATGTAGGTCATTTAGGCCTATATGGATCATGTATTGACATTGTATAGTCTTTGTAGTTGGCAGAATCCCTTACCAAAAAGTTTGTTCCCACAACCCTGTTTAAGAATAACTTTCAAGAAATTCGGCAGTAGATATACCCACAGCTAAGGCAGCCACCTACCTCTGAAAATAAGGAGATTTCAGTAGAACAGTAAGGACTTTGTAGGATTCCTTTCCTTGTTATAACACAATTCACCTTTATTTTCTCTTATGATCTTTTAAAACAGGGGTAAGCGACGTTGGCTGCAGTGTCTGCAGGTTTTTGTTCCAACCCAGTTTCTTAATCAGTAGTCAATTATTTCTAATTCTATAACTATTAATTATATTACTAATTATATTATATTAATTAATAATTATAATTATATTACTATCCATCCATCCATCCATCCATTCTCTTCCGCTTATCCGAGGTCGGGTCGCGGGGGCAGCAGCTTGAGCAGAGATGCCCAGACTTCCCTCTCCCCGGCCACTTCTTCTAGCTCTTCCGGGAGAATCCCGAGGCGTTCCCAGGCCAGCCGGGAGACATAGTCCCTCCAGCGTGTCCTGGGTTTTCCCCGGGGCCTCCTCCCGGTTGGACGTGCCCGGAACACCTCCCCAGGGAGGCGTCCAGGAGGCATCCTGATCAGATGCCCGAGCCACCTCATCTGACTCCTCTCGATGCGGAGGAGCAGCGGCTCTACTCTAAGCCCCTCCCGGATGACTGAGCTTCTCACCCTATCTTTAAGGGAGAGCCCAGACACCCTGCGGAGGAAACTCATTTCAGCCGCTTGTATTCGTGATCTCGTTCTTTCGGTCACTACCCATAGCTCATGACCATAGGTGAGGGTAGGAACATAGATCGACCGGTAAATTGAGAGCTTTGCCTTATGGCTCAGCTCCTTTTTCACCACGACAGACCGATGCAGAGCCCGCATCACTGCGGACGCCGCACCGATCCGCCTGTCGATCTCACGCTCCATTCTTCCCTCACTCGCGAACAAGACCCCGAGATACTTGAACTCCTCCACTTGAGGCAGGATCTCGCTCCCAACCCTGAGAGGGCACTCCACCCTTCTCTGGCTGAGGACCATGGTCTCGGATTTGGAGGTGCTGATTCCCATCCCAGCCGCTTCACACTCAGCTGCGAACCGATCCAAAGAGAGCTGAAGATCACGGCCTGATGAAGCAAACAGGACAACATCATCTGCAAAAAGCAGTGACCCAATCCTGAGTCCACCAAACCGGACCCCCTCAACACCCTGGCTGCGCCTAGAAATTCTGTCCATAAAAGTTATGAACAGAATCGGTGACAAAGGGCAGCCCTGGCGGAGTCCAACTCTCACTGGAAACGGGTTCGACTTACTGCCGGCAATGCGGACCAAGCTCTGACACCGGTTGTACAGGGACCGAACCGCCCTTATCAGGGGGTCCGGTACTCCATACTCCCGGAGCACCCCCCACAGGATCCCCCGAGGAACACGGTCGAACGCCTTTTCCAAGTCCACAAAACACATGTAGACTGGTTGGGCGAACTCCCATGCACCCTCCAGGATTCTGCTAAGGGTGTAGAGCTGGTCCACTGTTCCGCGACCAGGACGAAAACCACACTGTTCCTCCTGAATCCGAGGTTCGACTATCCGACGGACCCTCCTCTCCAGAACCCCCGAATAGACTTTTCCAGGGAGGCTGAGGAGTGTGATCCCTAGTTATTAGTGTTAGTTATTATATTACTATTTATATTAATTATAAATTAGCTAATTACATTACTATTACATGGTTATTATATTACTATTGCTAATTATTGTTTATTGCTTAAGTGACAATTTTCCGCTCATTTTAGTGGTCTTGCATGTTAAGCTTCCCTAGCCTTAATTGCTTATTTCAGCCTTAAACAGTTGCATTCAGTACTTTAATGGCTCCTTACTAGCAATAAGATGCATATTACAAAGGATCCAGCAGTTCTTTATCTAACTTGTTTCCATTCATACCTGTGTAAATTCACCATGAACTATTTGGTTTAATAAACCAGTTGAGAGAAAAATGTGACAGAGAGAAAATTATTCATTTTATACTTCAAATTATTTGGATGATTTCCTTGAAAATGAAAAAAAAATCTACAACATAAGAACATTACATTGCGGACTAACATGCCATAAAATTAAATAAGGTCTAGCAGTTATTGATTTCTAATTAAGCAATTGGATTGGAATGAAAACCTGCAGACACTGTGGCCCTCCAGGACTGACGTTGCCGGCCCCTGTTTTAAAAGTTCAGGGTAATGTCAAAAAAATATGTCATGTTTACTGGCAAACGAATAATAGTCCTAGCCATTCTCAAACCCACTTACTCCAATTCAGAGGGGCAGGGAGCAAGAGCCCATCCTGGCAGAACTGGGCACAGTGCAGGAAAAGGGCCAACACCACAGAGACACATTGAGAACATGTAGACTCTGCACAGACAATCCAGTGCTGATTTTAATCAAGTACACAGGATCAGTTAAGTGGCAGTGCAAATCACTGTGCACTATTTTGCCACCTAAGCTACAAATTTGTTAACGATATTTCAACTATCGTATATACTCGCATTTAAGTTCTCCTGCATATAAGTCGGGGCTTGATTTTACTGTATAATTTTCAGTATTTTATAATGTCGGTCATATAATTAGAATGTGGAAAACTCCCACTATTGGTCCAAGAGATTATGATATGCTAACGCCCACGCGAGAGAGTAACCACGGAGCACAAAGCCTTTTCTTTTATGCATTGTGCTTACGTGACCACACGGTAATACCCGAACTAATTTCAAAGCAACGCTTGCACTGTTTTGTGTTTTTTGTATCTCAGCATCGCTTATCTATAATGAAGCGTTCGATCAGAAGAAAATAGTTGGTTTTAAAAGTTAAAAAGTTGGTTTTAAATTAAAAGTCATTGAAGTGGAGAAAGAAATTGGCAACTGTACTGCTACAACAAAATTCAATGTGCCTGAGAAACTGGTGCGAGACTGGAGGAAGCAAGAAAAAAAAAATTTTAAGTGTCATATTTTTGAACGGGCGTATAAGTCTGGGTCTGACTTTTTTCGGGTTTCAAGACCCGACTTATATGTGAGTATACATGGTAAATACCTACATTTCTTAAATTAACAACAGTCTTAAACCTACAGAAAATTATACACTGATAGGAAAAAGAGTATGGTATGGATATAAAAATTCATACTTTTCTTAGTATAATTTTATATTTATATTCTGTAAATTGTTTTGCATTAGTCTACTGATGCAATTTTTCCATGGTACATCTGGCTTTTTGGATAAATATGAGTGAAAATCTCTACAGCAAAAATGGAACATTTATTTACTTAAAGTTAAAATGACACATTATTTGAAAGACTGGATGATTACTTTAGTTAAAATTTTGAAAAGATAAAGTTAACACCAGGATGAATAAGTTATTACATTAAAAGAATGCCTCAAAAGTGAATTTCAAAATGCATTTTTTAACTGTGGGTTTTGACCACCCCCTCATTCTCCCCACAAAGACCAAAAATTCTCCCTTGTATGAAATTTAAAGGGGGGATGTCCTTCCATATTTCAAAAATGAATTTGAGTGCTTTCATACTCAATTAATGGCTAGATAGCAACAGCAAGCACAATCTGTAGTCACCTAAATGCAGCTTTTTTTTTTTTTTTTTAATTTTATTATGATACACCTGAAACAAACACTGATCGCTATATACCAATACAACCTAAAAATAAAGTTTACAAGAGGTATAACGTTCACCCCAGTAGTGAGAAGTAGGGGGCTAATTCTTTGTATTATAACCGAAAGGCCTCTGTGGAGTTGCCTAGCTCTTTACATTTAAATTGGGACACCTGGGGGCCACTAAAAAGAGACATATAAAGACAACCTCAGGGGTTCCTAAGGATAGCTGGACCAGAAGTTCAACCTCAATATTTTTCCAAAGATGGAACTAAAAAAACACTTCTGGTCAAAGACCATGTAAGCTTGGATCATGAGGTTGGAAAGCATACAGACTGAAGGGAGGAAGTATTTAGAAAGAGATGGAGGTCATACAGGGAGTGCTTTGTATAATACAAGTCTGGATAAATGGGCTGCCACACCAATGGTTAGATAAAAAAAAAAAAACACCCATGTATACAGGCCCAGCGAGACAGGAGTATTACTGTTTTTTCATTGATGTGACTGTATTTTGTTTACTCCCTTTGTTCATTCCTCCCTGATATTTATTCAAGCAAACTTTATTTTGGTATTTCACCTCTATGGCTTCATTTTATAAGAGCAGGCTCAAGAGCCCAAACCACAGTTCAATACACAATGTCTCAGATTCTTAATACATCATGGTATCTATTCCTCACACTGTCTACCCCGCTACACATGATCAGATTGAAAATAAAAGGCTGCATATGAATCATCTCTAATGACAATAAGTACAGAGGAATGGAAAGCTTCCACTGATGCAAAAATATGGATTTCCCAACATATAGCTACAGACACTAGAAGGTGGATAGGCATTCAAGCACAAGGTACAATTAAAATAGGTAAATAAATCCCTCCATAATAACTGTAAAAGACACTAGCCTGCAAAGGTAGGTGTATATGTACCTAGACGTAGGGAAGTACGGCCGTACCATAGTATAATTAAAAATAAATGCTTAATAATGCCCTGCTACTCAAATTCTCTCGAAGTGATGAAAGTACAGCTTCTTTCTCACTTCTCTCACTTTAAATTCAGACACTGTACATGGCATGGCAATCAGACAATCATGCAATAGCAAATTACTTTAGACACTTAATATTTTCACCAGTATAGCATATCGTCAGCCTGACCTCATAGGATATTTCGGCATTTTACCTCAAGATGCCCTCAGCCAAGGCAGGTCCACCCCAGGCTAATCAGACCTGGGTGTGTGTTGCTTGGTTACTAAGTGGTCATTTGGCAGCACATACTGTCTCCTTTCGCTTCAGACACATCCACATCTCAAAATTTACTGGTGTTAGAAATAAGATTATAATACACACATCAAATAAAGTAGAGATCCATAGCTACAAGGACGCACATTAATTCATACAGTAAAATTTAAAGAATGGGATGTAGTACAAATAAACCTATTAGTGAAATACAACCACATCTCAACAATCAAGTATATATAATAAACTCACTATACAAAGAAATTATTTTTGGATGTATTCTTCTCAGAGTATCTTTAATCATAGTAAACAACAGCCACACTTGCTAAAACCGGTATACTGTTATTTGCAAGTCATTGTATTAATGACTAAGGGTGTTGTGATACCAGAATATTAATATTTGATACAATTGCCAGTGAAAAATAATGATATTCAATATGTATTTAATACCACCTCCATTTTCTAAGTGAAGAACATAGTGCCTTTTTCTGTGATAAAATATAAAACAGACCATATGTGCAAAAGTTCGCTGATGACACTGCTATCGTGGGCTGCATCAGGAATGGGCTGGAGGATGAGTATAGGGACCTAATCAATGACTTTGTTAAATGGTGCGACTCAAACCACCTACAACTGAACACCAGCAAAACCAAGGAGCTGGTGGTGGATTTTAGGAGGCCTAGACCCCTCATAGACCCCGTGATCATCAAAGGTGACTGTGTGCAGATGGTGCAGACCTATAAATATCTTGGAGTGCAGCTGGATGATAAATTAGACTGGACTGCCAATACTGATGCACTGTGCAAGAAAGGACAGAGCCGACTATACTTCCTTAGAAGGCTGGCGTCCTTCAACATCTGCAATAAGATGCTGCAGATGTTCTATCAGACAGTTGTGGCAAGCGCCCTCTTCTACGCAGTGGTGTGCTGGGGAGGCAGCATTAAGAGGAAAGATGCCTCACGCCTGGACAAACTGGTGAGGAAGGCAGGCTCTATCGTTGGCATGGAGCTGGACAGTTTAACATCTGTGGAAGAGCGAAGGGCGCTCAGCAGGCTCCTATCAATTATGGAGAATCCATTGCATCCACTAAATAGTATCATCTCCAGACAGAAGAGCAACTTCAGCGACAGACTGCTGTCACTGTCCTGCTCCACAGACAGATTGAGGAGATCGTTCCTCCCCCAAACTATGCGACTCTTCAATTCCACCCGGGGGGGTAAACGTTAACATTTAACATTATACAAAGTTATTGTCTGTTTTTCACCTGCATTATTATCATTCTTTAATTTAATATTATTTATTGTATCAGTATGCTGCTGCTGGAGAATGTGAATTTCCCATTGGGATTAATAAACTATCTATCTATCTATATGTCTTTGCATGGCTGTGATGGTCAGTTAGGGAAGTGCGATGTTCCCCTGCTTGGCAAGAAAGTGGGCATGAAGGCACACTACAGCAGTGGATGTACTGGTTCTTGTGTCCCATTATGTGTGGATGGATCTCCTGGAAATGGAAAGCAGCCTGACGGGAGGCCAGAAATTTGGGACAGTGGTAAACTACCCCTAGGGGCAGATAAATTCCACTATACACTGGGTGGAAGTACCCCTTCTCATAAACCCTGGTTTGCATGCCCAGAAGGAAGATGGGGAATTGTGTTCCCATTGGGCTGCCTGGGGAACTTGTTGGGAATTGAGTGCTTTGAGACTAAGTGGGGGTTGGTTCTGCCTGATGGAAAGTGCTTCCTGGAGACAGTAGACTTAGCACAGAAAGTACTCCCTGGTCAGGATTTAATTGGAGCCATCTGCTTTGCTGGGAGGTGTGGAAAAGAACAGGAAAGGAAAAGAAGAATTGTGATATGCTATACAAAAAAGTACTTGATTTTTACCCAGGATTGTCTTTGTGAGGTTGTGTCTGGGGTTTGGGGCTCAGTTATGTCATCTTGTAGTCACAATATGTAAATAATAATACATTTTCTCATTTGGTAAACACCTTTATCCAAAATGATTTGCAGCATTGTTTTTTTTCCAGTTGAAGCACAGATAGATAAAGAGATATGATCATGGTCACACAATTTGAGTAGCAGGATTTAAACGCTCAGCCTTAGTATTTGAGGTTCAAAGACTTAGTCACTATACAACACTACTAAAAACAGCTTTAAAATAATGCTATACCCATTAAGTAGTTACCCAGCTACTGTTATCATTTAAATAAACTAGCATTGGCATTCATAAATATCAAATTACAAGGCAGGGTTTAAATTTTAATGTGTGATCAACATGGAAATCCCACTAAGCACAACATATGGGGACAATTTTATAATCTTCAGGGAATTTCAGCATAAGATTTAAAAAGGGTGAGATAATCATGAACTACCTGATTTATCTTACTATTTGCAAATTCCAAAATTTATTCTATGACATTTTCTCTTAGTAACTGAAAAATACTGTTTAATATCAATACTAGTAAGAAAAGTATATACATCATTATATCTGTACCGCTGAATTAGTGAATTCCAAAATCAATCAGGATATTTTAATTAAAAAAATTCCTTAAAGCTGTTTTTGCAACAACATGCTTTTAAAATTTGGTTTGTCAGAGAATAACTGTGTTAGATTTCCTGTGTGAAATCAATCTTTTGGACCATTGTTTCAGAACTCTTGCAAAACATCCTTTGTTGACCTTTTTTTTAAAAAGGATCTTAGTTCAGATTTAGATTATTAACTGGACCTGCAGTGTAACTGATTGGCACATTACACTCAAAAACATACCTTTAAAATATCTGATATCTGCTTTAACTATGTTTGTCATATTTTAGGGATTATACTAATGAATGTTAGTTTGGCTTCAAAAACAAAACTAAAGATACAAATTTAGCACAAACGTACTTAGCAATGATGTATTCAGCTTTGCTCACCCTGCTAACTGGCGAGTTCACAATGCTAAATTTTATTTTGGTATTAACAAAAGGAGAAGCTCATTATTTGCCAATGAAGGCAAACCATGCTAGTTTATTTAAACTTGCTTCGAGTTTTACTAACTATAGCTGTTTTTAGCACTGACAGTGTACACAGTCCTCTATGCATAACAGTGCATGGTGCATGCGATGTTTCCCTTGTGACCGTGAATTGCATAAACTGGTTAGAAAATTGAAAGATATCTAAATGCACATTTGTGGATGTGTTCGACACAATCAGACAATAAATGCAAAGACTCTGTTCCTTTCTAGGTACCGTGAAAGACACATTTTTTTTTAAAAATTCATTGCACCATCACCTGTTTCCTAACACTAAAAAGTTAAACAATTAAAACTTATATCCAATCAGTCACATCATTGTGCTCACTAAGCACGCATAAAGTTATTTCTTAAGAAACTCCATAATGGGATGAAAGTGATAATAACAAAAGCCATTTTCCGTGTTGTGGCATTTTTAAAATAATAATAAGCATGATTACCACAGCAATGCATTAAAATTCTGCTGCCTTGAAGACTAAACATCGTAGACATGAGCTGTTCTGATTTTTGACATTTATTGATGCAATGTTGTATCATCACCACTGTGATCCAATTGTTAATGTAGTTTCTATTCACATTTTTCCTCACAATTTACTGTGATCTTCTGAAGTAATTGGTGTATTTGCAGTCAGTCACACATTACTGCAATCCCAACTGTCTCAAAAAAACCCAAAAAACTGCCTGCCTAGAAAATGGTCACAAATGTTGACAAAGATGTAAAAATAAATTCCTGGATATCAGCTCAGCTTGACCTCCAACATACACCATATATACTATGACATGAAATGGAACCAATTCAAAAACTGTTCTCCTTTAAAATATCTCAAAAATATGCAGTATTACTTGAGGGCTTTGGTACATTTTATTTGCAGTATTGGCATACATTCTAAAATGAACCTAATCTATAGAAAGCACGCATTTGATAACTGAAAGGTTCATAAAAGGTTTTCTTCATTTAGAGATGTAGGAAGATGTTTTTAAGAAAAAGATGCTATTTACAGAAAGTATATTTTTCACATCAGTTCAAGTTGTAATTAACAGCAAATCAGTTGAGGCTACACCTTGTACTATGAAAACTCATACAAAAAATTTCTCAACCCATGGCAGCAGCATTTTTTAAAACACTAAACACTCAAAACAGATTTGTGGAGGATTTTTAAAAAGCAAGAAAACTTTACAAGTAATAATAAGAGATTGTGCGTAAGCCCAATTCTTCAGACCAATAACATTCCCATCCTTCAATCCTACAGGAAGACTCATGTGTAGGACAACAAGGGCACACTTAGTTTATACAATGGGCACATCATGCACACATTAAGCACAAGACCTAGTAACCAATATGTGCAATACAATAACACACTTCTCACTTCAAAATCTGCAACTCAAGAGAACAAGGACATATGCTCCAACTACTCAAAGGTAGTCCTGTCTACTAGACAGCCAGAAAACATGATTTTGAAAGTATTTCTACAAAATCTTCGACCACAAGGCTATGAAGACGTAAGCCTATTAAGGAAATTTTTCAATAAGTATTTATTACTGTTCTGAAAAGAATGGAGACACAACAACAAATACAAAAAAATGTATATATCTTAGTTCTATTACATTGACTACCAGAAAGATATGAGATGTAGCATCTATCTACCCAAATACCTTACTTTAATTTTACTTTGTACACAGCAGCATCATAGAATGACACTTAGTGATCATTTACATTTATAAAACCTTTTTGAAACAAAAAAGTAGAATACAGCTACTATAAATAATAGTTCTAATTACGAATAAAAAAAAAAATCAGTCAATCAGGAACTTGTACTTTTTTATGATAATAATATTTTTAATAATAATTTCATTGTTTTACACATTAAGATTTATACCTGAACTGCTCATTTGGGCAGAACTGAAGCCACTTAGTGTATTTCTCCCAGTTGCCTCTGAATATGAAGGCATCGATTTTATGATGGCCTGAAGATATTTTTCTTGTTCTAAACTAGTTGAGTCAGTCTGAGAAGGACCTATGAGACATCAACAAAAATATAATAAAAGCAATAAAGGTTTAAATTAATAAAGTTCTTAAATTTTTGGTGACAGCACATTTTCAGGAAACAAAGTCATTATAATAGTTAAATAAACATAAAGCTATCCTTAACACTAGAATCCCTGAAGCTTACTATTTTTTTCATTGTCCCTGCCCTCCTTAAATTTACCTGACATATGCCAAGAAGCTTGTACGTCCTTATCATTGTGCTAATAGCCGCTTTTATTTAACAAATGTGTAGATTAGCAGAACGCAGCCTGCTACATCACACCCCCAACCCCCACTCAGTCAGATGAAGGTATCATCATCACTCTGCTGCAATCCTCACAGCTGAGGTCTCTGTTGAAGTGTTTATCTGGCGATGCGTTTGGAAGGAATTATATAGGTAATGAAATACTGTGATTTGAAATACTGTATATACATTTCATGTATGGTTCGTGTCTACAATGATCTGTGTAAATATAGAATGAGAGAAGAAATGTTAGGCAAGAATTGCTGAACACACGGCTAAAACAGAAACAGTTTTTAGATGTTATAGTAATAACAACATCATTTTGACGTGAAGTGTAGGATGTGTGAAGACTGAAGGCCAAGCATCCAAGAAACACTTTCACAAAAGGTGTAACAAAACAAGTATGCTTTTGTCCAAGAATAAAACCAAACAAAAAGAAACTGCTCAATTGACATGTCGCTGAAGCCCAACTATCAGTTGGTATAATGTGAAAAATGTTCGCATATATATGTGTTTGCGAGTTTCATTTTCAACCAGTTGTCACAGTGGTAACACTGCTCCGTCACAGATCTGCGCAGATTGGATAAGGTGCATTTAAGCAATCACGAGGTAACAGGTTTGAATCCTGTGTCATCTCTGCTTTTAGCACATTGAGTAGTAAGCTGCTATTATTATTATTATCAAGTAATAAAATACACATTTGATGCGAGTCTGTAACATCCTGTATAAATCCTGAGCAAATTTATGGTACTTATAAAAGATTTTATTTTCTTCGTAAACGGACATTCACATCAACATGTCATTTGAATGATTATTCAGTTGTATTCTTGAATAAAACTGGATTTGAACGTTTTTTTTTTTTTATTCAGTTTTATTTCTTGAATAAAAAAATTGTTCAAATGACATGTTGATGTGAATGTCCATGAGTGAAGAAAAGTAACATCCACCACAGACACTGCGGTGTCTGTTTACTCAATAAGACACCAAGAAGAAATGACTGAGCTACGTTTGTGTGTCTGCTTTTATTCCTTCAGTGCTAACTTTTACAAGTACCATACATTTACACAGGATGTTACAGGGGTTCAGGGATTCTAGTGTTAAGTATGCAAAATTTAAACAGAGCTGTTTTACTGGCATTTCAAACTAATAGTGCTTTGAATCTTCAACTACAACTATGACTTACTCAAAATCAAAACAACTAAATGCTTATTTTACTGATATAATGTGCAGGGTTTCAGTAATTATTTTTCTTATCATTTCAGTCATTGTTAAAATGAATGCAACATCAATTTCTTAAGCTTAAACGCTATACCATTTTTAAAAAGCATAATGATCTTGCAGATCTAACTATGCTAAATTTATTTAAGATAAATAAAAAATATTATTTGCTCTGATAGTAACTGAAGCTCAGATGATGCATAATTTTAAATATTACCTGCTGTTGGTGCGTTAGGTGATTTGAAGAACCCAGCAACACCCTTTCCGTGAAGCCCAGCTGACCTCAACAAAACAGCTTTAGTTCGAGAGTTTCTCCAACAAACAACAGGGAATCTGTTATGACGATAGCATCTAGAAATTCTCTGGATAGTAGGATCTTGAATGCTCTGTGGTACAATGAGAAGTCCAGGATAGCTGCAGCAAAAACATTGTAAAAAAAACACTTCAAATGACTTCACATAAGGCACACGACTTCATATATTTTTGCAGTCTACAGGAATTTTAATTTTGAAAGGAGTCCAAATAAATAAAATTTTATTTTTTAGCAATTTTTATAATAGATTAGCAATTTCTGTGGATGGCTTGGCAAATATAACACAGAACAAAAGCAAAAGTCAAATAGTCTGCTTATTTTATAGCAGTGACTATTTGGGTTAGGGCAACAGTGAGTAATTAGTCTTATTTTTTCATCTGCTTGTTCTGCTTTGGCTGTTCCTGAGAAAAGTTCTCCCCAGAGGCAAAACAAAGAAAAGTTAAATTACGGAACTGAAACTGAAAAGTTATAATTAAATTTTAAATGTGAACATATTGCAGCACTCTGAGCCTACACTCTGTAAAGAGCTCTATACAAAAATAAACTGAAACTGAACCGAGGCCAGTGTCTGCCAATGTAGGCAAACAGGATTAGGAATGCAGAAAGTACTCCTATAGAAAACACAATATTTTAATAATGGTATGGCATGTTTTTTCAGGTTGGGGGGCATTTGTAAATTAAATTTTGATAAAATAATACATTTATTCAATACTGTTAAAATTTATCTGATAGTCATGCTATCTGTATTAAAATTAAAGGATAAATGTTCTTTGATTGAACTTTTTTTTATTTTGTAATGTATGTTAAATACACAAAAATATACAGTAAAACTATTATTTGCAAGAAAAGTCGGGCTAATGACATGGTGATGCTGGTTTAACATCTTGCAGGTACCTACATAATCAGTTTCAAAATACATTTCGGTATTAAAAGTACACAATTCAGTATATACAGTAACTAAAGCAGAAGTTATGCATGTCCCTGTGATCGTTATTGCCTCACATGTGCTGCTTATGGAAAACACTTTGGTCTCTCGTGACACATTACTGGACAAGACGGGTTCAACAATTTTATGTTAAGAATTACATGTGTCCATGTAACTACTGTGGAGCAAGTTTGATAATGTTAATGTCAAGTGAATAATGCTTCAGCAATGTATTTTTTTTAATAAAATGAAATTCTGATAGACTTACCTCCTGCATACAGTGTACATGCGATTTACAGTGGATATCCTAAAAGGTTCATTTTTGGATCGAGTTAGACTGTTACTAAGTGTACCTAACCCCAGTCGTTGGTAATCTCGACAACAGGCTCGTTCAACCACATTGCTCATTGTTTGGCGATCAGAAGACTTGATGGTTGAAGACAAAGTTAAGGAACTCTGGTCTGGCTCTTCTGAAACTAAAAAAAATGAATGCATTATTTAACAACATTGGTCCAGCAAATCATTTACCGCTTTAAAAAAAAAAGGGGGTGCTGTATTGCCCAGTATCCAGTTCTGCAATAACCTAATAATTAATTTAGTAGAGGATGCTAGGAATTGAACTGGTTCTGGTGACTTTACTAATTAATTAGTACCATGACTTCAGAATGTATTCAGACCTCCTTAATTTTAGCATTGTTTTATGTTGCAGCCTGGAACTAAAAACTGAAATGTCACATTGACACAAGTATTCAGACCCTTTGCACAGTATTTCATTGAAGCAGCTTTGACACCAATTACAGCCTGGAGTGGTGTTGGGTATGACACAACAAGCTTCGAACACCTAGATTTGGGGACTTCCTGATGAGTTAAGAAGTTAAGAGTTCTGTTTTGGACTCAGTCGTGGCACGAAGCGGAAGCAGACGCAGACAATGGCCAACAGTGAGATGAATCGTGTTGCCGTCGTCGTAGAAGAACTTCAGGCACTCGACAAACAGATTCAGAAACTCCTGTCCAGACGAAGGTATCTTAGGGATCTGAAGGCTCAGCTGCTGGATAAACCATCCTCGCCATCTGAAATCGACGTAATATCAACCCCGCGTTGTGCCGCTCAAGTAAGCTTCACCCCCGCACCTCGTAGGAGCGACGACGACACCAACGAAGACCTTGGCGTGTTTCAGCTATGCAGGTGGGGGTTCAAGGCTAGAACACCTCCATCGGCACAGGCGAGCATCTCGACCCAGAACCGGTTCGACCCTCTGCGGTCCCCAGTTTGCCTTCAACCCCGGGTGATGTAATAGTGGTAGGTGATTCGATTGTTAGAAACCTCAATATCGCATGCCCTAATCGGAAATCTTTTGTTTGTTTTCCCAGTGCTCGTGTCCAAGATGTGATGAGACATGCGCCAACAATCTACGAGAAGCACAAGAAGAGGGCAGTTGGATCCATTGTATTACATGCCGGTGTGAACGACGTAAGGGACCGACAGTCGGAAATTCTCAAGGCTGACTTATTAATTAATTAAAGACACGAAGGAGAGGATCCCATCGGCAAAGACCTACATTTCGGGTCCACTACTTCTCGTCAGACAATCAAATGAATACTACAGTCGTCTGCTAGGATTAAACAACTGGCTAAAAGGCTTCCGCGAGAACCAAGACATCGGGTTCATTGACAACTGGGACCTCTTTGGGAAAGGCCGCGTTTCTTCAAGTGGGTTGGCCTGCATCTGAATAGATTCGGCACCCGGGTCCTCTCTGAAAACATCGCTAAGGTAATTTGTTTATCTTGACTATCTATTTCTATTCTTTACCCCTTCCGTAATGCTATTGCTGTGTTAGGACATGATAATTGCTTAACAAAGTCTTCCGTAAAAGTGCACAACATTAATACTCTAGTAACCAATCTCAATGCACGTAGAAAATCTAGGCAATACAGCATAAACACCAATAATTTAATTACAATTACTACTTTAGATGAACAACGTATTAAAACTATAAAAACAGACTACACATTAAATAAAAAATACGCACAGAGTGGCGCTAACAAAAATAACTTAGTTCCTGTTCCAAATATCAATAACGCACATAGTACTCATCTCTGCCCCTCTGAAACATTAAATATGGCACTATTAAATGATAGAGCTTTAACTAACAAGACATTTTTTATCAACGATCTTATTAGTGATAGAAAAATTGATTTTATTGCACTAAGTGAAACGTGGCTTGGCTCTGATGGTGCGGCTGTTTAAATTGAATCTGCGCCTCCGGATTACAGTTTTATGAGTGTGGATTGCCAAGGAAAAAGAGACGGTGGCCTAGCAAACATTTACTCAAGCCGGTTAAAGTGTAAAGATGTCAGTTTTGGTAAATTCAAGTCCTTTGAGTATCTCGGCGTTGTTATTCATGGAGATTCTCACGTTCTAGTATTATCCGTGTATAGACCTCCTAAATTTAACGCGTCTTTCTTTGAGGAATTCTCTGACTTAATGTCAATTTTAATTATGAACTATGACACACTCTTAATAGTCTGCGACTTTAACTTTCATATAGATAATCACTGTGACCAAAAAGTAAAAGAATTCGTAAACCTCCTTGACTCTTTTGATTTGAGACAGCTCGTTAATCAGCCTACACATAAAGCAGGTCATACGTTAGACTTAAAAGTTGATGTAATGCAGGTCATTGATATTGGTCTATCAGACCATTTTCTTCTACTATTTAATGTAGAAATATTGATAGAAAACATTAATGAGAAGCATATTGTTAAAAAACGCTTCTTTGACTCATCAGCAGCTTTAAAGCTTATAAACATTCTAAGCACTCAGTCCGTATATAGTGCCAACGATAATAGCGAGGATAATGTAAATAGTAAGGTGGAAAGATATAATACTAAAGTAAGAGCTGCTGTTGACATAGTTGCACCTGAAAAGACAGTTAAAAAATCTTCTAGCATTGTTATACCATGGAAGACCCAAAGAGTGTCTGATTTAAAGAGAACATGTCGTAGAGCTGAGCGTAAATGGAGGAAAACTAAACTAACTATCCACTATGAAATACTGAAGGTTAAAATAACAGAATACAATAACACAGTCCGTCTTGAGAGGCGCTGCTATTTCTCTAAGATTATAAATAACAATGCTAGTAATCCCAGAGTCTTATTCTCGACGATTGATCGTCTGCTAAACCCAGGTAACTCAAAGTAATGCCTCCAAAGTACTTCCAGTAAAATCTGTGAGGCTATTGCTCTATTTTTCAATCAAAAAATTAATGATATTAGAAATAACATAGTATATCTCCCCAACACTGAGGATCCTCCTAAACCCCTGTACTCTGTTACAAACAAATTAAATTCTATCACCAGGATAGATTTACCTGATTTACATAAAATAATTTCTCAACTGAAACCCTCCACCTGCGTCCTTGACCCAATACCAACAAGTTTTTTCAAAGAAGTATCGGGCATGCTAATTGATAATATTCTTGACATAGTAAATTCGTCATTAGATACAGGGGTCTTCCCAGACTATCTTAAGACTGCTGTAGTTAAACCGCTACTTAAGAAAAAAAATCTTGACCCTCTGCTCTTGAAAATTTTAGACCCATCTCTAACCTGCCTTTCTTAAGTAAAATTCTAGAGAAGGCAATCATTATGCAGTTAAATGACCACCTCAATAAACATGCTATTCTTGATAAATTTCAGTCAGGTTTTAGAACAAATCACAGCACAGAAACTGCACTCGTTAAAGTAGTAAATGACTTGCGGGTAAATGCAGACAGAGGCCATTTATCTGTTCTCATCCTCCTAGATCTGAGTGCTGCATTTGACACCATTGATCATAATATTCTTAGAAATCGCCTTAGTCAATGGGTGGACCTAACTGGCAGTGTCTTAAATTAGTTTGAATCCTACCTGGCAGGGAGAAAATTCTTTGTTAGTTGTGGTAATTACAACTCAAAGACACATGATATCCTCTGTGGTGTGCCACAAGGCTCTATCCTGGGTCCGCTGCTCTTCTTAATCTACATGCTTCTGTTAGGTCAGATTATCTCAGGGCACAACGTGAGCTACCACAGCTATGCTGATGACACACAGCTGTACTTATCAATAGCACCTGATGACCCCGATTCTCTTGATTCACTAACACAATGTCTTACTTGTATTTCTGAATGGATGAATAGTAATTTTGTAAAGCTAAAAAAAGAGAAAACTGAAATTTTAGTGATTGGCAATAATGGATACAATGAGGCTATTAGAAACAAACTGGATACATTAGGATTAAAAGTCAAGACGGAGGTAAAAAGCTTAGGGGTAACTGTTGAATATGCGCTTTAAAATTCAGATTACAGTCATCAGACCACTAGGACAGCATTTTTTCACTTAAGAAACAGCAAAAGTTAGACCTCTTATATCATTGAAAGATGCTGAGAAATTAGTTCACGTGTTTGTTTTTAGTCAACTAGATTACTGTAATGCAGTCCTCTCAGGACTAACCAAAAAAGACGAAATAAATCGTTTGCAACTAGTGCAGAATGCAGCTGCTAGAATCCTAACTAGGAAAAGAAAATCCGAGCACATTTCTCCAGTTTTGATGTCACTACACTGGTTACCTGTGTCATTTAGAATTGACTATAAAATTCTGTTTATGGTTTATAAAGCCTTAAATAATCTCGCTCCGTCTCATATATCGGAATGTCTGAGATCTTATATTCCAAATCGTAACCTTAGATCTTCAAATGAGTGTCTGCTTAGAATTCCAAGAGCAAAACTTAAAAGAAGTGGTGAAGCGGCCTTCTGCTGTTATGCACGTAAGATCTGGAATAGCCTGCCTATAGGAATTCACCAGGCTAATACAGTGGAGCACTTTAAAAAACTGCTGAAAACACATTACTTTAACATGGCTTTCTGATAACTTCACTTTAATTTAATCCTGATACTCTGTATATTCAATTCATTATAACTATTCATGGTGGCTCTAAAATCCGTACTAACCCCTACTCTCTCTTCTGTTTCTTTTTCCGGTTTCTTTGTGGTGGCGTATCTACTCAAAGCACCGTGATGTTCCAACATTGATGGATTAAAAGCCAGAAGTCTGCATGACCATCATCATCAAGTCCTTCCTTGAGAACCTTAAATACAAAGAGGACTGTTTCATTTTTGTTAGGTAGAATGCCCAGAGGGGACTGGGCGGTCTCGTGGCCTGGAACCCCTGCAGATTTTATTTTTTTCTCCAGTCGTCTGGAGTTTTTTTTTTGTTTTTTCTGTCCTCCCTGGCCATCGGACCTTACTCTTATTCTATGTTAACTAATGTTGTCTTATTTTATTTAATTTCTTACTTTGTCTTTTATTTTTCTTTTCTTCATTATGTAAAGCACTTTGAGCTACTTTTTTGTTTGAAAATGTGCTATATAAATAAATGTTGTTGTTGTTGTTTCTTCTCTGCAGGTTCTCTCTAGTTCAGTCAAGCTGGATAGACACCGCCAGTGGACAGCTATTTTCAGGTGTGTCCAGACATTTCTAATTGGGTTCAAGTACATGTTCTGGATGGGCAATTCAAGGTCAATTAGAGAGTTGGCCCTAAGCTACTTGTGTGTTGTCTTTGCTTTATGCTCATGTTCAATGTCTTACTGGAAGGTGAACCTTCTGCCCAGTCTAAGGTACAGAGCACTCTGAAGCAGGTTTTTCATTAAGAATATCTCTGTACATGGCACCAATCAGCTTTCCCTGAATAGTTTGCATTTCTAATTATCATGGTAATAAAGGTGAATTGAATAAAAAATATTATGGTACTTGAGGAAGTGCACGTTATCTTGTTGCCAAAAGGTGGCCTGTAAAAATAGAGCAGCTGGGTAGAGTTTTAAGAGAGAGAAGAGTAAAATACTGGCTTTCACAAATAAATAAAGTAGAACTGTGACTGAGGAATCCGAGTAATTGTTCTGTGCCACAGGTAGATGAATATGTTGTCCAGCTGAACTTGCAGAAGAAGAAAATGAGTCACCTATAGAGGCATGCATCCTCCAAAAGAGCAGCTGCTTTAACACTAGAATTCCTGAAGCCTACAAAAAAACCCGTAATCCCGGCCCACCTTAAATCACTTCATACCTCTCCATCAACTCCTTTTGTTTTGTAAATGCGTCGACCATCATAAGCAGCAAGCAGCCTGCTATTCCATCCCCCACCTTGACGGAGCTCAGCTCGGGCAAAAAGTTCTCCCAATTCAAGCCAAAGCTCCTTATTTACGTGTGAGATCTGGAGTTGTATATGGAAAATAGAACAGTACATCATTATTTGGAATACATGCATTGTGTGTTCTGTGTCTTCAAAGATTTGTGTAAGTGTAGGATGAAAGGAAATGCGAGAAATACAACAAATGCTGAACACGTACCTAAAGCAGAAACATTTTCCATGTTATACTAATAATGACGTGAAGTGTATAACGTGTGAAGACTTGAGTCTAAATATCAAATAAACATGTGCACTTTTATTCAAGAATATAACCAAAAAAAATAAAGCATTCGATTTACATGTGGCTGTCAATGAATTAAAAACTCAAGCTCAAATGTCAATCAACAGGGAATTTACACATATTCTCGAATGGTACAAAGGTAAGAACTGCTGCCTTATAACCCAAAGGTCCCAGGTTCGAGACTGGGCACTCTGCATTTTGAATAGTGAGCGACTATTATTATTATTTCTACAATATAATAAAAACATACATTTGATTTGAGTCTGTAACACGCAGTGTAAATTTTGGCTACTTGTAAAAGTTAGCACTTGCTTTTTTATAATTCAATTTAATTCTCTCAGTGACGTTCACGTGGTAAAACAAACTTGCCTCTCCATCTCTGGGTTGATGGCATTTATCTCCATTCTTTTCACAAGAGCAGCACTGTGGCTGATGCCTGTTGAGAACGATTTGTTGTACCGGCAATCAAAGCTAATTTCCCAGTGTATTTGCCCAAAAAGAAGCAGCCTTTGATTTCAGTCCGTAACAGCCGGTATAAGGTTTGGGCGCATACACCATCAGCACGGCACTGTCAGATCTAAACACTAACGTGGCGAATTGCTTGTGTACTGAAGTGACTTTAGCTGCAGTGGAAGTCCCATTTCACTTATGGTGCCAAGCAGAGTTGCGTTATGGTGCAGCAGTCTATTAGCCAGCAAGGTGCTACAATGAAGCTGTCTGTTGTTACGTTCCTGCCTTTGTCCAGTCTGATAGCAGTCACGGGACATTGTATCTTTGCCAGTAAAACAAATAGTTTTGAGCAGGCATCGGCCACAGCGCTGCTCTTGTGAAAAGAATGGAGATAAATGCCATCAACTCAGAGAGGGAGAGGCAAGTTTGTTGTACCACGTGAACATCACTGAGAGAATTAAATTGAATAATAAAAAAACAAGCACTAACTTTTACAAGCAGCCAAAATTTACATCGCATGTTGCAGACTCAAATCAAATGTATATTTTTATTATATTGTAGAAATAATAATAATAATAGCCGCTCACTACTCAAAATGCAGAGCGCCTGGTCTCAAACCTGGGACCTTTGGGTTATAAGGCAGCAGTTCTTACCTTTGTACCATTTGAGAATGTGTGTAAATTCCCTGTCGACTGACATTTGAGCTCATTGACAACCACATATAAATCGAATGTTTTTTTTTCTTTGGTTGTATTCTTGAATAAAAGCGCACATGTTTATTTGATATTTGGACTAAAGTCTTCACAAATCATACACTTCACGTCATTATTAGTATTACATTTCTGCTTTAGGTATGTGTTCAGCATTTCTTGCATTTCCTTTCATCCTACACTTACCCAGATCTTTGTAGACATGGAACACACACGAAATGCATGTATTCCAAATAACGATGTACTGTATTATTTACCCAATATAACTCCAGATCTCACACGCAGATTAGAAGCCTTGGCTTGAGCTTGGAGAATTTTTTTTCCCCGAGCTGAGCTCCGTCAAGGCAGGGGATGGGACAGCAGGCTGCTTGTGCTGATCAACGCATTTACAAAACAAAAGACGCTGATGGAGAGGTGCGAAGGGATTTAAGGTGGGCCGGGATTAAGAGTTTTTTCATAGAGTTCAGGAATTCTAGTGTTAATGAGTTATAAGAACCTTTTCATTTGGTACTTGAACTAAAAATAATTTTAAAAGATGTTCCTCGTATGAGTGTGAACAATTAGTGAGCTTCTATCAAGTACAGCAGTTGATATTTTAAATTAGAAAAGGAAACAGACTTTTGAGATCTACACTGGAGCAAGCCCTGGATATAACAGCCTGCAGCTATAATCACTAAAAAAGATTAATTGTCCAATATTTTTATATTCTGTCTTAGTATTATATATTAGTTTTTTAGGTGCACAGCAATTAATTTCTTTTAATAGTTTTTATACTAAAAATGAATCTGTTTTCAAACCACCTAATTAGAAACAGAAAATGATGCTGAATGTCCAAGTAGTTTTTAACAAAAGTACAGAGTTATCATGTACCTAATGGAAATATAGACTCAAAGTCGATATAAATAGATCCATCCAATGAACTTTTGAATTATTGGTAATATTAAGAATTAGCTAAATATTTAGGCTTAAATTACAGATTTATAAACAGATACATCCATAAACCTATTTTTTAAATTTCTTTTTTTTAACTCTTTAAGGGGTACAGGGAACCTAAGCAAGGCAGTTTAAAAACTTAATTTGTATTAGTAAACTTGCAGATTCCAAAACAGGATTGCAAGGAGCCAGAGTATGTTCAGCCACATTGTAAAAAATTGTCACAGTTCTATAACATATTGTATATGACACAATTTATCTACGTGTTTATTGATCATGGTGACACGTTGCATGTTGATTAGCAAATACAAGTAAGAATTTTACTGTACTCTGTACACATTACAACAATGACACTATAAACCTCAAAAAACAAATATAACAGCAAACTCTATGCTGGAGGTTTTGGTAAAGACCCAGAGCTGGGTTTTACATCAGAAATAGATGCAATCCTGTATTAGCTTCATTGTTGACTAAAATTAGTGAATATTTGCCAATGAAACAGAAATGAGGAAAGAGGAAAAACAGTAGCTTCAGCATTGCGGCTTTAAAGTCTAACACCCATCAGTCTTATAACAACATATGCTAAACCTAATAAAATATTATGACTGTTTAGGAATAATCATGTATGTGGAAAGAAAAGACAAACATAGCCTCTCTGAAGAAACTGACTCCATATAAAATATACCCTAACAGTTATTTAATAATAAATTGTAAAAACAGAAAACCCGACTGTCATTCTGAAACTTCCCATTAGAACCAGCCAGCATATTGCATTATTGGGTATTTTGCAATAAAATTATATAATTATAAATCTAAACAAGCCAGATTTTTTGAGACAAAACAATACAATTGCACATTTTCATTAAAAGGACATTTCAGGATTCTCAAATCAAGATTTGTGAAAACGATACAAAAACACTACATGGAAAAATCATTTAAAAATCAATATCTAATTACAATGCATTGTTTTTTGTTTTCCTATTTGCCTATCTATTTACATTTTAAAGTGTTCTACTGTAAAATATATGGGCACTAATCTGATGAATAAGAAGAAAATGTTTCTTTACAATCTTAATAGCTGAAATGTGAACTGTCAAAATGACACAGAAAATGTAATGAAAATGTCCAAGGGTAAATCTTAAAGACTGTTCTGTTAAAAAGGCACAATATAGGCCTTTATAGGCCAACTGCAATAAAAGCTTTTAAAGAATAAATATGACATAACATTCATCCTACTTGAAATGTCATCTTCATCAGTAGCAAACTGTGCTCCACTTCTGGTTTCCCACGTGGGTGGTGTATACTTTTTTCTTGTCACATACTGACGTCCAATAGTCTTTTTAGCATTCTTCATAAGGTTCTTAGAAAGGGTTCTTTACCAGAATAAAGAAAAAGAAGACATATTACAGAATGATTATACGGTTTGTTGAAGACACAGGTTGATGCCTTCAGATGGTTCAGGATGAACTCCACATTTATAAAGCCTTTTCCTTCACAAATACACAGATGTAGAACTGCAAGAAAACAGGACTTCTAAATTTCATATAAACATGCTTATTTGAAGAAAAAAAAGAAATGAGCTCCATTTTGATACAGCAATTCTGAAAATACACAACTTAATTTATTTCTTCTCAATTATCAGATGAAATGATATCTTTGAAGTGATTTTTCACTGAAGAAACATTTTTGAGGAAGCACTGATAGAGTAACTATACCTACTATTGCCTTATTCAAGGCAGCTCAGATTGATGCTGATAAGGAACTTTAGATTTTAAACTTAACTTTACAAATAAAAACACCCTAAATGCTCCTTTACAAGAATTAATAATAGTCTCTCAGATTTCTAAGAGTCCCTAAATGTTTCCCAGTTCTTACATTTGATAGAGGTTGAAGTTGCTCATTACTATACTCACAACAGTATATGTAATAAATGTACATCAAAAAATTGGAAATGATGGGCTGCTACAAATGGCCAAAATTAATTTATTAATTTATTCTAAGTGTGTAAAATAAAAATATTAAAAGTAATTGCATAAAAAAGCAACTGTTACATTTTTGACTACTAAGTTTCTTAAGATTCTAGAAGCTTGATGATTTCAATTTCTCTATAAAGGGAAATGCTTTTTCATCATGTGGAGTTCATCCATAATGTCTGCTTAAGAGATCTTTACAAATAATAAGATAATCATTAATACAGTTCAACTGAAAAGTACAAAAAATAGTAAGATAATCATTAATACAGTTAACTCAAAAGTGAAACGTGCCAGCATTTTTGTGGGACTAAATATTTAACAGCTCAAGTTAAATGACAGCAATAATATTGCAAATAATACCTATTTCTTCAAATCAGTTTTAAAATACATTTAATAACAAGGTAACAAATGCACAATTCATTAACATGTGTTGCAAGACTATAACAAAAATGCACTCTATGACCATTAACACCACATTATGTTAGAAAGGCACCTAACACTATTTATGAATCACAAGCTTTTAAGAGAAGGATTAAGCCATTCAGAGAAAATTTGGAAAAGATATTTGATGAAAATATTAGAAGTCCAATGAATTTAGAGTGCACTAATTCTCAGTTATTACTACATGCCTTACATATAGTAAATAAAAAAATTAGGAAACCCAATTAGAAGTGCAAGAAAGGCATGCAGAGAAAATGTTTGGAAATATTAAAATGAGGCTGCTCATAAGTGTGAAAGTATTACTAGCACTAGCTAAGATTATATGCAATAACATCAATAACAGATATGCAGATTTATTTGTCTTATAACACGTTAAAATTTGAAATAAAAAACTAATTGCTGTATGTGGGCATTATTTTTTTGCCATGTTTGTTAACACAGCATAAGAAATAAGCAAATAGTATACTGATGTTTTCACAGCTTTTAGCATTGCATATCCGCCAGGGCTAATTTTTTTCACACGTTAGGCACAGGTATAGTACAAAGTAGGAGTATCCATAGTCTTACGTCGTTGAATGGCTGATATGACCCATGGTTAAACCAATCTTGAGACCGTGGAGGAATTCATTCATCTGCCAAGGACTGAGGCAGAAATAAATAAATTCTTATTGGCACATTATCCCAGTATTAAAACTGGCGTAACAAATGCAAATTGCAAGCACTTGCTTGATTGTAGAGAAAACTGGGTGAAGCAAATTATGCAAAGCAACATTTACAAATAAAATTCCCAAAGCCCCTAAAGCCTAAAATATTTACAAAGAAAGAAAAAGGAAACAGACAAGAATAAACAAACTTCATTCCTTTGTTCTATTTAACAAAAATGAGAAGAAACTGAACATTAAACCTAGGATGGTTTGATAAAATATAAAAAAAATTACATTCAAATAAATACTGAACACAGAAATGATATAAACTAGTAATTTTAAACAAAAAAATCTGAAAAGAACTTCTGACGAAAGAAAAATTATCAATACCTAAAATTACTATAAAACCTGCTGCTTAACAAAATTGCAAAAAAGTTGTGAAAACAAACAGTGGTAATAAAGAGAAAAATATACTGTGATATGAAACAATTGCTGAATCTTTCATTATTTTTGGAATACATCTGTGGACAGATTTATTGCAATTACTTGCAATATGTAATATGTTTCAAAGTCAACACAGAACAGATTTAAAACAAAGCAGATTGTACATATTTGATTTATCCCTCGAGTATCTCCCAGAAATCAAATTTTGACCTCACATATTACATACATATATTCTAAATTTGATTCATATCATACGGCAAACATATTGATACAAACGCAAGACAAATTAGTAAAATGTGGAAATTGAATAATTACAATTATTAACATGGGGCTACATTACTTATTTTATATTATTAAACTGAAATCAATCTCAGTTTGATGGTGTGGGTCATCGCCATGCTCCCAGTTTATCTCGGGATCCTTTTGAAGCCCACATCGTCAATAGTCAAGACCGGTAAGAGCTTGGGAGACAAGGACAAAACACACAACGCATTGCAAGGGCTAGGTACAAAAGTGAAGTCTACTTTTATTAAAACAAAATCCAAACAGTGATCCAAAGTGCAGTGCAACTTATAATTAAAATAGTCCATAAAAAGTCTTTAATAGTGGAGGTTAAAAATCCATAGAAATAATCCATTAAAAACAAGGTTAAAACTCTCCTTTAAAATTCTCAGCCACCGGTGTTTTCCTTTAAAAACCGATGCCTCTCTGGCTTATCTTGCTTGGACCTCGCAGATCACAGAGATGTGAACCCAACAGGCGCATTCCCACGGGGAGACACCAGACCCTGCTCTGCTCCACACTCACCGCTGCTATAGGGCTCCACCCAACAAAAGCACGCTATTCTCCCACTGCTTCCTATCGCAGGCTCCACCCGGTAAGAGGACACTCCTGCGCATGATGATTACTCCTGTTCTCAAGTCGCTCAACAGGAGTGATCCCCGAGCCCCATCCCGAGGGCTGGCTATGTGCTAGTCCCTGGGACTCCATTCTTCTCCGCCTGCTTCTCTCTCTAAACACTGGCTCACGCTCACTCCTGCCTTTCTTCTTCCTTTTGCTAACCTCCAGTCTTTTTCGTTTTTCTCTTTCTTGTACGGGCTCATTCTTATAGGCCTCCACTGGCGCAGCATCTCAATCGTGCACCACAGGAAGCTGATGAAGCAATTGAGACAGACCACACCCTCACGTGCAGGGATGTCTTGCTCCCACTTACTCTACCAACTCCCCCCCAGCTGCTTGAGCACACACACCAACAGAGAATAAGTCGGCCAATTAATTACTTATTAATTAAAAATGGTCACCTATTTTTGGGCCACGGACCCGCTATACCACACTCGGCCTCTAAAAAAAATATCAAATGATTCATTTTAGTTTCAGAAGGGAAAAAGAGAATAATATTAGAAAACACATATGAACATTAAGAATTCTGGAACACTACAAACAAGGGCTATCTCACTTTCATATTGAAATTTCATGCATATCAGAATGCAAATTACAATCTGAATACTGAAAATTCAGAATATCTCCAATTAGCATAATATTAATCCTAATATAATATGCAATACTTTATGAGATTTCAAAGTGAGCATCACTTCCAGAAAGAGCTTACGTCACTTTTTTTGTTTTGGATTGGGTAGTTTTTATTGTATTGTTATCAGTGAAACATTCTTCTATCTGGTGGAAAAGTGCAAGGTTTAAGTTTCCGCACTTTTTTTTTTTTAAAACTCTATTAAGAATTTCAAAAACAAATTACATCACTTTTCTACATAGCCACCTTCATTTGCGATGCAATTTTCCCAGTGTTGTACCACGTTTTTGCCCAATTACTACTCATACCACATTGAACGTTTCCAAAACAAATATGTAAGGGTGTAAACTTTTTGAACGTCCCTCGCATATATATATATATATATATATATATATATATATATATATATATATATATATATATATATATATATATTAGTGCTGGGCAGCAATTAAAATTTTTAATTGCGATTGATCGCATGTTTGTCTGCAATTAATTGTGATTAATCGCAGATGATCACAACAATCACATTGTTATGTGAAAAATTCAATAATGAACTCAAAAGTAGTGTACTGAGTGTATTTGGTTTGCAAACACTTTAAACAAACAAGGTGCTTTTTAACAACAGTATTTCCTTTACATAGTAGTAGTTAAAATATTTCTTGTAAATCTCAACTTAAACATTAATGTAATCAAATACAAAACCAAAGCTATTTGCCAGGGCATTAACGTTTTAGCTAGTTTGTTATAGAAAAACAAGTTACCCTCGGAATCCAGAGGCACGATCACAACATTATAACAGGCAAAGGCAGCAACAGCAAGTTAATATTTCTAAATATGTTTTCTTTTTTATCTGAACAGATATCAGCAGAAACATTTTCTTTTATCAGGGAGCAACATAAGACAGTCTATGTTAAGTAGTAACTCTTTGAGGGCTAATATTTAAAAAAAAAAAAAAAACTCAGGTTTTTTGAAAAACGGACAAAGCAATGGTTTCACGCATAAAATCAACATAAAACGTTTGTTGCTGCCTGTTGTGCCTGCTGTTGGCGCCTGTTTGCAGTTTGCGGCAGCAGTGGCTCCACGATGCCAGCAGTCACATTCCTGCTCGACAGCCAGGCTTCCATTGTGAGACAGGTGCACTGGGGTGGCAGTTGCAGTGAGACGCAATATGGTTTGTACCTCCTGTCATCGTAAGTGCCTGTCCTCCCAGGCGAACGTTGCTGTAGGTGCATAAGCTACACAAACGTATTCAGCACCACTATCAGCTGGAGACTGATCAGCTGATGCCGGTATCTCACTTTTGTTTTCTATCTACATCTCCAGATCACTTGCCTCAGAATCAGAGTCTGACAAATCAGAGTCTGATTCAGCAATAATACAAAAAAGGTCATCCACTGATTATTTTGCTTTGAGCATTCACTTTGGTATCTCTCCACATACCATTTTAGAAGCGGTTTGCTCTTCGCTACTCATGCATGCGCAGGGAATCGAGGTCAAATCCACAAAGTATATCGAAAAGTGCTGTAACAAGAAGATCACTGATATCTATCAATCGCTAGCGAGACTGAGGCTTTCAAAATAATAATAATAATAACAAAAACTGTGTTAACGCGTGATAAAATAACTTCTTCTTCTTCTTTCACCTGCTCCCGTTAGGGGTTGCCACAGTGGATCGTCTTCTTCCATATCTTTCTATCTTCTGCATCTTGCTCTGCTACATCCACCACCTGCATGTCCTCTCTCACCACATCCATAAACCTCCTCTTAGGCCTTCCTCTTTTCCTGGCAGCTCTATCCTTAACATCCTTCTCCCAATATACTCAGCACCTCTCCTCCGCACAAGTCCAAACCAACGCAATCTCGCCTCTATGACTTTGTCTCCTAAACGTCCAACTTGAGCTGACCCTCTAATGTATTCATTTCTAATCCTGTCCATCCTCGTCACACCCAGTGCAAATCTTAGCATCTTTAACTCTGCTTCCTCCAGCTCTGTCTCCACCTCTTGCTGATACTCGTATGTCACAAATTACTCCTGATACTCTTCTCCATCTATTCCACCCTGCCTGGTCTCTCTTTTTCAACTCTCTTCCACAATCCCCCTTACTCTGTACTGTTGATCCCAAGTATTTAAACTCATCCACCTTCGCCAATGCTACTCCTTGCATCCTCACCATTCCACTGACCTCCCTCTCATTTACACACATGTATTCTGTCTTGTCCCTACTAACCTTCATTCCTCTCCAGAGCATATCTCCACTTCCCCAGAGTCTCCTCAACCTGCTCCCTACTCTTGCTACAGATAACAATGTCATCGGCAAACATCATAGTCCACAGGGACTCCTGTCTAATCTCGTCTGTCAACCTGTCCATTATCATTGCAAATAAGAAAGGGCTCAGAGCCGATCCCTGATGTAATCCCACCTCCACCTTGAATGTATCCCTCACTCCTAACACAGTCCTCACCACTTCCCTCGTACATATCCTGTACAACTCTTATGTACTTCTCTGCCACTCTCGACTTCCTCATACAATAACACAGCTCCTCTAAGGCACCCGGTTATATGCTTTCTCCAGGTCCACAAAGACCCAATGTAACTCCTTCTGGCCTTCTCTAAACTTCTCCATCAACATCCTCAGAGCAAATATTGCATCTGTGGTGCTCTTTCTTGGCATGAAACCATACTGGTGCTCTCTAATCATCACCTCACTTCTTAACCTAGCTTCCACTACTCTTTCCCTTAACTTCATGCTGTGGCTTGACAATTTTATCCCCCTGTAGTTACTACAGTTCTGCACGTCCCCCTTATTCTTAAATATCGGCACCAAGTACACTTCTTCTCCACTCCTCAGGCATCCTCTCACTTTCCAAGATTCCACAAAACAAACAGGTTAAAAACTCCATTGCCAACTCTCCTAAACATCTCCATGCTTCCATAGGTATGTCATCTGGACCAATGGCCTTTCCATTTTTCATCCTCTTCACAGTCGTCCTTACTTCCTCCTTGCACTTCCTGATTCACTATCTCCACATCATCCAACCTTCTCTCTCTTTTATTCTCTTCATTCATCAGCCTCTCAAAGTACTCTTTCCATCTCTCTTCGCTTGTGAGTACATTGCCATCTTTATCCTTTATCACCCTAACCTGCTGCACATCTTTCTCAGCTTGGTCCCTCTGTCTAGCCAATCGGTACAGGTCCTTTTCCCCCTCCTTAGTGTCCAACCTCTCATACAACTCATCATATGCCTTTTCTTTAGCCATATCTCGCTTCACCTTGTGCCTTATCTCCTTGTACTCTTGTCTACTTTTTGCATCTCCCTGACTAACCCACTTCTTCTTCGCCATCCTCTTCCTCTGTACACTCTCCTGTACTTCCCCATTCCACCACCAGGTTTCCTTTTCCTTCTTCCTCTGTCCAGATGTCACACCAAGCACCCTTCTTACTGTCACCCTTACTACATCTGCTGTAGTTGCCCAGCTGTCTGGCAACTCTTCACTGCCACCCAGTGCCTGTCTCACCTCCTCCCTAAACTCAACCTTGCAGTCTTCCTTTTTCAATGTCGACCATTTGATCCTTGGCTCTGCCCTCACTCTCTTCCTCTTCTTGATCTCCAACGTCATTCTACAGGCCACCATCCTATGCTGCTTAACTACACTTTCCCCTGCCACCACTTTGCAGTCTTCAATCTCCTTCACATAGATTACATCCTATGCAGAAGAGTCAACCTGTGTGCATCTTCTTCCACTCTTGTACGTCACCCTATGTTCCTCCCTCTTCTTAAAATACATATTCACCACAGTCATGTCCATCCTTTTCGCAAAATTCACTATTATCTGACCTTCTTCATTCCTCTCTTTGACACCATACCTACCCATCAGCTCCTAGTCTTCTATGTTCCATTCACCAACATGTCCACTGAAATCCGCTCCAATCACCACATTCTGTCCCTTGGGTACACTGTTCATCACTTCATCCAACTCACTCTAAAAATTTTCTTTCTCCTCCATCACACACCCAACTTGCAGGGCATATGCACTAACAACATTCATCATCATACCTCCAATTTCCAGCTTCATAATCATCACTCTGTCTGGCACTCTTTTCATTTCCAAAACACTCTTGACATACTGCTCATTCAGGATAACCCCTACCCCATTTCTCCTCCCATCCACACCATGATAGAATAATCTGAATCCACCTCCGATCCACCTGGCCGTACTCCCTTTCCATTTAGCCTCTTGCATGCACAATATATCTACCTTCCTTCTCTCCATCATATCTGTTAACTCTCTCCCCTTACCAGTCATACTGCCAACATTCAAAGTTCCTACCCTCAGTTCTACTCTCTTTAAATTCCTCCTCTCCTCCTGCCTCTGGACATGTCTCCTCACTCTTCTTCTGCCAACAGTAGCCCAATTTCCACCAGCTCCCTTCTTGGCTAACAGTACTGGTGGTGGTCGTTGTTAACCCGGAGCTCGACCGATCCGGTATGGAAATTTTACACCGGATGCACTTCCTGAGTAATAAAATAACTGTGTGCGTTAATTAATTAATGTGTTAACGCGATAATAATATAATGTATAATGAGAGCAACACATTAATGTGATCATGAAAGTATCTCTTATGGCAATGTACGTGCATTTAGGCCCCTAAATGTCAAACTGACATTTGAATATATTTAAATATATTATATATTTTGACTCGTATTTTGAAACATTCTATTCTTAATTACTGGTTGACAATTCTGCCTAAAATAAGGGCTCATCTCACAAGGCATTAGGCAGAAGTAAATTCAGACAGTTAACCAGTGTGTGTGTCTATGTAATGAACTATACTGAAATGCTCCCATTCATATTATGACAATTGTTGATATTTTCAAATCAACTTTCATTTTTAAAGAAAAAAATTATTTAAATGTGATGAACTGACTCAAGCCAGTAAATTGAAATATATTTTAAAAATCTAATGTTAAGAGTAAATCAGTATCTTTTTAATAACAATATACTTTTACATCATGTTTTGCTCTCTCTCTCGAAACATTTTATAAAAGATGACCATAATGAACTGCTCTGTGCAGAAAAAGAAAACCAGATGCCATTTACTTGCCAAGATATACAGTATCTCTAAACATTCTAGCACAAAACAGCATTTAAATTAAATATCTCTATTGTCAAAGGGCAGCTGATGTTTCTAACAAACAATAAAGAAATGAGTAAAATAAATTCAATGTGTGGATTTTCTAATCATATGGTCTGTTGCAAACATTTACCTGAATTCATACAGTACTCGGCTGAAACTTAAGCATAAATGCCAGTGGTAGCCTTGTGCTAGTCCAGGGGAATGACTCAAAACAATGCATCTCAGCACTGGACATAATTTTAGTGCTGTCCTGTGTATCCCTATGCTGTGTTGCATATACAGTACATCTTAACTTGGATAACAAGATTCTCCCTAATACAGGGTAGAGTTTGGTACTACAGTAATCCCTCCTCGATCGCGGGGGTTACGTTCCCAAACCCCCCACGAAAGGTGAAAATCCGCGAAGTAGAAACCATATGTTTATATGGTTATTTTTATATTGTCATGCTTGGGTCACAGATTTGCACAGAAACACAGGAGGTTGTAGAGAGACAGGAACTTTATTCAAACACTGCAAACAGACATTTGTCTCTTTTTCAAAAGTTTAAACTGTGCTCCATGACAAGACAGAGATGACAGTTCCGTCTCACAATTAATAGAATGCAAAACATATCTTCCTCTTCAAAGGAGTGCGCGTCAGGAGCAGAGAATGTCAGAGAGAGAGAGAAAAAAGCAAACAAAAATCAATAGGTCTGTTTGGCTTTTAAGAATGCGAAGCACTGCCGGACAAAGCAGCTGCAAGGATGTACAATGTAAAGGTAGTCTTTCAGCATTGTTTAGAGGAGCGTCCATATCCTCTAGGCTTGTGTGCGAACAGCCCCTCTGCTCACACCCCCTCCGTCAGGAGCAGAGAATGTCAGAGAGAGAGAGAGGGGGAGAGAGAGACAGAGAAAAGCAAACAATCAAAAATCAATACGTGCCCTTCGAGCTTTTAAGTATGCAAAGCACCGTGCGGGAAGCATGTCGCTTGACAAAGCAGCTGCACAGAAGGGAGCAATGTGAAGGTAATCTTTCAGCATTTTTAGACGAGCGTCCGTATTGTCTAGGGGTGCGAACAGACCCCTGCTCACACTCCCTCCGTCAGGAGCAGAGAATGTCAGAGCGAGAGAGAGAAAAGCAAACAATCAAAAATCAATACGTGCTGTTTGATCTTTTAAGTATACGAAGCACAGTGCGGGAAGCATATCGCTTGACAAAGCAGCCATACGTAAGCCCAGCAAGGAAGAGAGCAATGTGAAGGTAATCTTTCAGCGTTTTTTGAACAGCGGCCATATCCTCTAGGGGTGCGAACAGCCCCCGTGCTCACAATATATTTGAGGAGTTTTAATTAATACATAATACGCGCTCTGGTTGGGTAGCTTCTCAGCCATCTGCCAATAGCGTCCCTTATATGAAATCAACAGGGCAAACCAACTGAGGAAGCATGTACCAGAAATTAAAAGACCCATTGTCCGCAGAAATCCACGAACCAGCAAAAAAATCCGCGATATATATTTAAATATGCTTACACATAAAATCCGCGATAGAGTGAAGCCGCGAAAGTTGAAGTGCAATATAGCGAGGGATTACTGCATAGCTGAAATGCACATAATGATTATTATATGTCATACATCTTATGCCATTTTCTAAATGTTTATACTCTTTCTGAAAACTCAGAGAAGCAAATCATAAACAATGATCCCTCTAGGAATATTTTAAGATTACTGCAAGAAAAATGGATTATATTCATGACAGGAAAAATGTAATATTTTTAGAAGATGCCTTTCATGGCAAAATAAATAATCCATGGTGTGAAGAATAAAATTAGCAAAAAACCTTAATATTGTAAACTTAAAGACCAAGAAACATTTCCTAACTAGATCTGATTTAATCAGATAATAAGATTACATATCTCAACTCACACATAAAAGGGATTTTAAGAGTTAAAACTAGTTATAGACAATCCTTAAACTATTATATTAAAATGTGCCACAAGTAGAAACTGCATTAATTTATTCTGGAGAACATACATTCTGTTGACTTGCTGGTTGGGTCACGTGACGGGACAACTGGGGTAGGTCCTCCAGTGTATGGGATTTCATTTTACAAATCAGAAATAAAAGGAAAACGGTCGATACTCATGAATATTTTAAAATTTTGGCTTTAAAATTAACAACTGGAAACATGTTTAAACAGAGAAACACAATATGATGATCATTTGTAAACATGCAATTCTAAATTTGAAGCTCCTAACAGTAAGTCAACATAATCAATATAATTTTAGATTCATACCTCCACACAATATATTTAGTTCTTCAATGAAAACAAATTAGCTCAGAAAACATTTATTAAAGTAAAAAGGTATTGCATTGTAACTTACTTTAATGACTGGTTTTTCTCCTTACTTTTGGGTTCAACCAACATTTTAGCAGACTGTCCCACAGTAAAAGCAAAAGTTCCTTGAACTTGTTGTGGGTATCTCAGTTTATGGAGGTGCTTTCTGAATAATTCCACCAGATCAGATGAAACTTCTTCATCAAAAGCAATCTTCATTAACTATTAAAATAGTGAAACCAAATACAAAGTAGGTACTTCCCAGTGAAAACAGTTTTGTTGAATTCAACCAGAACTAGTACTAGAAGTAGTATGCATTATAGTATGTGCATATTTTTGGGAACCGAAATTAAGAGAAGAACTGTATTCCAAATAAACTGAATTATATAATATACAATTTCATAAGAAAATCAAGATCTAAAATTTCAGGGGTGCTTAATTTTTCCTATGTAACTAATCAGCTACTTTCCAGGGCATACATAGGAAGACTTCTAATTGACCATAAACATTGCCGACTACAACATGACAGCTGCATTGAAAATTAGTTCACTTTATAAGGTGATGCAAAGAATAAATAGATATGCAAACTTCAAACACTACGCAATACTGCTCATATCTGTTCAAAAATGAATGCACTGATGTATTCCAAGTGATACTGTTAGTGAGTGCTCAAAATTATGCATCTGTGCTGTCTATATATACTCAACAAAATGCCAAGCTTTAGTAGACAACATCCTAAAGGAGGAAAAGCAAATGTCATACTTTAAAATCCACATTTGTTTCACCAGCACATTAAATTCACATCCTGCCCTCTACATTCAGTTTTGCCATCATCACCTATGCTCAATGCTATAGTGAATGATCTATAAACACTTCTTGATTTGTGTTTAGCTTCACCCACACATGCAGAAAAAATTAATAACATATTTTGTAAAAAATAATATTTGTCCTTGTCACATTGCCATTCCCAAGGGACAATGGTTAGGAGCACTAATAAAAAATGTAAAAGGTATAGTCCCTGCAATTACAGTGGGGGAAATAATTATTTGATCTCCTGCTGAATTTGTAAGTTTGCTCACGTATGAAATTAACAGTCTCTAATTATTATGGTAGTTTATTGGAGAGAGACAGAATATCAACCAAAAATCCAGAAAAAACGCATTACATACAAGTTGAAAATAAAGTTATAACGTTAACAAGTTATAAACTGTGGGAGCCAGAATTCTGGCTGGGTTGTAGAGGATCAAATACTTATTTCACTCAATGACATGCAAATCAATTAATAACTTTTATGTAATGTGTTTTGGTTGATATTCTGTTTCTCTCCATTAAAATGAAACTACCATAAAAATTAGAGACGGTTCATTTTTTTTGCAAGTGAGCAAATTTACAAATTCAGCAGGGGATCAAATAATTATTTCCCCCCACTGTATTTATTACCTCAATGAAAATTAATAAATTCATGACTATATATTTTACTATGCTTGCAGCTGTGTTATTAATATACTATATGCAGACTAACTTCCTTGTACTAGTCTTTTGTGGAGGAAAGTATTATTAAGTAATCAAGAGCAGGAAAAATTATCAAATGCTCTCTTTCACAAATGTATTTGTGTATTGTTCATGTATGTGTTTACATCAACCTTGTGTATTTCACGGGAATTAATTTGTAGCCATGTCTGCCAACAACATATTTAATAAAAAAATTGAAGCATTATTGTAAATATGTAAAAGGTTCATTACCCCTTTTTCAAGTAAACACAATATTAAAACAGTTTTCTCATTATTAAAATAGTTTTTCATCTATTTTAATGCTTTATGTAGTAGGGTGACAAGAATGGCAAGACAACAATAAAACATACTGAAAATCACTTTTATAGCAAATCATGAAAAACTATGAAAGTCAGCTATTCTTTATGTTAATAAATCCTTACTAGTATCATTTGCATGCACATAACATGCATAGAAAACTATATACATAAGTACAAAATTTGTTTTACCTGGAACGTGCAAGATCGTAGCTGCAGTCCTTCACCAAAATACTGCTCCATTTGTGCATGAAAAGATATTTTTTTTTCTTTTGTTAAAGAAGCAATTGGAAATGAACGTGTAACCACTTGCTCTCCCACTAAGAAAAATGGACAATGTAAAGCATCTTGACTATAGTATACCATGAAAGTGAAATCTATTCTAAATAAGTAGAATTTAAAAGAGAGAAGTATTTTTTTTACTTCAAACATACCCAGTGGGTCAGTAGGAGTTCCCTTGAAAATAAGCCTGTATGTAGTAAGGAAAATCGCTCCCTCAGCTGGAAGCAATGCTAGCCCTCCACTTACACCACCAGTTGCTTCATCTCGACCATCTGACATCAGGTTCACCCTAAGACCATCCATCACCAGCTCTTCACCAACCAATAAGGATGGCCTTAAAAGCTTTGGCTGTAAAGAGGTAAAACTTAAAATGTTACATATAATCCAACAAAAAGCACTCACCATATTTTATAATACATTACTCATTCATTTATTTTAGCATCACTTATCAGGGACTGGGTTGCAGGGACAAAAGTCTTAGCAGTGAGGCCCATATGTCCTTTTTCACCAGTCACATCTGCAACTCATACTGTGGGATTTCAAAACTTTCTGAGGCAATCTGGGAGATGTAATGCTATACCAGCAAATCCTGGGTTTTCCCCAGGGTCTCCTCCCAGATGGTCATGCCCATATCAGATGCCTGAACCACATCAATTGGCTCCTCTTGTTACAGAGGTTCAGCAGCTCTGCTCCTAGCCTCTCCCAGATGTCTGCACTTCTCACCATTTCTAAGGGAGAGCCCAGCCACCCTGTGGAAAAAGCTCAATTCGGTCGCTTGCACCCACGATCTCATCCTTTAACTTATTATCCAAAGCTTATGACCTTAGTTGAGTGAAGGGACATAGATCGAACAGGAAATCAACAGCTTTGCCTTCTGGCTCAGATTCTTCTTCACCACTATGGATCAGTATACCCTAAGTTGTCTGTCGGTCTTTTATTTCCTCTTCCCCCTCGCTCGTGATCTAGAACCCAAAATACTTAAATTCCTCTACTTAAGGTACTAAATCATCTCCCAATTGGAGAGAACAGTCCATATTTTTCCTACTGAGGACCATGGTCTCATATTTGAAGGTGATGATCCTCACCACTGCCATTTCACACTCAGTTACAAACCATCCCAGTGTGTGCTGGAGTTCACAGCCGAATGAAGCAAACAAAACCACATTGTGTGCAAAAAGCAGTGGCACAGTTCTAAGGTGACTGCACTGAACCCTCTCCCCTCTCAGGATGTGCCTTGACATCCTGTCTTTGAAAATCACAAAACGAACAGAGAACAAAACACAGCCATGGAGGACAGTGCTTATGTTTCTCCAAACTCTCACTGTGATTATATAGTGACAGAACAGCTATTATTAGGCACCCACAAACCCCACACTCTCCCAGAAGCTTCCCCACAGAATCCATTCGAGGAACATGGTCATTCACATTCTCTAAGTCCCAAAAGCAAATGTAGACTGATTGGGTGTACTCCCATGTCCCCAAACAGGATCCTCATAAGGGTAAAAGCGCTTATCCACTGTTACACAACCTGGATGAACTCCACATTGCTCCTCCTGGATCTGAGGTTCCATGACTGGGTGTATTCTCCTTTTCAGTACAACTGGTGTATGCTTTCCCAGGGAGGCAGAGGAGTATACAGTAATTCCCTAAGAGTTGGAGTGCACACTCCAGTCTGCATTTTTAAAAATGGGGACCACCACCACAGTCTGCTACTCCTAGGGCACCGCTCATGACGACCACATAACATTGAAAAGACATGTCGGCCATAACAGCCAAGCAATGTCAAGAACATTGGGCATTTCCAGGTCTCATTTCTAGATCCTCCCCCAGGCCCTTGCCACTATAGAGATGCTTAATTACCTCAGTGATCTCCCTCAGGGAAATGGCCATTGATCCCCCATTAGCTTCTGGCTCTGCCTCCATTATGACTCGGGTGCCGTCATAAGTGGCAGCCTTTCCAGCAGCTCCGTGTACGACTTTATCTTTGTACCTTTTTCTCTATTTCACTGATCATTCCTATTGTTTATTATCAGTATGCTGCTGCTGGAGTATGTGAATTTCCCCTTGGGATTAATAAAGTATCTATCTATCTATCTATGACAGAGGGAATGTGCATCAGGGTGGAGACCTCTTCAAAGTTTTCCTTCCAATGATAGACTACATCCTCAGTCTGGGTCAGCATTTCTTCAGCCTTGCTAACAACAGCCTGGGTGAAACCCTGCCTTTCCCTTCTGAGCCACCTCATGCTCTGCCAGAACCTCTTTGAGCCTAATTGATACCTGCTAGGTTCAAGTCCAGTCAACCCCCCCACAATGAGAAAGAGAGCTAGGCCAACAGAGCGAAACTTTAAAAGTAGAAAAGATAAGTAAGTAAATAAATAGAATTATTTAAATGCTTATTCTAAAAGGTTATTAATAATTAGATCCTGCAAGGTTTTAAAAATGTTTTGCACATATCCTCTAAGTGAGCATTTTTTTCTAATTTCAAGTAGTATATAATATCAGTTACCCACTGACAGAAAACAGGTGAGGTAGGATCTTTCCAGTTGAGCAAGATAAGTCTAAGTGCCAATAGTGAAGTAAAGGCAATTACAGTTTGTTTGTCCTTCTCCACTTCAAGACCATCCGGAAGTACACCAAACACAGCTGTTAATGGATTAGGAAAGATTGTGACACCACGGCTGTCTGAAAGGCATTTAAAGATTTTGGTCCAAAATGATGTTAATTTGATGCACGCCCAAAACATATGACCCAATAAGGCTGGAACTTGATTGCAATGTTCGCAGGTTGGATCTTGCCCTGGAAAAATTTTGGACAATTTTAAACGAGATAGATGCACCTGATAGATGATTTTAAGTTGAATGATTGTATGCTTTGCACATATGCAGCTCAAGTGAATTATGTGCATTGCTACCTTCCACTCCTTTCCCAAAATGTTGAGTGAGAGATCCTTTTCCCACTGTACACTGGGGTCTTTGAAAGGGAGGGACTTTAAGATGTTTTTATATATTACGGAGATGCGGACTGAGTCCTCAAGACTGATCAATATTTTTTTTAGAAGTAGGTGGGAGGTGAGGAAAGATGGGCAGGTTTTGTTTAACAAAGTTTCTAATTTGGAGGTAGTGAAAGAAATGTGTTGCTGGAAGGTTAAATTTGGAGTGTAATTGTTTATAGGATGCAAAGACATTGTCTATGTACAGATCTCTTAAGTGATTTAATCCCGAACAATTTCTAGACATTGAAGGCTGCGTACGTTTGAGAGGGAGGAAAAAGGTGGTTATTGTGCAGAGGTGCCACAGATAAAAGCTTCTCTATTCTAGAGTACTTCCTGCATTGGTTCCATATTCTGAGAGAATGAAGCACAATTGGGTTATTAGTATATTGACGATATCTTGTATTTACTGGGGTACAAAGCAAGGAATATAGAGAAGTGCTGCAGGATTTTATTTCTATTGCGGCACACCCAGGATTTTGTTTCACTGACCAATTTTTGGTTTGTTTGTACTTCTTGGGTTGCCACCTTGAGAATTGCCTACGGCCTTCAAGCCACAGCTCTAGGCAGCCACTTCCACAATGGAGGCTTTGAATAAGGTCCATTTACACTCTTTGTCCTCTGCCCCCCAAAGGATGTGGGAAAAGTTATTTTGAAGGTGGGAGGCGGGCCCTCTAGAGTGGGGCATCCCTCAGACATTCCCAGTCTACCCTTACTACTCACTTGGGCTTTCCAGGTCTGTCCAGGCACCTCCTCCACCATTTGACCAGTTGACCACCCTGCCTCTCTCTTCAACACGCATGTTCAGAACAAATGACTACAAATCTGATAATGTTAAAATCAATCACAGATCTTTGGCCTAAGGTGTTCTGGTACCAAGTACACTTTTATGTTTGAATAAGGAGTTTCTTAACGTCAAATCACACCTAGCACAGAAATCCAACAATAAAACACTGCTCAGGTTTCAGATCAGGCAGGCTGTTTTTGTGGTAAAGTGGGTAAGTGGCAATGAACAATTTTTACATAAATAAAAAATGGTGTGGCTCCTGTGTTTTATACGGTGGATGAGGCTGAACATGCTTTCTTGTAAGATATAAAAGATAAACTTGGGAAGAAAATGAGAAGAACAGAGAAAAAAAGAATGGAAGGAGAAAGAAAGATACGGAGTCCGAGAGAACAGAGGTTAATGAAAGAGAGAAAGGCAGGATCAGGAGAGTTGGTATGGTTCAATGTGGAGGCAGGTGGAGAGGAAAGAAGCCCCAATGAAACAGTATGTGGCTGATGCTTGAAGGGGGCTGAAGAGGGTCACTCCTGTTGAATGACACATGGAAACAGGAGTGGCCCATTGTACTTTGTCTCTTGTGGATGTCAAGGGATTGGTGGGGGTAGATATGAATGTGGCTTGGAATTGTGACCCAGAGATGCTGAAGGACTGGCGATGGGAACCCAAGCCTGTTTAATGGGCTGACTATACCTGTCAATGGATGTATGGTATAAGCGGAGGGGACATAAGTTTTTGAGTATGGAACCAGCTCATCCTTGGACATGTTATAGACAGCTTCTGGGTTCCACAGTTGCCAATTGACATGGAGCCAACCTGGACTGTCACAGTTCCTACCAATCACGCCACTGATACTCACTTCAGTGTTGAAGTCGCCCAGCAAAACTGTGGAGTCCCCTGTTTCGACCCTTTCCAGGATGCCTTCTAGGCACTCCAAGCTGCAATTTGGTGCTTAAGCACATGTGGGAGTCAAACTTCTTCTCTCTGCGACCTTTAGCCACACACATCCCTCTCATTCTCCAGCATAAACTTCAACATGGCATTGACCCACACCCACCCTACATCTTTCAACTTGGGCAATTCCAGAATAAAGGAAAGCCCAGCCCCTGTCGAGAGGTTTGGATCCACAGCCAAGCGAGTGTGGGTACGTGAGCCCAACTATAATTTTTTGTAAAGCTCTGCCCAACACACCAACCCAAGCTCCTTCCCCTCGCTAAGTGATATTTCACATTCCAAAAGTCAGTTTGTATGTCTGGGTTCCAAGTCCACCAAGACCTCTGCCTTTAACAGCTGGTCAGTGCAGGACATATTGCACTCGGCCCATATACGTCCTGCAGGAGGGCAAACACATTTATGCAGATTAATCTACTATATATTTCATTTCAAAATCCATTATATATTTGAACATTTTCTGGTAAGACATTCATATAATATATAAAACACTGAAACCAGAGCTGATGATTTATAAAAAAAATCTATTTTCACCTGTAAGCAAACTGACTGTATCCTTCTTAACACAACTACCTTAGCAGTTGATTTTGTAGTATTGGTTACTGGGCTTTATATGCTTTGTCCACCCCCAAGTAAAAATAAGAATTGGTTACCTTTTGTATTGGCGGTAGCCTCTTACTTTCTCTGTGTACAGCTTCTAAGGTTTCAATGTGCATCTGGACAATATCTGTAAGGCACACAGTAAATCAGTCAGAACTACTTGAAATTAAGCATATACAGTACTGTTGCATCTGTAATAACGAACTGGTTAAGGTGCTGCATAAAGAGGTAACATTTGTAATTAAAAAATGAAACTTTCAAAATCGTACCTGGAATGTTAGTGTGAAGTGTCTTCAAGTGTTCATTTGTCACACCACTTTCAGTGCAAACTTTGTCAACAAATCTGTTAATGAAACGGACAACTGTATTCGCAACATCAGAGCCTTCTGCGTCTTCAAAACCACTCTCTGTGTCATAGCTTTCTGCCATGCTACCTGCAATACTGTTACAAGACAATCAACCATCAGTTTACATAAAATTAAAGCAAATTTAGTAGACATTCTGTTTATATTTTCATTCTAACAAAAACAGATGGCACTTTATTGGTCCACAGCGGGAATATGTTTTTTACAGAAGCTCAACAAACAAAAATATAAGTAAATAAATATTGTTTTATATTATGTTATGACAAACAACAAATCATTCTCAAATACACATAAATGTTGAATAAAAAGCAAGACAATTTTTGACTTGACTAGCTGAAAGTACTCAGTGTTGGAGTGTCAGAAAGAAATTGTTTAGCACTGTTCATAATGGCATTCAGTTTTTGTATCATTCTTTCCTATGCCACAACCACTGGGGGAAAACAGTGCATCTTGTAACTGAGCCTGCCTTCTTCCTTAGCTTGTTGATTTGGTGTGACTCCTTTGAAGTGATATTACTGGCCCAGCAGAAACACCACATCGTAGAAGAATCACACTGCCCACCACATAATTGTTGAATATAAAGAGGATGTCACTACCTACATTAAAGGAGTGCAGCTTCCCAGGAACAAAAAGACTCTGCTCAGCCCCTTCTAATACAGTTACGAGACCAGTTCAGTCTGCTACTGATATGGACCCACAAGTACTTGTAGCAGTGCACACCCTCCACATTCACTCCTGGAAAAGTGACTGTGGCCCTTTGTTGCGGCAAATATCAATAAACGGTTGGTTTAAGCTGGAAACAATACTTTCTGCACTGAAAAAAAAAGCTCTCCACCAGACTCCTATACTGTCTCATTCCCCTTTTCACTACACCCCAGTAGTACAGAATCTTCAGAGAATTTCTGCAAGTGACATGACCTGGTGCTATTTTGATGGTCTGAAGTGTACAGCGTAAAGAGAAAAACAGACAGGACTCTTCCATGTGGTGCTCTAGTGCTACTCTCATCCATATCAGAGACAAATATGACAAATATTTTAGTTATAAATATCATTTGCGTTTAATCTTTCAATTAAATAATTGGCCAGTATGATTTAACACTAGAATGACCAAAGCCTACGAAAAAACTAGTAAATCCGGCCCACCTTAAATCCCTTCACACCCCTCCGTCAGCATCTTTTGTCTTGTAAATGTATCAACCAACACAAGCAGCAAACAGCCTGCAATACCATCCCCCCCAACGCCGCAAAAAGGGCAAGAAGCTCTGCCAGTTCCAGCCTTGATTATTTTGGAGTGAAGTGCTGGAGTTTTAGAGTGGAAATAATAGTTATTTGGAATACATACATTTAATGTGTGTTCCGTGTCTACAACAATCTATGTTAACACAACATTAAAAAGATAATGTTTTTCATGCAAAGGTATTTAAGGTGGGCCGGATTTACAAGTTTTTTTGTAGGCTTTGGTAATTCTAGTGTTACTGGATGGACTAAGAAAAGCAGAGCATCAGTAATTGTTCCATTGCACATTCAATAGGTGGCAGTGGTCCTCATATGGTAACCCACTTGGGATACCCACAGAGGTGCTTGGGACTTGGGAGACTAGAAGTGCAGCCCTGTCAAATGGTCCCTGGGTATCGTTAGAGGGTGATGTCGGGGGAGGACGTCCCTACTTTTTCTATAGCCCAGAACTGTTTCCTCAAGGATATAGCGTAGCACTGGAAGCATTTCTGGGTCCTACTTTAAAAAGGAGTCTGTTGCATCACATCGGAGAGTCAGAGTCGGGAGGCATCAGTCAACACTCAGCTGAGGTAGGGAGGAAGAAGAATAGTTTATTATTGTGATTATGTTTTGTTATTTTGGCTGATTACTAGACAGAAGTGCCTTGTGAGAATAACCATCCTTTATTTTATAATGTGTGGTATTTTGCTGTGTTTTGGGCTCACTGGGGCACCCCGTGGTCACAAAGGGATTAAAAATACATGGTTGGATTCAATCCAGTCTCATTTCTGGCTGTTTTTTGCCGATGACTGATTCATGTTCCATGTGTTAAAAAAAAAAAGGGCAGATATTCCTCGTTCAGAATATTTACACCTGGTCAAGCAAGTATGCTGTGTACATAAATTGCAGCTGAATAAAATTTCACTTTGAATGGTGTTCTTCTTGTTATAAGTGATGGAATAAGATTTGAAAATCAATGAATGGAACATCAATGTGTCTGCAACAACCAAATAAAAAGTTATTACATGTTCACAGCTGGGCGGCACGGTGGCGCAGTGGGTAGCGCTGCTGCCTCGCAGTTGGGAGATCTGGGGACCTGGGTTCGCTTCCTGGGTCCTCCCTGCGTGGAGTTTGCATGTTCTCCCCGTGTCTGCGTGGGTTTCCTCCGGGCGCTCCGGTTTCCTCCCACAGTCCAAAGACATGCAGGTTAGGTGGATTGGCGATTCTAAATTGGCCCTAGTGTGTGCTTGGTGTGTGGGTGTGTTTGTGTGTGTCCTGTGGTGGGTTAGCACCCTGCCCAGGATTGGTTCCCTGCCTTGTGCCCTGTGTTGGCTGGGATTGGCTCCAGCAGACCCCCGTGACCCTGTGTTTGGATTCAGCGGGTTGGAACATGGATGGATGGATGTTCATAGCTATTATGTAAAATTTTATTGTTTTAAAGTAGTTTAGAATTTTTGATATTACTATTTCTAAATAACTAACCACAGCCTCATCATTAAGTTTACTCAACAGGTATTCTTCGTCTCAAAGTGAAGGCCAGGCACTGTTCTTTATGAATGTATACATCTATTTAGTGATTTGTACACTGTTTAAACTTTGCAACACAATGCCCTGTAATGTCATACATACCTGTAAAATAAAAAAAAATACCTAAAAAAATAAATAATAATAAGATAAAAAAAAACCTTGGGAAACTTTTCATTTTAATTGTTTTTGAAGGATTCACTCCTAATAAGAATAAGATGTAAGGGCTCATTTGATATCTTATAGACTGAAGATTTCAGTTATCGTACTAGAGAAAGACCCGAATACCACTTTAATAAGAGAACATACTGTCGAACAGGTGACAAGCACAGGCTGATGGGCATGTATTGACAAAGAAACTGTCATATCAAGCAATCACTAAGACTTAGGGAAAAATTCTACAGGTTTACATTTTAAATTCTACTGGTATTAAATCTGCGATTCTCAACTGATAATCTGTAAAGGTACTGCCAAAAAACATCAGCAGGCAGCAAGACCGGACTTTAAATTCAACAGAAAGTAATTATTATTAACCCAATCAAAAGCTATTTTAAAATTAGAGATTCCCCGTTTCCTTGTGTGGCTTGTTGTAAGAACACATTTACAGTCCAAGTGGAGCTTATCTACAGTTTCAGAGGAGATCATCTTGCATAGCTTAGAAACATGTGAAGAGTTACTGGGAGTGGCATAAGCACCTAAAATATAGGCCATACCATTATCAAACAACACAGAGTAGTAGAATTATTGACATGAGTGATGAAACTGAAAGCGAGCTTTTGGGGAAAGTACAATCAAGTCTGTATTATACTATATAGTTGGATGAGTTGAATAACATTAGCAATACTGCTTTGTTTTGTAAATTTTAACAAAGATAACAAAGAACAGCAGATGAGTTAAAGGAGAAGTTTGGTATTTTTCAAGTCAATGCTGTTTGTTCACAAATATGACATATACGCATTTGCCACGTAAAACTGTGTTGTTTTTGCCACGTAAAAGTTAGGTGTTTTCTATAAACTATGAAAAATACATAGCCAGTCCTGGTGTTTTATGTAGGAATCTGTGGTGACCAGAATGCAACCAGAAAATAAAAGCCTAACCATACTGATTACATTCTCTTTGAAGTGGCAAAAATTTCAATACAGTAATCCCTCGCTACTTCGCGGTTCACTTTTCGCGGATTCACGGCTTTGCGGATTTTATATGTAAGCATATCTAAATACATAACGCGGATTTTTCGCTGTTTCGCGGGTTTCTGCGGACAATGGGTCTTTTTACTTGCTTCCTCAGTTGGTTTGCCCAGTTGATTTCATACAAGAGATGCTATTGGCGGATGGCTGAGAAGCTACCCAATCAGAGCACGCAGTTAAGTTCCTGTGTGCTGCTGATTGGCTCAGCGAGTGTTGCATTAACCAGGAAGTCTCATCTCACTCATTCATCATTAACGTGCTAATGCTTCAGGGGCCGTGTCCAAGCACCAACAGAAGATGCAAATGATTGCAGAAAAGGTAAAAGTTTTGGATATGCTGAAGGAAGGGAACAGCTACACCGCTGCAGGACATCGATTCTTTTTATTTAAAAAGGAGGAAAAGCATATAAGATCTACGGCCGCAGTGTCCTTTAACCAGGGTGCAAAACAAGTTGCAAGTGGACGTGATAAGGCAGTAGTCTGGATGGAATCTGCTTTAGGAATCTTTGCAACAAGGTCGACGACGTCATGACCGCCTACAAGCTGCTACGTGTACTTCGCTATACAGTAAGTGTAAACTTATCTACCGATTTCATTTTGCTTAACAGTTGTCCCTGTTTTTAATAGAGTAAATGGTGTGTTGTAAACAATACAGGGAGGGTTTAAAAACGTCCAAATACACGTTAAATAATTAAATAATAAGTATAAGAAATGTATAAGAAAACATGCCTTCCGTGTTTTTCC